>NW_019394351.1:0-600000 GCF_000612105.2 Orussus abietinus | reverse complement strand
ACAATGTGCAAACCACGTGGTAGTCGATTATCTTGCCGTTGATTTCTATGGGGATCATAGCATGCGAGAGGGATGGTCTCTTGAAGGAATAAGTCACCATTCGGATCATGGTTAATCCTGGACTTAACAGAGTTTCACGTTTCAGGGTTTCAACTGTGAATGCCTGTAAATTAATTGATTAAACATTTAAAATTTCACGTAATTTTTTTCCAAAAGTGGATCATCGGTGGCTTTGAAAAAAATTTAATCGCATCGAAGTAAGCTCATCGACTCACCATCGAATTGGGTTCACATATTCTCACAAAAGCTGGCTTTGTTCCAGTATTCTGAAGCGTCATGTGTCTTTTGAAAGTCGTGCCTTCACTAGCATCCTTAAACTCCATAAATTTTGGTCTTATTCGCACTCCATCGTGTACTGTTTCGCCTTCGATTTCTATGGGGTTAGGAAGAGTTCTTAACGTGTCACCTTCATGAGCAGCGATGACGGAACTTCTTACAGGCTTTAATTCCCTTCTTGATTCCTAATAAAAAGAGAATGTTTAAATTAGTAAAAATTAACACTAATTCCAGGTTAGGAAAGATTGATTAACGGGAGAACTGTTACGTAACATGTTAAGGAAACCATCGACAGCGTATTTATTTATTTGATATCTTTTCTGCAGCATTAGAAAATAAGTATTTTAAAATGATTAGAATTAATGTCTAAATATATTAATGAAATGAATCCAAAATACTTACTTTCCTTTTTTGCAGTGCACGCGAGAATTTACTTGTCGTTGTATTAGTCACCGGCATTTTTCGACAATATTTAATATTTCGTCTTATCTAATTCTCTATAATGTCGAATCATCCGTCAAGATTCTTTTCTGTAATTGAAATAGTATCGCGTATTTTTAAAATAGAGCACGAGGTTATGTAGAGAGAATCTTACGGGAAACAGAAAAAGAGACACTCACAAAAATTTACCATGAAACTCGACAGAGTTTTGCGCCAAATACATAAACATGCATATTTCTTTACATAAGTCTTTGCGACAAAATTCAGGCTAGGAATCTGATAGGTAAACAAACTAAAAAATAACTACAAAACGCACTCCTTTTTATTAACAAACAGATTGTTTAACATATAATACAATTTTTCTTCATTTTTATATTCATCGGATGAAAGTAGTAAAAACGAATTTCTTCTAAGATTTCGAGTTTCTTCCAACAGCATCTGCGACGGAATTGAAGCCATCCGTTTTTAATAAATCAGTTAACTCTCTTTTGATCCTGTTAATGACTGGGGGGCCGTGATAAATATACGATGTGTATATTTGGACCAAAGATGCTCCAGCTTTAATTTTGTCGTAAGCATCTGCTCCGGTGAACACACCACCAACACCGATAATGGGAATATTGCCTCCTGTTCGTCTGTACATATCTGATATCATCTTCGTCGATAAATCTGTTAAGGGAGCTCCACTAAGTCCGCCACTTTCTTCTTTCTTAGCATCCATTAAATTCATTCTACTAATGGTAGTGTTCGATATCACCAAACCGTCAACCTTGGATTTTGGATTTTGTATAACATTTACGATATCTTGTCGCTCTGTTTCAGACAAGTCAGGAGCTAGCTTCAATAGCAAAGGTTTATTTATCCCAAAGACTTGCCTGGTTTCATTTAATTTTCTTAACAGATCTTGTAAATTCTCTTTCGCTTGTAAATTGCGCAGGCCAGGTGTGTTAGGACTAGACACGTTTATCACAAAATAGTTTGCTACATCGTGGAACTTCTTTATCCCATCAATGTAATCTTGAACGGGGTCGTTGGATGTCTTATTTTTTCCTAGATTAACTCCAATAATTCCGGAGAAATCAGCATCGTTTTTCACGCTCTTTAAGCGCTCGTACACGGAATCATGCCCATCGCTATTAAAACCATATCGATTTATGATGGCATTGTCGCTTGATAAACGGAACACTCTTGGCTTTGGATTGCCAGGTTGAGGATTTGGTGTAACTGATCCTGTAATTATTACGGTGATAATACAATCGAAAGAAATGTTTTAGTGAAATTATTGCAGGTATATGCAGGTGCGTTTACCTATTTCTACAAAACTAAATCCTATTTTATGTAATCCTTGGACTGCTTCTCCCTGCTTGTCAAATCCAGCAGCTATTCCTACTGGGTTTTTGAATGTCAAGTTCCACAGAGACGTTTTTAAACATGTTGGATCTTCAAATTTTTGGGAAGATATTAGACCATACTTGACGGCAGTAACGGCAACCTTGTGAGCCACTTCTGGATCTATCAGACGTACTAATGGCATCGCTACTTCTTCGTAAAACTTTTCGTTGCCTTGGTAGAGACATATTCCACCAAATAGTGCAATGCTTGTACTTGTTACTCTCAATAGCGATTTGATTTTATGCTTCAGGGAGGTACGCCCTGCCATTTTTGGGCTTTAAAAATCAGTACAGCATGTGCCGATTGATATTATACTCTGGAATGAAATAATAATGAGTTAATTTAAATCAGTTGTCTGAAAATGAATATAATTTAAATTACAAATATAATGTGTGCTGCGAGAGATGCTCTCCATAATTGCAATTGTTTACATGTAACAAAGTATGTATCGTTTGTCAAGCATTTTCATGAAACAATACGAGAATGCCATTAAAACAATAACAAGTAGAAATTTTGCAAGAATTTCTACTTGTTATTGTTTTATACTTTCAAATGTACGTACCACGTGGATTTGCGTTTTAGGTTATGGTTAATTGTAATCCACCGCATGTTAAAAAAACAGATTCAAGGATATTCATTAATTATTTCACATAGGCCAAGATGGTAACTCAATAAATAACAAATTACGTATAAACAATCGTTTATGTAAAAGAGATGTTTGTTTTTCTTTTTCCATTAATCGTACTTGACGAAGTCACTCTCATTGGTCAATTCCCCTAGATTATAAAATTTAGCGGTTTCATTCAATTGGTTCAGAAGAAATGTACATACATACGTAATTGAATTCAAATAGTATCCTGAAATCTGATTGGTGTTTCCGATATAGCTAACCTGCGATTGAAGAATTACACACAGTTGACAAATCAGAAAGCAGAGGTTATGTTACTCCGGTTCCCCTTAGTAGACAACTGCACGTGGACTCTTCTGAGAGTTTGGGAAAGTGTTTACAATCTGCAACATTTAGCGAAACAAAACTAAAATATGGCGGTAACTATATAATTAATAATATTACAATAATAATTTATAAGTAGATAATGAATATATTATGCACTCTTGATACTTTCATGCATTTCATGTGCCTTGTTTATTTTGCGATGCAGAAGCGAGCTAAGGCAAAGATCAGCAAAGTTAAAAGGAACAACCAGACTCGGTCCAAACTTATGCGGCAGGGTAAAATCAAAGCTCGTCGTCATAGGAAATCAACAAAGAATGCGCTACCAGGGTCTCAAAATGTTCCTGCTCAAGAACCAGAAGAAGAAATTACGGGAGAAGATATGCTGGGCATGGTCCAGCAAGATGACTTAGACTTCTTGAAATCGGCTGTTTCGAACAAATCGTACAGCATTCTGAAGCAGATACAATCAAAGTATATTTAATAGAAAGTTATAAGTATGTAACATAGGATTCAGTTTTATTGAGAACTTATAATTTGGAGCACGTTTTAGGTCGGAAAAGGGTAAACCAAACGGAGCAGTTGGGAAAAGGAAATTGGATCAAGAACTGGAAGATCGATATGAAGAGGAGATGTCTAAAATGACTGCCGAGGGTGCTAGGAAAAGAGTGCGTGCATTGCTACCGTTAAAAGCCAGGGATGGTTCTCTAAAAGTACAAATAATTGAGGAAGAAGATGACGACGAAAAAGTCAAAGATAACAATGAAGATAATTTTAGGAACGATTCAAATGAGAATGATGAAAAAGGAAGCGAGGTAAAAGTAAAGTGTAGTCTTTCGTTACTTAAGTTTTTCTATAATCGTAAATTTAATTTATCCTCACTATGATCTTAGAATGAAGAAAATGCAGATAACAATACTGTAATGTCAAGAGCTCAATTGTGGGCGCAGAGAGAAGAATCGGTACAAACACGGAAGTTGAAGATCGGAACGCTTTGTAGTGGTCTCCTGGAAAGTCCGGAGTTAAAGTCTGAAAATTTTAAACCACTGCTAGAACTAATGGATGATTACCATTCGGGAAGAAGTATCACCGTTAGAAAACTAGCAACTGTATCACTCATGGAAGTGTTCAAAGATTTGTTACCATCTTATCACATAACGCAAGTCGAACAAGAAGGTGTAAAATGTAAGTTGATACGCCATGTGATTATGTTCACAAACTAAACTATCGTCTGCGATTCCTCCATGTAATGTTTCTCTTTTCTTCTAGTTAAAAAGGACACTTTGCAACTTCAGAAATATGAAGCTGCCCTACTAAAGAATTATCGACTCTACTTACAGAAATTAGAGAAGATCGCAGGTATGTTAAGGAAAAGGAAAAAGGGCGATCATCGTATCGTAGGTGAACAAGAAATCACTTTAGGAGAAGTCGCTGTGGGTTGTATGTGTGATCTACTGGCTACTCATCCTTACTTCAATTTTTCCATGAATATTGCAAATTTTCTTATTCCATTGCTGGATAGTAAGTACTCAAACGTCAGAGAACGTGTAGCAAGCTGCTTCATTGGAATCTTTAAGGAAGACAAACGTGCAGAACTGACTCTGACGGTAAGATCAGCGTTTGAATAAAAAGATGTTTCATTTATTTGAAGCCTTTTATTAAGTACATTGCAAAGAAATTTTACATTCCAGATAGTACGACGACTAAATCAATATATAAAATCCAGAGGGCATTCCGTACACTCGGAGGTGTTATCGGTTTTGATGGGCCTTCGTATAAAAGACATTAACTTGGATCAAGAAAAGGACGAAGAGACTAAACGCAAGAAATTAATGTCCCACAAGCAAAGAATCCTGTCACTTAGCAAGCGAGAGCGAAAGAAGAATAAACAGTTGGAACAGGTTGAGAAAGAATTGCTCGAGACCAAAGGCGAGGAGAATAAGCAGCGCAAACAGCAAACTCTAACAGAAATAATCAAAGTGGTCTTCACAATCTACTTCAGAATTCTCAAACAGGCACCGAACAGTAAAGTTCTGTCCGTCAGTTTGGAAGGTTTAGCGAAGTATGATATTCTAAGATCACGTTATGATTTTAAGATTAACGATGAATATTTTTCCACACTTTTGTATTTCTTTCAGATTTGCCCACTGTATAAATCTGGATTTTTATCAAGATTTAGTGAATGCGCTGGATACGGTGATGGGAACTGTCAACTTAGGGTTGAGAGAGCAACTTCACTGTGTCGAAACAGTTTTCACCATCTTGTCGGGACAAGGAAGTGCATTGAACATCGATCCCTATAAGTATGAATTTATATTCTCTCCATTTAAATTTTCTTTTTTAATAAATCAGCATTAATTAAGTTGAAACAATTCCTTTTAGATTTTATTCCCACTTGTATAAAAACCTATTAAGGGTTCACTGTGGGAAAAGTAATGCAAATATGGAAATCGTCATTAGGATATTAATTCGAGTGTTGATCGATCGACGAAAGAAGATTATTCAAAGCAGATTAATCGCGTTTGTTAAAAGAATAGCCACCTTGACTCTTCAGGTTCAGCATCACGGTGCAGTTGCGATACTAGCTGTTATCAGGACTATTTTGCAGCTTGGAAAAGCTGCGGATGTTTTGTTAGATACTGAAAGTACTACAGGGGACGGGTTTTATAATCCTGAACTGGAAGAACCTGAATACTGCAATGCGCACTGTTCAACCATGTGGGAGCTCGTTTGTCTACAGGTATTTTCCTCTTCAATTATAATCACTGAGTTAGAAGAGCTTTTTATCGATTAGTTTTATTTTCTTCCACATTTAGAGGCACTATCACCGCACAGTACAAAAATTTGCGAAGAATATAGCAGCGAGGGTTCCTACAATTGGCGAAGACAGCATACCTTTAGAGATTTCCAAACTGTGAGTATTGGCACTTATCTGTCATGTCGATGAATATTAAATTCTTTAGTGTAATTATACCCATATAACGTTAATGATTTAGATCACCAGAAGAGCTCTATGCCCGATTCGATCCTTCCGGTGTTGCGTTTGAACCTCCCGTACCAGTGCCTAAAAAAGCAGCTCCCAAGAAATTACCAAACAAGCCTATTTTTGCAAACCATTTATTTAAGGACTACATCGATGCAGTGTTTACAGATAAGTTAAGCGATAAGGATGTAGATATGGACTTTTCAAAGGCTATTAAGTGGAGATAATAAAAAGCGATACCAGCTTGCCAATATTTGGCAATTAAATTCATTCTTGTGCAGTGTGGTGTATAAATAAGTGTGTTAGATCAATATCAACTTTGATTAAATTTTAATTTAAGAAACTGTTTACTTCGATTTTAGTTTATTTTAGTTTATTTTGCGTCGAGATTTTTGTTTCTGCACTTTGAAGCCTGTTGGCTAATTGTCTGTTTCTGACGTCGTGACGTCAGAGGTCGTGGTCGGTCCGACTATGAAGAGTTTCCAATCTAGGTTCTTTCTGTGAATGTGGCCAAAAATTTGTTTACTTGAAGACGCAGCGCGAGAATGCGATATAACCTAATTCTGTGTTTCCTGCCGATTTTGTCCGTTTTTATTGTCGATTTTTGTATCTTTGCTTAAGGCAGTGTTATTTTAAAGTACAAAGAGTGTTTCTTAAGGAAATACGCGTTCAAATATGAAGTATTGAGAAACCGACATAACCTATACGTTGACTTCCGTATGGAATTATTGTTAATATTGTTTTTAAACGACATCCGAAGAGGAGACTCTTTGTGAGAGCATCGAGCAGGTACGTACTGTTTCTGTTGAGTTTTCAGCTCTTTTAATATCTAACCTATAAATTAGAGGTTTTTTGGGAAAATCATGTAATCTTACTACTTTATTAATGTATCCTGTAAGATAGATTGTAAGTTGATGTTTCATATTTCAGAGATAACTTGTACATAATGTCGGATGATGAGGATCTTGTTTACGTTAAGAAACAAAAGACCGTTCATTATGGCTCTCTCGAGGAGGCCGAGCGCGTTCGCCTTGCGGCGGCGGCGACCGAATCTTCCGAGGAGGAGAAAGATAATGCAAATGGTACCGACGCACCTGTTAATGCAATGTCGGCAGGGAATGTACACATTTCTAATGAGTACATGGAATTGGAAGATGAAATGTCAAAGGACAGACAAGCCTTGCTTGAGGAGTTTGAGAGGCGGAAGAAAGCGAGGCAAATTAATGTATCAACGGACGACTCTGAAGTTAAGAGGAATCTGCGACAATTGGGAGAGCCGATATGTTTGTTCGGAGAGGGTCCCGCGGATCGCAGAACTAGGCTAAGGGAATTATTAGCGAGTCTCGGAGAAGATGCGATTAAAAAGAAACATGATGAGGAAGAGAGACCGACTCATCCCATGGAAAGAGACTCCGAGACAACTTGGTATCACGAGGGACCTGAAGCGCTGCAAATTGCTCGTTCCTGGATAGCGAGTCAGTAACTATCATTACCCCATTAATAACCTCACTTTTTATAAATGGAATGAAACAATAAACTGGATTTTCTTTTCAGCATATTCATTACCTCGAGCAAAAGCCAGGCTGGAAAAAGCGAGGCAGGACTTGGAACTTCCAGGGGCAACTCGCACCGCTCGCAGACAAGAGCTTTTGAAAAAGTTGCAAGCTCTGAGTATATATTGTTCGCAAATTGGCGACACCAGGCCTATTTCTTACTGCCAATTCAGTCCCAATTCGGAGATCCTTGCAACTGCTTCGTGGTCCGGATTGTGCAAGTTATGGTCCATTCCAGATTGTACTTTATTGCGAACGCTTAAAGGGCATGCATGTAACGTTGGTTGTATTGTGTTTCATCCCAAAGCTATGGTAACGGATGAAATCGTTGGTGAGAGCCCTGGACGGACTTGTGTGCTCGCGAGTTGCGCGGCAGATGGTAATATTTGATTATTCACTGAATTATAATTTACTTTTAATATATTTTCATGCATACTTAAGGTGGTACAAAAGTACCATTTGAAGGTTCCGTTTTTGAAACTTCCTTTCTAGCGTTAGAAATATATTTCTTCCACAGGAAGTGTAAAACTATGGAGCGGTGGAAAAGGTGAAGAGCCTTTGGCAGACGTGGAGGGCCACGAGCCTCACAGAGTGTCACGAATAGCATTTCATCCATCGGGCAGGTTCCTCGGCACATGCTGCCATGACGCTTCCTGGCGACTTTGGGATCTCGAGCAGCAAGTCGAAGTGCTTCATCAGGAGGGCCACGCCAGAGCGGTGCACTGTATAAGGTAATCATTTAATGACTTTCACTTTTCAACCTTGAAATTAATAATATAATTTAAAAATTCCTGTTTTCCAAATGGGCTATTCTCGTAAAATTCTCGCCATGTGGGCTGTAGCCCATTTGATTTTTTTTCTTCTAAGAAAAGAATTTATTTAAATATTTTGACACTACAGCTTCCAGTGTGACGGCAGTGTCAGTGCGACAGGAGGTCATGACTCCTTCGGCAGAGTTTGGGACCTTCGGACTGGTCGATGCATCATGTTCATGGAGGGCCACTTGAAGTCAGTCTTCGGCATTGATTTCTCGCCTAATGGATTCCACATAGCTACGGCGAGCGAAGACAATTCCTGCAAAATCTGGGACTTGAGGAAACGAGCCTGCATTTACACGATCCCTGCACATACGAACCTCCTTTCGGATGTTAAGTACCAGAGGACCGAGGGCCAGTATCTAGTGACTGCTTCTTATGACAATACTGCCAAGATCTGGTCGAACAAGACTTGGCAGCCGCTCAAGACTTTGCCGGGACACGACGGCAAAGTAATGTCGGTCGACGTCTCGCCGGACCACAGATTTATCGTCACGTCCTCTTACGACAGGACCTTTAAATTATGGGCCCCTGAAAGCGTGTAGTTCTGTTACCGGCCACGAGGAGGCGCGCCGTTACGAAGAGACGCGTCCACGTGGAGGCCCTCGATCCCGGCCTCGCCGAGGATGTTTATAGAGCAGGGATTTTATTTATTCGGAGCAGCTTGGAACCGTTCTATGCTCGTGTTTCGGAAATCTCAGCTTTATAAGCTGCTGGGAATTTAATTGTAAATCTATCCAGGCCGGATTTCAAGCGCAGGACGGCGGGAGGAAATGATTGTGACCTCTCGCATCTTCCCGAATAAATGACATCCTAGTCCCTTGGGATATTTAACGAGACCGAGTTGATTCACTGGAGAGGATTAAGGTGAAATGAAAATTCCCCTCAAGTCAGTCGATTCGAATGACACTTTTTTTTTCCTCTAAATGGCCGTCGTAATGTCTAAAAAGTAGTCGTAGAGGGGAACTCATTACGCTACTTTATGACTTTACCTGCACTACTAGAGAGATACGAAGGTCCTGGATAGGTTCTTTTCGGAAATCTTCAAGGCCTGACCCTGTCAGCTTGCCTTATCACGCCCGTCTTGGCGCGATAAGAGGCTTATCGATAAAAGAAAACCATCTGCCCGTAAAATGCAAATCGACGTGCAGCGATCTTGCGCGGTGATTGCGCAAAGCGGAAGCCTCGTGGACCCTGATCCGATGAAGATGGACCGTTCATTTTCTTTCTATCTCTTACAGCAAGAGCCTTAATATTCTTGAGATTCTTAAAATTCCTCAGACTCTCGGCATTCTTTCATCCTTAACGAAAGAAACTAACGATAAGCGCCGTTTATCTCTCCTATTTACGATCTTGTGAAAAGAGCAATTGCACTCAATGCATCTACATATAATTGCAATCCCGCCTGTAAAAATTAATATCAAATCCAGAGTAGCTTCTAAACAACGCGTACAGTCTTCTCCTTCATCTCTTGCGGTTATTAAAAATAAACTGGAAATGAAAAATCGGAAAAAAGGATTGTTAGCCGTCGCCGACGTCCGTGATGGATTAAGGGGGAGTCGGATCGAAACCACTCGGGGGCGACTTCTTTTTTTTTTCTACTCATCTTTTTTTAATAATTTGTCCGGGCTTTTGTTGCACCCCGTGTATGCATTTGTTGCAATTGCACTGGATGGTGCATCTTCGTTTAAGCGCGTTGTGAAGAATGGCCCTCTGTCCTGCCGGATAATTTAATGTGCTATATTTCGGGGACTTTTACGCACTTTTTTAGCCCGGCTTGTCCCGCCGACCGTTTTTACGCATCTTTTTGTTATAAACAATTCCCCGCACCGTGGGGGGATTAGCGTTCTACGGAATTCTCTGCCGCTTCTCTACGAAGCTTTTTTCCAGTTTATCGACCACGTTCCTTGAAGGTTCGAATTAATTTTCGTAGCGAGGTCGAGAGCGAGGCGAATCTCGGAAATCGAGACGAGATTCGGGAGAACCTCGACCTCGCTTCTGTCCATTTTTTTAGAAGATTGAAAAGCTTCTTCTTCGCCGCTGCAGCGCGCAAGGTCCTTGCGCTCTGCACCAGGGTGAAGCCTTGAAGAGGCCTCGTCGGGTCGTTGTCTGAATTTCATGCGGAGCTTTCGATGGGCAAGGTCTCGTGAACGAAGGAGCAGGGTCCTCCTTCTGCAAAGTCGGAAGCTGCGTGTCCATTTCCGGTCAGGACCCACTTTGTCGTCAGGAGGCCGTCGACTCCGACAGGACCTCGGGCGTGGATGCGAGCGGTGGAGATGCCGACCTGAGGAAGCAGATTTTCATGAAATGAAATGAAATGTTTGTAATGGTAATGGTGATGATGATTTTTAATTCACTACAGGGATGAACATGAAGAGCGCAGTAATGATTTTTAATTGGTCTCAGGGATAAATCCGAAGAGTGCAATGATGGCGATTTTTAATTGACTCGAAATAATAAATCTGAAGAGGGTAATGATAATTTTTAATCGATTTCAGGGATGAACTCGAAGAGGGTAATGATAATTTTTAATAGCTTCCAAATATGAACCCGAAGAGTGTGATGATAATTTTTAATGGCTTCCAGGGATGAACCCGAAGAGTGTAATGATAATTTTTAATCGCTTCGAGGGATGAACCCGAAGAGTGTAATGATAATTTTTAATCGATTTCAGGGATGAACTCGAAGAGGGTAATGATAATTTTTAATGGCTTCCAGGGATGAACCCAAAGAGTGTAATGATAATTTTTAATCGCTTCCAAATATGAACCCGAAGAGTGTAATGATAATTTTTAATCGCTTCCAAATATGAACCCGAAGAGTGTAATGATAATTTTTAATCGCTTCCAAATATGAACCCGAAGAGTGTAATGATAATTTTTAATCGGTTCCAAATATGAACCCGAGGAGTGTAATGATAATTTTTAATAATTTCCAGAAATGAACCCGAAGAGTGTAATGATAATTTTTAATAGCTTCCAAATATGAACTCGAAGAGTGTAATGATAATTTTTAATGGCGTCCAAATATGAACCCGAAGAGTGTAATGATAATTTTTAATCGCTTCCAAATATGAACCCGAAGAGTGTAATGATAATTTTTAACCGCTTCCAAATATGAACCCGAGGAGTGTAATGATAATTTTTAATCGCTTTCAAATATGAACCCGAGGAGTGTAATGATAATTTTTAATAATTTCCAAATATGAACCCGAAGAGTGTAATGATAATTTTTAATCGCTTCCAAATATGAACCCGAAGAGTGTAATGATAATTTTTAATCGCTTTCAAATATGAACCCGAAGAGTGTAATGATAATTTTTAATCGCTTCCAGGGATGAACCCGAAGACTGAAATAACGATGACGATGACGGATATGATCACGATTCATAATCGATTTCAGGGATGAACCCGAGGAGCGCAAGACGCCCCAAAGGTGGAGGGCGGGTTTCGAGGGTGAGATTTCCTTTCCTTCCTTTTCAAGGAGGAAAGGCAGGAGGGGATTTCAGAGACGAAGAGTGAGTTACTCACCTCGGCACCGAGTCCGAAGCGATATCCATCAGCGAATCGAGTGCTGGCGTTGTGGAAGACGCAAGCACTGTCGACCTCCCTCTGGAAATGTCCGGCCCTACGTTCGTCCTCGGTGACGATTACGTCGGTGTGTCCGCTTCCGTACTTGTGGATGTGACCGATGGCATCGTCGAGGTCGGGCACCAGCTCGATGGTGCACTCCAGGGAGCCGTACTCGGTCTTCATGCTCTTCGCCGCAGGTGGGCCGAAGGTGAGCTGCTGACGGAGTCTAGGTCCAGCATTGATCTTGACCTGGGAGGGACAAAAGGTGATATCAATGATTACCATTACCCCCTTCTGGTACGACTTAATCATGAAAATGTAGGTTTTCACGAAAATCGTCATTTTTCCGCAAGAGGTTGATGGCGATTAAGGATCTTAAGGCGAAATGAAACCTCCCTCAGATCAGTCGATACGAGTAAGAGACATTTTTTATGGGGTTTTAACTGTATGTCTCTTCGAAAAATGCAATTCCGTGAGTTTCAAGACCTTCATTAGGACTTCCATAGTCACGTTGTAAAGTTTAAAACGATTCGGTTGATCCAGTCCGGAGAAAAGTGTCGCGTCCCCTCAGATGCCACTTTCGCACCCCCTTAATGTAGCCGATGGAACTAACCCCTTCCTTCTGCAGCATGTTGCAGACATCGGTGAAGAAAGAGCCCTGCATATGGCTCTCGTGGATGAGCAGAGTCTCCATGGCATTGCAAGCAGCAGGATAATCGCACTTGGAGTCCCTGACGATCTTAAGAGCCTTGGTGAGGTCGGCATCCTTATCAACGAAGACATGGCAGATGCCCTCGGCATGTCCCAGGACAGGGATGTGTTTGGACTGCTCCTGGATGCTGCGGACCAGCTCGGAGCTGCCTCTGGGGATGATAAGGTCGATGTGCTTCTCCATGGAGAGGAGGTCGCCGATCTCCTCCCTGGTGGAGACCAAGGAGATGGCGTTGGACGCCCCGACGCTGGTCAGCGCCTCCTGGACCAGGTCCATCAGACACCTGTTGCTGTGGGCAGCTTCCTTTCCTCCCTTCAGAAGGAGTCCATTGGCGCTGGACATGGCCAAGGCGGCGACCTGGGGCAAGCTATCCGGCCTGGACTCGAAGATGACCAGCAGGACTCCAATCGGCACCGTGATCTGCCTGAGCTCCAGACTGTCTGCCAATTTGGTCCTTCGAAGGACCCTACCCACGTTCGTTAGGGAGCTGTCTGCGATCTGACGGAGTCCTGCACTCAGGGACTTCAGCTTCGACGGGGTCAACGATAACCTGGAGAGCAGCGCCTTCGCTAGTCCGGATTTCTGGGCCTCCTCGAGGTCCTTCCTGTTCGCCTCCAGGATGTCGGATTGCTTCGAATGCAAAAGGTCGGCCAGGGTGTTGATGCAGTTGGCTCGGTCCTCAGGACGCAGGGATTGCAGGACTCTGCCTCCCACGCGGGCTGTGGAAGATTATGGGTGAGGTCCTGATAAGCTTTTCCATCCTTAAGGCGATGGGAAAGTGCCGTCAAGGAGGTCTCGTTTACGACCCTTTTGAAACTTAAAGCGAATGTTGGAGGCCGTAAGGAAGTCCTGACCCCCATGAGATAAAAATTTTTTTATAATTTGTTCACAGACATTTTTGACATGTGTAAAAAAATGAAGTTTCATGACTGTCGGAACCTTCCTTATAGCCTCCATGTTCAGGATATTAAATTTCAAACGATTCGGTTCATCCAGTTCGATGAAAAGTGTTATTTCTCCTCAGATGGCACTTTGACGTCCCCTTAAGGGAACGAGATTTTTTTTCACCACGTGTATAAGGTAACCAACCGTTTTCAGCGACGACCTCGACCGGCGCCGAGGAGCTGGCGGTCTCCGTGAAGAAGGTGCCGATCTTCCGCCCCCCCAGGATGCTCTTGATGGCTTTATCCTGCATGCCGTTGCAGATGACCACCGAGACGCCCCTCTCCAAAGCCCAGAGAGCCGAATGCACCTTGGAGTCCATGCCACCGGTGCCGACCTTGGACTTCTCCCCGAACTTGATGGCGCCCCCCAGGTCCTGGCTGAAGGTGTGCAACAGTTTCGCTCCATCTTGCCAGGGTGGCAGGTTGTAGATCCCGTCTACGTCGCTCATCAGGATCAGCAGGTCGGCCTGCACCTCGGCAGCCAACATGGCGGCCAAGGAGTCGTTGTCCTTGATCGAAATCCCTCGTCGACCTCCACCTCCGGCCACTTCTTCGTCTGCCTGTGGAGGTGGCGACACCGCGTCGTTGGTGTTGATGATAGGGACGATGTTCAGGCTTATCAGCTCGCTCAAAGTGCTGAAGAGGTTCTTCCTGGTCTCCTCGTTGTAGAAGTCCGGCTTCGTCACCAACACCTGCGCCAGCTTGACGCCATATTGCGCGAACATGGCGTCGTAGAGCGACATCAGACCCGATTGGCCCACTGCTGCGGCTGCTCTGGGCTCCAACAGAGTCCCTAATGTAGGGATGCGAATCGTCAGCGACCGTTCCTCCACCCATGCATACTTATGAGGGACTCCTAGGATGTCTGTCGTCACCTGAGTCCGCCATTTTTTTCGAAATTTATACTAAAAATTGCGGAATTTAGCCGCGCGGTTTAACAAGCGACTTCCTTGGTGAAAATGGAGGCGGAAAGTCCTTTGCCATTTTTTTCTAAGACTCTTGGTTTGCCTGTAATCGGCGATCGAAAAGCGACCAATCAGAGACGGGGGCTGTGACGTGATCGACCGATCGGCGCACCTGATTGGCTGCTCTTCAATTCAAGATTACTTGCAAATTAGACCTCGCAGAAAGAAATGGTAAAGGACTTTTCGACTTCGTTTTCAAAGAGGATTGCAGAGGTGTAAACCTTGATCGCTAGTTTGTTGTTAGGTGTGTATTAACGTTTGTATGGGGACTCTGGTGACGAGAGGTAGCCTTGGAGCCCTTCTAACTTATTGTTATAGAATGTTTAACATAGATGATATGCGATGATAATTGTCCAAATGCATTCTCTTCGAGATTTCGAATAACTTTTCCCGCCTTTCTTCGTATGCCATCGAACTGGGAGTTTTTCATTCAAAGTGAAGTATAGTTCACAGTGACGATCTAAATAATGGGACGAGCCCCTGTTTCCGATTATGCACAATCTGTTATCAATTTCCATATCTCGAGGAACCTTCAGTCGAGGCCGAACAACAGCTTCGGAATTGCACAACGAGACGTCATCTCGTCTGGGATCTCAAGATTGCAAAATTATTAGAGTCTGAGAATGAAAAATGGAGGATAATATATAATGATAATTTAACGCGTGAATATATATATATTTTTTTTTCAATTTTTCATCCGAGACATTCCTTTGTGATTATGGTTTGATAAGGTCCCCTTTAAGAGGGCTGTCTCTTTTTAGGGGTGCGTGATAAGGGCAAGGATCTCGCGTTTCGCGGGGGGTCGCTGAAAGGGGACTTTTCTCGTGGCGATGATATTATTTTCAAGACAGCCGTGGAACATTTGCGCTATCGGGGGGAGGGAAGAGTGCGAAAAGAGATGAGATAACGAGCGGAAAGATCAAAGGGGACTTTTAGCTACTGCAGTTTCTTCAGCCTCTCGCCAAAGCAGACCTAAAGGCTCAAAGCATTATTATTAGTATTATTTTCGCGTTTAATCTCGATAATATAACCAGCCTAATGGAGATCTGGGGAGGCTGCGAAATTCTGCTCCTCAGGGTACGATCTTAAAAAATCTCGTCCTATCCGGGATTTTATTATTTTTATCCTCGTAGGCAGATAAAAATCGACGTACGTGAAAGTAGCATCAATGAAATTTCATTTTTCTTAAATTGTTTATACGCAATTTTAAAATTTATTTTTATACAATTGATAATTCTTGGCTGTCAGGACCTTCTACTCTTCAGGGTACGATCTTAAAAAAATCTCGTCCTATCCGGGATTTTATTATTTTTTTCCTCGCAGGCAGATAAATATCGACATAGCGTGAAAGCAGCACCTATGAAATTTCATTTTTATTAAATTGTTTATACGCAATTTTAAAATTTATTTTTATAAAATTGAAAATTCTTGGCTGTCAGGACCTTCTACTCTTCAGGGTACGATCTTAAAAAAATCTCGTCCTGTCTGGGATTTTATTATTTTTTTCCTCGCAGGCAGATAAATATCAACGTGGCGTGAAAGTAGCACCAATGAAATTTCATTTTTTTTAAATTGTTTATACGCAATTTTAAAATTTATTTTTATAAAATTGAAAATTCTCAGCTGTTGGGACCTTCCTTGGAGCTTCCACCTTCATGTGTTAAAGCTTTTTATTTATTTTCTGGATTCAGTTTGGAGAATAGTGTCAAACGGTTGACCCCTCGGGTGGCGCTTTCACATCCCCTTAAATCGTAAAAATCGGCCAGAAATGATTTCTCAGGACGAAGAGTCCTCTGAAGACTTTTCGTGGGGAGATTGGCGAAGTTCAGGGGAAGTTCCGGTTCCGCGGTGCGTCCGTAAAGTTCGCAGTTGGAGTAGTTAGACGGTTTAATTAGGGACTTAACAAGTGGCTTGTTTTAGTTTCGAGTCCGCCTATGAGCTCGTCTGAATCCGAACCACTGGAAAAGGGCATTAACGAGGACCAGGCGTCAAATATTTGCCTCACTCGATCGTTTAATCGCGTCCAGGGCAGACTTTGTTCTCCCGACACCTGTGGCGCGATTGGTTCCCTTCCGTGATAGCGCTTATCAACGAGTGACAATCGAAAACGCGGCGCGCTTCCTCCTGCTTCCGGTGGGAATTCTAACGTACACGGAAGTTCCCTGATCATGTTTGTTGAATAATGCAAAAGCAACATTTATAATTTTTTGAAAAATGCAGTCGTAATTTAAATTCATTTTTTAAATGCAGTTGTAATCGTTATCAGGTCAGGGCTACTTGATGCAATCAAAAGGACATATATTATCCTTGAAGAAGGGTGGGAAAAATTCGCATATCAAAGTTCTAGATAACGAGGATGCAAAAGCAACATTTATAATTTTTTGAAAAATTCAGTCGTAATTAATTTTTTTTTTTAATGCAGTAATCGTTATCAGGTCAGGACTATTTGATGCGATCAAAAGGACTCGTGTTATCCTTGAAGAAGGGTGGGAAAAATTCGCATATCAAAGTTCTAGATAACGAGGATGCAAAAGCAACATTTATAATTTTTTTAAAAATGCAGTCGTAATTTAAATTCATTTTTTAAATGCAGCTGTAATCGTTATCAGGTCAGGGCTACTTGATGCAATCAAAAGGACATATATTATCCTTGAAGAAGGGTGGGAAAAATTCGCATATCAAAGTTCTAGATAACGAGGATGCAAAAGCAACATTTATAATTTTTTGAAAAATGCAGTCGTAATTAATTTTTTTTTTTTAATGCAGTAATCGTTATCAGGTCAAGACTACTTGATACAATCAAAAGGACATATATTATCCTTGAAGAGGGGTGCGAAAAGTTCACATAACAAAGTTTTACATAACGAACATGCAAAAGCAACATTTATAATTTTTTGAAAAATGCAGTCGTAATTAATTTTTTTTTTTAAATGCAGCTGTTATCGTTATCGGATCAGGACTACCTGCGTGCTCTCTGGTGTGATCTGCAGGACTCAGGGTCTCCCTCATGGAAAGAGACATGAGGAGCTCCTGGGTGAGCTTTTGCTTGCCAAAAGCCACCGCTCCACTGGTCACCATGATGCATTCTCTACCCTCGTTTTGGCATTCGGCGACCTGCTCGACGATGGAGGCGAGTCTTCCCAGGGCGAGGCCGTGCTCATCTTCTCGCGTTATCACTGCGCTTCCCAACTTCACCACGAGTCTTCTTGCGTACTTTAATTGGTTCCTCTCGGTGAACGTCGACCTGCGTGGCCTGTTGGCGGTCTGCAGAGCTCGGCGGGAGTCTCTTGCCTTGAATTAATTATTCAGATAATTAATCGATCTGATAATGTTATCAAAATGAGACTAGAGGAAGAAAGACATTCGCGAGAAATACAGAACTGTGAATTTCTGCTATTTTAGGGTCTCTTGAAAATTTTCTATTTTTCAAATCTGCTTGAAAATGAAATTAGAAAAGAGAAGATTCTCCGCGATTTGCCTTGAATTAATTATTCAGAAAATTAATCGATCTGATAATGTTATCAAAACGAGACTCTTGAAAATTCTCTATTTTTCTGCTTGAAAGTGAAATTAAAAAAGAGAAGATTCTCCGCGGTTTCCCTTAATTAATTATTCAGAAAATTAATCTATCTGATAATGTTATCAAAATGAGACTAGAGCAAGAAAGACATTCGCGAAAAATGCAGAACTGTGAATTTCTGCTATTTTAGGGTCCCTTGAAAATTCTCTATTTTTCAAATCTGCTTGAAAGTGAAATTACAAAAGAGAAGATTCTCCGCGGTTTCCCTTAATTAATTATTCAGAAAATTAATCAGTCTGATAATGTTATCAAAACGAGGCTAGAGGAAAAAAGACATTCGCGAGAAATACAGAACTGTGAATTTCTGCTATTTTAGGGTCTCTTGAAGATTCTCTATTTTATTTTCCCCTTTTTTTAATTTGCTTTCAAGAGTATAATTAGGCACAGTGATATAAACGCGATTAGCCTTATTTTCCACATTTTCAAATTTTCATTCAAGCGTATAATTATGTCCAGTGACATAAACGTGATTAGCTGTTCCCCTTCCTCCTCCAGGCGACAGGAACCGAATTAACAATTTTCCCTGCCTCCGTTAATTATTTTTAATAGTAGTATAAGAGCATAATTAGGCACAGTGATATACGTGATTAGCCTTATTTTCCACATTTTCAAATTTTCATTCAAGCGTATAATTATGTCCAGTGACATAAACGTGATTAGCTGTTCCCCTTCCTCCTCCAGGCGACAGGAACCGAATTAACAATTTTACCTGCCTCCGTTAATTATTTTTCTCGTCCCCCAAGAAATTCCCCAGGTCCAAGCCGGCAAGTAAGGTGCCAAAAAATGCAAAAATGAATTTTCTAATCCACGAGGAAGATATTATTCGACATTTTCGGTGTCGCCGTTAATGCGGCCTCGTCGTTTAACGTCAACGAGAGTAACGTCGCGGTAAACGTGGAGCCCTTAAACCGGCAATAATTCATGTCCCTCGAGAGAAGGTGCGAAAACCTGGCCCAGACATCCAGATGATATAACGAGGCATAATTAAAAGGAATATAAATGAAGGGAAGAAAAATTACGAAGAGAAAAGGAAAACGGAACGTATAGACAACGTATCGTCAACATTGACGTCAAAGACGAGAGATACGCGAAGAGCCGAAAAAAGTCTCGATTAATTAAACGGATCGATCGAAGGCCAATCGGAGGTTCCATTCAGCGTTAATTAGCTCTAAGAGTGTGCTCGGTACACGAGCGATTAAATTATCGAGCCGCCATCGGCGAAATCGCACTATCTAACGCGAGGCTGATAACATTGATAAGGGACGTCACTTGTTTCTCCCGGGGATTTTCACGGATTCTCCGCGTGCTTTTCCAGTTTCCTCGTACACAATGTTGCATCGGGATACTCCTTACTTGTAATCCTTATCATTAACATTGATATTCATTTCAGAAGTGGAACGCTCTAAGTGTTAAGAGGCTGATAAGGAAAATTGGGATGCTCATTATTTCCGGTTTTGGGGTCGAAATTATTTCTCGCGGTTCATTATTCACGGTTAAAGTGAAATTAATGTTAAAGTAAAGGGAATTTCACGGGCACAATTTTTTATTCGAATTAATGTTAATTGTTGTTAACGTAAATTAATTTTTGCGCGTGTTAAGGGGCTGATAAGGAAAATTGGGATGCTCATTATTTCCGGTTTTGGGGTCGAAATTATTTCTTGCGGTTCATTATTCACGGTTAAAGTGAAATTAATGTTAAAGTAAAGGAAATTTCACGGGCGTAATTTTTCATTCGAATTAATGTAAATTAATTTTCGCGCGTGTTAAGAGGCTGATAAGGAAAATTGGGATGCTCATTATTTCCGGTTGTAAGGTCGAAATTATTTCTTGCGGTTCATTATTCACGGTTAAAGTGAAATTAATGTTAAAGTAAAGGGAATTTCACGCGCGTAATTTTTCATTCGAATTAATTGTTGTTAATGAAAATTAATTTCCAAGTTCGGGAGCTCTGCGGGGGTAAAAAGCGTCATTTATCTCTGCATGTATATGCAGATAGATATGCATGTTCCATATATAGGATCTGTGCATGGAATGATATCGTGTGAGTCGTTTGCGAGGATTTTACTCCACTGGCGTAAATTACGACGCACTGACAGTACTCCTTGTCGACGACGTCCCAACAGGGAGACTTCACGTGCAGTTGCTCGAGGACCTCGAAAAAGAAATAAGGGTTGTTCAATTTTCACTCTTCAGGGTGATTTAGGGGTGACTCTCGAGCCTGGAAAAAATTTCTCCTGGAAATCCTGACGGTTTTCCGGTAGATACCATTCACCAGCGGCGATTTTTCTCACTACTTCCTTTGTCAAATTTAATTTCATTTTTATGATTGAAATTTCAGTATCCTATATTTTCAGGAAAATGATCCGCCATCGAAAAGAGTTTTTCAGGATGTCGTGGAGATCCTAAGTTACCGCTCTGAGGCAAGGATTTCTCCCGTGTACTTTTCATCCTTTATGTATAAAATTTAATTTCGATTTTTAGATTCAAATTTGAGGGTCTTTTGAGTTCAGGAAAAGGATCCAACATGAAAAACAGCTCTTCAGTATGCGTGGAAACCCAAAGTTACCGCTCTTCAGCAACGATTTCTCTCACTAGCTTTCCATCCTCTACTTCAAATTAAATTTCAATATTTTCTTTGAAATTGAAAAATTTTCTGTGTTCATAAAAATGATCCACCATGAAAAACATCTCTTCATGGTGCCGTGAAAATCCAAAGTCAGGGCTCTTCAGCAACGATTTCTAACTCCCCATCCTCTGCTCGAAATTAAATTTCAATATTTTCTTTCAAATTGAAGAATCCTTTGTCTTGATAAAAATGATCCACCATGAAAAACATCTCTTCATGGTGCCGTGAAAATCCAAAGTCAGGGCTCTTCAGCAACGATTTCTAACTTCCCATCCTCTGCTCGAAATTAAATTTCAATATTTTCTTTGAAATTGAAGAATCCTCTCTCTTGATAAAAATGATCCACCATGAAAAACAGTTCTTCATGGTGCCGTGAAAATCCAAGTATCGACTCTAGGACATACCGGTTGTAGATGCTGAAGAGGTAGGACCGTAGAGGACGAGGCGAACCTCATCTGTCGGTAGAGACCCAACATGAGGTTCGGCCTAGCCTCTCCGAGGGCCAACCCGAGGTAGTACATGTTCCCGGAGTACTTTGACGAAGTACCCGAAGAAGTTGCCGAAGAAGTGGCACTCCGGGGGGAACTCCCGAAGACGAGCCTCCTTCCTGAGGAGTCAACTTCCGAAGCGAGCGAGTCGGTGGTCAACGACACACTGATCGCTCCTCCAGAAATGTCTCTTCGTTCTCCCTATGGTGGGCGCTCGTTATCTCTCGTTCCGATAAGAAGTATCTCGGGTGTGCCATCCGAAACGACACCGACGAGGCCACGCAAAGTCCTCGGGAGGGACGAACTCTGACCCCGGGCATAATTATACCAAGTGTTCCGCGATTGGCTGGTGATGCTGTTTGGACGGGATTATTTTCTTTTTTTAAATTGCAGGAAGTGCGAGCGACGAGTCGCCTCGTGCTGCACTCGTGTTGCAACGAGGAGGGGGATTCGTTGCTTCCGGGTTCCTGACAAGGGTTACCCACTCAACCTCCTCTCCGATTTAATTAATTTTTTAATATGTTATAAAGGGTTCAAAAATAAGCGACACGTATTTTTTTATAACTCTTTAAATTTATTTCTTGAGGGCGAAACGGATTTTCAAAGTTGCCAAATGTATACTCGCTGTGGTGGAGGCAACGAAAGGGTTACCCACTCATCCTCCTCTCCGATTGAATTAATTTTTTAATATGTTATAAAGGGTTCAAAAATAAGCGACACGTATTTTTTTTATAACGCTTTAAATTTATTTCTTGGCGGCGAAATAAATTTTCAAAGTTGCCAAATGTATACTCGCCGTGGAGGAGGCAACGAAAACCCTTTCGGGTAACCCTACCCACTTATGCTCCTATTCCATTTAATTAATTTTTTAGTATGTTATAAAGGATCCAAAAATAAACGACACGTATTTTTTTATAACTCTTTAAATTTATTTCTTGGGGGCGAAACAAATTTTCAAAGTTGTCCAAGTCTTCAGCATCAGGCAAGGAAGAGTTAAAGTGAGATCTCTCGTTTCCAGGATCCTAGGATGAATCGGTACCACATCCCAGATCCCGAGGGACGTTATAATTCCTGACTCCGACCTTCGTTTTTGGATCCGGGAACCTACGAGTGGGATTTTTGGGGTCCGGACGAAAGGGGAAAATCAAAAAGGAGGACTCAATTCCAAGGAAGAAGGCGCTTCTGGTCCCAGGTCCCGGGCCACGTTTCGGGAGACATCCTGAGGGAGGCTTTGATTTCTTGCTCCAGCGAGCTCGGGACAAGAAATAAAAACCCAAGAAAGGATAGTGCTCGGAGTCCTAGGGACACGGCGGTGCCCGGCATTCGTATTCCCGAGGGAATATTCCAGGAATGTCGGCTATAAGGGAGATTTCTCCTCCGCGATGACGACCCTCGGGGTAAGGAATTAGGCGAAGGTTACTAATGCCTGAATATGAGGCCATGAAATGGGATTCTTATACATAACGTCTATGGCTGATTCCACATAAAGTGAACCAAGAATCGAGAGCCAGCATGGAGAAAAATAATGGCTCTTAAGTAAACCAAGAATCGAGATCCAGCATGGAGAAAAATAATCGCTCTTATTTTTCTTTGGGGAGGTCAGCGACATCTCTCCTTATACTATTTCTTAGGATAGACTTTATGCCGTAACGCAATTAGAGCGACGTTGCTTTCCGACTGTCTAATCCCATTCCGCAATGTTAAATTCCCGAAATGTTGCCAGGAATTTCGGGAGCGGTCGCAACCGAGTTTCGGGATAACTCGATCGCTTTCATCTCTCGACGCGACCTCGACTGGAATATTTAAACAACCTGAATAAAATAAATGCACTTTCCGGGGATTATCGTCACTGAAGGGAAGTACCGCGCAACATTTTCTATATTTAAATTCAATCGAACATTGATGGTTTTATTAATTATTTCGGATATAACTTTGCACTTTAAAGGGGCGGAGGAGAGGTAATGCAGCTGCGGTAAATGCATTCATTATAACAATTATTTCTTAACAATGTATTCGGTACATTTAGTCATAAGATCAGTCAAGAGATATCTTATAAAACGAGATCAAATCTGATTTCCAATCCCCTCAAAAATGAAATAAACGATCCAAGGATCCTATTATTCTCTTCAGTAATCCTGAAAAAAATCCATCAATTATGATAATTACTGCACGTCGGAGTATCGAGTCAAAGAAAGTCTAACAAAACGAGATCGAGCCCGATTTCCAATCATCCAGAAAGCAATTAAAGGATCAAAGGATCTCCGATTAAATGGAGACTCATTAAAAGTGCAAGGAAGAGATCGGCGTTTCCGGAAGCAGTCGAGGAGCGATCGGAAGTGGAGGTCCTGCCGAGGTCGGCTCGTAAATTCGCATTTTCGCGAGCCATTTCTCCCGAGTGGAGGGACCGCCACTCAATGGCCCCTTTTGCATCGCGTCTTCCTCTCCTCTCCAGAGGAATTCCAGGACTCGCTTATTCGGGAAACGTCGGCCGGAAAATGTCAGCGCCGGACGTGGAAAAAGGGCAGGAAAAAAGAAATGGAAACGACGAAAATTCCCTGCTTTTGCTTCTGGAGCCGCGAGGAAAATAAAGCAGTATTTTCGGGGTCTCGGATTTCCTGCTGAGAGTAAAACAAATTTTTTTTTATTCGAGAAATACAAAAAAAATATGAAACGCCGAAAATTTCGATCTCACGGGTGCAATGGAAAATAAAGCAGTATTTTCGGAGTCTCGGATTTCCTGCGGAGGGTAAAACAATTTTTTTTGTTAATCTAAAAAATTCAAATAAAAATATGAAACGCTGAAAATTTCAATCTCACGGGTGCAATGGAAAATAAAGCAGTAT
Source organism: Orussus abietinus (assembly GCF_000612105.2). Taxonomy (NCBI): domain Eukaryota; kingdom Metazoa; phylum Arthropoda; class Insecta; order Hymenoptera; family Orussidae; genus Orussus; species Orussus abietinus. The sequence goes on along the minus strand of NW_019394351.1, from coordinate 575,798 downwards.
TTTCGGGGTCTCGGATTTCCTGCGGAGGGTGAAACATTTTTTTTGTTAATCTAAGAAATTCAAATAAAAATATGAAATCCCGACAATTTCGATCTCACGGGTGCAATGGAAAATAAAGCAGTATTTTCGGAGACTCGGATTCCCTGTCGAGGGTGAAACATTTTTTTCTATGAATTTAAGGAATATAAAAAAAATATGAAACGCCTGAAATTTCGATCTCACGGGTGCAATGTATAATAAAGCAGGGTTTTTCATTGTCCTGATTTGATTAGGGAGGGCAGAATATTTTCTATTCAATTCTGATCGATGAAAAGGGAAATTGTAAAGTTGGGAATTCGTCATTTCCACTTATCAAGGACCATGAGAAAATTTCAAATGACTCGCCCGCTTCGGAGCTGATAACCGGGGAGATATAATTGTGGAGAATTATATCCGGGAGATAAGTTTGAGTGGTGCAAGATTTTGGAATTTTCTCAGGGATTTTCAGGAAAGTGGTTTCCAACATGTCGACGTCGAGTCAGCGAGTTTACTTATCGTTTCGATTCTGACGAATAGTCTCTTGTTAGCGAGGGAACTTTCGAGTTTCGATAAAACTTCGAGACAGGCGTCGGGAACCCTCAAAAAGTTTGCGGCGTTTTTCCTTTCTGACGGATAAGAAATAATTAATCGAGGCGCGATCGGAATCGAGTCGCGGAATTCCTCCTTAGATAAAATCCATTAATACCTGCATTTTTTATATTTTGATATGTAATCATTTCTTTTTCTTTTTTTTTAATACACATTTTCCGGCACNTGTATGTTTATATATTTTTTAATGTAATCATTTCTTTTTCTTTTTTTTTTAAAGATGAAATGTCGTCGTTGCGGAATCTCCCGCTAGATGGAGTCCGGAATAAAGGTGTCACCGCGTAGCTCGATATCACCGTCAGTCGATATCACGACGACACTCCACCCCCGGAACACGTGGACTTTTCCTGACAGATTTGACCGATACTCGGGCCGAGGGCTTCTTGAGTGTATCGGCCGTGCTTCAAAGAAAAGAGGGAAAAAACCTAGGAGATGAAAATTCAAAGGGAAAGCCCGATATCCCGGGAGTTTCGCGCCGGGAAATTTATGCGCGAATAAATCCCGCCGGCCAAGAAATTGCTAATTTCGAGGAAATTAGGAAAATATTGAATCGGACTATTGGGAATATTTTTTAAACACGGTAGAAAAGTTCAGGAAAATTCAGGAAAATCCGCGAAGCGGGAGACGGGGAGAAGAATAAAATTTCCGAATTCCAAGAAATTGGTAGTATCGATAAAATGAAGAAAATATTGAATCGGACTATTGATAATATTTTTTAAACACGGTAGAAAATTTCCGGAAAATTCAGGAAAATCCGTGAAGAGGGAGACGGGGAGAAGAATAAAATTTCCGAATTCCAAGAAATTGGTAGTATCGATAAAATGAGGAAAATATTGAATCGGACTATTGGTAATATTTTTTAAACACGGTAGAAAAGTTCAGGAAAATTCAGGAAAACCCGCGAAGAGAGACACAGAGAGAAGAATAAAATTTCGGAATCAAGTCGTCGAAATTGGGAGTTTTGGGTCGATTATCCAAAAATATGATTATCGAGATGTACTCCGACTCGATTCGATTACGTGGCTAATTACGTAAGACTGATTACGTGGACGTACGAAGTCTGCGGGAATAATTGCAAGAGGAGTGATAAGACATGCTCATGAATAGATTCAATTATACTATTCTGAACTACTGAAGATAGAGTAGAAAAAATTCTCTTAAAAATGTTGGATATTTTTATTTTTCTTATTAATCCTATTTTCCTATTTTCGTCTCTCCCTTGATTTTCCAAATTTCAGTGCTTTCCACCTTTAAGGATTCTCCTTCGATTTTTGGAAACCCACTGCTTTGCATATTTAAAGATTCCCGGCCAATTCGTTTTTGGTCCTTCGGGATGAAGGAAAGAGGGAAAAAGAAAAAAATGCCGAACAGGGCAAGCCGAGGAGCCTGAAAGTGTCGTCGATTTTGAATAAATCACCATTTCATTCTTAAGCCTGTCGACTTATAAGAATAAAGAGGGTGCGAGGAGTGAATTTCTTCCCAGCTTCGTGGGAATTTTTGAAATTCATGACCCTCGGCAAAGTGCAGTTTCGAACCTGTTGACTCGATCCTTAAATCCTTGTACAAATAATCTCGATTCGGAAATCCTTTGTCGATCGTCCGCAAGACGGAAGTGATAAGAAAGATTACCTTATCGACCGCCACCCCCTGAATTTCAAATATCCCGACTTATCATACAAACTAAAATTCTAAAGCTGTCCAAGGATGTGAAATTCCACCGAATTGATTTTAAAAATTTTCTATTTTTAATAAATCTTCCATTGAAATTTTTGGGGACGAAGGAGGAAGGAGACATTTTTATGGAAAATTTTGGAAAATTAATTTCTTCTCCGAAAACGGAAAAGGGGGATGAAGGAAGCCCAGGAGGATTGGATTTAAGTGGACCCTCGATTTTGAATAAATCACCATTTCATTTTTTGTCCTCCATCTTGGAATATCGAAGGAGATAAAAATCTCGCCTTCGATTAGTCCAAATTTTCCTGCATTAACGTTAAAATGCATTTCTCCGATTTTCCCTGAATTTCATAATCTCCCCTAAGATGCTCCATTTTCATTCTTCACTTTCCCTTTCTTCCCAAATCGTGATAAAGTGTCTCGTTATCAAGATATATCTTTTTTTATCCGGATTTAATTTCGACACTTCTATTTGAGGAAATGTGATAAAGGCTCTCGTTATCGCATGTAACATTCACCTCCTTTAATTATCCCTGGAAACGACGACCTTGCCCGATTATTCATACGGAATCACCCCTTATCACTCGCCCTCCAATTAATAACGCCGTCTGCATATTCAGGCCGGCCATTGTCTCAAAATATGAAATACCAAATACCGTGGAAAAAGCATGAAAAAAGTCTTATCAAAAGGGTCCGCTTAGGATTCAGTTTTTGTTTCTTCAGTTTCATCCCCTCCCCGGACAATGTACTCTCGACAAAGCATGCTTCGTTAATTTTTTCCATCAATTACCGCTTTGACGGGGGAACATTCCCGGAGGGGTTGAAATAAGAGAGGGTCGTTCATTTTGAATAAATCTCCCCCTTATTTCACGGTTTGGCAGCTTAAAAGCGATAAGCTGTAAATTCTCCCCTCTTCCTGCAAATCGAAATTCCAGCTTTTATAGATTTACCCTTTTTTGCCACCCCAAAAAAAGCTCGAGGAATGGCATTCAATTCTCAGAGAAAAATCTTGGTTCCTTAAGAAACGGAAACTAAAATAATAAACATTAACAGATAAGAAAGGACGATAACCATTGGAAATTAAGGGATGAAATTTTGGGGGTATTTCTTCGAAGGATACGATACTAAATCGAAAGCGACGAAAGTTAATAAAAGAGGAGGGATGAAAATGAAGAAATTCGGAGTTTATCTCTTATCATTTAGGAGGGGAAAATTATTTCTCCGTCCTTAGGATCAGTTGAAATAAAGATAGGGTTATCGGTGTATTGAAGGACTTTAAAGCACCCCCGAGGACATGTACCCAGAAAATGGAAAATTCAGTCGAAAGGGCGGGAAAAATCGACGGAATAACGATATATGCAAAGGGAAATGTAGTTCTGATTTTTCCTGAGAGGAAGTTCATGGAAATAAGGAGGGCCAGGGGGTGGACGTCGTCCTTTTTCGGTTCTTTCGAGGACCCATTGAAATTCCAGCATTTTATGAGCCCGAGATTGAACCCTTAAAAGGCAATGGCTCCCTCCTATTCGACCAGAAGAAGAAATGGGAAGGAAAAGGGGAGGAACGGGAAAGCATAATTTCTATTTCCTCGTAAACTCGACCTGGAGCTGGAAACAATGCTTCCCATTCTTCCATTGTCGGGCGATCGTAATTATTCGAGTAACTTATTAACACTCGATCGGCTCCGATACTCCGGAAATTGCCACCCTTTATGAACGCCATTTCATCCCCCGGGAAAGGGAAACTCGAGGAAACTCGTATAAATGAATACGCAAACTCCTGGCACCATTTTTACACGAGACTCCCATTACGCGCTGTTTTATGAAAATATAGGAAAATTAAAAACAATTGAAACAAAGAGGGGTGAATAATCTATTTCGAGGGTGGGCATGGGTAGCACCGAATTTTATACAATTTTATACAATTTTACACAATCCTATACAACCTTATGAATTTTATACAGTCCTGGAAAAGTGCCTTGGTTCTTCCTTAGGGCCTCCATAATCACGTGCCGAAGTTTCAAATGATTCTGTGCAGTTTGGAAAAAAGCTGAGCAAATATATTTAGGTTTTATACATATATAGAATGACCCTGTCATATCACCTTAACGCAGAAAATGAGTTGAATTCCCTCTTTATTTTTTTTTTTTCAGGGACACCACTATCTGGAGGCGCTTCAGGGATGCGTCCTGGTCAACGGTCGGCGCGCGTCTCCTCCCTTTTCGGCGGCGCGTTTGAACGTGACCGGACAGCGGCGTAGGGTGGCTGCGCGCGCCGCTCGCGTCGATGCGCGCGCCGCCGGCGGTGGCGGCGTAGGCGGCGAGGGGGTAGCGGCCGCGGCCGGGCCTCAGTGCTCAGTCGGACGGCGCAGCGACATGACGGCGCACCCTCTGCCCCCGGTCACACGATAGCAGGTACTCCGGCAGTCCGAGTCCACCACCCCCGACCCGCCCCCCGAGACGTGCAAAATTGGTGCAACTGACACCCTTGGTGTCACCTCACGCTAAATATTAAACCTCCCCCCGAAATAATGAAAGTAAATTAAAAAGATGAAAGATCATGAACATAAAAACACAAGAGTGGGTATAAAATGAAAAATGAGGGGAAGTTATAAGAGGAGGTTAAGGGTGTACCTGGAAGGTCTTAATATAAGGGTGGTTTAAGGAGATGCGAAAGTGCCGTCAAAGTACTCTCTTTTATGAAACTTTCCTCCAAACTGGGTGTACCGAATCGCTTCAAACATCACAATATGAATGTCAAGACTATAAGGGAGGTTTCCGCCGTCGTTGAGATTTTAAATAAAAAAAATTTGTTAATAGATATTTTTAAAATTTAGGGTGAAAATTGAAAATTCATGGGTGTCGGGACCTTCCTTATAGCCTCCATATTCACGATATTAAATTTCAAACGATTCGGTAAACCCAGTTCGGAGGAAAGTGACACGACCCCTCAAATGTCACTTTCACATCCCCTTAAGGTCGAAAGGGGTGACTCGGGAGTGAGTGACGCACGTGGGTGAGTTTCCCCTCCCTCTCTTGGGGGGAAGGGCGGCAAGTCACGAAACCCCCCCAAGGCGGTATCCGGGTAATCCGGGGGTGGAAGCGAACAGGTGGAACCGCTGCAAACAAGGGGTGATTGTAGTTCGCGGTTTTGAGGGTGTCGAGGAAGTTTAAAGACTTTTGGGGGGTGTCCTCCCTTGGGGTGAAATCCACCCCGGAGACCCGAGTGTCCAAGTTTCTTCATATTCCGGGTCACTGGAGGGTGTTACTGCCCCCACGTGGCATCTCTCTCACATGGGGGGCTTTTGGGGGGTTGAAACCTCCCCAAGGGCTCAGGGGGTCGCATAACTTTTCCCGGGAGGCCCGACCCCCGCGACCCTCTTTTCTTCAGACTTTATCTCGAACTTTTATCTAATGTCTTATACAGAAACGATAATAATTGTAATAAGCGAGTTTCCCGGGGGTAATAATGTTTTTAATCGAAATTTTTCGCAATTTTGGAAATTTTTCCGGAAATTACTTATTTTGTGAGAGGAATTTAAGTTTATGCTCACAGTTTACGGTTTTGAGGTTATCTGGTCCTGATTGTACCTAGCGAGGAAACGAAAAGTGGAAACGTCCGGGTTTTCTTTTTCATTTTGTGGGAAACGTGGGGAGGGACGGTTCCCGGGGGATTTCCTGACTTCTGGTTGAGTTTCTTGGTGAAATCCCCGAGGATTTCGGAGTCTGGCTTAATTGTGGAGGTACTTTGAGGTTATGCAACAAGTTGGTCGGCGTGGCTCTCGTGTTCCTGGGAGTCCACTGGGGGTATTAGAGACTGACCCTTCTCGTGATTGTGTTGTGTGTTAAGCTATGGAATAACTGAAAATTGAAATCGTTGTAATTAAAATTGAACTCTATGAGTCTTGTGAGGAGGGAGTTAATACAGTTGTTAATAGTGCGTAACAAGATGTTAAGCACTTAAGGTGATGTTCAAGTGGGGTCTTTAAGGGTCTCGTTTGGGGAACTTTTTTCAAAATGGGTTAACTGTGTCCTTTGAAGCCTTAATTGTTACTCAAAAATTAAGAAAATATTTATAGAGGCACTATTCAAAGAAATATTTCTTTGGTTAAGTGAATTTTTCTTTCTCGGGGTGGTTGCCTTGAAATTTTGAAATTCCAGGAATTTTGGCATTCCAGGAATTTTGATATTCCAGGAATTTTGAAATTCCATGAATTATGATATTCCAGGAATTTTGACATTCCGTATTCTCGGAGGTCCTCGGAGACCACCTCGAGGTTAACCTCCTTTTGCGGCGTTCCACCTTGTGCTGCGGCTTTAGTGTCCCAGGGAATTCTCCGAAATTCTCGGAAATTCTCGGAAATTCTCCGAAATTTCCCGAAATTTCAGATTCATCGCCTATTTTCCCGTGTAGTAACTTTCCGCGATGTATACTTTAGATTTCCAGAACGTTGCTACTTCTTTCTCTCATTTTTCTTTTTTAAGGATAATTCCCCTTTTATATTCCGACCCCACAAAGGGGAAAGGGCCGAAAAAGTTAGATAGACTTGGGGGACCCACCCCCCGGAGGGTTGTAAACCGTGTACACACCGAATACGTAAATGCAAACCACACACCCCATGGCTTCTTTCGACCCCGTTAATCGAGTTTCCGGGTTAGCGCTTATCATCGAAGGTATTCTTCCGGGGGGGGGGGGTGAAAAGTTTTCCCACCCCATGGGGTGTAGGGGTGACATTTAATGGAGCTCCCTTCCTCGTCGAAACTTAATTCGAGAGCCTTGCGGGGGGTCCCAGTAAACCATGAAAGTTTGTAATTGTAAATGCCACCCCTTGAGGGGGGTCGGGGGTAATTGCCCCTCTATTGTGAATTTGCATATATGTCATGCGGATAGAGAGTATGAAAATGGAAGAAGTGCTCGGGAATATGTTTTCGGCTGTCGAATCGAAAAGGGCGGGAAGGGTGGAAAAAGAGGGAGAGGGGGATATCGAAATTGAGGGGGGATGCCACGTGTATGAAAGAGGAAAAAGGGAGGACGCGATTGAATTCTCTGAAAGGCTGTTTTTTTTTTTTTTTCTCTCTCCGTACCTGTCAAAATATGAAAATTCTCCGAAGGGGAGAAAAAACGCCATCAGATGATTCGCGGGATATTAGACACGTAGAAAGTGGGGCGCGTTGGTTATCACGAGATATTTCAATCTTTCAAATGTCACCCGAGAAGCTCCCCCTGTCACGGTTGTCGAAATGGGAAAATTTCCGGAAGGGGTGGAAAAACGCCATCAGCTGATCCGCGCGATACTTCGAAATAAGCGCTCAAATTAAATAAATAAATTTCGCATAGAAAGAAGAGAAGAATGAAAAGTCTCTTTCACATCTGTCAGAGGTGTGGAAATTGTCGGAAGGGGTGAGAAAAAGCCATCAGCAGATCATTGGCCATTAGAACCGGAAACGGTCCACAGAGGAGAAGCACACGCCGCGTTCGCGAAAAAGCGAAAAGGAGGAAAAAGATTAAAAAAAAATAAAAAAGGTGAGAGAGAAAAACTGTTAAAAAACATCCCGGAAGGTTTCCTCCGCAGCTGCCAAAGCGGGGAAATTGTCGGAAGGGGTGGAAAAGCCCCATCAGCGGATCCGCGGGGCGCTAACCGACTTGGGCTGGCGTCTCAATGAGTGCGACGAAGGTGGAGCTATAGGGGCGGCCGGGGGAAAGACAGAGACACGAATAGCAACTCGCGTCTCATGTCGCCAGCGGGAGGCGGTGGGTGGGAATGGACGGAAACGGGGCGCCCGCCCCAGGGTTCATTTTCGCGGTGCTGGGGGAAGAAGCGGGGGGAATTGATTATTGATTATCGCGAATCGCTTTATAAATAAACGATCGTCCAGGATGTGTACACTCGGCCCCTGCGGACGCGGATAAGCGCGCGTGGCCTCGCTTGGTACATAGCCACGTACATAGTGAGTACATATTGGGTACATGCAAGGTTCACAGAAGGTTCATACGATGTCCCCGCGAGTTTCATACGAGGTGGGGATAAAACGAGAGTCGACAGCTCGCCTCGTCGACATGCCGTTTCTCGTTGGGACCAGCCACCGGAAACGCGTCCTGGGAAGGTCCTTCCGGTATCCGGAATGTCCTGTCCCATTCGATTCTCCCGTAGGAGGCGAAAATCGGGAACGCTCGATGAATCGAGGTATTTTCTTTTTGGATTTATATTTATTTTTGTGCATTTATATTTATTTTTGTGCATTTATATTTATTTTGTGCATTTATATTTATTTTGTGCATTTATATTTATTTTGTGCATTTATATTTATTATATCTTTTCCGTTTATTTATTATTCCTACTATTATCGTTGCATTTTATTATGATTTTTTTTCCTTCCTTACGTCAGGACGAGATCAGCTGATTAGATGGAAAGGGGAAGAAAATTCGGAGGACTCCGAATCGAGGTATTTCTTCCACAGGTATATTTATTTATTATAATTTTATTATCCCTATCATTGTAATTTATTCCTTTTCTTTCATATGTCAGAACGAAGTGTAACAGATCCACGAAGGAAAGAAAGAAAATCGGAAAAGTGCATGCGGTCAAGGTATTTCCTCCTTAAATTATTTATATATTTTCTGTATCCACTATTTATTATTTATTGCACTTTATTACTGTTATTTTCCTTACGTTCAGATGCTAGGAGCCGATCTGCGGAAAACGGGGGTGGAAAATCTAAGGAGTTCATCGAACCACGGTATTTTCTCCCATCGATATTATTATTTACCTCTCCATATTCATTACTTATTACTTATACTTTTTATTTCATCTCTTCCTTACGTCGGGAAAGATCGAACCCCCGAAAGGGGGAGAAAAATCGAGAGAACCTCCTCGATACTTCCTCTCCCCGTTTTTATTTACCACTCCATATTCATTATTTATCATTTATTGAAGTCAACTTTTTTTTTTTTATTCCTTCTTATAGGAGAGAGTACTGGACCCGAAAGAGGAGGAAAATCAAGGATTCTCTCTCAGCCTCGATATCTCCTATCACAATTTATATTTATTGTATAACATATATTATTCATCACTTCCCATACTTTATTCATATCTCCCGTACATCGAATTACAGGGGGTGTTCCAACAAGGGGTGGAAAATCGAAGCAACCCTCTCATACCTTGAATTTTTATTTACCCTTAAAAATTAATTATTCACGATTTCGAATATTTTATTCCTTATCAACCATCCCTTATTTTCATCCCCCCGTTTTTATCCCTCATTTCCCATGCATACATTATATTAAAATCCAAGCAACCCTCTCATACCTTGAATTTTTATTTACCCTTAAAAATTAATTATTCACGATTTCGAATATTTCATTCCTTATCAACCATCCCTTATTTTCATCCCCCCGTTTTTATCCCTCATTTCCCATGCATACATTATATTAAAATCCAAGCAACCCTCTCATACCTTGAATTTTTATTTACCCTTAAAAATTAATTATTCACGATTTCGAATATTTCATTCCTTATCAACCATCCCTTATTTTCATCCCCCCGTTTTTATCCCTCATTTCCCATGTTTACATCACGGTGAGAAGACATCATCCCCTCGGAGATGACGCGATGAAAGGACGTCGGGGGGAAAATTGCCCCCGCGATCGGGACGAGTCTAACATCCCCCAGGACTGCACTCGACGTTCGATTAAAAAGCTCCTGGGGTTATTCAACCCCCTAGTTAATCGAGATTAACCCTGGTCATTTTGTACACTTACACTTAGCCCCCGTATTAATCGTCGCATTTCGTGTTATTCTATTTCCTCCCTTTATGTAGGGGCACCAAATCGAGGTAGGGCCGGGGGGGTTGAAAGGTCGTCGGGGGCAAAATTGCCCCCGCGATCCAAAGCAAGTCGAACATCCCCTGGGGCTGCACTCGACGTTCGATTAAAAGGCACCGAGGGAACTCTCAATCGCTATTTCAACCCCTTTCAACCCCTTTGAATGAGACGTTGGATTAAGGGCGCCCCCCGCGGATAACAATAACCCCTTTCCCCGGAAATTCGATAATGTTCATAATTCCACTGATATCAATAATTGGAATTTTCGCCTTAAGGGGGTTCCACTTAGCGAAAGGGTGAAGATATCGATTTTTCTGAGGAGTACNTTTTGTTCATAATTTTTTAATATTTCGTTCATCATTTTTTAATGTCACATACAAAATCGAGCCTATTTCACTCATCGCTATATTTTCTATGCCCGCGTGACATGTTTCACATTTTCTGTCCTCGCGTGATATGTCTCACATTTTCACCCCGGTGAAAGTGTGAAACTGCGAGACCTGCTCCCATTTCGCATTTTCACCGGAGTCGAGTTGCACGTCTGACCACCAGGGCGAGCGACGAGACGCATCACACTTTCTATATTCGCGATATCGCCGATAATTTGAAATCTAGGTCCAATCTATCTCTGGGGTGACTATGAGAATCATCCCTTATTTTTCCGCCCCCTTTCTCCCGGGCTAATCTGTGACTGCTGCCTCTAAAGTCGCCATCTCTCTCCCTCTCACATGAAAAAAAAAAATATATAGATACATAGATGCATGTAGAAACGTATAGAAAAAAAGAAATATATATATTTAAACATGTATTTCTACGAATAAATATACAATATATGTACATGTTTATTTATATACATGCGTCTTGCCTTTCCTCCATCTTTTCTCTCTCTCTCCGATGCTCGTCCGTTTAATCAGCGACAAAGGTGCAATTTTTACCCCCGACGATTACTCCGAGTAATATCGCGACGCGGATTCCTCGTGTCTTTTAACGGGCCCCGAGATGAATCTCCATGCCTCTCGATAATCGCGACATCAGAGATCGATAGGATCGAATGACTTTCGCCGGGGCGTCCGGAGATGAAAAAAAAGAGAAGAGCAATCTGGAGCCCCGAAGGAGCACAAAACGCGCTTCGCGCCTCTATCATTTGAAAAGGCGAAAAGGGACTTCGATTTTCGAATATCGAGACACGACTTCAAAATCGCCCCTCAAAAAAAAAAAAGAAAAAAGAAAAATTCGCCCTTTCTTTCTCACAGACCACGCTGCAAAAGCCAATCCATTGCCCCGATAAAATGTTTCGGTAATTCGAAGCAATAATTATTTCACTCAAATTAATAGTCACAATTTCGAGGAAATCATGATTTTCGAATATCGAACGTCCGTCGAGACTCGACCTGAAAATCCCCCCTTAAAAAAAAAGTCGCTCCTTATTTCTCATTGACCACACTGGAACCAAAAAAAAAAAAAGAGTGAACTAAGAAAATATTTCCCGAGAGCAATGAAATATTCTTATCAGTGCATAAACACTCCATTCACCCCCCCAGTATTTTACCTCTATACTAACCCTCCCCCGAAATAAATTCCCCCCCTCGAAAAGCCGAAAAGCCTTCACTTATATTCGGGATCCTGGAGCTTTTACCATCACAGATCCCTAGAACGAGGAACGGCATCGTCGAAGGCATGTAGGGGGTCGTGGGGGATGTCGTGGACAATGGGGGGGACCACCCCCCGAGATAAGACCCCCTTATTGGCTTTTCACGAGTCGCATATCGGGTTAGGGCTTAGGGACGATTCCTGGCAATGCAAATCGATGGAAATGTGGAAAGGGGGTAAAAGGGGGTAAGGGGGGGAGAAGAGGGCAGGAATGGAAAAATGGTTTTGCAGCCTCGCTCGAGGGTTCTCGTCTCCGTGGTAACTCCATTTGCGTAAAAAGGGATGCGGCTGAAATTGCGGAATCGTACTTGCCGGGGAATTAAAGTGAAACAGTGATAACTAAGAGCTGATGGCAATGTAGGGTGGTAATGGAAGTGAAGTGATTGATGATAAAGGATGATGGATGTGCACCAAAGGTAATGGGGAAGTTATGATTTTTTTTTCCCTTTTTTATTTCTTTTCTTTATGGACAGCTGTTGAGCTGGATTTTTTTATGCGATGAGGTATTATGCCGGTGGATGTATTTTCAAATTGCAGGCCACGGGGAGTTGTTTCCTGAATTTCTGGAGTTCTTTTTCTCTTTCTTACCGGCCGGACCAGGGGAATGGAGGGCTCGACCAATAAGGGCGCGCGGCTTTCCGTTAGGCCCCGGACCACGTGACCCTGCGGTCGCTCGTTCCGCGGCAGCGGTCAGTCTGCGCCGAGCACGCGCACCGAGAGGACGTGTCGGTGCGGGTCAGCGCGCGGGCGTTCGGGAGGGGTGGCTCGAGGAGGCGCTCGTCATTTTCGGAGGGCTTTGTTCGCCCGGGCGAGAGACACGGAGCGCGGCGACCCGCCGGAATTAAAGCGACGAGACCGAACCTCCCCCCCCCCACCCCCACCCCCCCGCGGGGGAGTGACATCGGGAATGCTCGATTCGACGTACACACGTGGGCGCGGGGATTATTCGTGTATTTTCGTACGGGGGGTACACATCTTTCGGTTCACTATCCGGGTCCCTCCGTCTCGCTCGCTCTTGCGTCGCGCGGATCGTTACGTCTCACTCACTCTTACGGCGCGCGCATCGCTCCGTCTCCCTCGCTCTCGAGTTCGCGCTCTTCCCGACACTTCCTGACGAATCCGTCGGAATGACGGAGCGAAAAAACCGCGGAAAATCGAACCCGTCGGCCTCGCAGGAGACTGACAAAAGCACCGGGAAAAAACCGTCCGAGGATTCCCGATTTACCATTCCGGCATCCCCCGACATAACCTTAAAAAAAGGTGGAGTCGCTCGGGAATCCGAGACCCGCGGCGAAATCCTAAATTATACTCTCCGTGTCATTTCCTCTCCCCTTCCATTCGCAAATAATCGGGAAATTTATCCCAGACGCAAGCTGCGCGCGCATCCGACCGGACTTAACCTAAAAAAGTAGTCGTCCCAGTGAAATTAATAACCGACCTACACCGATTATCTCGCATTACTTGAATGATCCCTCCCTCTTCCTTCCTTACCTTCTGTCCTCTCTCGTTCTCTCTCTCTCTTTCTCACTTTTCGACTGTTTCCCCCCTTTATCCCGACTTCCCCTCCCATTACTCTTCGCGCTCCACCGCGCTTCTCGCTCTCGTTCGAGCACCCTCGGACGCGAGCTTAAAGACTTCCCCCCCCAACCCCCTTCCCCATCCCGCACACCCGGAAATTTCAAACCACGCTGAGGGGGAAGCAGGGGGGGAATCTCGCTTCTCCGCAGATTTCTTCACTACCGACCGCGTGTAATAGCCCCGCGTCCTCTAATTCGATGTAATTTCCCCCAATTAATACGAGTCATGTAATTACAGCCATTAATGCCACTTAGGTGAGTATTACGTGACGGAGAGGTTTTGCGTAGGTATTTGATAACGTATATATATATATAGGTATGCCGTATGATGTACTGACATTATTACCGAAGCCCTTCCGCGGTGTACCCTGACACAGGGCTTGACAATGTGTTTATTACCCAGAATCGAGTGGAGGGTAATGGGAAATGAAATTTAATTTGCAAAATAGAATTGTCGTTTATTGTTTAGTTAATTTTTCTCGGGGGTACACTCTATGACGGGGTCATCGGAATTTCGGGGGGATGATATAGCCATGAGATTTCATTCTTTACTTTGATCTTGAAAGTATCTATAAGGAAATTTTAAGAAAATCGGTATTATTATCGGCTAGGAGAAAAGTTCCCACGAATGTGACCTCTTTGACGGCGCGTATCGCTTTAAAGGGCCTTTACCTCCACGGTACAAATATATAAAAACCCATGCATATATACATACATATAACCCATCAGGGTTTCAATAAGTCGCCGCATCCTCGTGAGCTCCCATACCCCATGAGAGCCCTGTCCCATAGAGCGGGACCCTCCGCACCCCACGGGACCTCACCGCGAAGTGGTGCCGATAAACGAATCAGCCGGGTTTTATACCCCCTCGCGGGGCCGTAAATTCGCCGCTTCCCCCCCCCTCCCCGCCCCGCAGCGCCCCTATCCCCACTCCTCTACCGCGGCGAAGTTTCGCGGAAGTTTTTCCCCGCTCTCACTCCGCCCGCGGACGCCGAGGGGGGAGGAGGGTCCCTCCCTGTAAACTGCGCGCTTCCTGTTCCCGTCTCTCTTTCTTTCTTTCTTCTTTTTTTGCTTCTTTTTTCTTTACTTCGCCCTTCCTCCGGCGCAATGTCTGGAAGTGCGGAATTAAAGTTTTATCTCGGGGCCCGGTCTAAACCTTGCATTTACTTCCCCGGCCATGTCCCACGCCATTAGTCTAATTTCACGGCGGAATTGAAATCACGTCTGTCCTCCTCTGGACCTATTTTATCTTGTATGCTTTGATAATAAAATAATAGAAAAAGCTTCGATAATACGGTATAGTAATAATAAAAATCGAAAATACGTACGTGTAGATAAAAGTAAGGTTCTACAGTATATATATGTATTTTTTTTTCAAGGAAGCTTCAATAATACTGTATAATAATAATACAAGTGAGGACGGATCTTTTTATCTCCCTGATTATGACACCGGCCCTCTGTCGCTTTTTATTACTCGCCTCGTTTGCTGCGATATTATATACGCAAATGCGTACACATATGTGTGTGTGTAAAATGTGTATGTGTTTATATATGTACGCTTGGTCGCTTTGTCCGACGAAATCCGCGGATAAATGGACGGCCTTTTCCGAGGCCCGAAGGAAAACTCGGGCGGCCCGCAAAAAGAGTGGCTCGTTTGTCCTTTTTTTTTTGTTGGCTTCTTTCTTCTCCTTTTTTTTTTGCTGACAAATTTTCAAGTTTTCAGATTTTCGAGGTGAGTGCCTTTTGACGGAACCCGGCGCGGATTCAACGAGGACTCGAAAATTTCGGGGGAAGCCTCGAAATAATGGAATGGCAGCTTTTGTTTGTCTATTCGGGTGTTTGTATCTCACAAAAGATTTGCCGAGATGGGCAAATGCGTTCCATGAGCGACGATTTTGTCGTATCGTTTCAAAGGGAATTAATTTCAGTTTATTTGTGGTAGATAGTAATGCATTTCTTTTTTTTTGATAGGGTGCTTTTTGAAAGGGTTTGGGTGGAGCAGGGTTTCCAACACTTTTTATCCGGTTCATGGTTGTTTTATGGGAAACAGACGCATGGGGTGGCGATCCGAACCGGAAGGGGGCCTATGGCACCCCTGGAGTTGAAGGGGTGGGGGTGCGAGGGGGCCATTCGATGTTTCCAGCCGAGGCTCGCCGTAATTCTGGCATTGAGAGAGTTCTCTCGGGGATGCCGTCCTCTTCTTTGTCTGCGCCACCCACCGCCACCCACTTCCACCCATTTCCACCTACTTCCGCCCACCGCCACCCATTTCCACCCATTTCCACCCACAATCACTGCTACACGCCGTCGGCCACACTAGCAGACGACACTCGACGTTGTCCATCACCACCCACCGCCACTGGCGCACATCCTCATTCGTCCAACGACATTCGGCATCGACATGATCCGTTGTCATCCAGCGTCTCTCGTTTCCACCCATCGGCATCCATTTCCACCCATAGCCACCCATCGGCATCCACTTCCACCCATAGCCACCCGCTACCACCCATTTCCACCAACCGCTGCCCATTTTCACCTAGCCAGGACGACGTGTCTTCGTCTAACGACACTCGGCCTCGATGTGGTCCAGCGTTTCCCGATTTGACCCATCATAGTTTCTTTCCACCCACTTCCACCCACCGCCACCTGAACACATTACTGCGTGTTGTCGCTTGTTTAACGATATTGGGCATGGACATGGTCCGCTGTCGTCCAGAATTTCTCGCTTTCACCCATCAGAGTCTATGTCAACCCACTTCCACCCACTCCCACCCACCGCCACCCACTTTCCCCTGAACACTGCTGCGTGTTGTCGCTCGTTTAACGATATTAGGCATGGACATGGTCCGCTGTCGTTCAGCGTTTCTCGCTTTCACCTATCAGAGTCTAGTTCAACCCGTTTCCACCCACTTCCACCCACTTCCACCCACTTCCACCCACTTCCACCCACTTCCACCCACTTCCACCCACCGCCACCCACTTTCCCTAGAACACTGCTGCGTGTTTTCGCTCGTCCAACGATATTGGGCATGGACATGGTCCGCTGTCGTCCAGCGTTTCTCGCTCCCACCCATCAGGATCTATTTCCACCCACCGCCACCCACTTCCACCCACTGGGTGGCACTTCGCCTGGCCACTGCTGCACGTCGTCCATCGTCTAACGATATTTGGCATGACATCGTCCGTCAACATCCAACGTCTCCCTACTTCATCCGTCAGTGTCCATAGAAAAGCAATGCCACCCATTACCACCCCCTGACTCTCCCTATTTGCCACCCACTTTCACCCCTTTATATCCATTTCCACCCACCTCCACTGTTTTCCACCCACTTCTACCCTTTATCACTCACTTCCACTATTTCCCACCCGTTGCTATCCATTTCCACCCTGTACCACCCACTTCCACCCTTATCATCCATTTCCTCCCTATCTCGCCCACTCCCACCCACCGCAGCATCGCGTTTCCGCGGCGGAGGGACGCGTAGATGAGCGGCAGATCGGCGAGGCCGCATTCTTCTGAAAGTGGGTTAAGACTCGGATGGAAATCCACCCTTATCGTCACCTACCCTCTCGAGTTCCGTCCCCCGGGTCGCGGACGCGCCTCTAATTACGCCGGCCGTGACTTCCGGGACGCTCCTCGAAGGAAACGCCCCCGGCAAGGGGGTGACCGGGAATAAAAAAAGGAAAAGTACCCACCGAAGGGGGTGAGTTCCCTTTTGAGGGGGGAAATGAGATATTAACTGATTTTTTTAACACGTCAAGACTTCCCCAGACGGAGTCGCCATTTCCGTCACTAGACTCGCCAAATCATAGAAAGAGTCGCCCGCGAATATAATTAAATGCAAAATTGCAATTTCTTTTCATATTGAAATAAGAGGAAAATTCAGATTCGCAGGGGAGGGACGAAATGATGATAAGGGATGACAAATAATTAAGTTAGGAGGAAATAACCCAATAAGTCGAGGGATTTTATTTCTGAATTTTTTTTATTTTTTATTATTGCACTTTCCCTCAAATTTCAGATTTAGAGGAATCTGAATGATTCGCGGGGGGTGTGAAACGACGATAAGGGATGACAAATAATTAAGTTAGGAGGAAATAACCCAATAAGTCGAGGGATTTTATTTCTGAATTTTTTTTTATTTTTTATTATTGCACTTTCCCTCGAATTTCAGATTCAGATTCGCGGGGGGGACGAAACGATGATAAGGGATGACAAATAATTAAGATGAGAGGAAATAACCCAATAAGTCGAGGGATTTAATTTCTGAATTTTTTTTTATTTTTTATTATTGCACTTTCCCTGGAATTTCAGATTTAGAGGAATCTGAATGATTCGCGGGGGGTGTGAAACGACGATAAGGGATGGGAATATCAACTGGAGGGCTGTGATTCGATTATTCCGAGGGGGTGTCAATGTTGTTGGTTAATTTTTCATTTTTGGGAGGTCCATGGCTCTCCGGAAATGGGTCACATGGTGGAGGCGGACAGATATGAGATGCATAAAGAAGCCCCGATAAAGCGATGCACTTCGCCCGGATGAAAATGCCCGACTGCGGGGTATGATAAACAAAGAATGCCAAGTAATTCAATTACCTTTCTGGCCGGCGGAATTCTAATAGAGGAGGCGCAATAAAAGTGGAGGGAAACGTGTGGTGCAAAAGGAATGGAGAATAATCCCCAGAGGCGACTCTTTTGGGACGTCCGTGGAAACTTCAAATATTGATAACCGGGGTGATTCAATTATTTCTCGATCCTGTGCAATTCTAATGCACTTGATACGTACGAAGAGGGGAAATATAAAGAATGGGTGGATACGTGCGGCCCGAGAAGGAAATTAGAAAATTCTGCGAAGGGGAAACCCCTTCCAGATAAGTGGAAATCCAATTGTATTTTCAATTTATGGATTTATAATTAACTCGGGCGGGAGGATAAGAATGATATACGATAGAAGGTAGTGCAAAGGAAAATACAACTTCCAACAAAAGCGAGTATTTCATCCAGGTACGAAAATGTCCTGCAGAAGGGGCATTGAATAAAAAACGAAGGTAATTCCATTACCCCATCCTCTGCAATTGTAATCACCTCCTTCCGGGCATAAAGTGTAATGAAAAAGTTACACAAAGGGCTGCACTTCGTCCAGGACGAAAATGTCCTGCAGGGGCGATAAATAACCAACGCAGGTAATGCGATTATCAGATCCGCTGTAATTCTTATCACCTCGTGCGGGAAATTAAAATAAGAGAAAATAATTCAACAAAGGGCTGCACCTCACCCAGGAGGAAAATGTCCTGCAGGAGTAAGGATAAATAACAAGCACGAGGTAATTCGATTTATCCCCTAGCCCCGTCCAGGGGACGAGAGAAAAATAAAAGCGAAATGGCACCACAAAGAGATGCACCCCTTAGAGCCTCCCCCATAGAGGGGGAGATAACGATAAATAATAAACGGCGAAGCGGCTTTAATCGTCTGTAATTAACTTTTCCTTTCGGGGGGGTCTAATTCGTCCTAATTGGAGCTGTTGGGGAATTGCGAGGACACTGAGAAAGAAGAACTCGGTAAAAAGAAGATCGGTGGGGTACCAAGGTGGATGCTGGTCTCACGGGGTATTTTTAGTTCTGGGGTGGAACCCCCTGCCTCCTGTCACCCCCCGTCAGCTTCCTGGATGAAAGGACATTCCCTGAAAGGATCTCGCGTGGTCTCGGCCGGAAATGGTGAAAAGCAAACGCAGGCAAACCGACGTCGCTATTCGACTCGGTCTAGTTAGAAGGTCTAATTGCACGGACATGAGGACCAATTACCTGTGCGAATGCGAGCACGCGTTATCAAAACTCGCGACACCCCCTGGCTCTGAAAATTGAGAGGATAAAGTGGGAATATTGATAACACGGCGGGAAAAAAATTATCCACTGACACAGTTTTATCAATTTTGTGATAACGTCATATTTCGCGGGCCAGGAAATTTTGCAGAAAAATATTTGCCGGAATCGATACAATTTTTCTTGCTTCCACCATGGATTATAGTTATTATGTTATCAAAACTCGCGACATAAAAATTATCCACTGACACAGTTTTATCAATTTTGTGATAACGTCATATTTCGCGGGCCAGGAAATTTTGCAGAAAAATATTTGCCGGAATCGATACAATTTTTCTTGCTTCCACCATGGATTATAGTTATTATGTTATCAAAACTCGCGACATAAAAATTATCCACTGACACAGTTTTATCAATTTTGTGATAACGTCATATTTCGCGGCCCAGGAAATTTTGCAGAAAAATATTTGCCGGAATCAATTTTTCTTGCTTCTACTATGGGTTATAGTTATTATGTTATCAAAACTCGCGACACCCCCTGGCTCTAAAAATTGAGAGAATAAAGTGGGAATATTGATAACACGGCGGGAAAAAAATTCCCACTGACACAGTTTTATCAATTTTGTGACAACGTCATATTTCCCGGCCCAGGAAATTTTGCAAAAAGATATTTGCCGGAATCGATACAATTTATTAATTATTAAATTAATCCAAAAAACAGGCTTCCGTAACTTTAAGTCTCTTGTTTCTCTCCGTGCCGAGTCAAAGGATTCTTTTTTTCTCTCAGCGACGAGAACTAACCATCCCCAAGCTAACCGTGAAATGAGAACAAGCCTTATCAGCACTATCTCACCCCAACTTCCGGTAACCCCCCTCTCACCCTCCCCAAAGAAATGACCAGAGAGGGCCAATTCGTTCCCGCCTTTTCCTGTTTTCCTTTTTTCCCTTTTCCCCCAGGAAGGGGAGGTGACGTCAAAGGAGCGATAGAGTTCACCCGGGTCCCCCAAGGAGGACAGGGGTTGACCATCCCCCCCCGTAGGAGGGGATGGGTCGATAACGAGCACCGATGTCGGTAACCGATATCACGGGTCAAAGGGAGTTCATTGCCCGAGGGGGTCAAAGGGGGGTTTCATTGCCCCTGGGGGTCAAAGGGGGTTTCATTGCCCCAGGAGGGGCAAAGGGGGGTTTCGTTGACCCAGGGGAGGAAAGGGGGTTCGAAGTTGCCAGGATCCGAAGGAAGTTGCCGATTCGCCGGAAGTGGTCGGCCTGATAGTGCTTCCGTTTCCGTGGTAAGAGGGGCACCTAGGGGGGTGTTTCGCCCCCGTTTCCGGGGTGGCGATTTTCCTTTTCTTCTCCTCCTCCTCCCGTTTTTACTTTTCGCTCGGATAATCTCCACTGGCTTTCGGGAAATTACGAAAGCGTAAAGGGGAATTAGGCAGTCGGGGGTTAATTGATTCCGCTTTGCGTTCCGCGGGGCCTCCGGCGGTCTTTGCGGCCAATTCCGCGCGGACGTTCCGCACTCGCCTGTGCGTAATCGGCCTGGGGTGGATTTAGCCCCTGTGAGGTGGCTCGGATAACCGCGAACCGGAAATGTGACGTTTTTCCTGTTTTTTCAGGTTTCTCTTTAATTCTCTTCCCGTTGCCTACTTTTTTTTTTGCATTTCTCTTAATGTTTTCCTTATTTTTTTTCCCCTTGATTCCTCTCTCTTAAAATTTTGAATCGTCTGGTTAATTTATGAAAAATTCATAATCGCGCCTTCCTTTCTAAATAACGATAAGGGTGCGACACATTTCTTTTAAGGATCGAAAGTGCAATTTTTCACTCTTTCATTTCCTCATTTTCCCCCTTTTTCTCGGTACCCCGCAAAGAGGTGATTTTTCCCACGTTCCGCGATCAATGTCACATTTTATATATTTTTTTTATTTCGGAGTAGTTATTACATCTAATGAGCGTAAAACCTCCCCTTATGAGGTCCGATGAACCTCGAATCGAAAGTGGAAATTTTCTCCCTTTCATTTCCTCATTTTTTCCCCCTTTCCTATTTCGCGGAGGGTGAGCTTTTTTCCCCTCTACTCAGGATACCAACACTATCAATATGACGTTTAATATATTTTTTATTTCGAGAAACTTATTACACCTAATGAGCGTAAAACCTCCCCTTATGAGGTCCGATGAACCTCGAATCGAAAGTGGAAATTTTCTCCCTTTCATTTCCTCATTTTTCCCCTCTTTTCCTATTTCGCGGAGGGTGAGCTTTTTTTCGCCTCTCCTTGGGATACCAACATGGCCGACTTAATAGCCCGACAAACGAGTACCAATTAGGTGAGAGTCCTCGCGAGTATTTAGACGTCGCACGGCTCGAGCCTTTGGCGGAAAAGAGCGACTCTCGAGAAATGGAAAATCCCCCGAGGAAAGTCTGCCGAGTCCGGAAATGAAAGCAATGCCCGGAGGAACCAGGGTGGAGTAAAAGGGAAAGAGATGAAATATATATATATATGTGAAAACTATATACGAGGGTACATATGTGTATACGTATTTTTGGTCCATACCTACCCCCATACGTATGCATATATGCATGCAAATGTGTATACACATGTACAGAGGGAGAGAAAGAGTCTTATCCCGCCGGCATTGCAGGGATCTGCAGCTCGATGGTCATCTCCGGATTCTTTTTTTTCCCCAGTTTTCAGGAAAATCCACCCTCTTTTAATTTCCCTTATCTCGTTCTTTCTTCCCCGACCCGGAAAGCCTGCTCTGGATTCGCTGCCGAGTTTATACGAGCGATTCGACTTGCTCTTTGATCTGCGAGGGAATTATTGGCCGCCATTTTGTCTGCAGGAAATTAGCCTTTGATGGGAAGTTTCGGGGAGTTAATGATTTATCTCATCACGGGGCTGGTTGATCTCATTTTCCGGGGGTTTTCACTTGGAGGTATATTTCTTAACCCCTGAAGTTCAATTACTAACCTCCACTCGATTTTACGGGCGATTTGTTCTATTAGGCTCTGTGAGGGTAACTTGCCGCCATCTTGTCTTCAGGAAATCATTCGATAAAGGGTAATCGCGTTGCAGAGTATCAACTTTGAAAAAAATTCATCCCCTTTTTATTAGGGAGGGCACAAAATGACCACAGAAAATCAACCCTTATGCGGTGTTATCATGTTATCAGCGGGCGCGTATTAATTATTTCGCAGTTTATCCCACCCCCGAGGGGGGTGAATCGTTTACCCTCGATTAGTCTCATTCGCATACCCGCAAAATTACACGCACCCCTAAAATGACCCCGCAAATGGGGTGCACTCTCACCCCCAAAGTGACCCCGCAATGGGGTGTATCCACTTTGCGGGGGCAGTAATTAGATAATTTAATCGAAACCCAGCCGGTATTTCATCCCCTCTATTTTCAGGGGTTGCTGATCAATTAGACAGGAATAATTGCTATTAAAGTAATTCTGATAACGATAAGAAACATCCGAATTAAAATTCAACTCAGGTGGTTGAAGGGTGGTGGTGATTTTATTAAAAATGTAAAATCATCGAGTGATTTTATTAAAAATTTTAAATCATCGAGTGATTTTATTAAAAATGTTAAATCATCGAGTGATTTTATTTAAAATGTTAAATCATCGAATCGCGACTCCCTTTTTAAATAAAGATAAGGGTGTGAGTCTTATTTCTTTTTTTCTTATCGCCCTCCCTTTTTGTCGCCGCTAATGAAGCAGGGGATGATTAATTTAGGGCGAGTGCACTCGCGATGCAAGACGCACCCCTGGTGTATGTTCGGTTTTAATGCCGCATCCTCTAGAGGGATGATTTAATTAAAATTAAGGGCGAGCGATCGCGCTCTTAATGACGCGAGATAAATGACGGATTTTTAGGAATTGAAAATTTTTCTTCCCCGAGACTTCAAATGTATTTTCCATTTTTTCTGTTTTCTTTGGGGCGAAAACTCTCAAGTATCAATTAATTGAACATTTTTTTTTCCACCCCATATTGTGCTGAACGAAGATTTGATAACAGTTGCCAAAAGGATTCTTATCACATTTATCCTGACTCTTTGGCACGGGGGGAAAATAATTTGATATAATTGCTAAATTTTTATTAACAGCGAAAAAATGTTTCTTATCACGACATATTTGACTGGAGGAAATAATTCGATATTTTAGAGACCGTCGAATTTCTTATCAATAAACATTTAAGCAGGGAAAATATTTCCTCAATTTTCTTCCAATTAAAATGCGCGTTTCTCGGCGAGGAATAAGTAAACAGAGAAAGTATTTGTTTTAGGAGTGCCGGAATAACATTTATCAACAAATACCTAATCAGAGCAGTGCCTCAGGGGTTGATTGCGGCGCTTGGAGTGAAACCACCCCTCGGTGGGAATTTAATATCGAAATTCGACATCTCGAATTCGTGGCTCGGTATTCTGGAATGGTAACTTCCCTCTTCCTGCTATCTTTTACGGATTATATGAAAAATTAAAAACCACATATCCCCCGCCAGGATTTTGATAATTGGCCATTGTTGCGAAAAAAAAATCGGAAAATAAACCGGATAAAAAAAATATTCCAGTATGGAGGGATTTTTTTAAATGAGACTGATATCGCAAAAAATGGCGAAAAGTGGTGAAAAATTGTGAAAAATGGTGAAAAGTGAAATTTCGCGGCCGATTCTCAAGCTCCGGGGTTAAGGGGGGTGCTTATTCGCAACTAATTTGCATAATGCGGACGTCGGGAAATCGTGTTAGTGGAGCTCATTAAAGGGTTACCCCTTGTTAGGGAAGGTCAGGGTCCTCGTTTCCGTGATAAATCTCGAGGATCGGAAAATTCACGTTTCTGGGCGAAGACCTTGAAGAGCTCTCCGGAAAATGGTCCATTAGTTGATTTAACAATTGTGACTTTGGTTTGTTCGATATTTTTCCTCTTTATCCCATTTTCCATCCCCTTCAATAAGGGCTGCGAAAAAATGTGCGAAAAAGCTCTGGGATCGGGAAATTGGCATTTCTCGATGAAACTCATATCACGATTAATTCCTTCGACCATCTCGAAAATTTCGATTTCGATACGTATCTCAATTTTCATTTTCCTCGTTTTTTAATAAGAGTTCGGGAAAACATCTGAAGAAATACCGGAGAAAAGAAAATTTGTGAAAATTGCAAAGATCAGAAAATTGACGGAATTGGCGGAACACCTCGAAGAAGTTCCTGCCGATTGGTTCGTTGGTCTTAAAAACTGCGACCTAGACCTTCCCTCAATTTTCCATCTTTTCACCCCCCCATATAAGGGCGCGTAGCGAAAAATCGAGGGATTTCACGAAACGGCGGGGCGAAATTTCGGCAAATTGGGCAGCAATTTACCTTGGCAGCAATTTGCCCCTCAGTCGGTTCACCCTTCCCCGTAAATCGCAGCCGGGGGTTAGACGGGGGGTTGAAACTCCTTAAATTGATTAATAAACGACGTCGGGGTAAATTTTCCCTTTCTCCTCGTCCCAGAGTTCCTAATTTCCACCTTAAGGCAGGTCGGAAGTCGAGTCCTCGGAAGTTCATTGACAAGCAACGTGAATTTCCGCTTTACCCACCCCCAACCCCTAAAACCGAAACTCTCGTTACACACTCCATAATGTCATAATTCCATAATTCGAGTTTCCGGCCAACTTTCGAGATGAAATTCCCCCGGGATAATAACTAATAAAAAATTCGGATTCGCAGAAGGAAGGGAATTTCCACCTTCACCCTTGGATGAAAATTTAACCCCATCTCGAATTTCCCGTTTCATCATGAATTCATCCTGATAATCTCATGATCTCTAAATTCCCTATATTCCAATTTATTCGTTCCAATTCATTAACAGCCCCATTCATGTTGGGGAAGGTCGGGGTCTACACAAGGGGTGGTTTCAAACCTTGAAGGAAGGGGTGGCTCCCGAAGGAATTTCTCGCGAATTCATCCTGATAATCTCATGATCTTTAAATTCTCTACATTCCAATTCATTAACAGCCCCATCCATGTTGGGGAAGGTCGGAGTGCTCACAAGGGGTGGTTTCAAACTTTGGAGGAAGGGGTGGGTCCCGAAAGACCAACAGGAGATGTTTTCCCGAAAACATGTACAATCGAAAGTGGTCCATTCCGACCGAGTCTCGACCTTCCCCCAGAAACCCTCTAAGTAAGCAACCTCCTGCTTTTTTCCACCCCCGTTGGGGGTGGTTCCTCCACCCCCTTTCTAGAGCAACCTAGGAAAAGCCTCCGGGAATTCTCTGGGGACATTCTCTGTTTTCTTATTCCTTACCCTCTTTTATTTTACCCTTCTTCCACCCCCTTTCGCCGATTTTTCTCGCCCTTCCCCCTTGCCCCCGAAACCTGGGGCAGGTCACCCCTTTCGCTCGGTAACATAATCGACACAAATTTACATATAAAGATGTTTAGCCAAAATATCTTGGGAAAAACATTTCCATTGGCATTTCCGTAAGCCCGGTGCAATTTATCCAACTTTACCCCACGTCCTCGGGGGTAGGTACACCCCTTTGTACACGACATTCACCTCGGAAACGCGCCTCGGTGTACCGCGAGATTTCCACCTCGCACCCCTTGGGGGGCGAGACAATCGAGGATTTCCAGTTTTTTACGGTCCACCCCCTTGGAATTATGGGGCTCGCGTAAACGGGCTGCAACCCCTGGGAACTTCGTCAGGACTCGTTAAGGGTTTTTGCCTCTTTTCTACTTGTTGCTGATTATTGTCACGGGGCTGAGTCGTCGCCCGTTAATGGCGGTTCTCCGGGGCTTTGTTCGCCAGGGTCGTCGCCCTGAAGCCGAGCTTCCAAATCCCACCCCTGAAGAACCAAGTCTTATCTCCCTGATAAGTCCACCTGCCCCGAGAAAATGGGTGGCTTTGTGAACCCGAGACCTGCGATCCCGCTTTTTTTCCTATTTTTTTTCTCCCTACTCCGTTTCGTTTCGGTTTTCTCCCATTGTCCCGTAATGGCCGACTTGACAAGGGGGAGGAAAAAAATGCTGAATATAATAATTCAGCATTTTCTATAAACCTCCGCAGTTACAGAATCCTGCATTAACCTCCACGTCCTAATGATAAGGGGGAGGGAAAAATGCTGAATTTAATAATTCAGCATTTTCTATAAACCTCCGCAGTTACAGAATCCTGCATTAACCTCCACGTCCTAATGATAAGGGTGAGGAAAAAATGCTAAATTTAATAATATAATAATTCAGCATCTTTTCCTCCCTCTTATCATTAGGGTGTGGAGGTTTATGCAGGATTCCGTAACTACTAAGGTTTACAGAATTTATTGAAAGCCTTGGAGAGGTTTAATGGGTCTCATTGTTTGTTTGGGGAATTCTATTTCTACTTTTGTTTATTAATCAGCGGGTTACGAGAAGATTTCGCTTTTCGAAGGATCTTAACTCTTTGAACACGGAGCCCTTTCTACATACGGGCGAAATTCGTCTGACCGTGCAGGTAATATTGGACCAAATGTCGGGCGGATTTAATTTATCCATCTTTATAACAAAAAATCTCCGGTAAAACTTCATCGGAATTTCCTCGGCATTCTTGAAACACACCATGGGATTTTATTCTGGAGGGGTTTAAGACGGGTAATTGAAAGGACAAGTACGTCGCCGGAAACTGTAGCGTCGCGACGCCTCGGTAGAAAAGGGCGACGTTGACGATGACGTCCGCTTCCTTGCGTCCTCGTTTACGCCTCGGTACGCGTCGGGCATAAAAATTCCTTACTCGTGGATAATTGAAGTAACGAGACCCCCTACCTATTCGCACCTAGGTACGCACCCACGTAAATGCACCTACACACACCCACGTAAACCCCACGCAAGTCTGCAATTGTCGCGGGAATTTCTTCCCGTAGTTAACGCCTGAAAAAACACGTTTCCCCAAGGCTTTCTCCCAAGAAGTTCCCACAGAAGTTCACCAGCTCGAGAGATCAATTTAAACGGAACAACCTTCCCCATCAAGCTACCGTGGACGCAGTTCGCATCGCGAAAAAAATTCACAAAGATCCTTTAACATATTTTAACATCTTTTACCAACAAGTGCAGCAAGCTGGATTTCGATTAACTGCCCATGATGATTTTACCAGAAATGGCTGCTTCCAGGTGATCGACCTAAACCTGCAACGGGGTACAAAAGTACAGGTAAAACGGAACATTGAAGAAACACGGTGATACAAGAGCTAATAACTTACTAAAGTTACCATTAAAGTCAAGAATATTTCGCAGGGCATCGATCTCATATAATTGATCCGAACTGCGTCCACGGTAGCTTGATGGGGAAGATTGTTCCGTTTAAATTCATCTCTCGAGCTAGTGGCTGGGATTTTTTTCGGAGGAGACACAGGGTTTGGAGTTTTTGTGAGGAGTTTATCGCTTTTTCTTATTATACGTTGTGATATACGTGTAGAAAAGCACGTATATTACTTGACGTATTATACTTACCCAAACCTGCCTCCGATCATTTTGCCTTTGTCCCTTTTTGAATATTTCCCTCACTTGTTAACCGAAATTCTGGTGCGGATATTTTAGGTTATGTTACTCGCAGTCGGTCTCGGTCTTGCATTTGCTCGTCACTAGCGCCGTCGCGTCGCCGTTGGCTCTCGGTTTCCGCTTCAAAGTCTCGCTTTGGACCTCACAAAGCCTTTCTCGGCTCGCTTTATTCCCACGGCGGCATCTTTGTACTTTATCGCGGTTAGATTAACGCAGGTCGGGCGTTAATCCTGAAGAGGAAGGTTCATTCGGCGTGAAGCCGTTTGACGGGAGTTCGAGACACTCCAGCGGAAAGTGACCGCCGACGTTTATAGCGAACGAGGTTTATAAACGGTGTAAACACGTCGGTGAACCCGACTGGCGCGATAAACGCGATAAACGCGCTCTTGGAGGTTAGAAATTCAGGGAGAGAGTACAAAAGTACGCTTTTCGACGAACATCTCGTGATAAGTTAAATGACGAATTATTCGGTTGGCTACTAAATGATTGTTTTCTGATAAACATCAAACAATGAAAGATGGAATAAGAAGTAAATTAAAGCGCATATAATTTTCACAGATGCCAAAGGGAAGATAAAATAAAGTAAGGAATAAATTAAATCGCGTATAATTATCGCGGGAGTCAGAAGGGTGCGGGAAATTCAAAATGGCCGCGCGGACGCGCACTGTATGAAATGAAGTAAGGAGTAAACTAAATGACGCATGATTTTCGCAGATACCAAAAGGGAAGATAAAATAAAGTAAGGAGTAAAATAAAGCGCGTATAATTTTCGCAGATACCAAAAGGGAAGATAAAATAAAGTAAGGAGTAAATTAAATCCCGTATAATTATCGCGGGAGTCAGAAAGGCGCGAGAAATTCAAAATGGCCGCGCGGACGCACACTATATGAAATGAAGTAAGGAGTAAACTAAATGACGCATGATTTTCGCAGATACCAAAAGGGAAGATAAAATAAAGTAAGGAGTAAATTAAATCCCGTATAATTATCGCAGGAGTCAGAAGGGCGCGGGAAATTCAAAATGGCCGCGCGGACGCGCCTTGTATGAGACTAAAAGACACAGCATTTTCATAGCAGTCAAAAGGAATGAAAAATGAAATAAGGAGTAAATTGAAGCGCGTATAATATTCCCAGATGGCAAAAGGGGGAAGATAAAATAAAGTAAGCAGTAAATTAGAGCGTGTACAATTATCGCAGGAGTCAGAAGAGCGCGGGAAATTCAAAATGGTCGCGCGGACGCACATTATATGAAATGAAGTAAGGAGTAAACTAAATGACGCATGATTTTCGCAGATGCCAAAAGGGAAGATAATATAAAGTAAGCAGTAAATTAAAGCGTGTACAATTATCGCAGGAGTCAGAAGAGCGCGGGAAATTCAAAATGGTCGCGCGGACGTTCTCAAAAGAGAGGTGTCAATGGCAGTTTCGGTCAACACGCTCGCCGGAATGTGCCTTCGGGTCGCGATGTACTATCCCTCGGTTTACCTCCTAAGTCTCTCCTGGCACCTCGTCAATGTACGGGGAGAATTCAATGAAGTTCATGCGCTTTAACGGCAGACAGTGCAGCTCAACTGACCGAGAGCCCCGGGGTAGCCTGCAGCCCGGTTTGCTCGTTTCATAGGCGAGCACTCGAGGGGATACACAACACAGAGATACACAACCCAGGGATACACCTGCAGAGGAGGACAAAAGATCCGCCTCCCTTTTCTTCGCTTTTTCCCTCTTTATATTTCCCAAAGAGAAGAGAAAACCGCGGCCGACGGAGCGGCGTGGGCGCCGGTGGGTGGGTGGGTGGGTGGGTGCGTGTTATATTAAACTCTGTTTAACAGACTTTATTTTCCAATTATACTCCATTCACGCGTTATTTCATAAGGCCTTGCTTATATTCATTAATTATATTTAACCCGCGCTATTTAACGAGAGTTTACTTACATCGTTAATTGCATTGCGCCTAGGATATTTTCAAAGAGTTTACACTTGCACTTTTAGTTATATTTGTGTTTACGTTATTTCACGAGATTTTGCTTATATTTTATATTTCCATTTTAAGTAAATTTTGTTGGGTATTGGTAATTTTCTTTTATCGACGTCGATTATATATTCCTTGAGGTATTTCACGGTACAGGTTACCGCCTCTTCTCCCCCCTCGATTCATATTTTATGAATAATTTACTCGCTATTGTAAATCTATACGCGATGTCGTTCAAGACATTATCGACGATTCGGATCTTCGAGACGACACTTGGGGGTGATCCACCCCTCTTCAAGGGTGCGATCGAATTTACGATCTTCCCCAAAAGCTTCCGACACTTCCTTCACCGAGGAAATGAAATTCACACTTGCCGAAAAATCTGTAAAATTTAGGAATTACATCCGTCGAGAAGAGGAAGTTACGGTGAAGCTTCCGTTCCCTTAAATCAATGAAAAATGACACGCAAATATCAATAACAATTACATATAAGTATTTGTAAGGGGTGGATAAGCAGGCAAAATTTCTCGTTACGTCTGCGAACTTTTTTTTCTTCGTGTAAAGACTTCCATCCGAGCCACGTTCACCCTCGGGATTAATCCGGGGTGATTTTTTCTTCTTTTTTTTTTTTCTCGCGGGGTGCGAGAAATTCGATAAGGCACCCCCTTGTCGCCCTTGACTCCCGAATTTGGGTCGACGGGGTTGGCTGAATCGCAAGCTGAATTTTAAACCAGCCCCGAGCGGCTCCGTCGAAAGTCTGCCGAAGAAAAAAGGGGTGAAGCACCCCCGGGCTCCGATTACAGCCCGGAAGGGGTGCATTCGATATTTCATGTGCCCCCCCCCCCCCCCCTAACGTGCGTTTCCGTAAACGCCACCAGAGGCTTGCTATCGGTTCACGATTGCACCGACAAACCACCCTTGAGACCCTGGATTTTTCATGCACCCTCGAGTTTGCTTGCACCCTTTTCACGGGCGCCGAAATTCCTGGAAATATACGCGAAGAAGGTCTTCGGGGCTTCCAGGAATTTTCTTAAACAATTCACAAAAATTGGCACGAATTGTTAACGACGTTTTAGCGGACATCGAATTCCTGGATAATACGCGAAGGTCTTCGGGTCTTCCAGGAATTTTCTTTAAGAATTCATAAAAATTGGTATGAATTGTTAACGACGTTTTAGCGGACATCGAATTCCTGGATAATACGCGAAGGTCTTCGGGGCTTCCAGGAATTTTCTTTAACAATTCATAAAAATTGGCACGAATTGTTAACGACGTTTTAGCGGACATCGAATTCTTGGATAATACGCGAAGGTCTTCGAGGCTTCCAGGAATTTTCTTTAATAATTCATAAAAATTGGCACGAATTGTTAACGACGTTTTAGCGGACATCGAATTCCTGGATAATACGCGATATTCTCCGAAGATTCGTCGAAAAGATGTGCACGAAAACGGGACAGAGGGAGGAGAGTGGCATTTTAATATATTGTTTTTTTGTTATTTCACGAAGCACCACTGGCGGTTAATAAATCGAAGAGTGGCCACGAAGCCGCGGATTGCTCGTCGGTAGAATGGAATGGTCTGATTCTTTGTTTTTATTTATATATATATTTTTTTATATTCCCTCCTCGCGAAACGTAAACGCCGCGCGAGCATTCCCACCCTGGCGATGGATATTCGATCGAGCTGCCTCGAAGAATTATTATTTCCCGACAGACAGGGACCCTCGTTATTCCAGGCCGAGGATATTACATCTCGAGAGCTGCGGGCTCAAACCCATTATTCACAGGCCGCGAAAACGATTGAACGGCGAAACGTTGATCCAATTTTTCCCCGTTTTCGCGCCTTTCGAAGAAACACATCCCCCGGGTGGAAAAAGGCGAGCTTTGTTTCGGAAAGCTTGCGATTCTCTTCTATAGGAAATTTCAAGCTTGCGATTCATTTAAATCGCAAACTTATGATTGGTACGAGATAGATACTCCAATTGCCATAAACTCGACAAAAGCGGCAGTAAATTTAGTTAGGTTAATTGAAAAGCGATTTTACTCAATATTTTTTATTTAAACTATTAAACAAATACTATTTCACACGTAATATATTTTTTTCTTTCTTGGATTTTCACTTTTCTCTCTTCATTCTTCTATTCTTATGATTGGTAGAAAGAAATTCGATGCACAATGTCCCAAGAGCTAGACGACTCCTTACACCTAATAGAGATTATGCATAATAGAGAGCAAATTACTACATTACAAGTAGGAACTCCGGATTTTCTTTCTTCTCTCTTCCTTCCCTTTCCGTGATCGTTAGAAGGAGATTAGATGCATCAGATCACAGGAGCTAAACAGAAGCAGTGCTAAGTAGAGGTTAGGTTAGTCGGGAAGTGAAGTAACAGAAAATAGATTACCCGGCTAATTTTAAACCGGGGGAAACGTTACCTCGCGAGCGAGGAGCCGTTAAATCTGCAAGATCGATGCCGGGTTTCCGGTCGAGAGGTTTTCTCATTAATTATTACGTTCTACTTTGCGTTACCTCTCCTTTCTTTCTTCCTTATAATTGAACGGGGCGAGAGAGTGGATACACTTGTTCGGCGCGGCGCCGCCAGATGGCGGCTCGAGTGCAGGTTAGCTCGCCGAAGGGAAATAAATTACGCGGCTAATATTAAAACGAGGGAAAACGTGGAAAAATCCGCAAGGTCGCCGAGCTTCCGGTCGACAGGCTTTCCCGGACGTTAAGGTCGACCTTTGGGCGAGAATCTCTCGCGGAAGCGGCGACCCGTTATCTGACTCCGAGGAGACATCTCGCGGCCGCGCTCGAACGACTCGACGTCGAGAATCGCGGAAGAAGGGAGTACGCTCACCGCGATTTCCGTTAGAACCGGCGCGCGGCCAATGGCAGCGCCACTTTCCCCTGGAACCTTCCCGCGCTCGATGTCCAGA
The DNA here is from genome assembly GCF_000612105.2 of Orussus abietinus. Taxonomy (NCBI): domain Eukaryota; kingdom Metazoa; phylum Arthropoda; class Insecta; order Hymenoptera; family Orussidae; genus Orussus; species Orussus abietinus. The sequence continues at coordinate 543,224 of NW_019394351.1, read as the reverse complement.
ATTAAATAAGTACAAGGGTGGGTAAATTCGCGTTTTTCGATTTTCTACGTATATCATGTAAATAAACCATGCAGTTCACCGTAGAAAATCAATAAATGGCGTTTCCAATATGAAGGATGTCGCAGATGCGCGATATACGGCATCCGCTAAGTTATTGATATTTTTTAGCGTATTATACATATTCAAGCTTGAACAGTACCGAATTAAATTCCTCCTTTAATTTAGGGAACTTTTGGGCATTTTATTTTAAGCTTATAAACCTCCTAGTGGTATTGTTTGGGATTTTTCAGAAATTGACAATTTCCAAGATGGCCGCGAAATTTTTCATCTTTCGGAGAATCGTAACTCGTAAGTTTATCGCTGCTCGCGACTCCGACTTTAATAAAGCTCCTCGAGCGGAGGAAAGGCTCCTTTTTCCGGAGCTTTTTTCCACGACGAGCATTTTCCGGATATATCAAGTGTTATTACGCGGCTCGGCGGAAACGCATCTTGAGGCCAAACGGATCCGTCGATGTCCATTGCCTGGGAAAGAAATTGCTTCCCCCTTTTTCAGTCCGTCGAACGAGAGTCGGGGCTCGAACGGAAAAACTCCTCAAGGCCGTAAACGGATGAGGAAACGCGTACATGCATACCGGGAAATGTGCCGGAAAATCTTTTCTGAGACTTTCGGCGCATCCGCGAAGCTCGAGAGCTCCGGAAAAGCCAGCTGCAAGTCGCCATCCAGGAATTCCGCGACATAAATTCGACTTTCGGCCCAACGGTGCGTGATAGAAAAAAACGTCTCAAACAAAAGTTGTCCTGCACACTATCACGCCGAACTTTTGTATGGCAGGATTTTTCGTAGAATGCATGGATAATGCAGAAATCGAGGATAAGCAAGCTGATGCGTTCGGTCTGAAGTTAGCAGCGGATGCGCATCTTCCCACTGGCACTCGATTTCCGGATTAACCAAGCGTTATGGAGGAAAACGCTTGAAACAAAAGTTGGTGTTTACTTGATTCTTGAAAACTTTTTCGGAGCACGTTTTTCTCTATCTCGTATCAGAAAGCCAGGAAACGGTAGATATAGACTGCGCCCGCTCGCTGGGAGCGCTGAAAACGCGCCAGTTCCCCCGAATATCGCATTCTCTAGCTTTCGTTTCGCCCGCTGTTCATTGCCAAAACTAGGCGGAGAATTTGTCTATACCGGGAAAATTCTCGGCTCAAAGGGGAAAATTCCTGCCGAGCTATTTCCGAGGTTTGGGGGGAAAAGCGAGCCCTTTCGACGCGCCCGAAACGGTATTTCCGGCATCGTGTTAAACGCTTGCAAGGCCCATTGATAACGAAATCACTCGCTCTCGTTATCTTACTTAACTTATCTGAGCAATAAAATTATTTAACTCGGTTAAGTGAAGCACTTTAAAGCTTCTGAAGAACTCAATGGCCGTCCAAGTTCTCTAGTCTCCATTTCGACGTCCCTCGGGACTCGGATTTCTCCTTTTCAGGATTCGGGAAAGGCTCGAACTCGCGTCCCGAAAAAAGGAAAACCCCCGTCGACACGAAACTTCCCTTAAAGCTGAAGAACCTGCCTTAGAACTTCAATTTAGCTCCAGAAATCGAAACTTCGGGACGGAGATCGAAACTCGAGAATGCCAGAAATTCTCTTATTTCCTCGAGATTTTTATGTTCCTATTTATTAAGAAATAACCCATACTACATGATCCAATTTTTATCAACTGGAAAAGGAAGCCAATTTTTTTTCAACAATCATTTTCATGAAATATAAAATTTTCTAGATGTTTCTTTTTTATTTTTCTCTAAGTCGGTAGACAATTCCTATTTTGCAGTTTTGGAGTGTGATCCAATTATTTCTTTACCCTGAAAGGATAAGGTCCTTTAAGATAAATTCTAAGGGGTGATTATCGATATCCTGCAGAGACGATCATCTAGGAAGTCCGTCCCCAAAAGCTCAGGAATGATAAATTAGTAGTTAGGAATCTTTCATCCCGGCAGGACGATTAGTATTTCCCATGGTTTTCCAGGAGAAACGTTAAATTAGCCAGGACCTCGAATTTCCCCCCAGCATCAGTAATGGTCCTTTGTTTCATCTCTTGGGGATGGTTCGTCATCAATTATGCGCCCTAGCTTAAGATCTCCAGAGGGGAATTCCCGACCCATCAGCACCGACTGTCCATCATGGTCCTAGAGGTCGTAGTGCCATGATGGGAGTCGTCCACCCATCTGTAGAGGCTGTCCATCACCTCCTGGACCTGCTCCATCGGCATGGTCAACCCTAATTTGTCGTCAGCCTTTACAGTCCCATCTTGTAAGAAACCCAACACCCATCTGCGCAGAAACCATCACTCTCCTGGAAGTTGGGCAACTATCGCCCTGATTATCCATCACGTCCCTGGGACCTGAGTTGCCATCATGGGCGGTTTTATGACTTCCATTATGGGCGTCATAGAACTCCTTGCCCGTCCTAACTGCCCATCATGGAAGTGGAAGCACCGACAAAGTCCTCCCTAACTCTGGTGACGACGGGCACCCATTGTCCACCGTCCTATTTCCCGGAAAGTGGAGTGAAAAGGTTTAAATAATCTCCATTTTAGGTCTGATGGTTAGAGGAGGCCATTCTTGATGGTCTTAACCCTTTACCATCACCTTAAATCGAATATACCAAATTTCGTCTTAACCATCGCTATGGCTATGGTACTAAGGTCTGGCATCCCAGAAAAACCATATTTTCAACTTCCCTAATTTTTATCACTTTGTCAAACGGAAGGTACCACACAATTTCGTTCTGATCATCTCTATGGGTGTCCTCCCAAAAAAGCCATATTTTCAAACTTCCTAGTTTTTATCATTTTGTCAAGCTGAAGATACCACAAAATCCCGTCTTGTCTACATTAGGGTACTCATCTCAAGAAATAACTCATTGTTCATGATTCTAACATCCCGCCACCACGACACACCACAAGGCATTAAAAAAATCTCGTCCTGATCAACACTTACCCCATATAAAAAAGGCATGTTCTCTCCCAATCACCGAAGTTAAGCGACATAGAGCGTGGCCGGTACCTGGAAGGTGACCACCAGGGAAATCCGCGTGCGGGACGATAATAGATGAATAAGCAACAACCACACAAAGATATTGAAATTTATCTGCGGTGTTTAGAAATGAATACCTCAGCCCAAAATGGCCCAGGAACCTGAAAAGGTCCGGACCTCTAAGAATTCTGCTTCCAGGAGGAGCCATCATCAGGATGAACGCAACAGGGGAGTCCGTAGGGACGATGGGCGAGGACTACGACTCAGGATGCTCGACCAGCGAAGAGGACACAGGGGCATCCTTGCCCCCCTGGGAGGCAGCCGCAGCCTCCGTGGTCCTGGGGTTCCTGGTCCTGGCGACGGTGTTGGGGAACGCCTTGGTCATCCTCAGCGTCTTCACTTACCGGCCCCTGCGGATCGTGCAGAACTTCTTCATAGTCTCCCTGGCGGTGGCCGACCTGGCTGTGGCGATCCTGGTGATGCCCTTCAACGTGGCGTACCTGTTGCTGGGCAAGTGGGTGTTCGGCATCCACCTGTGCAAGTTGTGGCTCACCTGCGACGTGCTCTGTTGCACGGCCAGCATCCTGAACCTGTGCGCGATAGCCCTGGACAGGTACTGGGCCATCACGGACCCCCTGAACTATGCCCAGAAGAGGACCCTGAAGAGGGTGTTGGCCACGATAGCGGGGGTTTGGGTCCTGTCCGGTGCTATCAGCTCGCCACCCTTGGCGGGATGGAACGACTGGCCCGAGGAACTGGAGCCAGGGACCCCCTGCCAGCTCACCAGGAGGAAGGGCTACGTGGTCTACTCGTCGTTAGGGTCTTTCTTCATCCCCCTGTTGCTGATGAGCCTGGTCTACCTGGAGATCTTCCTGGCCACCAGGAGAAGGCTTAGGGAACGCGCCAGGCAGAGCAGGCTAGGTGCCGTGGCCTCCACCAGGTAGGGATTGCCACACAAGTATCTATCGTTTCTGTTGTTATCCTGCGGATCGGTATCTGTTCACCAGGCACAAGGAGACGGACGACCCCGAGGAGTCCGTCAGCTCCGAGACCAACCACAACGAGCGGTCCACCCCCAGGTCGCAGGCGAAGCCGTCGTTGATCGATGACGGACCCACCGAGGGTACTGCCACCGTCACCAGCACCACCACGGGGAAAAGGGGCCAGTCCAGGACCACCACCACTACGACGGTCTATCAGTTCATCGAGGAGCGCCAGAGGATCTCTCTCTCCAAGGAGAGACGTGCTGCTCGCACCCTGGGCGTCATCATGGGCGTCTTCGTCGTCTGTTGGCTGCCCTTCTTCCTGATGTACGTCATCGTACCCTTCTGCCCTGTCTGCTGTCCCTCCGAGCGGGTCGTCTACTTCATCACCTGGCTGGGGTACATCAACAGCGCCCTGAACCCCCTCATCTACACCATCTTCAACCTGGACTATCGACGCGCCTTCAGGAGGCTCCTCCACCTGGGATGAAGGGCTCCATTCGGTGGAGGACCAAGAAAGTTCTGAGACCCGACGGGGTTCCTTGGGTTCGTCAACGGTGCCCTGAATTCTGTTGTCTACGCTATCTTCAACCTGGACTATCGACGCGCCTTTTGTGGTTCCCACGGGATCTGGGAGTTCGTTAGAAAGTGCGTTCCTGATGTTCCTGCTGGAAAATGAAATGCAGTGGTGTTGGGCTTCTCAAGGAATTTTCTCGTTCCCTCGGGACCTCGTGTGCGATAATTTCCTGAGGGAATGAAGAGCTGCAAAACTCCGTTCCGAGAATGCTGAGTGTATAGAATGTTTTCCTAGAACTGCCAATGGAACTAGGTTTGATACCTAGGGGAAATTCGTTACCCCGCCCATCCCTCGGGACCCGGTGTCCCGGGTTAAGGAATCCTGGAAGGTGCAGTGATACCCTGGAAAGTGCATTTTCGAATTTCCAAACTGACAAGCGTTCCTGCCGAGAATCGAACGGGATCGACGTCGCGATCCCCCGGGACTTCTTCGTGCCCTCAGGACTCTTTCGTTCCCTCGGGACCCAGGAACCTGGAGATTCTCTCTGGGAAGTGCCACGAGTGATCAACGTCAACCTTGTCCTGTTTCTCAAGGACTGCCAGCGGAAGTAGTTCCGATCCCCAGGGATAACTAGCCATCCCGTGTTGCCCTCGGGACCCGGCGTCCCGGGATGAGGAATCCCGGAGCCCCCAGTGTTACCATAAACAGTGCCCCCCAGATTCCCTAGCGACGGACGTGCTAGGAATCGAACTGGGTGGCATTACATTCCCAGGAGTCCCTAGGGACTCCTCTCTTCCCTCGGGATTCTGCATCCCCGAAATTCCTTCCTGGATGTGATCAATTTCAAACATACGTTTTTTTATCTTCTGGAGATCCTAGTTCCAATTTATAATTTCATTCAAACTGCGTTGCTGGTATTCTTAGTGGAACTAGAAAAGGAACGACGGCGATTTCTTAAGGGACTCTTTCGTTCCTTCGGGAATCCGTTTGGGCGACTTCCCGAGGGAATTCGTACTTATGGATTTAGAACTTTTCTACTCGAGCGACCATGTCCGGTGCTGGTCGCTTTTACGGACTAGGGAGGTCTTGAGAGTGCTTAAAACTACGATGGCCGGCGCCATATTGGATTTGCAGATATCCCAAATGTGCAGACCTGTAAATCCGCGATTATGCAAATTTGAAATTACGAAATCCTGCAAATCCGCAAGTTTTCAAATCTGCAACGCTGCGATTCTGCCATTCTACAATTCTGCAGAACTGCAAGTCTGCAAATCCGCGGAAATTCACCATATTGGATTTGCAGATATCTTAAATCTGGAGACCTGTAAATCCGCGATTATGCAAATTTGAAATTACGAAATCCTGCAAATCCGCAAGTTTTCAAATCTGCAACGATGCGATTCGGCAAAACTGCAAGTCTGCAAATCCGCAGAACTGCAAAACTAAATGGCTGCAAGTCCGCAATTATGCAAATCTGAAATTATGCAATCCTGCAATTCTGCAATTCTGCGATTCTGCAAACCTGCAGACCTGCAATTCTGCAATTCTACAGAACTACAAATCTGGAAATCAGTAAGTCTGCAAATCTGCAATGATGCAAATCTGCAACTTATCAACTCCGCAATATGCAGAAATTCTGCAATTCCACAAAACTGCAGATCTGCAACTTTTGAAAAATCCGCAATTCTGCTAATCTACAAGTCTGCAAATATGTAAATATGCATTACTGCCGACTAAAATAATTACCGAGACCCTTTTCCTGGGATTATCGTCCGCGAGGCGGAAAGATAGGTTAGGTCGATTTACAGAGGACGTCGACCTTGAACTCGAAGACGCGGCCGCCATCTTGGTCTCACATCGTGCAAAAGGTCTCAGAAAAAAATACGATCTTGTTACGTTATACATACAACATATCTACATATATTCTCTACAGAACGTTTAATAGTTGTTCCATCATTGTTTATTTCTCAAATCCGTTGAAAGATATCAAAAGTAACAAATGAATTCATTAATTATCCGCTACGGCTTTCCAGCGGAACTTAAAGTATCGTTGTTATTATTTTTCATTTACCCGCTGTTTTAAAAAAAGATGGCCGCGGCAGCCATCTTAGGTTGGGCAATTTTTACCTATCGAGATCTCTCACTCGACGTTAAATTTGGCAATCAGGGTAATTAGGGTAACGCGATACAGGTCGATCGTTATCCAGCTGTCGGGAATTACGCGTGACAAGCGGACGGCTCGTTAATTTAATGAATGACAACAATATGCTCGGCTTCTCGATTATACGAATTGCGGCCGGCGAATCCGCCATTAACAGGAATTGCCGCAATAAAACTTCCGGCGAACCCGCAAATGGAACAATCCCGACCGCGGAATCGCTGGCGGACAAGCGGCCCAGAAATTATTTGCAAACCCGAAATTCCGCGAGAACGGCCATTACCAATTTTTCACCCAATTCTGCAATTCCAGGGGAACCCTCAGTAATTTTTTCTGCATTTTTCCCAGCCCCTCTAAACCGTGAAAAAAAAAAATACAGAAATTCATTGAACCAACAAAAATATTTCTTTAAACAGTACCAGAGAAATATCTTGTTAATTCAAAGGATAATTATTTTACTCTAATAAATTCAAATAAATTGCCACAACTCCGAGGAGACGTTGCATCCAATTTATTCCAGTTTATTTAAGTGAAATTGAAAATCTTACAGGAATTATTTATTATCTCCTTTTTATAAAGATTTCATTCAAAGTCGCGAGAAATATTTTGGATGAAATTTTTTCGGAGCTCGTTTTTTCAACGAAGTCATATTTGCGAAAGGATTTAATTCAAAGCGAAGGTTTAAAATATTTAGAAAATCTAATAGGGAAATTTCAGGCGTTGTAAAACGTGAACAGTGAAGTTTTAATGGCGATGGTTTTCTCCAAATTTTCGTTTCCTCCGGAGGATTTAGTCGCCAAAACTTTTAAAAGCTCATTTTTAGAGAGCAATTCGGAACATACGATGAATCAATTTTGCACGAATTGCTTATCATCCTTTTTACAAATATTCAAAATCGTGTCGAATATTTCGGAGCAGGTTTTTTCAACGAAGTCTTCCTTTCGAAAGGATTTAATCCTAAGCGTAGATTTAAAGTGGAAGCGGTTTAAAACATTCAGAAAATCGAGAAACGAGACGAGATACGTTTTCCCAGGTTCTCCTCTTTTTTAATTTTCTTCTTTTTTTTTTCCTCCCTTCGGTGTACAAGACTTGGCGCTCTCCCAGCAAAGTCAAACTTCCGACATAGACCAGCGACAAATAGTTTCGAGTTTAGCTAGAGTTTGCGGCGATCGTTACAGAGGGAATTCTGCCGAAAGACAAACTTTGCCAAGTCTAGATCACGCTAGTAGTATGCTCGCTCGAAAGAGACCGACATTACGTAAATTTCCCTTCCGATTGCCCGTAAGTAACCCTAAATCATCCTTGCGAAATTCGGGACGTAATTGTTGTGGAATAATAGATATGAAAAACCGTGGGCCATGGTCGTCGTTTATAAATTACGGGTTAATTAAAAATCCAGGGGATTTTAAATATTACAATTGGGACAAGTTTACCTTATCAGGTAGTAATGCATATATGCACTTTGCACGCGATATGCAATGCATTTTTAAGTGTCATATCTATCCATATAAAATCCGGCGATATAAACATCATTTGAAAATTAATCTGTGCAATTGAAAATTTATCTGGACGATATTACATTGTCAAAAAATGGGTCATCAGACAAATGTGCCATGTCAGTTGATAATGCATATGCAATCTGCATACGATATGCACTGCATATCTGACTCATATCTATGTATTAAAATCTGCCGATACACTCGTTAAAAATTAATTCACGGGAATTAAAAATTAATCCAGAAGAAAATGACATTGTCCAGTCCAAGTTTACCTTCTCAGATAACAATGCATATGCAATCTGTACATGATATGCAATGCATATCTAAGTCTCATATCAGTCGTTTAAAATCATCCATTAAAAATGAATTCGCTGCAATTAAATGTGAATCTAAAAGAAAATGACCGATTGTCCAAATTTACCTTCTCAGATAATAATGCATATGCACTCTGCACGTAGTATTGTATGCACATATGCACAGTGCATATTTGAGTCTCGTATTTGTCGAGCATTATTCATTCGTCGTTTCCGAGTTTCGAGGGCTTGCCCTTAAATGGCTCCCTCGAGAAGACGTCTCGTGCATAAATATGCATAAATTCGAAGCTTCTACGTCAAAGTCGACGGCATTAGAGCAGTCGAAACCGAAGTTTCGGGTTCCAACTGCGTCGAAATGCAAATGAGCCGGAAGGTCGCGTTGTTGCACCAAAGGTGCCCAGGAAAAAAAAGGGAAAAATTGTTCCTCCGAAGTGGGGAAACGACGTAATGGGGAAAACGAGAGAAATGAGAGGATGAGGGACAAAAAGCCACGTTGGAGGAAATGGAAAATGACATTAGTAACATCAGCTTGCCGAAAAGAGAGAAATCCAAAAATTGGAGAGAAAGAGTTACGAAAATGGACATTCTTGAAATTAGTCTTTTCAATCTCGTAATATTCTTCTACGAAAAAAAAAAAAAAAAGAAAAAATGTCACTCGACATCGAGGGACATTTTTTCATATCTTCAGTAAACTGCGATTTACGTAGGAAAAATGAATTACGGAATTCTGTTTTTTATCAGCGGGGGAGGACGCAATCGGGATTCCGAATTTCCGATTAATCGTGTCAGTTTGTCCCCCGGGCGGTCTTCGTAATCAGTAATCAGTAATCAGTAATCGAGCCTCCGACGAGGGTAGAAAAAACACCGATTGGTCGATCGAGACTATCGAAGGCCCTTCGAGAAACTGGGGCGGATTCTCGAGTGGATTAAGATCGATCTCGTCGAGTGTATCCGCAATTTCTCGCCAGCGCGGAAACGAAATCCCGAAAAAAGGATTTTTTTTTTCTAAAAAAGAAAATTTAACGAAACGGATTTAAATGTTCCAAGAGATTCATTGAAATTACTCTCCAGATAATTGTCGTTTACTCTCCGGGAGAAATTAAATATTCCCGACAGTCTAAACGTGATCTACGAAAAGAAAGAGGAAAAATTTCCGTAATTTAATGGCAGATATTATATTAAATATACTCGATATTCTCCCTCCAAGATATAAACAATTTCTCGGCATACTGATCCCAAATATCAGAGCGTTAAAAATTATAAATTGAGAATAATGATTCGCTAAAGGAATTGCCCTCCGTGATTCTCTTTTTCCAAAATGGCGGCGCTCGGCCAGGGAAATCAAAAACACGTATTTATAAAGAAATGTCCGTAGAATCTCGGTGGGCGATGTCGCGCTTCCGGGTGAATAACGAAAAATAATTGGAAAATTCGGAAAATTTCGACTTGGCCCCTCGTATTCGGGGAATATGAAAAAGAAAAGAGAGGGAAATAAAAAGAGTCTCGCGCTGGGGTTATTTATTACTGCACGTCGCAAACAGGCTTGTTGGGCTGCCAGTCAAATTTCGAAACATGGCTTTGACGAGATATACGGTTTGCTTTTGTAGGGTGGAAGGGGGTCGCCAAAATTTTGGCGCAATGAACCATGCATCCGAATTGCGGTCCTCGGCTTCAAAGAGGAAGCCGAGATTCAATTAACAACCGTACGCCTCATTAGGTCCCGAAATCGCGACATTTGCTTTTGACGTAGAAAGAACGTTTTTTCATCCCCAGAATAATTGCCCCCTCGTGCGTGTGCCCCGAAAATGCGAAACACAGAATACCGATTTTCGGGCCACTCACGGTCGAGCGATCTGACATTTTTCCGTAATTCCAATTACCCGGTAAAAAATACGCAAGGAAAAGATCAACATTTGAGTATTTAAAGAATTCCCTGTAAGAGTTTTTATTTTAGAAAACCTACGTAAAAATGTGCATGCAGTAATGATTTTATTGAACATTTTAAAAGTTATTTTCAGTGGATCCAAAATGGCGTCGCGCGCAAATCCAATATGGCGTCGCGCCCAAATCCAATATGGCGTCATTGGCGAATTAAATATGTCGTAGGTGAATCCAATATGGCGTCGCGCCCAAATCCAATATGGCGTCATTGGCGAATTAAATATGTCGTAGGTGAATCCAATATGGCGTCGCGCGCAAATCCAATATGGCGTCATTGGCGAATTAAATACGGCGTCACCTTCGAATCCAATATGGCGTCAAGCGCGGATCTAATATAGCGTCACAAGTGAATCCAAAATGGCGTCGCACTCGGATCGAACCTGGTATCGCGTACGGATTTAATATAGCAGCATCCGACGCGCCCTGAAATGCTGAAACTCGGTTGTGACAAGGTTGTGAAAAGCATTCCTAGCGTCGCTTCGAATGACAAACAAGGTCCTTAATTAAGGAGCTCCGGATGACGTCACGGGAGACGGGATTCGAGATGCACTTTCTCCCCTAAGCGCGCCATGGAAACGTATTAAATCCTCTCCGTAAATTTTCGAAAATCCTCGTCTGTTTCGTATAGTCGAATTATCCTTCTTCCTGCCTTCAGTTTCTCTACCCGTGCTTGATGGAAACGTAATGGATCCTCCCTGGGCATTTTCGACGAATCCTGCACTTTGCGAAACGACGCTTCCTCGTACTTAGAGATTTCCAGAACGATGGCAAAGTAGCCGATCCTCTCCGGGAATTTTCGAGAACTTTCCACGGCTGGGTAAATTCATAAAAGTGCGTGAGAAACGCGGTAATAGTAATTTTAGTATTTATCGTTGGTATCGGATAAAGTATAGCGAGCTTAATTACATTTTAATAGGAATTTCTGGCGCCTCTTTAACCCCCGTTGAGGTTATGTTCCGCCCTGTCGGCCGCAGAATTTCATCCCCCACTTTCGCAGAGAAGCGCCGATGCTTCGTAATCTTCTACGAGAGGCAATCCATTGTTACCGCGATCGTCATTACGATTATCATTGTCGTCGGTCTCGAAATTAATTTCCCCGAAGTTTCCGACCCTCGATAACGAGCCGGGCCGTCTTATCGGGCCGTGATAAAGCCGCGTCGCTCGAGTTGACGCTACGTGCATGCCGCGCCACTTCGACGGCGCATTTTCCCCCGCGAATCCGCCGAGTTTATTGCGGAGCGTTTCCCCCGCATCGAGAACGACGTTCGACGTTTCGCGAGATGGAAACGTCCTCTTTTGCTTTCTACTTTCCTCGCCTACTTCCTTTCCTTTCCGTTTTCTTTTTCCCTCCATCTGGGAGTTCTAGAAAGAGACCAGGGCAGTGTACTCGGCGGCGAGGGAGAGAACTGATTTTTATTGAAATTGTTGAATGAGGTTAGGTTTCCTCCTCTGTTCGAGGTCTCTGAAAAGCTTCATTAAAAGCTGTGAATTTTTAATTCAGAATAGCTCAATTGGAAACTTGTAATTATTATTGAAATTGTTGCTTTTATTTTTTCAGTCAAATTATTGAAATTGTTGGTTTTATTGTTTGAGTCAAATTATTGAAATTGTTGGTTTTATTGTTTGAGTCAAATTATTGAAATTGTTGCTTTTATTTTTTTAGTCAAATTATTGAAATTGTTGGTTTTATTTTTTTAGTTAAATTATTGAAATTGTTGGTTTTATTGTTTGAGGCAAATTATTGAAATTGTTGGTTTTATTGTTTGAGTCAAATTATTGAAATTGTTGCTTTTATTTTTTCAGTCAAATTATTGAATTTGTTGGTTTTATTGTTTTAGTCAAATTATTGAAATTCTTGGTTTTATTGTTTGAGTCAAATTATTGAATTTGTTAGTTTTATTTTTTCAGTAAAATTATTGAATTTGTTGATTTTATTTTTTAGTCAAATTATTGAAATTGTTGCTTTTATTTTTTCGGTAAAATCATCGAAATTGTTGAGAGAGGTCAGGTTTCCTCCTCCATTCGAGGTCCCTATAGAATTTCGCTACAATCGAATCATTACCGAAAACCAATTTATTAAATATTTCCCCCTCTCATTACTCCTCATAACTCCATCGGTACACCATAACCTACCGCACCAATAAACCATTGCACGCCCCAAATGATTGCGCGAAGAAACGAGAAAATGAGTGAAAAATGATGAAATGACTCGGTCCCAGAACCCGATGACGTCCCGCAATAACAATGCCAAATGAATAACTCGGTTGGTTGTGATATAACAAAAGCGTAGCAATACCTCAGCCTCGGTACTCCAGTCGGGCGCAATTTTGCGACACTTGCGAGTCTCGAAATTGCCGGAAGAACAATCGACGAGCCCTGCCGGAGTCCGATGCTCTCGACTGTGTAAATATTTAAGCGACATTCGTACCGAGCACGTACTCCCGTATGTACGTACGTACTCGCGTGTCGGGAGTATGTACACCCCGACTCTACCTACGCACGCGAGCGATTCGCCGACAATGCGAAAAAGGTCCATTGCTGGTCCATTGCTGGTCCATGTCGCTAAAAGGGAAATCCCGGGAAATTCCACCTGCAATTGCACCTGCACAGAGGATAGACGCAAATGGCCAATTTCGAGTCGCCAATGGCTCTTTAATGTTATGCCTGACGTTGGGCTTGACGAAAAGTGGAGTACTGGATGTAATTGAAGTACATTGAAAATACTCAAATGGTGAATTTCCAATCGGAAATGTGTTTTCATTTTTGTTTTTCACATTTTAGGGCCGAGGAAAAGGAGGGTGTGATGATTTTACCCGAAATTGGATTTATGTCGAGGTACTCGTATGGGTAATTTCGAATCGCAATTGTATTGTTGTTTTAGGCGTTTTAGGGCTGAAGAAAGGCGATATGAAGGGAATGAAAGTGGGGAAAAGGAAGGAAATTACAGCCGAGAAATTCGGAGGCCCGACTCGGGGATTTAATTAAGACCGACTGTGCACTTGCATTTCGAGTGCACGCTCTTCCATGTATCTCGGTGCACCGAGAGATGCAAGGTGTATAATTTTTGTAGATAAAAGAATTCCGAAGGAAAGCACGCTGTGATTTAATATCAGATCCTCGGGAACCTTATGCCTTCGCTTTAATCCCTTTTTCACGCAGTTTAGAATAGAAGTTTTCATTTAAACAATTATTTGTCAGAGGGGAAGTGGAATTTTCGAGGGATATGCAATTATTTTCTCACTGGGGAGTCTATTTACTTTATGTAATTATCATGGTCTATTTACTTTACGTGGGTAGTATTTGTGTAAGGGTTTCTTTTTCTAACGCAATTTTTACCAGGAAATTGTACAAAGAATATAAGCCATTGTGGAGGTATTTTTAACAATTACTTTGCAGTTCATGATAATTATTAATTTATTATGAAGTGTTTTTAGGTCCTTTTAAACAGATTTTCACAGGAAATTTGTATATGATTAATCAATTTGAAGGGGGAGGTTGAGTGCCAATTGCGGGAGTAGAGCAATTGTTTGCTCTCATTGTTTATAGGGGACACTGAATGCAGAATTTAATTCCCGGAAAATTCGTTATTCTATCCTGAGAGAAATTTTCTCTTCGCCTTAATTTCTGATGCCGCTTTAACTGCGGATTTTCGTGTGGAACATAAATGTCGAAAATCGAGTTTAGTAACTCCAGGAATCGAGCACCTGTTTGCTTTCGATGGAAGCCACTAGATGCGCGGTTCAATTCGCGGTAAATTAATTGAGTTCGATATCACCCTCGGGATTATAGTAATTGCGGCCAGTGCGCAGTGTCCCATAATGGGAATTATACATCGATTCCGATCACTCTGATCACCCTTTCGAATAATTGGTGAATAGTCGCCGCGAGGCATTTCCTTGAATGAAATAATTCCTGGATATTAACATCTTCCAGGTTTCCAAAAAAAAAGCCTCCTCATTTCCTCAGAGAGATTCCTCATTTCCAAATAATCCAAATTCATCCCAAAATCCTCAATTCCAAAAAATTGAAATTTCTACGAAAATGCTCACTGCCAAAAAATCCAAATTTCTACCAAAATCCTCAATGCCGAAAAATCCAAATTTCTACAAAAATCCTCAATGCCAAAAAATCCAAATTTCTACAAAAATCCTCAATGCCAAAAAATCGAAATTTCTACCAAAATCCTCAATGTCAAAAAATCGAAATTTCTACCAAAATCCTCAATGCCAAAAAATCCAAATTTCTACCAAAATCTTCAATGCCAAGATAATCTAAATCTCTACCAAAATTTTCAATTTTAAAAGTGATCCAAATTTAAAGCCAGCATCCGCTCGATTCTCGGGGAAAAAGTTAGCTCTGAAAAATCTTTCCCATATCTCCCAGAGGAGACGTTCGCGACTGAGATTCGAATTTCCTGGATGGGGAGGAAAGGGTGGAGGAAGAAGGGTACGATTTCATCCCCGCAGGTGTGCAATCGGCGTCCCCGAGATAGGGAACGATAGTGACACTTAATTTCTCGGCACAATGGCGGCCTTATCATCGGCGAAGCCGAAGATCGACGCGCGGGGGTGGGTTTGTTCGACGAATGCCGCAGCTTTGTTTCCACCCTCTTCCCGGTTTCCCGGCGAACACGGGACGTGGGGGAAGACATTTTCCCGGATTCGAGTCCCGAGGGACGGGTATCCCCCTTCCTTTATGGGACGCACCCCTTTGCGGTCCAGCAACGTTTCGAAGAGGCTCTTGATTAAATCCCAACCTCGCATTATCCGCGTGTAAACGTCGTTGCCACTTTATAAAATACATTTCCTACTCCGATTTTAAATGTTATTCTTAAACCTGCACATGCATTATATCTCTATTAAATTAATTTTTTACTTGACGAGCCAGGAATTATTTAAAAAATTCCTCGCATTATCCGCGTGTAAACGTCGTTGCCACTTTATAAAATGCATTTCCTACTCCGATTTTAAATGTTATTCTTAAACCTGCACATGCATTATATCTCTATTAAATTAATTTTTTACTTGACGAGCCAGGAATTATTTAAAAAATTCCTCGCATTATCCGCGTGTAAACGTCGTTGCCACTTTATAAAATGCATTTCCTACTCCGATTTTAAATGTTATTCTTAAACCTGCACATGCATTATATCTCTATTAAATTAATTTTTTACTTGACGAGCCAGGAATTATTTAAAAAATTCCTCGCATTATCCGCGTGTAAACGTCGTTCTCCCATTATAAAATGCATTTCGTACTCCAATTTTCAATGTTATTCTTAAACCTGCACAACGCATTATATCTCCATTAAATTAATTTTTTTACTCGACGAGTCGAGGAATAATTTCCAAAAATTCATTCTAACATTCAATTATTTATTGCAATCTCTCCTTGGTACATAATTCTCTCCCTTCCATCTCTTATCACCCCCGAGGAAAATTATCCTCGAACCTGCACAACGCATTATATCTCCATTAAATCAATTTTTTTACTCGACGAGTCGAGGAATAATTTCCAAAAATTCATTCCATCATTCAATTATTTATTGCAATCTCTCCTTGGTACATAATTCTCTCCCTTCCATCTCTTATCACCCCCGAGGAAAGTTATCCTCGAACCTGCACAACGCATTATATCTCCATTAAATCAATTTTTTTACTCGACGAGTCCAGGAATAATTTTCAAAAATTCATTCTAACATTCAATTATTTATTGCATTCTCTCCTTGGTACATAATTCTCTCCCTTCCATCTCTTATCACCCCCGAGGAAAGTTATCCTTGAACCTGCAGAACGCATGCGTGGGGAAGCACCCCGCGTGATCGATATGCACCCTCGGAGGACTCAGCTGATGCGTTCGACACCTTTCGCGTGGCATAATGTCGCGATGCCACCCCTCCCTCCACCCCCTCGAGGAACATCCGGTGAAATGGGGCTCGGTGATTCAGAGGAAATAAAAAAGACCAGTCGAGGATAGGGGGAGACGAGGAGGGGGCGTTTACCCCTCCCGGAAGCGTCATTCAGTTTCCCCGGAAAACCGCTTTTTCCCCCTTATTTCGAGTTCCTCCATTTATCCGCATCGCTTTTCAAAAAGATTCCCTGGATTCCTTTGAACGCTCGTAAACGTCATTTCAATCTTCGCGGACAAGCTTAAGGATTAAATCCAACATTTGTCAGTGTCGATAACCTCAAAAAAAGAAATGAACAAACTCAAGGAATTAATTTCAATTTTTCCGATGACACATGGAGTTGCTTTTGAATTTTCCACTCCACTGAAGGAAAATCCAACTAAAGGATTCCTTATTAATGGATATTATATGAATGACGAGGGATATTTTTCACAGCCTCCAATCATCAGTTTCCCTGAAAAACATGAAAATTCATCAAGTGACTATTCGAGAAAATCAGGTAAGGACGTTACTTGGATTTTTCTTTTGCTTTTCTTGGGAGGAAGTCAAATCTTTAAAGTGATGCTTAATGGACAGAATGAATATGAATGTAATATGTAATGAGTATAAATGAATATAAATAACGGAGTGAAAAGCTTTGTCGCGGCATGTACGCTGTTCCTCGTTTTTCCTCGACTTTTTCGAACGGCGTCGAGTTTTCCCTTTTCCCCTCTTTCTGTTCTTTCTTTCATTTTTTTTTCTTTTACGTCACTTGCACCGCGCAAGTCTGAAAATCGATGAGCTCTCTCATTTAATCAAGTTCTCCCAGCTCACCGAACGTCACCGTGACATTATTCCCGCAGGAGCCGCCCGGCGAGGAGCTTCTTCTTTTTTGTTTTTTTTATTTTTTTCAAAATCCAACTCCTGGGAATTTTTCAGGGACATGTTCCTCCAGATTCATGTTCTTTACTCTCCTGGTATCGAGGGTACATGTCTACTATTTTCCGTTTTCAGTTAGATAGCGAATAAAGGATCAGCGAGAAAGTCGACCAAGATTTCAGAATTTTTATGCAAATGTTGCGAAATATTGTTTGGGCATTTTATATATATTTTTTTTCATGAGTCACGTAAGTGGGAGAATAGTTTAGAATTTTTTCTATATTTTTCCGAATTTTCATTGCATGTATTTTTATTTTTTTATTGCGCGGCGAATGAAGGACCAGCGAGAAAGTCTTCTGGGTCGACCAAGATTTCCGAATTTGTATGCAAATAATTGTTGCGAAATATTGTTTGGGCATTTTATATATATTTTTTTTCATGGGTCAAGTAAGTGGGAGAATGGTTCAGAATTTTTTTTATATTTTTCCGAGTTGTCATTGCATGTATTTTTATTTTTTTATTGCGCGGCGAATGCAGGATCAGCGAGAAGGTTTGTTTAATCGACCATCACGAAGTGATGCTTCGAGTTTTTCCGTGGTTTTCCTGAACTCTAGAGTTCCTCCGTGATTTTCCTGAACTCTGGAGTTGAAGAGGAGAAAACGGGAAAGGAGGGAATATGAAAAATGGAAAACTGACGTTGAGCCTTGAATATCGAACAATTGGGACCATTACGAAGTGATGCTTCGAGTTTTTCCGTGGTTTTCCTTAACTTTAGATTTCCTCCGGAAAATGGGAAACGGAGGGTCGAGTACGCAGTCGCTTAACCTCCCTCAGAAACACTCCAACTACGAGCTGGGACATAGTTAGGGCCGATTGTCCTTGTAAGGCAAAGAGTCCGAGATCCTCGAAATGTCTGCAGGAAATGCGAGAGCATGGCGAACGGCCGCCATCTTGCAGCGCGAAAATGAGAAATTAAGAGAAACACGGTAAATTCTGCCAAAAAGGAAGTATATAGGAAATGCAAAAATCGCTTTCATACTTCTGCACGTAAAAATGACGTTCTTTATACCGGAAACCGAGAGAGGACCACGTACTGAAGAGATGCATCCGGTTTAGCTAAAATTTAGTGAAAGCGACTCGCCGTGAAGCATTCATCCCTCCTTTTATTTATTTCCGTGAAAACATCCGCCGAAAAATATGACGATAAAACATATTCCATAACCTCCGTTGGTTGTCTCTCAAACCAGGTTGGGCCAAACTATACGCGACAAAGAATCCACACCTATTGTTATAAAAATCTCTGGAAAGAAATGCAGAAACGGCCGCCATATTTCTATGGAAAATCCTCCATCCCAGAAAAAAAAACGTATTGATTTAGCTGGAATTTAGTAAAAACGACTCAACGGGAGCATTCATTCCCTTTATATTTATTTCGGTGAAATCCGTCGAAAACGCGTAATAAAAAATATTGTATAACCTCCCTGACAGTTTTTTAATCCGGGTTGATCCATAGTTTAGCCCAATTATTCATATGCGCCTACACTGAAAAATGAAATTCACTGATCAAATGAAATATTAGGGTAATTCAAAGAATATTTCCGGAAAATAAACTGTCTACATTTTCTTTTTCTTGATTTACCGCTTTAGAAATTTCTGCAAGGGATACAGAAAAACGTCCGCCATCTTTCCGTCACTGTAGAGACGCGTTCAGGTAAAATGATTTAAAAACGACTCGTCGGAGAGTATTCATTCCTCTTTGATTTATTTCGGTGGAAAGGTTCGTTGAAAATGCGGAATAAAAATATTTTATAATCCCTCTCGGCCTTCTCCCCAGGCCGGGACGTTGTTAAGCGCGATTGTCTTTGCGCGACGAAGAGTCTCTCGACATTTCCAGAGACCGAAACATGGCGGACGTCCGCCATGTTTCCACACGAGAATAGCCCGAAGCCGCTTTACCCGAAAACAGAGAAAGGACTATGAATACTAAATTACCAGAATATGTACTAGCTTAAAGGAGACTTCGTAAAAGCGATTCGTTGAAGGTCGTTCTTTCCTCGTGCGTTGTATTTTAAAAATAAAAATCCAAAGAACAATGGAAAGAGTAACGGCGCAAAAATGATTAAAGGCTTTACAAAATCAAAACTCGACTTCTCTATTTTTCTGAAATTTATTAAAAAAAAAACTCGGTTTCTCGATTACACCGTGAACTCATGCGATTAACTCTCTTTACTTCTGTTTGATTTGTTACTAATCGATTTTATTGCACCTCGTGACTAAGGTTCCCGTGGTTAGAATTTTAATTCATAATGTCGAATCGGAAAAAAAATCGATTTTTTAATTTTTATAACGATAAGAGTGAATCGGCGCAGTTTTCAAATTCTCCCGCCAGGCGGCGCGAGCATGCGCGTCGCGCGCTCAGATCGCGCGCGACCGCCAAGCGATCGGGACCGATCGCGGTCCGCTCCTCTCATCTCCTAGGCACACACGCCGTCCCTTTCCACGATTCTTCCCGACCGCCTAATTGGATGCGGACTAATTGCCGAGGTACGCAATTACTGAAATGCACGTCGAGTTGTCTCGGAGCGCGGGATTATTAAATTTAATAATTAACGTTAACCCACCGGGAGAGGTTAGTCCCGTAGAGTGGAGTGCGGGTCAAGGCAGCGTCCCGAATCCCCTAGAAACGCATCCTCGGGGATCAAATCTGTCGGCCGGAAATGAATTATTTTTTCGTTAAGAATAATTAAACGAGGAGTGCGAGATTTTCGCTCTTTGGAAGCGAAGCGAGGTGGGAATAACGAGTCGTACGCTCAGAGAAAAAGAAAATCATATCGAGCCAAAGAAATATTTCGTTAATTCAGACATAGCTAAAGATGAAATATTTCACCGGAATAATTTTAAAATAAAAATTCGATGCAACATGTTCAATTGCGTCAAGTAATTGTACGTTAAATTAAAAAAAAAAATATCTTCGGTTTAGTGACATTTTTTTTTCTTAGCGTTGTGGTGGGGGGAACATGGAGGGGAATGCTCGAGAGTGCATCGCGGTGCAGAAAAATACAGCGGGAATTCAATAAGGAGCGGAAACCCTGCAGGAAGCCGGGAAAAGGGAAAAGGAGTCGAAAGTGGACGCGCCGCGAGATGGCACGAAGAAACAAGGTAAATAGTTCAGCGGGCATTACGTCACGGCGTCCCCCGTCCGCCGCCATCTTGCTTATCTTTTTCCTCCCCTGGCTGTGCCCTTTTCGTTACCTTTTTTTACCTCCTTTTACCTTTCAGGGCAGAATGGAAGCGCGGAACTCTTCTGGGGAAAAATACGAGTCGGAGATTCCTCTCGAAAATCACCGCTGGCTACCTCGTCGGCTTCTAAAGGAAGGAGATAATACACGATGCAGAGTTATTGCTGAATGATCCTTTCATATCACCTTAAGGGGTTACACCACGTTGACCCACCGAAAAATGACGGTTTTTCAAGAATTTTTTTCTTAAGAATTAAAACGTTTCTATCCAAATTAAAGTACAGGAAGGTATTATACTACTATTAAACAAAAAAATTATTTTTTTGTATTTTTCTTATTTGCAAAAATGACGGCTTGAAAGGCGATTTACCGGAGCGCTGCGAAAATCGATGATCGGGCGGTGGGCACGATAACTCAGTCCAGGTTTAAGTGAGAACAATAAACGAAAAAGAATTAGTTTCCGTAGCCCGAAAGCTAACGAAATACGTAGCCGTTTTCAAAAATATGCATTTTTCACAAAATGGCATCGATTCGAAAGGAAAGATACGTATTTTGCCCTAAATTTCGTTAAGTAATGTTGCATAAAAAATGCGAATATCAATACATTGAAAAAACCATACGTATTTCGCTGGATAAACATATCACGAATAAAATAAAAAAAAGAATCAAGACGATCGATTGAAAATTGACGGAGCTAGAGTGCCCACCGATTGTTAAAATGCAGTTTTAAGAAAAACGCGTTTGAAGTACAAACGCGTAAAATAAACGCGTAAACATTTTTTTGATTTTTTGAAAATTTCAAAGTGGTATGACCCCTTAAAGATCCCAAGGTGGAAGGAAGTGAAGACCTTAAATCCACTTTAAAAAATCCCCCCGACCTTCCGCACGAGGTAAACAATTTCTTCCGGTTTTCTGTATACGCGTATTCGTCTTCCCCGAGGTAAACTTTTCCCATATCTCATCCGCAATATTTCCTAATGATCTACTTTAATTCCAGGAGCGCCGTCCAATTTCCTTAATCAAAATGGAGTAGTCTTCCAGCAGTTCGCCGGAGCGAATTCAGAATTCAGAATTCAGATCCCGGAACTGAGTCTTCCAGTAATCTCGAGCCGGAAGTATTCCCGGCAAGTTATCTCGAAATCTGCGACTCGAAATTCTCAATTGAACCAGGGTGGTAGCAATTCGCGGCGTTTCCCGCCATTTAGGGGTGGCCCCCCCGCGAACTCGCAGATCCCCCCGATTCCCGAGGGAATGCTCGCTCTCTCCAGAAATCTCCGCTCTCCTACCTTGTATATACGTGCCACTTCGTTTAATTATGCGATACACCCCTGGGCTCATTCAATTACGCCCACATAGCCGGCAATGAAGCAATGAAGCAAGTGCGCAAGTGCGCAATATACGTTATCCAGATTTTTCTTCCCCCCTTTCATCTCCCATGAGGGAAAATCCAGGCGAGTCGAGATTCGCACTTATCCCTATATTTTATTTTTCTCTATTTTTTTTTCACTTTTTTAAAGGAATTTGAAAGAGTCAGCCTATATATAACTACATCTAATTTTCGTTATAATGTGTCATTGCATTATATGTATTAATTTTCTTTGTAATGTATACTTGTCATTTTCGTTAAATACTTATTTTAGGGATGATAATTGATTTAATACAAATAACCTAGCTCGAACGATTTAGAATACCGTATTTTCACTATTTTGTTTACAGAGAGTTAATACACTGTTTCATGGAAAAATCTCTTTAGGGAACGCCATTACGTATGCACTGAGGCGTATAACAATACATTTTGTTTGTCACCTCCACCTCTGTAAACGAGAGAAAAAAAAAGGGTATTACCCAAAGGCAGATAAACCCCTGGGGTCTTAGTGATAATTAAAAAATACGTACTTTGGTAAAATCTCCCCTTTCCCGGCTTTTCGCGCAATCTCGGGCCCGGAACTGACCTACCCCTCTTATGGGGGTGGAAAACGCGTGTCGTCGCATAAATTAACGTCTCCTTGTTCCTCCTACCCCTTTCTTTTTTTTATTCCTCACTTTAAACTCGCCGCGTTTTCGCAGGAAGATGCAAAAGGGTGGAAAAAAAAACAGGGCAAAAGGGTGGAAAAAAAGAGGGAAAAAAAACGGGGCATGTTTTAACGGCACGTTATGCCGGGATCAAACGGCCCGTTACGAAGCAACAATACAAACGAGGGGGTGGATGGAAAACCTGGAAAAATACTCACATTGCACCCCCTGCACCCCCTGCATACGCAGG
Source organism: Orussus abietinus (assembly GCF_000612105.2). Taxonomy (NCBI): domain Eukaryota; kingdom Metazoa; phylum Arthropoda; class Insecta; order Hymenoptera; family Orussidae; genus Orussus; species Orussus abietinus. The sequence continues at coordinate 520,516 of NW_019394351.1, read as the reverse complement.
TGCATAAGTGCATCGGTCGCTCGTAACCGCCGCTTTAATAAATCTTCTCTGCCTATCTGCTTTTTCTTGTTTTTTTTAATGGTTTTCCATCTTCCTTCTTTTTGCCTTCCTTTGCCACTGTTTTTCGTCCTACTTATTATGAAATACTATAAAATCCTTACTCCAAAATGCTTACTTATATAAAGCACTTACTCCAAAATTTCCCTAAATCACCCTTCATGATTTCAGAATACCTTTTTCATTTCCACCCTTTCGTCTGTCGCTATCTGGAAATTTTCTTCATTTCATCTCTATCCCAGTTTGTCCACGAGTTGATTTTCCTTTTTCTCCGTCGGCTTGTAAAATTTTCATAAAAAAGAAAAAAGTGAATTTCTTCGTCAAATCAATTTGTCTTCTCGACGAAACAATTGTTTCTCCCAGTGACGTACGATTCGAGCAGCCGTGTATATTTGTTTCAGGAAAGGGATCGATTTTTCTCAGGGGGCGTAATAATTTTCATCCCTTTTCTTTTAAAGGCTTCCCCCTTCTCGGTTCCTCTCGAGTTTCGGGCACGTCAGGTGACGTGCAGGTGGGTGCATTTTCGGCCAAGACGACCAAGGTTAACGATTAAGCCTCGAGTTACCTACTGACCGAGTTTTTCGGGGACTCAGAGCCCACCGGATGTGTCATCCTCTTCCGCTTTCGACCCCCCTTTCCCACCCACCACCCCCAACGGCGGCCGCGATGACGCTTTTAAGACGTGCGATTCAATGCATGACCTCCTTTTTCCCTTTCCTTTTTTTCTCTTTTTCTTCTCTTTCCCCTCCCTTCTTTTTTTTTTTTTTCTTTATCTACCTCCGAAACTGCTTCACCCTCCTTATGTGTCTCTTCGTACCTTCCGGACTTTCCTCCGGTAGAGAAATCGGGATTTACATCTCCGATTAGACTTTCCCTCGGTTAGGGGAATAACTCGATGGCGGGAATTTTGAAAATCTGGGTTTAAAGGTCGGGAAGGGAATTCCGGGTTTTTGGGATTTCCTTTTTATTGGGGGCTTTTCTCGTCCATCTCGCGCGATAAGTGCCTTAAGGAGTAGGTAAAATTAATATAATAAAAAAAATAAAATAAAAATAACACATGGGTAGGAATTCCTGGGAAATGGATTTATTTCTCTGGATTATGTTTTTTATTCAGATTTATGAAAATTTCTCTGCGCGGGGTAGAGGGCGATACTTTAGTTGGCGATGAAAATCAATTTTCCAGGGTGGATTGATTTTTTTTACCTTTCAGAACGATCGATACTCGTTAGACGTCTGTTTGCGATTCCACGTGACGTGTTCCTCGCGATATTAATTCCCGGTAACGATTCCGTTTCTCCCCCCGGCGAACAAACGCCGCGGCCTGTCCGATAACGCCAGCTGTTTGATAAACGAGAAAATGGCCCCGTCCGATCTGTCAGAGGAATTATCTCAGTGAGTGAGATCTCCGATTCGGAATCCCTGCGATATCTCGAATGACGGAAAAATTCGATAGCCACGTGGTTGCAAATATTTTGATTTCGGTCGAATTTCGCCTTTATTGGCGTTTTCACCGCACTCGAAACCACCGATCCATTTTTCCTCAAATTCTATCGCCGGATGTAACCCAATCATGCCCGACCTGGATTTCAAACTATCGATAAAAGTGATATGCGAAATAAAAAAAAAAATAAAAGAAACCATTGATTAAATATTGAAAGAATTGATTTTCGGGATTTATTTTCTTCCCATTCTTTTATTTGTAGTTCTGCATATTCACTTTTACGTTCTCATGTGCATTTTTTCATATGTGCATTTTTCATGTGCATTTTCTCACGTCCACTTTTTCATGCGTACTTTCTCACGTGTACTTTTTCATGCGTATTTTTTCACATGCACTTTCTTGCATACACTTTTTTATGCGTATTTTCTCACGTGCACATTCCCACGTGCATTTCGTCACATGCACTTTTTCATGCGTACTTTCTCACGTGCACTTTTTCACGTGTACTTCCTCACGTGAACTCTTTCATATGTGATTTCTCGCACGCACAACCCCGCATACACTTCCGCTCTTGCATTTGCCGTCACATTCACTTTTCCACATGCATTCTGAAAAATCAACCACTCTGTATTCTCGGCGTATTCCGCTTGCTCCTCGTCGGTGGTATTTTCCTCCGCATTTCCTCAAGTTTTCCCGTCTCGAGGCATATCTCGAACGAGGAGGTCGAGTTTCCCTTATTGCGACGATTGTTCATCAAACTCCATTCGTTATTCCCCGTTTCCTCATCTCGAGTGTCCTCGAGTTTCCTGCATGCGTTTCCTCCGTGGTTTTTAATTCACCCCTTTTTAGTCCTCCTCCTTTTTCCCTCCTTCATTTTTGTTCACCCCCATCTGATGAAGAAAACCTAAATGAAATATGGTTTATATTTAAATATACAATATTTTGAGAGGACGAAATTCATACATGTTCGGAAAATGCGAACCGTCCAAAGAAATTATCCTTGTACCGGTCTAAGGAATTAATAAATAAATGGATAAGAGAATTAATTAATTAAAAAACAAGGTGTATGGAAGTAAGATCGAGGAATTGCGAGAGAAAAAAAAATATATGAAAGGAGGAAGAAATTTGAAAGGGCTTCCATTTCATAAGACGAGGCGCGACGTTTAACTCCTGGTTGGCGCAAAACGTAGTTCACCTGTTCACCTGCGTCCTGAGGGAAGTTTTCCGACACCTGAGTCGATTCCATGGCGGAATGAAGAAAACTTCCGGGAAACCTAAATGAAATATGGTTCGATCGGTTGCGGTGGCGGTAAATAAACGCGTGGAGCATGTATGTACTTCGAGGCATGTCTTTGAGGAAGGGGTAGGAGGTACATATGTACTTCGTGTACATAGTACTCGAGTTTTCACCTCCAACTTGTCGTCCATATACCGCCCACTTTGGCGGAAGTTGTGTCCCCTCTCTATTACAAACCCCCCCTGGTCTTTATTGATAAGAAGCTCCTTATCGATAAGAAGTCCCTTGGTCCTTATCGATATGGAGTCTCCTTATCCTTACAGATAACCACCCTTGGTTCTTGATAAAGAGTCTTGCACCTTATCTTAAGGACCCCAAAATCCTATAACACCATTTTTTTACACAAAAAGTCCATTCACTTTGAACTTTCAGATCCATCATTTTGAATTTTGAGATTCCATTATGAAATTTGGGTTCATTGACCTCGAAAACCTGAATAATCGCCAAGTAAATTTGCGAATATTCTTTTTCCATTTTTTCTCGATAGAAAGTTCACTTTCTTTCTCTGCAGGGAAGGAGTTTAATGATCCTTGATTTTTGCGATATGAAACTCTCGTTTATGAAACATTTCTCCGAAGTGGATGAATCTAATCGTTAGAAATTTTCTCACATGTATGTGGGTGCTCTAAGGAAGGTCCCGACACTAGTGAAATTTCATATTTTTGTTTTTTTTTTATTGACGGTTAAAAAATCAAATTTCATGGGTGTCAAGACCTCCCTTAGGGCCTCCATGTTCAGGTGGAAAAATGTCGAACGATTCGGTGTATCCAGGTCGGAGAAAAGTGTGATGAACGATTAACCCCTGAAATTTGACTTTCATGCCACCTTAAATGGAAGAATAAGTAGGAAAATACTTTGGTAGAACATTACGAGGCCCAGTAGAGGAATATCCTGGATTACCTGGCGATTGATTGGGTCATCGCCTCGGCAACAGAGGGCCAAACACTAATGGACACCTGCGGACAGGTGAGTCCTCAGTCGTCCCTAGTCTGCCAGGACTTGCAGGTTAGAACTCCACTCGCGTCGGTAAAGTGGAAACCTGTTGTCCAATCCTTCATCATCAGGCACGGTGTTAATCCTAGAAATGTCTAGGAAGTTCTAGAAGTTGGTTTCTAAACAGACATTCGTCGTCTCTCACGTTCTAATTGCGACTTAAGGGGGTGCGAAAGTGACGTCAGAGGTCTCGTTTATGAAACTTTTCCCCGAACTGGGTGTACCGAATCTCTTCAAACCTCACAAGGGGAATACTTAGACTGTTAGGAAGGTCCCGACACCCGTGAAATTTCATTTTTTCTAGAAAATATTTATTAACAGATTTTTTATTATTGAAGAAGGGAAGATGGACTGAGGAGGCGCGCCTTAAAGTATTACGTGGACCGACCGGAAGCCATTTTGGATCCTTCTTAATAACCACTAAGGACCTCTGAAAGGGGGAATTAAGTTATTAATTTATTAGAGCCCCGAGGAAGCCTTTTTAGGGCATAAATATTATAAGCAAAGAGGAGGAGAACCGACGCCATGGGGAGATCTTTTTATCTCATTGTCACCATCCAATTGATGGCGCAGTTTTATTGGAAAGGACTCTTGGTGACGTCCCAGGACGAGGCCAGCACTTCATCCTCCGGGACCTCTAGACCAGTGAATATTTGTAGGTTCAACCTTGAATTAGTATAAGAATTAAGGGGATGTTAAAGTGGCATCTCAAATGTCAATCATGAAACTTTTCTCCGACCTGAGTGTTTTGAATAGTTTCAATTTTTATAACGTGAATATGGAGACCATAAGGAAGGTCTTGACACTCATGAAATTTCATATTTCATCAAATATTTTAAACATTATATTTTTAACATATATACAATTGAAATTTCATGAATGGCAGGACCTTTTTTATCGCCTACGTGTTCATGATGTAGTTTTTAACGATTTCGCTATATCCAGTTCGGAGAAAAGTTTCATAAACGGGATCTTTTCGACGCCACTTTCATATCACCTTAAGGGGATATTAAAGTGGCATCTCAAATGTCAATCATGAAACTTTTCTCCGACGATGTTTCGAATCGTTTCAATTTTTATTACGTGAATATGGAGACCATAAGGAAGGTCCTGAAACTCACGAGATTTCATTTTTCGCAAAAAAAACTTCCCTGTTCAGGTTCTTGTCCTGAGTAAATACAACATTTGTTTCGAGGAATGAAATTTCGCGAGTTTCACGACGTTCGTTATTACCTCCATAATCACGTGTTAAAGTTTCAAAATTGTGAGTTTCAGTTTTGAGAAGAGTTTTTACAATTATTTTGACACTTCGGTGTGTGTATATATACATGAAAAATCGGTACTTTTAACACTGTCAATAGTCATGAGCTCCCTTTAATCCCAGGCGTTCGCGTTAACAATAAGCGGATTACGATTTCACGAGACTCCCTTAAGACCTCGATTCCGATTCGGCGGACATTTTGTCAGGTGATAACAAGGGAAGAGCTGGTTTCCAGAGATGAGACCTGCCTCTCGAATATGAGCTCGTTTATCAGTCCCCAGCTTCGCTTATCACTTCCAACGAAGGCTACAGACTTGTATTATTCCTTACGCGGTTTAATCATTCCGGGATTTAACAAAAAATCAAGAGACGTTCTTTAATATCAAATTAAGCTATTTTCTTTCTTTTACTTTCTCTGCTTTTAAGGGAAGATTAAAAACTATGAATTTATTCCAGGGTTTAAGGTGGTATGAAAGGGTGATTCTGTATATATACGACACGTGTAAATGTTTATAACAAATTTCAACAAACCGAATGCACCGAATTAAGGAAGAACGCGATGATCTTGAAATTTCATTTTTCACGAAAAAATGTGATATTGGTCCTGGTCTAGGGTAAATAAGAATTTTTTATTGAAAAAATGAAATTTCAGGAGCATAGTGTTCCTCTTTAGGGACTTCATAATCCGTCAGTTTGGAGAAAAGTTTCATATTTCCATGTTTCGATATATAGAATGACCCTTTCATATCACCTTAACAATTAAACCGAGTTTAAGTTAACCGGAGTTTTGGTGTTTTTAACCGGAGGTTTTTCTGTGGTGCAGATTCAGGATAAGAAATTTTAATTCATTCGATATATAGTATGACCCTTTCATATCACCTTAACAATTAAACCGAGTTTAAGTTAACCGGAGTTTTGGTGTTTTTAACCGGAGGTTTTTCTGTGGTGCAGATTCAGGATAAGAAATTTTAATTCATTCGATATATAGTATGACCCTTTCATATCACCTTAACAATTAAACCGAGTTTAAGTTAACCGGAGTTTTTTCTGTGGTGCAGAGTCAGGATATGAAATTTCGATTCGAGAAGGGAATCGGATGAAATCCCGAAGTTTGGAGCCCTTTTGGGAAGCAAAAATCCGGAGAGGGTAAATCGGATTCCCTTGGGAGGAATTTTTCGGCACGTGTCGCGGATGTTCGGGGAATATAAAGTTAATAAAAATTTATTTGGCGCAAGGTCATTGTGAAAGAAAATCGAGGCTTTGGGAGTCTCCTCGGGACGTGCCTGGCATTCCAAGTTCCTTGGCCATTTTTCGGAATATCCTTCCGCAGTCTCTTAACATCAAAAGCCTGATAAATGAGGCGCCTCGAGTAATCGGGGGCCAATTAGCGCCTGAGAATAATTACCCTCCGTATGCAAATTTTTCTCCCGACTCCTCGACACACGTTAAATAACTTTTCCTCCCCGAGATTTTCCCCGAGTGATAAATAAATCCGCGAAAACATTTGCCCAGATTTAAATGACTGAAAGCAATTTCTTTACCGGGGAAGAAAAAAAAAGAAAAAACATTTAATTATTAAATAAATTTCCCTCCGCGAGTTTACCCGACTGATAAATAAATCCGTGAAAACATTCACCTGGATTTAAATAACGCACCGAAAGGGATTTTTTACTCGGGGAGAAAATTTCATTATTTCTTTTAATAGTGTCGAGGAAATATTTCGTTAATTCAATGACAAAATTAAGGGTATTATCTATACGCAATACGTTCTAGATTATTTTTCAATAATAAGTGCGAAGATGAATTTTTTGATAGTGTTACGGGGGTAACAAGCCTGACCTTGGAAATAATTGCGGGGGTGGAAAAATCGAATTTTCCGTTTTTCTTTTCTCTCTTCGGGGGCGTATGGTTACTTCATACGTTATCGAGCCTCGTGTGCGATAATGCGATGTATTATGCCAGTTGGAGTGCCTATTAAGGTGGATATGCGCTTATTGGTAAATGAATTATCGACGCATTCCCATTGGCTCGAGTACCTCGCGTGTCGACTTCGCGGAACATGCGACATTGACACAATCACGCGACAACTACGAGAAATGGCATAACTGAGCGTGCTTTTAATTATGCACGAGAAATTCTGTAATCAAGGCTAAACGACACGCCGTTGGCGAATTATGTCGGTAATTGTTGGTGAAAAAATTATACCGACTCTCCCTCTAACTTGGTTAGGCAATTTTCCCCCTGTAATTAGACCAGGGAATTTAATCGAATTATTTACACTTAATAGTTCCTTACATTTCCACTCGATGTAGTGAACACTTATTGGGAATTCAAAATTCGTCATGAGATCGATGTGAAAAAAGAAATAAATTCATTTCAGGGGCATGTTAGGGTGAGGTGAAATTAATATAAAATTCAATGTCTCGGGAAAATATTTGATAAAAAAAATGGATAATAATAATGAACGAATGCATGTCTTTTTTTAAACAGACATGTTCTGGAGACATTCCTGCCGGATTCGGAAGGCAAGTGTCTCTGACGTTTTACCATTTTTACCCATTTCTCATCCTCCCTTTCTCTGTTATATATGCTCAGAAGATCACAGGATTGAGCCGCAGAATCTACGGATCTTTGTATGCACTCTGGCTGCACTTTGGCTGCACTTTAGAGCCCTCGGAAAGGGTGCATCGATGCACCGTCGAAGTTGCAGGAACTTTACGACACGCGCATGTACGGATCGCAATTGACGTCACTTTTCCATTCCCCTCGATTGATCAAAATGTTCCCTCTCTGTCAGTCTCCTCTTTCCTTTTTTCATTTCCCTCCACCTTTTGCAATACCTCCATACCAGCGAAATTAAAATCCATTTTTCTGCATTTCTTTTCTCCCACGTGACACTTCACTGCGTCCAAAAATTGCAGAATTGATAAAAATCGACAATAAAGGAACGTGATAGAAAAATTATAAAATTAAATAATCAATAATGAATGTGATATGCAGAGACAATTAAAATTAAAATCCATTTTTTTGCATTTTTTTTGTCTCCCACGTGACACTTCATTGCATCCAAAAATTGCAGAATTGATAAAAATCGACAATAAAAGAACGTATGATGGAAAAATTATAAAATTAAATAATCAATAATAAACATTGCTGAGACAAAATTAAAATCCTTTTTTCTGCATTTTTTTTGTCTCCCACGTGACACTTCATTGCACTCAAAATTGCAGAATTGATAAAAATCGACAATGAAGGAACGTATGATGGAAAAATTAGAAAATTAATAGTCAATAATGAACATGATATTGCAGAGACGATTAAAATTAAAAATTAAAAAAAATTACTGCAGTTCATTGTGGCATCGAAATGACCAATGATTATGTAAATTTGTATATGCATGTTTATCAGTGCATGCATTGTTCGCATAAAGTGTAAAACCTTGCACCCTTGAAAAAGAAAAAAAAGGAAACTTCCCAAAGATATCCATCGATAATAGTTAGGATTAACGCGAGCCGTTTACTGAAAGTAGAAATCACGATAATTCGCCTCGAAAGAAAAGCGAGGCCATTTTTGCACGAATATTCTTTAAGCCGATCGCATTGCGAAATTTGCTAAAAAATGCATTTTCGCGACCTGGCTCGTTAATCTGCCACGAATGAAATGGGACTGATAAATATTAAGATTACGTCGCCCCTCGTTGCACGTGATAAAATAAATGGCGTTAAGAATAAATATTTAAAACTCCCTCCTTAGAATATTATAGATATGGAATATTACAGAGGGAGATGGGAAAAATAATACCCATTAAAAATCATGAGTTTCGCTTAATTTCCATTATTAATTATACGTGCAACTTTTTCAGACATTCAACAACCCCTAAAAAAACATCGGATTATGAATGTTATTTACATACCTTTTATTCCTGAATTTTCAATGCGCTCTTCTGAGAGAATAATAAAAAAGTCGCCCTCTCAAGAAATACCGAATTATAAATTTCAGCTACCTTATCCTCTACTTAGAATTTTTGCATCTTTAGCGAGAATCCGCGAGGAAATAATTAATGCAAAAGTGAGAAAATACCAAACTTCGAGTTTCACCTCCCTCACCCTTACTTATTGTTCCTGCATTGTTTATGAACCTTTATGAGGTAATAATCCTTGCAAGAAAATCACCCCCATTGTCCTGAATTTTGTATGCCCTTTTGAAATGACATTACACCCAAAAACAACATGCCCCTTTAAAACGCGAAACTGCAGGAATTTTACAACGGTGAGCATTTTTCATAATTACATCTTAATTATTCCGAGCTTGATGGACACGTTGAAAAATGGGGAAAAAATTCTAGGCAGCCTTCGGGGTTCCCGGATTGGCATTTTATATTTTTTGTACTTCCAATGTGAGGCCTACCTCCTGAAATCCGTGCCGAATTTTTATTCTTACGTTTGTAATAATTCTTGGAGTGATTCCAAGACACTTATGATTAATATTCGCGTTAAGTGGATTCGCGCAAATCCCGGTTAATTCCGGGCTTCCCGGACTCCGGTTAGATTGAAATCGTATCCGAAGAGGAACTGATGTATATACGAGGCTTTTGTAGACTTTGGCAAGACCAAGCCACGTGGTTTATCATCTCCCTTTTGTCTCGGCGGCATTTCCCGCGATTACGTTCAAATGAAACCCTTTTAGGCGCCATTTCAATGCCCGAGTGCACAGAATCTCTTCGGCAAACCGAAAATTGGCAAGAATCGAGGAAACTTTTGCGCCCCTCTGTAACATATTATTTTCCCCGGCGAATAGAATATTTAAATAAAAGGATAATGATGAATTGGAAATTAAAGCAATCCCACCGAGGGATTCGATTTTTTTAAACGTAATTAAGGTCCGTTTGGAATATAATAAAGCCACTTCGAAGAGGGGGATTTCTTAACCAGATAAAAATTCGCTTTTAGTATAATAAAGCCTCATTTAGAAGACGCGGATTTTTTTAACGAAACAAAAATCCGTTTTTAGTATAAATCATCACTTTGAAACTGTGTAGAGCTTTTTTTAAAAATGTTTACATAGCAATTTTCACGAAGATGTTCAAACGGAATTAAATTCTATATTTTAACATGCAAACATTATTGCGAATCGATGTTCATAAAAATGTTGAAACTAAATTAAATTCCGTATTTTAACATACAAGCATTATTGCGAATCGCTGTTCATAAAAATGTTGAAACTAAATTAAATTCCGTATTTTAACATACAAACATTATTGCGAATCGATGTTCATAAAAATGTTGAAACTATATTAAATTCCGTATTTTAACATACAAACATTATTGCGAATCGATGTTCATGAAGATGTTCAAACTGAATTAAATTCCGTATTTTAGCATACAAACATTATTGCGAATCGATGTTCATGAAAATGTTCGAACAAAATGAAATTTCGCGGAAACTTGTCAATTCCCCGGGGTGGACAGGAATGGCAAGGCTGACGAAGTTGCAAGCGATGATGCACCTCTGCATAGGATGGCATAGGGCTGCATAGAGTTGCATAGAGTTGCATAGAGTTGCATAGAGTTGCATGGGGTCGCAGACCGAGGAAACACCATACATAGGGAAACGGAAGCGACCCGGCGTGGTATCGCGGGAGATATCCGGCCATGCATAGGGAAATGCACTCCCGAAGGCACCGGTGAAAATCCACCAGCGTGTGCGACCGGCGTCTAGGGAAATAAGTTTCCCCCGCAACTTTCCCCTAGTCCCCATGTCCCGGTAAATATTTAAGCGGCCTCTTTGCGACAGACCATTGCCACTTATCTCGACCGATATCATCCAAGGTGCATCAAATCATTGCGCATCCTTGTGATATCCCTGTAAACTGCACATTGCTGCACTTTTTAATATTAAAAATTTCTTTTTTAATAGAAGCTTACCTAGAAAGGATAGGGACAACACATTGACCCATTTTTCCGATATCAGCCTCGAAAATGAAAATTAATCTAACAAAAACGTGAAATTACGATGTAATTCCCACATAACGTGCAAGTACACACTAAGAGAAAAAAATAAATAAATAAATCACGGAACGAATGAAATATTACGGTAATTCAATTTGACCGAAATGAGCTGAAATAAATTGCCATCATCCCGACGAAGTTTTGCACCCTATTTATTTGGGTTAATGCGAGTTAAGTAATTCCTCTATGTACTAAAATATTTCTTAGGCATTGTTAAAAGAAATGTGTTCCGCGGTTCCTTGGATTTCCTTTTCTCGGGGTAGGAGGGTGCACTTCTGACGTTTTCGGAAATTTTCAAGGAAACTTTCACATAAGAGTGTGCAGCTACCTCGACGTGTCGGTACCATAACTCGAAAGAATAACGAGAACACTTTGAGCCACTCCACCTACTTACGGCGCTCTCGGCCCCTCAAAGACTGAGGCCCCTCGTGGAATGCCCGAAGGAGAAAAAAAAATCCCCTCGGACAGACAATGCAGAGGCGTCCCGGTTTCCCGGGCTTAAACGTCCCCGGGAGGAGGGAGGATTTCAGGAAAAAAAAAAGAAAAAGAAAAAGGAAGGAAGGGACGGAGGATTCGTTCGTACGGAATTGAATTCTCGACAACGGGATGGGTCCTGGGGCGTCCCTCGGGGCAACTTGTTGCACCCCTCCGGGAGGACCTTTTTATCCCTCCCGGCTGATATCCCCCTTTTTTCATCTAATTTTTTAACCCTGCGTAATTGTTTAACTAAATATCAGTATTGAATCCTGGAACGTACCACGTACTCCTTTTCGTCACTCTCGGATGATATCATTTTTATCAAGAATATATTAATTTTATGTAATTGTTTAACTCCCAGGGTCTTTCACACACCGCGATGCAAAGCTAAACAGATGCTCTTTTCATATATAATTTTTTCAAAATGATAAAAAAGGATACACTGTGCCGGAAAAGAAAAAGAAAAATGAGGACTGACAAAAATGGACTTCCCATCATAGTTTTCGCGTTCTTAATTTTTATAAATAAACGAAGCTATGGCAAATTAAGTTAAGTGCCAGGAAATGTGTGGGACACAATTAGGAATGTATGATAAAATTATCATTTTAGTTATCGTGAACGACGAGACGAACGAGATAGCCAACAAGAGCGTGAGCAGCGCCCTGAAGATCACCCAAGAGCAGCATCCGGACTGGATAGGAGAGGTGTATTCGGTTCAGATTAACAAATCAGACCCAAAACAGACCCTGGACAGGATCTGCGCGACCTGGGACTCGGCTCTAAAAAATGGACCCCAGAAAGTCCCCGATTTCGTCCTGGATACCTCCACCGTAGGCTTAGGTGCAGACACGGTGAACTCCTTCACCTCTGCAGTCGAAGTGCCCACTTTGTCCGGTCAATTCGGACAAGAAGACGACCTGCGACACTGGAGACACCTGGGGGAAGACAAGAGACCTTACCTGATCCAGGTGATGCCCCCTGCAGACCTGATCCCCGAGGCCATCAGACAACTGGCCCTCTCGATGAACATCAGCAACGCTGCGATCATCTTCGACGAGACCTTCATCATGGACCATAAGTACAAGAGCCTCCTGCAAAATGTTCCCACCAGGTGATTAAAACCGCGCAGATAAAATGCAACCTTTTATTTAACAATTCATTGCAATTTTCAGTCATCAATTGGAATTATTGTTAATCAGGGGTCGAAGACTAGGGTTGGGAAAACCAATGTATCGAGACGCAGTTCCTTTGAATTGTTACTTTCAGCTTGTTATTCTAATTGCGCAGGATGGCTTAACAGTGTCTGAAAACTTTTCCACCGAATTGCCGACTTCTTTCAGACACACCATCGCCAGGGCGAAGGACGACCCGAAGAGCCGACAGGAGCAGCTCTCCAGGGTGCGGAATCTGGACATCGTCAACTTCTTCATCCTCGGCACCGAGCAAACCATCTGCTCGTATTTGGAAGCTGCAGACAGTCTGCAATTTGTCGGCAGGAAGTACGCCTGGTACGCCTTAACTGCTGAAAACTTCCAGCTGAGGTGCGAGTGCAAGGACCTCACCGTGGTACTTTTTTCACCTGTGAAGGCCCAAGCTGACCAGCAGAGTCTTTCTCACCTTACAGCCAATGGTTCGTCGTAATTTTATTATGAGACAGGTGGATAAAATCCGGCAATTTAACCAGGGACAATTTAAACAACGGAAAATAGCTTCTATTTAAGATGACATGAAAGAGTCAGCCTGTACACTGGGAGACTTCAATGCCCTCCCGTCCTGCACAGGCGATGCCGTATCTGCAGGGGAAGCATACACGTCCGCCATTGTACATATCTGCGAAATTAAATTTCAAATCTCACCACGTGTACATAGAGGCCCTAAAGTAGGTCTTGAAACTCATGAAATTTGATTTTTCATAAAAAATGTATTCCTTCGACGTCTACAGGCTTGTTACCAAAGCCCTTGCTGACCTCTTCGTTCTACTACGACCTGGCTCACCTGGGCATACAGACCATGAAGAAGGCTCTGACCGATCGCACCTGGCCCCAGGAGCCGATGCACCTCACCTGCGAACGATACGACGGGAACAGCACCCCGGGGAGGAACTTCGACTTCCTGGCCGCCTTAAACGCCACCACGAAGAGTGCCGACTTCACCCCCGTCTACGTCGGCTTCACCTGGGGGAGAAGGAACGGCCAACATCATGCTACCTTCAACATGGATGCTACCAGGATCGGCATCAGCAACGGCGCCTCCATCTTCAGCAACGACGTCGCTACCTGGGCCGCTGGGATTGATTCTCCTCTTCAGGTTAGTCGAGGAATCCATCCAAGAAGTTTCCATCTGAGGTGGACCAACTTTACTCGGGTCGACCCAAGTTTGATAACCGAGGATAAGATATGTCCTAATGGAGAATCTACTTCACTCGAGAACCTGATGATGACGGTTCCATTAATTGCGATTTGGGGTCGACTGGTTGCCGTTTGAAGTTTCGGGATTTCATTAGAAATAATGAAATTTAGGGGTTTAGGGACTTTGCTAGGAATTTTTAAATTTGACGATTTTTGGGTTTCAGTAGAAATGCTGAAATTTGACGATTTTTGGGTTTCAGTCGAAATGCTGAAATTTGACGATTTTTGGGTTTCAGTAGAAATGCTGAAATTTGACGATTTTCGGATTTCAGTAGAAATGCTAAAATTTGACTATTTTTGGATTTTTAGTAGAAATGCTGAAATTTTACGATTTTTGGATTTCAGTAGAAATGCTGAAATTTTACGATTTTCGGATTTCAGCAGAAATGCTGAAATTTGACGATTTTTGGTTTTCAGTAGAAATACTGAAATTTTACGATTTTCGAATTTCAGTAGAAATGCTGAAATTTTACGATTTTCGGATTTCAGTAGAAATGCTAAAATTTGGCCATTTTTTAATTTCATTAGATACCCTAAAATTAGAAATTAAAAGTACGCAGTTTTTCCAGAATTTCAAATTTACAATATTTTTATAGAACTCGAAGACGCGATTTAAGCACATTTTCTAGTTACGTAGTTTCTCAGAAATTCCCTTTCATGTTTTCCGCAATATATTACGCCGTATTACAGATCGTTTGCAGTTCGCTGCACTCTGTGAAATGAGATCTGAAAACGCAGTCGGTCTGGATATACGTGGTATCATATTTTCAAGATGTAATCAGTGCGAAACATCGAAGATAACCATATCGCGTATCGAAATTGCACGCGCAGAATCTGACGATTTCTGTTTTGCGAAACTGACCCCTCCCGGATATTTGCATATAAATATCTAGGAAAAGTGCATAACAAAATTGCACTTTGATCCCGTAAGACTGGATATTAATTTCTTCCCCTAAAAATAATGAAATGATGTCAAGGAACTTTTTTCGATACATTATATTACCTTAAAATAATGATTATTAGAAAAAAATAAAAAATAAAAAGGTAAAAGAAAATCCGAGAAAAGAGTAGATCGAATTAGAAATTTCAGCGTTGCTTGTCGTAAAGAGACATGGAGTTCGACCGAGGCCCATGTACTTGTCGAAGACGCAGTCTCATAGAGACGGCATATATATTCAAATATGCCTTAAAACGTTGAATAATTTCTTGAAAAAAAGAGAAGAAAATCCGAGAAAAAAGAGTAGATCGAATTAGAAATTTCAGCGTTGCCTGTCGTAAAGAGACATGGAGTTCGACCGAGGCCCATGTACTTGTCGAAGTCGCAGTCTCATAGAGATGGCATATATATTCAAATATGCCTTAAAACATTGAACAATTTCTTGAAGAAAATAGAAGAAAATCCGAGAAAAATAGTAGGTCGAATTAGAAATTTGAGCGTTGCCTGTCGTAAAGAGACATGGAGTTCGACCGAGGCCCATGTACTTGTCGAGAACGCAGTCTCATAGAGATGGCATATATATTCAAATATGCCTTAAAACATTGAACAATTTCTTGAAGAAAATAGAAGTAAATCCGAGAAAAAAGAGTAGATCGAATTAGAAATTTGAGCGTTGCCTGTCGTAAAGAGACATGGAGTTCGACCGAGGTCCATGTACTTGTCGAAGACGCAGTCTCATAGAGATGGCATATATATTCAAATATGCCTTAAAACTTTGAACAATTTCTTGAAGAAAATAGAAGAAAATCCGAGAAAAAAGAGTAGATCGAATTAGAAATTTGAGCGTTGCTTGTCGTAAAGAGACATGGAGTTGGACCGAGGCCCATGTACTTGTCGAGAACGCAGTCTCGTAAAAACGTCCCAAAATGAGAAAAAACCCCTAAAGACCCTGAATAACTCTTAAAAACAGTTTTTCCCTCTTTCACAAAGATCCTGGACTCCAGTTTGCTGATGAACCACACAGCAGTGACGAGCTACAGAGTAGTTACGGTGATCCAGCCTCCCTTCATCTCCTACGACCCCGAAAAGGAGGAATGGTCGGGATACTGCATAGACCTCCTGGAGGAGATCAGGGCGATCCTGAAGTTCGAGTACGAGATCCGCGAGGTGGAGGACAAGAGTTTCGGGATAATGGACGAAGAAGGCAACTGGGACGGGATGATAAGGGAGCTGAAAGAGAAGAGGGCAGACATAGCTCTCTCCTCCCTGGGCGTGATGGCAGAAAGAGAGAACGTCGTCGATTTCACGGTTCCATACTACGACCTGGTAGGCATCAGCATCCTGATGCTGAGGCCGAAAGCTCCGACGTCCCTCTTCAAGTTCCTGACGGTCCTGGAGAACAGCGTTTGGCTCTGCATCTTGGCTGCGTACTTCTTCACCAGCTTCCTGATGTGGGTCTTCGACCGATGGTCGCCATACAGCTACCAGAATAACCGGGAGAAGTATAAAGATGACGAAGAGAAGAGGGAATTCAATCTTAAGGAGTGCCTTTGGTTTTGCATGACCTCCCTGACTCCTCAGGGTGGAGGCGAGGCTCCGAAAAATCTTTCCGGGAGACTCGTCGCCGCCACCTGGTGGCTCTTCGGGTTCATCATCATCGCCTCCTACACGGCAAATCTTGCGGCTTTTCTCACCGTTTCCAGGCTCGATACTCCAGTTGAATCTCTCGATGACCTCAGCAAACAGTACAAGATACAGTACGCGCCTATTTTCAACTCTGCCGCTTATGTCTACTTCAAGAGGATGGCCGACATCGAGGCTAGGTTCTATGAGTGAGTTTTTTCAACATTTTTTTTTCTTGAAAATTTTCCGTTTGCACTGAAAAAAAAAGAAAAAAAAAACACATTCATTTGCATTTCACCTGGTGTGCGATAAAATGCCTCGTCAGAATTATCCGCCGAGCTGGAGGGCTCTGGACTCCGAATTAAAATAACCGCTCTCATTGTCGATTAAACATTTGCATAACAATGTTTACCGATCCCTGGATTATTCGACCCGAGAGATTCCCGTGTCGGCAAATTTTCGACTCGCTCCTGTAATTTTGCCAATTTTTCTATTGTCTCATTGTCGCCTCGTTATCGCGCGGAAGAAAAAATGATTTTATCTCAAGGGATGATGGCATTAATTGGGGATTATTTTTTTCTTTCTACATTTTGACTGACATAAACAATTTCGTTACATTAAAAGTAGATTCCCTGAGATGTCGAAACTCACAATCAGAAATGTAAAAATTCGCCGGATAAAAAAAGAACATCAATTCCGTATCTAGAAAAAAAAATTAACTCTTCTCTCGTTATCGCGTTAAAAAAAAATGATTAAAAAACAAAATCCATCGGGAAATTTTCCTGGGTCAGAAATGGGTTTTCCGGGTCTCCGGAAGTTGCAACCGGAAGTGCAGAGAGATTTCCAATGCGGTGTACAAGCGCACCGGAAGCTCGCTCGATAAGGATTGATAACTCGCGTCACCTGTTATTTTGACAAATGCTCGTAATCTCATTTGTGTCTCGTTATCACGGGTAGAAGAAAAAAAATGATCCTTTCTTTCGGAGCGATGATTAATCCGCGTTCAAATGGCTTTCCAATGTTCCTGGTCCCAAGGGAAATTTTCCTGGGTCAAGGGTGGGTTTCCTGGACTGCCGGAAGTTGCCACCGGAAGTGCAGGGGGTTTCCCATCCGGGGCACAAATTGGCCGGAAACTCGACCCCGTAGATAAGGATTGATAACCTGGAGGAGGCTGGGACACCTCATCGTCTCCGAAGCCCGGAACTTCTCATTTCTCGTGACAACGATATTGAGGAAAATGAATAATTCAGAACCGACTAGCGTTATCACGCCTCGTTATCACTCGGTCTGAGTTACCGAGGCGCGACACGCGAAAGCAAGCGTTCCGTGCCAGCCTCGCGCGGGCTCGCATAACTCGGTTGTTATTCATCCCAGAGTAAAATGTTTCCAATAAAAGATCCGCAGCTGTTATCCAGCTACAAAAATGGTGATTACGATTTTTCCGTGCCGCGAGTCGTTCGCGAGATATCGACAAAACTCCGAGTCCCTGCAGTCTTATCGAGCTAGTATTCTCGTATCGCGAGTCACTGAAATTCAATTGATAACTCGGTAATTACTCGTCCTACCGGAAAGTATATAAAACAAAAGTTGGGCAGTTTACACCTAGCTACAAGAGTTGTAACCACAATTTTTCCGTATCTTCGTTCTCTTTCGAGATATCCCGAGAACGGCGAATTCTTTGCGGTCTTCTTCCTACTATTACGTCGCCGTTATTTTAGTCGTTGACGGGAAGAAGAGAAATGCTTTCCCGGATCATGTGTTTCCTTTACTCGTATAAACCGTTCTCAGAGGCAGCCCATACCTGGCTGAGAAAGTTATTGCCCCAAGGTGTACATACGTCAGGAGAGCTCTTGCGATATCCCATCGAGTGCCCAGTTCGGCATGAAACAATTCCGATTTTATGCCCTTCATACAGGAGGAGGATTCCTCGATTTTCCCGACTCGGCTCTAGGATACGGAGAAACTCCATTTCTCGCCATCCATTACGCCTCCGATAATACCGGAGTTGAAAGGAGCCGAAATCGCCCCAAACCCCTCTGGGATCTATCAATTTTCCTTCTTAAACGGAGATCCTTCCCGGGTGCAGAATCCAACCCTGCAATTTTTCTAACCCCCCCTTACGTTTCATTCCACCCCCAATTTATATTTTCATTTTTTAATCACATCCATTTTCACCCTGAACCCTTCTCAGTTATTATTTTCTTCGATTTTCATCTTCATTTTCTCTACCACGTCAATTTTTAAGCACACCCATTTTCACTAGCAATAAAATCGAGTGAATCTGCTATTCTTCAATTTTAACCGCGATATTTGTAAACCTTATTAATTTTTCGAATTCTTTATCGTCAATGTCAGTTTTCAATTTTATCCTTGCCGAGCGTTAACGAAAAAAAAAAAAAAGGAATGAGACTGCATCCCTCAAAATTTCACGACTCATAAGTGCAGCAATAAAATCGAGCGATTCGGCTATTCCTCAATTCTAACCTCGATGTATGCGATCGTTATTAACTTTACGAGTTTTACACTGGACGAATATCTTTCTGGAAGCTCGAAAGAGGCAATTCGGATGCTGAGCTCATCTCATTCGAGGCCGAGAATTTCTCGATTTTTCGCGGGATCTTTCTCTCCTTCTCCCTCCTATCTGGCTGTATGGCGAGAGAGAGGGAGAAAAGAGGAATCTCGTTTCATCTCCGAGTTGCATCCCGATGCGCCGCACGATCTGCATCCCTTATCAGGCTCGAGGTGCGATGCACCGATCGAATCTGCACCCCTCGACAGAGCTCGCAGCTTCCGATGGACCGCCGAGGATGCATCTGCGTGTCTTTGAGCCGGTGCTTTCGGAATTGAGCAGTCGATTTTACGCTCTGGTTGTCTCTCAATCCCTGGAATCCGAAGAAACTCAAACGGGATTAAATCCCGGGACCGCGAGTGATAGGAGGAAAATTTGGGTATTAGTGAGTTCTTGGCTTTTGTTTATTTAAAATGATGAATTGATAAGAGAGGAGCCTGGGATTGATTTGCATTTTTTTTTAGAGTCGTGAGAGGTCGGAGGAAAATTTGGGTATCAGTGAGTTCTTGGCTTTTGCTCATTTAAAATGATGAATTGATAAGAGAGGGGCCTGGGATTGATTTGCATTTTTTTTTTAGAGTCGTAAGAGGTCGGAGGAAAATTTGGATATCAGTGAGTTCTTGATTTTTGCTCATTTAAAATGATGAATTGATAAGAGAGAGGCCTGGGATTGATTTGCATTTTTTTTTAGAGTCGTGAGAGGTCGGAGGAAAATTTGGGTATCAGTGAGTTCTTGAATTTTGCTCATTTAAAATGATAAATTGATAAGGAAGAGGCCGGGGATTGATTTGTATTTTTTTTTTAGAGTCGTGAGAGGTCGGAGGAAAATTTGGATATCAGAGAGTTCTTGAATTTTGCTCATTTAAAATAATGAATTGATAAGAGAGAGGCCTGGGATTGATTTGCATTTTTTTTTTTAGAGTCGTGAGAGGTCGGAGGAAAATTTGGATATCAGTGAGTTCTTGATTTTTGCTTATTTAAAATAATGAATTAATAAGAGAGAGGCCTGAAATTCATTTGCATTTTTTTTAAAGTCGTAAGAGGTCGGAGGAAAATTTGGATATCAGTGAGTTCTTGATTTTTGCTCTTTTAAAATGATAAATTGATAAGAGAGAGGCCTGAAATTCATTTGCATTTTTTTTTAGAGTCGTGAGAGGTCGGAGGAAAATTTGGATATCAGTGAGTTCTTGATTTATGCTCTTTTAAAATGATAAATTGATACTCATATCAATATTAATCATAAACGTTACCCGAAAAATAAATAAATAAAAAATCGCTCTCCGTTCAGGATATTTATTCTTTTCGATTTACAGGTGATATAATCGGCTTAACAATCAATCGCCACGATATTCCCCATAAATGTAACCGAAGGAAATAAATGAATAAAAAATCGCTCTTCCTGCAGGATATTTATTCTTTTCGATTTACAGGTGATATAATCGGCTTAACAATCAATCGCCACGATATTCCCCATAAATGTAACCGAAGGAAATAAATGAATAAAAAATCGCTCTTCCTGCAGGATATTTATTCTTTTCGATTTACAGGTGATATAATCGGCTTAACAATCAATCGCCACGATATTCCCCATAAATGTAACCGAAGGAAATAAATGAATAAAAAATCGCTCTTCCTGCAGGATATTTATTCTTTTCGATTGACAGGTGATATAATCGGCTTAACAATCAATCGCCACGATATTCCCCATAAATGTAACCGAAGAAAATAAATGAATAAAAAATCGCTCTTCGTGCGGGATATTTAATCTTTTCGATTGGCAAGCAGTCATATTTCGAAAAGTGGCTCGCATCTCAAAATTGGCTCGAATCCGCGAATCGACTCTCTGCCTTAGGATGCTCAAGACTTTTCGATCTTTCTCCTTTTTTATCAGGATGCTTTATAGAGATTCACCGAGTCGAGGCTTAGGGAAGTAACGCGGTCCCGCTCGGTACGAGCCCTCGATGAAATTTTAATGACATCCCTGGGAGTACCGCGAGATCGGTACATTGACGTCGAGTGGTACATACATGTACCCGGGTGCATTAACTTCCTTAAAAAAAAATATATACAGGTACATAGGTTTCTATATTTACCCGCAATGTGTACATAGAGGGGAGCGCCTCCGCCCCTGGCGAGCGTTTCCTCCAAATGAATCTAACTAGGGCACCTGCAAGCCTGGGGAATTTTCCCTAGGCACCTGCGCGTCATTTCATGCGACGCGAATTCCCCCAATAAAAATGAGAAACTCCCGAAGAAAAAGAAATCCCCGGCACGCCCTGACAACTGTTGATTTGTTTTTAACCGAGGACGACTTTTCAGAGTGATTCTATTATTTTATTTATTCTCCCCCTGTAATTAATCTGCGAGAAATTACTGGAATGCTCTTGAATAATTAGCTCGTCAAAAATGAGCATTGAGAATCCCGTGGTGTCTTTTGTTCATGGTCTCTTTATTTTCATTTATTTTTCTTTTTCAGTATTTTTCGCGTGAAAATGCCGAATTTTCTTGACAATTTAAGATTCATATTTTATTTCATATTTTTGTCATTTCATTTTATTGTATTTCGTTTCGTTCCTTTGCATGGGACTGTCATTCCATTTCATTCCGTTCCCCTTCGTCATATTTTAATTTGTTATATTTTATTTCATTTTATTGCACTTCATGTCCTTTCGTTTATCTTCAATTACTTTTTCGGTTTCATCATGCCGCTTCATTTTATCCATTATTATGGAGAGATTGAACATTTTATTTAGAATTATTCAAGGGAAATCGAGATCTTAGAGATAGCTCGAGACTTTGGGATATTTATGAATTAATAACTGCAGGCATTGTCGGTTCCGGCTGTACGGTATGTACCATGGGTATTGTACCGCAGATAGAGATTGCACGGATTATTTAAACCCAGAATGGTCCATTCGGACCATTCACCGCAGAACTCGCGACTCTCGATTCATGATTCTATGGACTTTACTTCCGTGCTCATCGATACGTACTAATATTACTCTGATAACGTACATACGATATTTCCGGGCCGAACCGAAATCCGGATTTCGCGAGATAAGCACTATTGAAGCGAAGCCATTACGCCATAAAAATTGTTTTCACTCTGAAAATAAAGTAAAATGAAATATCGAGTTCATCGTATCCTCCTACTTACAGATTTTCATTTTTATTCCTATTAATATTTTCGTTTGAAATTCTATTTAAAATACTTTTAGTTATTTTTATGATTAATATTTTCCTTCCAGGTCCTATTCGCAATTTTTTAAGAGACTGAAGTATCAAAGCGATCTTTTCCCGAGATATAAAGAAAAAGAGGACCTTCCATTCTCTTTTTCTCCATCACTATAAAACGGATATAAAACCACGATCGTAGCCGAAAGGTCTGGTTTTACGAGTCCACGAAGTGTAGGTGGTCCGTTTAATGGCCGTCAATTTCTTAACGAAACACCCCGTAACGGAGCACGGTCGCCATTTTACGTCCTTCCGGGACAAAAGGAAAGGAAATAAAGTCCAAAAAGTATTTAAAAAATATCCAACTCCGAGGAGAAACGATCCAAGGAGCTTTTAGCGCCCTAACATCACTCCCTTATCACGATTCCCTTATCAGAAGCTCCGATTCATTTTCATTTAAAATTCGTTTCATAAAAGGGAATAATTTCCGAAAGAATTGCGACACGTAAATTCTCCGAAAATTCCCCTAAATAACGTAGAACCATGAAACTCATTAAACAAAATATCTCCCTTCTCTAC
This sequence comes from Orussus abietinus, assembly GCF_000612105.2. Lineage (NCBI taxonomy): Eukaryota > Metazoa > Arthropoda > Insecta > Hymenoptera > Orussidae > Orussus > Orussus abietinus. The sequence continues at coordinate 497,692 of NW_019394351.1, read as the reverse complement.
ACCTACTTCTTCCCTCGTCTATCAACAAAACGACGCGATAACTCCATTTCGCGTAGTCGTATCGTGAAAAGGAATAATTTCCGAAACGACCGCGAGACGTCGCGGGGGTTGAAATGAAGAAAGGGAAAGGAGGGGTTAAAAAGGGGCGAGTAATTGCATCCCTTAACGCGTGTAGGTGGTTGCAAATTAGGGTAAGTGCAGAGAGAGGGCGGGGGGAGGGGAATTGTTCGAGCCCCCCTCCGTCGCCCTCCACCCCTGGGGGTGGAAAATCGTTCTCGAGCTCTTCTCCTTGTTCCCAGGATCTGGAAGGACATGAGCTTGAACGACAGCTTGTCGGACGTGGAAAGAGCCAAGCTGGCCGTTTGGGATTATCCTGTGAGCGACAAGTACACCAAGATGTTCCAGTCGATGAAGGACTCCGGGTTCCCGAAGGACCTCGACAGCGCCCTGGAGCGGGTGGGGATCCTTTCTTTATTTTTGTAAAAAGTTACAAGTTAATTTCCGAGGCCGAGACTGGAGTTTCCTTCTGGAGGAATTCGGGATAAATGTGGGGAAATTTTCCCTTGATTTTCTTTTCGAGAAGGGATTCGCCCTCAGAGGAGATAAATAAGATGGAGGGGCATAAGTATGACTCTCTTAAGGTAGCCAAATGCCTCGTAATATAATTAGTGACGCCCATTAATGGATTAACGAGATTCCCTCTGTCCCTATCTACTATATAGCGAAACCACTGCCTATTTAAAATCATACTTCACAGGATCATTTAGCCAAATGCCTCGTAATATAATTAGTGACGCCCATTAATGGATTAACGAGATTTCCTCTGTCCCTATCTACTATTTAGTAAAACCACTGCCAAGGGAACGGGCTTGGAAAAATTAGCGGAGAAAGAAGACCCTCTTGAACTTGACTCTAGTCTGGCACTGTAACATGTGAGGTGTAGCATAAGTGGGAGATGGTGACATCGCCAATGAAATACCACTACTTTCATCGTTTCTTTACTTACTCGGTTAGGCGAACCGCGTACGCCATGGATATTAATTCTTAATAACATCGATTTTGATTTTAAGGAAAGAAAAAATTAAGAATGAATATAGGACGAAGAAGTTCTTTTGATTTCCCATTCTTTATCTTGGAATTTTCTCGAAAGGGATGAGGGATTATAGGATTAATGGTGATAGTTTTTAATTTTTTTTTTTCTATACAAATATTATTCTTCTTGAGGATATTTCTTAATTAAGATTTAATTTTGATTTTAAAGGAAGGACTAATTGTAACTGATCTGTCGATCTAGGTGAGGAGGATCGGGAATAATTCCGACGAATTCGCCTTCGTCGGGGACTCGACGGACATCAAGTACCTCGTCATGGTAAACTGCGACCTCATCGAGGTCGGAGAAGAGTTCTCCAGGAAGCCCTACGCCATCGCCGTGCAGCAAGGCTCGCCCCTTAAGGATCAATTTAATAATGCGTTAGTATCCCTTAACCTTAATATATACCTAGCATCTCGATATACAATTATCATGATTTGAGAAATATTGAGATTATTATCACATGAGAAACGAAAGTGCCAGGACAATTGTACGACAATTTATAACACTAATACTAATCTATTACTATCTATCTACTAATAACTAATAATAATCTATATTTTGTTAAACGGGTGATAATTTACAGTGACACATTTTTAACAATTTTCCAGGATTCTGATGTTACTTAACAAGCGCAGTTTGGAGCAGTTAAAAGACAAATGGTGGAACAAACACCCTCTGAAGAAGGAATGCGAGAAACAGGACGAGCAGAGCGACGGAATCAGCATCCAAAACATCGGAGGAGTCTTCATCGTAATCTTCGTGGGAATCGGCCTAGCATGTTTAACCTTGGCTTTCGAGTATTGGTGGTACCGATATCGACCCAGGGTGTCGAGTCAAAACATCGTCCCCGTGCAAAATGTTAAACCGATTAGGCTTAATTTACAACCAGCAATACCTAGTAATCATCCACCCCCAACGTTCAGATCAAGATTCTAAAAAATCGAAAATAGCCGCGCCACGTTAATCATTTCATAATAATTCCAAAATACTGGCCAAGGTTGGGCGACATTTAATTCGGCATATTAATGTGTGCATTGATAATCATTAAATTTTTATCTCACGAGGCGTGAATTTATTTTGTTCCATTTTTGTATCCCATGATTAACTTTCGCCTGAATATCAATTTCATGATTTTCATCTCATGTATATGAATTTCAAGATTATCTCGTGAATGTAAATTTCATAATTACATTTATCTCGTGCACAAGAACCTCATGAATTTCAATGTTTATTTCCCAATGCACGAACTTTACAATATACGTTAACCGAGAGAATCGTGAAATTTCAGGAAAAAGTTGCCCCCCGTTATATTAATGAACATACTCACCAAAGTTTCTGGATTATCACCCTGAATATGATATTCAATAAACTCTGAAATATATTTCAGTCCTTATGCAAATAGCCCTCGACTCTTCGAAATCCTGCGAAAATCGCGTCCGGCTTTCAGCCCGAGCTTTGACCTTTTCCCCGGCAGTTAACTCGACATCCCAACTTTCGGCGGGCTTTTTGAAATCGCCAGAAAAAAAAAAGAAAAAAAAACCTCGCCAGGCACCTGCTAATTACAGAGTTGAGTTGGGAGATTGCTTACGGGTAGGATCGTGTGATCGCATCCTGTGCTGCCCTCTGGTTTCGTANTGCCGAAGAGTGCCGCAGAGTGCCGCAGAGTGCCGCAGAGTGCCGGAGAGTGCCGGAGAGTGCCGGAGAGTGCCGGAGAGTGCCGCAGAGTTGCCAGAGAGTGCCGGAGAGTGCCCTCGGAAGGGATTTTCACATCCCCTTAAATTCTACCAATAACAGTCGGCCGAATTGTTTGCAATGCCTTTATTGGGTTACTCCCACTGCGTACATCCTTTTCACTCGGAGAGTAATATACTTCCAGCTCCTTTCGCGCCAGTTTCGACAAATAAACATCCGCGCAAGTCTAATCGATCTCGCGATATCTTGCGATATCTCGCGTTATCTCGCAGGGGATGGCAGCCTCCGCAGGGGGTCCAGGTCCGACCCCCTCCTCGAGGGCTCCTCCCGAGGGGCACGCACGTTTTCCTCGAAAATACACCTTCTGATAAATGTACGCTTTCCTCGTCTCGATAACGCATTCGACGTTAACGGTCAACGGTTAACGACTTCCGCCTCCCGACTTCCGGGCAGGCGGAAAGGGACACGTGGGACAGGGGACACGGGCGGGACTCTCCTTAGTCGTCGTCGTAGTCGTCCCTCTTACGAGGTGTTAAATTATAATTAGAGGATTACGAGATTAAAATTAATTCTTGTTAATTATTCGCCGAGGGGCCGGCGGCGCGGCCGACAGGGAAGAGGGTGGCCCGACCACGTGGTCTTAGATTTGACGTTTCGACCACGTGGTCTTCGATTTGACGTTTCGACCACGTGGTCATCGAATTTGACGTTTCGACCACGTGGTCATCGAATTTGACGTTTCAACCACGTGGTCTTCGAATTTGACGTTTCAACCACGTGGTCTTCGAATTTGACGTTTCGACCACGTGGACATCGATTTGACGTTTCAACCACGTGGTCTTCAAATTTGACGTTCCATCAAGTGGTCCTCGAATTGATGTTACAACACGTGGTCTCTGCATTGACATTGACAATTCCGCGATCACAAGACGCTCAGCTCTTGTTTACTCATTAATCCACCACCTCGAATTTTATTCACACGCCATTAATTCCGAAATTGATATCCATTCCTCAAATTACAGAAACTCCAGACTTCAATGCCCAATTCTCGTGCCGACCACATGACACCAGCACCCTCTCGATATTTCCACATTCCACTGTGATCATTCTCCGACATCCTCAATTCCCATCCACCGATCGCCAAATCCGCCGGTAAAAATAAAGCATACCGATAAAAAACCCCCAACCGATCATCCTCCCTCGGCATTCCTTTCTCAATAATCCGGTCACCACATTCGCAAGATTCCGCTCTCGGTGAGCTGGATTAATCGAGGGTCCTCGGGGGTCTCCATTTGCGCGGGCCATCCCTAGGGTACATTCCGTTGGATCGCTCCACCGACCCATGGGAATAAACGAAATGGAGTTAAAACCGCGCGGCTACAACCCTTACATACATTCCGTTGGGCCGCGCGCCTAACGGAGCGCGAGGATTGGCGGAGCTCCACCGACACAGGAGAAATACAACACGTGCAAGCCTTCCCTCACATACATTCCGTTATACCGTGCGCCTAACGGAGCACGTGGATTGGCGGAGCTCCACCGACCCATGGGAATAAACGAAATGGAGTTAAAACCGCGCGGTGACAACCCTTAGATACATTCCGTTGGGCCGCGCGCCTAACGGAGCGCGTGGATTGGCGGAGCTCCACCGGCACAGGGGAAATACAACACGCGCAAGCCTTCCCTCACATACATTCCGTTATACCGCGCGCCTAACGGAGCGCGAGGATTGGCGGAGCTCCACCGACCCATGGGAATAAACGAAATGGAGTTAAAACCGCGCGGCCACAACCCTTACATACATTCCGTTGGGCCGCGCGCCTAACGGAGCGCGTGGATTGGCGGAGCTGCACCGACCCATGGGAAATACAACACGCGCAAGCCTTCCCTCACATACATTCCGTTATACCGCGCGCCTAACGGAGTGCGTGGATTGGCGGAGCCCCAGCGCCACAGGGGAAATAAACAGGGGTGGGGATAAAACCTTGAGGGGCAAAAGGTGCGCCCTGAACGCCGCACGACACTGGGGGGGTACAATTTCCTCCCGTTTCCTCATAAAAGAGAGAAAAAAAAAAGGAATCAACAAGTTACATAAAATTAACCGACAATAGTAATAGAAAAAAAAAAGAAAAAAAAACTGGGGAAAAAAAACGAGGTTCACTCGTGCTACTTCGCTCTCCCCTCTACCTCTTCGGGGAGACCTTGCGTTCCGTCTTCTCTGCCTCGTCCGGTGGTGAACGTATTTTTGTACAATTTTCTAACATTTTCTCCGTTCAATGTTCACCTTCCTTCCTCATCCTTCTCTCCTCTAGGGTTAACAATTCGTCTCTCCCTCCCTCCCGTTGATTTATAATATTTTTATCATTTTTTTGTTTCTTTTTTTCGTCCGGCCTTCCGAGTCTTCAACCCTATTGCTTCTTCCGGCCCTTCGACACGTCCTCGAATTTGCCTCCTGCTCGCTAAAAGTGACGAAGGGGGCCAGCAGCGCCTCCTTGGGTTCATGCATAACAAATTCCACATGCCAAGGGGGCCCCCCCGCCACGCATATCCGCGTTTTCGCAATTTCTTCATATTTTTCTTCTTTTTCTTCCCCACTTCAGCATCCTCGCCGGCGTCCGTTCGACTCCTCTTCGTCCTTGATCTTCCGTCTTCCACTTTTCCCCCCTTTCTTCTTCTTCTTTTTTTTTTGGTCGCGGGATTCTTCCAACTCCACTTTCTCATCCTCTCCCTCTCTCTCGTCGAAGGAAACAACGAAATCATACGGTGTGGATAAAACGCGACCCTCCTGGGCCGCCATTTTCTATATTTCATTTTTCTTTCCCTGCAGCGCTCCGACGTCGCCTAGGTCGAGATTACAGGGTCAAGGGTCGTAGGGCGGTGATAGGCCGGCACTTCACGCTGCTGCTGTGTCTTCTGAAAATTCAGGACCACGGAATGAGGATATCTCCCTCGTATCTGCGTAAACGAGACATGGAGTTCGTTTCGTATCATTCTCAACGTAGCATACATCAACGTAAATATAAATGTCGGTAACTTAGCGCGCCAGTTTATGTTACCCGTTGAGCATCCAAAATGGCTACCGCCAAAAACGCAACAAATAAGAATTTCATTTCACCCCGATTCAATTTCTCAGCGCCTTTCATATCACCTTAACAAAACGATTTGACCAAAAAAGAGAAAAAAAACCTTTAGTCGATCGAAACAAAGGAGTTCGGTCATGTGAACTAAAAACCATTAAGTAGTATAACCCTTTAATTACGAGACGCCACTATAATGGCCCCCTTCCCATTCAAAGCAACAAATGAATATCGTATTCACATAAAAAATATTAAAACTCCGCGGCCGAGCTATCCATGATATGAAAGAAACATTCTATATATACAAAACGTAAAAATATAGATATATAGATATATAGAAGTTTTATATATATAGAATGACCCTTGCATATCACCTTAAACGAATGAGGTTAGGTGAATGTCTATTTTATCTATTTCTCTTTCTATTCCGCGTGCAAGCCAGGAAGGGGAGCAGCCGTCGACCTCACCTCTTCCTGTCGTTGCGCGAGGTCAAGGCGTGGCCGTTCCATCCGGGTCGAGCCGGGTCGAAGGAGTCCTTCTTGGGGGCCTCCACGTGGCGAGCCTCGAGCCCTGCCGACCGGTAGCATATCCGGTCCTGTTCGGATAGAATTCTGCGTTTGACCGGGGAACGAACGGGCTCGGTTTGGACGCACTTGTCGCACTGACGCACCCTGAATTTGAGAGTGAGGTTAGCCGAGGGCCCTCCAGAGGCCCTGGGCGACTCGGACCCGTTCCCCCGATACTCCATGTAAGGACTCTCCCCGCCCGGGAGGTAGAAGAGGTTGCCGGACTCGGATCTGCGATAGGCGACCCTCTCCAGGGCGTTGTCCACGGGGAAGGTCGTCCCGTCGGCCCAGTGGCCGTCGTCCTTGATCGGCCGGAAGTGGGTCCGGTCGGACGTGAGGAGGTCCTCGTCAGGCTCCGGCAGGATGGCCGCCTTAAGGCCAGGCCTGGCCTCCTTCTTCCCGGGGCCGCCCCCCACGGGACTCGCGCCTCCTCCTCGTGGACCCGCGGGGTAGAGGCAACCACCTCCGCCACGTGGACTCTGCCCTAGGCTAGCCAGGTTGCTGCCCAGGTCGCGCCAACACCATGGACCCTCCACGATCGCCTCGGACCAGCTCACGTTGTAGTCTGATAAGGGAAAATAAAAAAAAAATAATTGTAGTCAATCGGACAAGCCAAGACCATGAGGATCCTGGAATTAGGACTCGTGGATCCAAGGTTGAGACGATTTAAGGTGAAGTGAGACACGTCGAGAGATTTCATCGACGTCGGTAACCAAGATTCTTCTAAATACCTACGTTACCGATTTTCGTATTTACATCTACAGGCGCGTCGAACTATATTGGGTATTGTATTAAATAGCTTCCGTGCAATAATTATAAGGAAATCGAAGCGAAACTCCAGAAATCGGCTCAACCATGTCCACTAGGATCTCTAATTTCCCGGGTTTAGCAACCCTGGGCGTGTATAATCAGGGTGGACACGCATATCGCGTCTGCATCACCTGTCTTGTCCTTGGGCCCGGGCCCTTCGGCGAAGTCCTCGATGCCGATCAGGTCGATGTCCCAGGGGATGAGCGGAGAGTCGTCGACGATCGACTCCTGGTAAGGCGTCTCGGGCGGACGTCCACCGCCACCCTCGGAGGCCGGCAGGGAGAAAGAGGCCGCGTCGACGGCGTCGGACGGCCAGAGCGGGCCCGAGGGTATCGAGAGAGACGGGGCCGCCCATATGGACGCCGTGTCCAGGGTGCTCCCGGTCCCGGTGTCCCAGAGCGCCTCCAGGCTCTCGTCGAACTTCGCCTGGAGCTGCGCCAGGCGCAGCCGGTCCAGCTCCATCTCTCGCTCCTTCTCCCGCTCGCGCTCCATCGACTTGGCGAAGCCGTAGCTTTCCTTATCCTCCGGCTGGTGTGAGTCTATGGCCTGCTGAACAATGATCCGATGGTTAATTTAACGAAAGTATTAATTAAGGTGATACAAAAGGTTCACTTTAAACTCAATTCCCTGCTGTACTTACAATAGACATCTTAGTTTTCTTGTGGCGGATCTTGTTGCTGTGGTTCTTGTTGTTGTTGATGTTGTTAGCGTGGTTCCTATTGTTAGCGTTGTTCCCCGGGTTCCGGTCCTTCCTCTGGGAAAACTTCTTGGGGGTGGCAGGTTGCAAGGCCGGGAATGCCGCGTAGTATCTGAGGGCTCTGTCGCGAGGCGTGAGGGATTCCAGGGTTGGCTTCGGCTCGGTCTCCGTCGTTTTGCATTCTTCCCTGTCGTCAGTCGAGCCTCCGCCCTCGAGCTCCCTCAGCTTCGCACATAGCTCGTCCACCAGGGGCTCGATCCCGCACGTCTGAACGCAACCCCGAAAAATATTAGCCCCTTTCCTGAGGGATTAACCTCTAAAGAGCGCGACCTAACCTCAAAGATGCGTCGCAGAGTGCCAAGATTATTATCTGCTCTGCGAGTGACATTTAGGAAGGAAAATTAGGTATTGTTAACAATAAGAATAGGTTAAAATAGCTCTACCAATAATAATACAACGAGACGAGAAATGAAAATTAAGTATCGTTGACAGTAAGAAAAGAGGTTAGGTAAGCTCTGTCGATGGCATTTTAACATGACGATGTGTGAAAATGGGGTACATTCTTTATATTGAAAGTGTTAGATATATGTTTCGACAAGCGTCATCTATCATTTACCTCGTCAGCGGCACTGGTTAGGCATTGCACAACGGTGCGCCGCTGCTCCCTTTGGCCCTGATCGGGCAGCTTCTGTCTGGGTCCAGGGCGAGCGTGACGTCCACCCCTGCCGGCAGCCACTGGCTTACCCGGAGGGCTGGGGGCCGAGTCGGGGTGGCGCAGTAGGCTGAGTACAAACCGCGAGTACGCAACTGGGTCGATCCCCAATGCGTCCAGGCGTTCTTCCAGCCACTGGCGCAACTCCTCCTCGGCCCGTGTGCCAAACGCTCCACCTCCCCCAGGTGACGCCGCTATCCCGACCAGACGCAGTGCCGGGTTCCTCATTCCCTCGCAGCTAACCTCTTCCTGGACCCACGAACTCTCGCTGACTCTTCTGCCTCCGGGGTGATCATCTTCTCTTTGCCTTTAAAAATATTTATAGATTATGCTAGAAATGGAAACTTTGATAAAAACAAGTATCGTCTCTTTACACTCAAAGTCATTAATAGGTTATACTAGAAACAGACTATACTATAAAATTGTTGGAAACTCACTTATTTATGAATAAGTATTATTGTCCTCCCTTCACCGTCGCAACCTCTTGCTGGGTACTCCAACGCCTCTGAATACCTTCCAAAGTTTCCGTTTCCTTAGTTTGAGTTCTTTTCGATTCGGTTACTGCGTCTTATTGATTCCCAGTTGCGGGCAGTATTGCTAGTGAATTGGTTCCGTCGATTAGGAGTCGTCGGGTTCGTTAACTTGGATGGCAGATGAGTTGTCGTAGCGAGAGTGGCAGGCCTTAGTGAAGGATACAAAGTATAGTCTCCTTCCCATTTTGACACTGCAAACGATAAAGAAACAAAGAATGTTACATTCAAATGTACTAATACATCGTAATGATTTAAGTATTGGAATTAAAATTACGATCGACACTTAACCATAACTCCATAGAGGTGAAAACCTATAAAACTATTGCTATTCCACGTACAGTTAAATAAAACAGCCAAGAATTGAAGTTACAATGAAAACAACTTCCCTATCACTATATATGGATAAAAACTATTCTAGTCTAAACAAGGTACAGATTGGTCTGATACGGAACTAACGGTACTAGTCCAAATCCTGCGCGTGCAAAAATATCCCACTCAATGGCCAACGATGTAGACGTATCTCCAAAATGTGTAGAAAATAGCCAATTGGAACATTTCCAAAATCAAGTCCTTCCTGGAAGGAACGGCTCCTTGAAGTTCCAATTTTCGGACTCATTTCCAAATTGGAATTAGTCCAAATTAAACGAAGCTACAAAATTATAAGACACCGATCTGCTGCATTTGGCAACAAAGTTGAAACCTTCGCAAAGTACATTTCACGACACAGACAATTCTGCAATATTCGACAAAACAGAACGTTCTTACTCGATACTGTTCCAAACCCCTGCCAACACCAAAACCACCCCATTGTTGAATGTGAGAATAAAATTATAATATTTATACACCTCCGAACTATAAATACAATTATTGTATCATTATGGTATATGTTTAAACCGGATGATGCAACCTCAAAATTAACCTCCAAAACATCAAAACCAATGAAGCTCTAGAACATTACCCTGGAGTTTCTAGAAGACCCTGAATAACTCATACCGTTTGTCCAGAACGAGGGTCAATACCTTCAACTTGAAATCCAAATCCCCAAACTCATCTCTAAATCCGAGTAAGTCAAATTAACGAAGACACCCTTCGACATCTCGTAAGAAGATACAAAACATAGAATAACCTTGCTCGATGGTACTCCAGACCACTGCCAACACCGAAACCTTTCCATCGCTGAGTACGAGAACAAAACAATCCTCAGTCGCACCTCCGTACTGCAAATACAACGATCGAATGGTTATTAAATATCTCGAGGCAGGATCCAGAGAAGATGACGCAAGTTCGGAATTAACCTCCAAAGCGCAAGGAAGACGTCGGTACTCCAAGCGAAGCTCTAGGACCGACGTACACCCCAGAGTACCTAGAAGACACTGAACAGCTCGTACCGTTCGTCCAGGAGGAGCGCCGAGTCCGCCGGAAGGGGAGGGTCATTAAAAGTACAGTTAGCAATGACCGACCCAGGTAGAGAGATAAACCCCGAAGGGCCGATGACGAGCCAGGTATTGTCAGCGGCCGATACGCACCGTGTCAGCCGCCAGAGCCGCGACCTTCGGCCCCGAAACTGCGAGTAACCTTGCAGGTCGATGCTAATCCCGATCTCGCGAGGTCCGAGACCCGGTCCTCTAAGCGACATGGAAACGACGCCCTTCGTCGCGACGCCCGGCCCGTCGGCGACCGTCCATCGACCCTGCACCCTTCGCCCGATAAATTGCGTCGAATCGACGTTACCTGCATGTCCCGAGAGATGATTTCCACCCCGGCCTTCGCGCTACACACCCCACTTGGTAAAAAACATGGCGGCCCACTGATCCGAGCCGAGCCTCCCTTCTTCTGGACTTTCGGCCCAGGGCCGGCTCCTCGCCGACAAAATGGCGGCCCGCCTCATGGCGCCTCCCCATGTGCGGGAAAATCCGTAATCAACTGTTAATTATCGAGTAACTGCGGCAGCCAATTGCTAATCTCGAAATTTCTCACATATATTACGTACACCATGTGGTTTGCCGTAGTAAAATCCTATAATATCAATAAATCTGGTTTTCAATATGGCGGACGCCGCAGATGCACGACATATGTATCCGCGAGGTTATAAATGTCCTTTAGGGCGTACGTAAACACGTCAATATTTTCAAGGACTAATTTGACGCTTGGATTGGAAATCCTTTGGTCATGTTTGGAAATAATAGAGTAGGGTCTTATGGAACCTTTTCTTGCGCCGGCACTGCTCCCCTCCATGCTGCGTCGACGGCTCCGCGCCTGTTTCGCATTTCTGTGAAACAGATAATTCGAGATAATTCGTCATCGTCTTATCTACAGATACTAAGACATGATTCACCTACGACCGGCGTTGAATACCCTTCGGACCTCGGCACAGTCATCGGCGCAATGCAACTGCAACGGATTACATGCAATTCGATAATGAAATTAAAACTAGTCAAATGAAATACAACTTAGAAGAGAATAAAATGGACGCGGAAGTGAAACTCACTTATCTTCGCTTGTATTCATTGAAAAACAATCAAATATTAATGTATTTACAGTTACAATAAATTACAAATAACGGGTCCCATTTATTTTATCTACATATTAATCTTCCATGACGACTGAAATTTCAGATTAAGTTAACCTCTAGTTTCCGTACCGACTGAGAATTCCTTACGACGCATGTGCACAACCTAACCTCATAAAATAAAGAGGAAAAGTTAGGAGAAGGATGTAATAGTTGGGGAATTATAATTTAACGGAAGCGTTACATCGTGACGAGCGGTAATTAATTTGAATTAATTCAAGGCCGCGCCATTTATATCTACACTCGTCACACTTGACAAGGTAAACTCGTGCTAGGGATCTGCGTCGATAACCCAACCGCCGTTATCGACGAGAGTGGCCTTGTCCGATCGATGGCTTGCAGACTGGGACTTTGTTGCTTTATCAACATGTGTCGCAAAGATTGCGCTTCTTCTCTGAGCGTAACGACTTGCGCTCGCAATATCGCGTTTTCGTGCTCCAGCATCGTCGCTCGAAGGGCGATCTGAAAATCGGAAGAATTAATCCGGGAATTTCGAATCGAAGACTTCTCGCGCCGGCGGCCATCTTGGATCTGCTCGCAGGCGGCCATCTTGGTTCTGACCGCCGGCGGCCATCTTGGATCATGCCCGCCGACGCGGGCCCTTCGAATTTCAAACTCACGTGATCTTCCCGAATTTTTCTCGCGTCTCGCGACTTCTTCGCCGCCTGATTGTTCCGCTTCCGTCTTTCGTAATATTTCTCGTCCTTCTGCTCCTCCGGAATGGGCTTTTTCTCGCTTCGTGGACGCCTTTGAGAAACGCTTGCAACTCCACTCGAGCCCAACACGTGGCGACTCACTAGTCCTCCTATTCATTGCATAACCTGGTTATTTACATCCCAATACGTGTACATAAAACTAGATAAAACGGTTCTGGAAATCTGCTTAAAGTAGAAATTGTAAAGTAGTGCTTTATTCTTATTTAAAATACAAAATAGAAAATGCCAATTTACATTGTAGGTACCTATTTCAAATTAATTCGATTGAAATAGTTCCCCAGCTCTGCGTACATATCCATGAGTGAGTAAGATTTTAAGTTATATGTGATAAAAAGGAGAGGAAAAAAGTTTGAATTTAAGGAAAAAAAAATATGCCCCGGGTGAGGATCGAACTCACGACCTTAAGATTATGAGACTTACGCGCTGCCTACTGCGCTACCGAGGCTATACTTTCTCGTCTTATCTTCTTCTATATAAATTAATATAAACTACTCTAGTTTTAAATAAATTATCACTTAACTTTTTAAGAAACATAATACTCATTTTTAAATAACGAATCCCAAACCTGTATTCGCAGTATTCGAGAAGGGTTGCGGGACGTTAATAGACTGCGTCAAAGGCGGGACGGATGTCAAGAGTGGAGGTCGCAGCAAATTTGGCAAAGAGAAGGCAGTTGTCAATGACGATGCCAATGGAGAAGAGGCTTCCACCGTGGAATCATTTCCCGATGTCTTGGAATCCACAAATCCGTAATCTCGGCCTGGAAACGGCTCGTATCTGCATAAATCTGGAAAGGAAACGGACGTCGATTTTTTTACAAAACTTGGAGGGGCTACGCGTTTTTTTTGTACAGGTTCATTTCAGAGGGTGTTGGGTTGTTTTGTAGGTTAGAAATTATCGGAAGGATGTCGGGGAAAGGCTCATATGCTGTTATTTTCAATTATTTCTGGGGTGGCGAGGGTTTCGATCGACTTTATGTTGGGTCGCCGCCATGTAAACCGCCCCTGTGGCCTAATGGATAAGGCATCGGTCTCCTAAACCGGGGATTGTGGGTTCGAGTCCCACCAGGGGTACTTTTCTATTTTCTTTTTTTTCTCTCCTTTAAACAACTATTTATAAACTGAAATGAAACATCTTAACCTATCCTTTTTCAAACTAAAGTGAAATTTCGTTTTTTCTCGAGAGAAAAAAAAAGAAGAAATTTTCTTCATTTATCTCGAAGAAGCAAAAAATGATATTTTCTATTTTCTCGAAAAAATGAAATTTCACGCGCAGCGCGCTATTCTTTAGAGCCTCCGTAATCACCTTGTTAAAGTTTCAGATAATTCGGTGCACTCAGCTTGGAGAAAAGTTTTATATAAATATTTTCACTTTTTGGTACGTATGTATCAGTTTCGTGTCACCTTAAGTGATGGGATTTTAAATTAGGAAAAATGTAATAGACTAAGGTGAATTAATTATAGCAATGCTTTACATATTATAACGTACTGTTAATTAATTTTAAAGTTTGTTGTAAAATCTTCGGCGGGGGTGGAGGTGAAATGGTTAAATTGTTTTCGGAGCAAGGCTGGCGTCGCGTGGCCGATCGACCCGAGATCATAATTCACGTGGCTTTTATCGTCTCTAAAGACTACCTTAAGACTCGGTACGTAAGTACAAGAGTTACCGGGTGTCACAATAGTGACTGCCAGCCCGTGGGAAATTGACAGCGGTGTCACGAGTATATTCGGTCTCTTCCTCGTAAAAGCTCGAGCTCGCTTCGATGAGAGTTACGACATTTAAAAAGCGGTCATACTCCGTAAAAAGAGCCACGAAATGCCGGCTCACGTAAAGGGAAATTCCTTCTAGTGCCTGCAATTACGTTTTTGTAAAAGATGATAAAATTTTAACCAAGGGTTAGGCTATTGCAAAGCAATTCTAAATCCAACGCACGTGGATACGCTCTCTTTTAAATAGTCTCACATCCCCTGTAAATAAAAAGTCCGCAATTAGATTTTATTAATGAGAGACTCACGAGACGAGAAATCGTGTTAGTGTAAAATTCATGAGATTACAATTGTTAACTCGAGATTGAATTTATTGAAATGCGACATTTCTCGCTCTGTGCGTGATTTTATTTTTTAATAGACAGATTCATTTATTAGAGACTTTTTATTAAACCTATTCACGCGTGATAGTCGAATTAAATTCTACAAATTAAAATTACGAATTAAGTTATATAAATAAAAATTACGAATTAAATTCTACAAATTAAATCTCTGCATGATTCTATGTTTCAAAAGACTAAAATTCATTTATTAGAGACTTTTTATTAAACCTATTTATGCATGTCACTCGAATTAAATTAGCCGATTGCGACTTGCGTAAACTTTGACCCCGCGATATCGCGAACGCACGTGGCCGCGAAATCTTAGATAATTCGCGCAATTAATCAAGAAATAAGACTTATTCTAAAGTACATAAAGAACCGATTCTCCAGACAAGAAACTGAATACCGATTACGTATTGAAATGATTCCCCACTCCACTTTCAAAGTAAGCGAGATAAAATTCAGCTCGCTTTTAGCCACTGTTCAAACCTTCCTAAAACAACTGCAGCGCCATATGATGAACCCTTTAACAATTAGAAATAATCTGGAATAATTCTTAACAACGCGAATAATCCCCCGTCTGTCAGCAGTTCCGCGCTTCAGGATCTAGAGCAGTCGGAAAATTTAATTCCGGGCTTTTAGCGGGAAAATCTCGGCGTTAAATTATTTAAGAAACTGGGGCAGACTTTCCACCCTTCGGGAAAATTATTTCTTAGCTAAGTGTTGGGGGAAAGAAAAATGTGAAAAAAAATATTCCTCCGCCGTGACAATGTGCCTTGGCGCATTGCCGTGACCAGGATTCGAACCTGGGTTACTACGGCCACAACGTAGGGTCCTAACCACTAGACGATCACGGCTGTCGGAGGACTTGAAAGTGATCTACCAAACTGGGGAGATCACTCCAGATCGTGGCCGACTTGATCGATCATTCGTGACGGCCGACAGGTGGCGGCGCGCGCTTTGAACGCAGCTAATTCTCCCGCGGCGCGTTCGACTTTTCCCCATGAGAATGGGTGCATTCGGAGGAGAAAACCGGTTACCGATGAGTTGGGAACATGTTGCGATTTCCGCTGAAAATGGCGATCAGAATGGTCCGATCAGTAAACATGTTGAGTGAACGTACCCATTCAGCAGATGAGCGCTAACCGATCACTCGAAGTTAAGCACCCTACTAAGCTATAAACGTCTTTTACCACACGTGTAAACACGGAAATATGTTAAGAAACAATGAATTAATTTGAACTAGGTACGTATTATATTTACTTACCTAACCCTGCCTATTACGTAAAGCAAATTGAGCGAAAATGTGAAAAGTGAAAAGTGAGAAGCTCACGGTACTACGGAACGTTTTTGGTGGTGAGAATGCGAGACCATTCGTATGAACTGACTCGGCACAAATTTTTAAGGAATATGGTGAAGCATGGTGAAGCAATGATAACCGTTATATATATACATTACATACACATTGCATACATACATTTGTGCGAAATTTATTTAATTTTTCTTTATGGAAATGAATGCAACGAATTTTCTTGGATTGAAAGGAAGGAAACTCTAATCATAATTGACGAATGTTTCATATTCTTACTATTGCGGCTTAGGGTTAATTTAAGTAATAATGATAATTTAGTTAGACGATTAACGCCCACCTGTGCTCGGTGCAAGGAGACTGTAACTCCTTAGAAGATGCAGGGCCGAAAATGCACTTGTCATTGCACTTTCGGCGCACACAGGTCTCACATGTGCACGAGAGCCCATGCTCCCAAAAGCCTACTTTTTTAAAATTTCCACCATTCGCAAGACACTATACTTAATAAAATTCCCCAAACCCGTGAACTCTACTCCCTTTCCAAATGAAAAACCATTGAACCACCCCTCAACGAATCACAAGACATTTTCCCACCTCAAACTTATTTAACTCCAAAAAAAAAAGAAACCCTACAAATTAAATGTCAAAACTAATAAAAAGATAACCGAATGCATTCCACAAAATACTTAATCATTTTCTCCACTTGACATTTATACCCGGGTTTTTACATGATCCTCTCCAAAGCTTAAAATTATTTATAATTGTTTTTTGTTTTTTTTTTTTACGGCACTTTCAACTTCCGGAACTTCCCGGACGAGCTTGCGAGGCACTTCCTCGACTTCTTGAGTAATTCGCGGGAATATTCCTCGAGCTACATGGACATGCTATCACTCTGGTTAATATTACATGCGCCCTTATCAGAGAAGAGACATTGGACGACGAAGGGGTTGCGTCCGCCCCTCCGCGCATGCGCCCTTTCGAAATCACCCCAACGAACCGCCCTTGATTCGTCCAGCTTGACCAATCCCCTTATCGCGACCTTATCACTTGACAATATGATCTCCCACCCCTATCGGTATGGCGCCAGCTCCGATATTTCGATCGATATAAAATTATTAAAGGCCCTGATATGAGAAACGGAAGTGTCAGGACAATTGTCCGACAATTTAAGACACTCTGGTAATCGAGAAACTCGCATTTCCTCGATGTGTTTCACTTCACCTTAAACACATTTTACACGTGTCACTTCTTCTTTAACGATTTTATATTTATCAACTCGAAGACGATGTCTTAAACCGTAACGAGCTAGAGTGGGAATCTTGTCGTTAATAACGTTTTATTAATTCATTTGGAGGGCAAACCGACACCGGAAAGTCCATCCAACATGGCGGCGGGTTAAAAATATTTTACACATATATAGACGTGAGTTACACTTGCAGTTAAACTTATCGGCTTAATATCGCATCTTTATCAACTCGAAGACGATCTTTTAAAGCGTAACAAGCTAGAGTGGGAATCTTGTCGTTAATAACGTTTTATTAATTTATTTGGAGGGCAAACCGACACCTGAAAGTCCATCCAACATGGCGGCGAGTTAAGTATATTTTACACATATATAGACGTGAGTTACACTTGCAGTTAAACTTATCGGCTTAATATCGCATCTTTATCAACTCGAAGACGATCTTTTAAAGCGTAACAAGCTAGAGTGGAAATCTTTTCGTTAATAACGTTTTATTAATTCATTTGGAGGGCAAACCGACACCTGAAAGTCCATCCAACATGGCGGCGGGTTAAGTACATCTTACACATACGTAGACGTGAGTTACACTTGCAAACCGACTTGCTACGTGCTTTTAATGTTCTGGGACAGACCGCAGCTGACACCACGGACACTTTGAAATTACCACCCCCGGAATGTTTAATGCAGCTGTAATTATTACGAGGTACATTAAATAGCAAACTGTTAGCCGGTTCATCGATGCTTTGGCTTGTAATTAGCCCCGACGAGGAAGGTACATAAATAATTCCTACGTACTTCCTGGGAGTCATAGATCACGTCAAAAAGAGATATGTATGTACTTCACCAGGCACTAATTCAACGTAAGGTGTAAACGCGTACATTGAATTTAAATTAAATCACCCTGAACAATGAATAGACTCGAAAAAAGAAAATACATTGTAATCATCATCTTTTTTTAAACCTAGCGTATAAGTGTCGATAATATAAGTATAATTGTAAGTAACGACTGGCTTATCAGTCGACGCTCTTAATGATGATAAGTATAATGATGTATTGATATTGTAAAGGCTAATTATTCATTGCTTTCAAAAATCGACGATATCATTTGTACAAGCATTCCCAGCTGATCGTATCGTTTGTTCTGCAAATTGTTTATGTAGGAAGTCTTATACCTTGTGGAGTATAATTACAGGTACGTGAGATTATTGCCATATGACACGACTGGAATATTCCCCCCCTCCCCCCGGAGGGGGGTTAATATTTCCTATTAAATATGGGGTCACTTAATCTTTTACATAGCCAGGACGATAATTCAACCCGGGATCGCAATCCGAATATCGGCTCCATTAACATGTCAAATATAAAGCCAGTTAACAACAAATATGGATTTAACAAATGACAAATTACATCTAAAAACTATTAAAATCATTTCTCTCGACTCTAAGCTCTAATTTATGAGTCTTAAACGCACAAACTTCAAGATCCCCTGTTAAAAAGAATTTCACCCATTTTTTTCTTAATGTTAAAAACAAATTTTTTCCGCCAGAAATTTTTCTTATAACATGTCGCGTATAAATGATTTAATTTATGTACTTATTATATTAAAATACATTATTCTGGCCATCGCAAATTTTTTTTTATAATGATGTATAGCGTTTACAATTATTTCACGCATGTGTATTGTTATTTTGTTTATCCGCAGGATATGATTTTTCATTTTTGTACAGTTCCAGGGAAGATCATTTTTTTTTTCTTTTTCGGAGCTTCCTATCTCCAGGTGTAATTGTGCTAATTCCAGCTAGATATGGCGTATCGCCTGCGTCTATAGAGAGTGTTGTTAGATTCGCGATATTTACCTGTTACGGGGGTGGAGGATCGCCCCCCGAGGGGGGGCAGGGCGTGGGAACCGACACCTGTCGCGGCCAGGTAACGTGACATCATGTCTCGTGACCCCCTGAGCTCTGACCGCCCCCAACCCCTTTCGCCACCCCCGATCTTTCGCGACCTAACAGCTAGTGGTAATCGCTCTAATCGCTGTCCTGGAAACTAGGATCACGCACTAGTCGATTCTCACTATACGACTTCTCTTGTACACCCTGGAATAATTTCTAAATATTTGCTTGTAATCTTTGCTGAATATCTCAATGACATGTTTAGTTTCAATAATTTATAAACATATAATAAATATATATATTTTACTTCACGATTATTATCGGACACTTCATTAGTCGATTTTCACTATAAGACTTCTCTTGTACACCATGGAATAATTTCTAAATATTTGCTTGTAATCTTTGCTAAATAATAAAATCTTTGCCCCTTCTTGTCTTAGGTCACTTACGCGTGTCGATCGCACGTTGCATTACTTACATTACGGGAGGAAAGATGGGGGCATGTACACCTCGAAATGACAGTACAAGGTGCGGTGGTCGCGTGTCCGTTTACTCGCGTTCGTCCAAAGTCAGGAATTACGAGCGCCTTATCACAACTTGGGCAAAGTTATCTCATCAAGTCGTCACGAGGGGTGCTCCCCCACCTTTGCCACGAACAAAAGGCCCCGATTAAACCATTCTATCCTCCCCCGACTTGATACGATTCTTTTCCCCGCCCAATCTCGCCCCAAGAAACTCCAATCCGACTCCAACCCCACGAGTGCATTGTTAAAAACAATTCTGCGATTTTTTATCCATTTTTCTCAGCACTTCTCTATTTCCGACATGACTTATTGTATAACATTTAATTTATATATTCACTATAACATGCAGTACTCTCAAATTTCGTATCAAGGAAAAAAGAAAAGTTTTTGAAAACAAGGTTAAACTTTAACAAATTAGAATTAAACTTGCCAATTTTAATATATCTTTCATTGTCTGCGCAATGTTATATCGAGAATATAGAAATCTTATATCAGGACATATTTCGTCTTATAAAGTTGATATTAATTCCCAACGCGTCTTGCTCTGCTCGTATATTTTTATAACAAATAATTGACAGTGGTTAACTGAGCAGAATAAATTAAAAAGGACGAACCACCCACCCACCCACCCACTCGAAGTGTCATAATCTTATATCAAGACAATATTTCCTCCTAAAGTGTCGATATGAATTCGCAACGCGTCTTGCTCTACTCGGATATTTTTATAACAAATAATTGACAGTAGGTAATTAAGCAAAATAAATTAAAAAGAACGAACCACCCACCCACCCACCCACTCGAAGGATGAGCAGTACTCAAAGCCGTGATGTGGTCGCTGTTAATAATTTAGGGTGTTTTTGCTTCCGAACACGCCATCGAAACGGCTTGTCCCAGACTTGCAGTTCCCAGGGTGCATACCTGGTGCATACCTGGTGTATACACCACGGCATGCACCCCTCCAGCCCTCTGAAATAATTCTTATCCGGTCTTCGCTCGCGAAACTTCACATCGCAGTTTCTTATCTGGAGGCGCAGCGCTCGCAAGAGGGAAACTGGAGCGCTGGCACGGCTGGGATTTTTATTTTTCACCCTTTCTTTCCTTTTCCTTCCTTTTAAATCCCGCCTACACGCGAATACGGTATCGCAAGAGTTACGTGGCAAGGTACAGGCGGTACCGAAGGCGTCGATGGTCGTGGAAGATCCTTCCAGGATTATGGCGAACGGAAGTTCACTCTTTACTTCCTCGAGGTCGTCCTGACACAGAAAAAAAAATTCGTCAAAAAATAGTAATTGTATATACTAGAAAAAAATAATAGAATGATGTTGATAAAAAATATAATAAATATCGGTGGACATGAAAGATGTCCTTCCAGGATTATGCGACTTCCTCGAGGTCGTCCTTAAATCGAAAACAATTCGTCAGAAAGAAATGAGAAGATATAACATTGATTGCAAATCGTGAATTACGGATATCTTAGAAATTGAATTAAATGATACGGATAGAGGGAAATAGTGATAAGAGGTCGATTAGGAAATTTAATCGTGGAAATAATTGACGAGTGAAGTCCGATCTGGTGCTTTCAGAGGTTGAGTAACCTCGGATGTATTTTTACTATATTTGGGGGGGTTTTGTATATCAAATATAATATTTATTCATTTAATTTCTTTAATTTAAGGCATTGCAAGATCAATCATGGACGAGGAAACGTCAGAAGAGGAACAGATAAATTCGGTGATTGATAACATCCTCAGAGAGGACTTCTTGGAGTCTCATCAAGAGTATCGAAAAGTGCAGGAGAGTAAAGAGATTAATAATTCCGGAGAAATTAATATGGGAAGTAGAAGAATTTCCGTGGAAAATCGTGAAGATACCTCGAGATGCGCGTGTAATCATGTTGGAGGAAATGCAAGGATTCCAGGAAATAATGTCCAAGGACACGCGATAACCTCTGTACTTAATATTAATTAATGCGAAATATTAAATCTATGGCCAAGGCTTAATGAAATATTATTCGCAGGATGCTGCCGAAAAGTGCGTCGTTGAAAATTCCGCAAGATTTTCACTTAGGGTCATGGAAGCTTTGCGTTCGTTACAGAAGAGATGTGATAACGAAACCTTGGCTAGCTCTTCTATCGTTGATATCGTTAATTACATTGAGAGTAATTACGACGACGACGGAGACATTTACGCTCAGGTGCGAACTGCATTATCGCAGACCTGCAATCAAGGGTCAGTGAAAATATTTAAATGATAATCTAATAATTAATAGTTAAATTAAGGTTATGTCAAAGTGGCGTCAAAGAGGTCTCATTTATGAAACTTTTCTCCGAACTGTTCAACAGATTCGTCCTTGAAATTGGTTTCGATGAGTATTACATGGTGGGACCATTTGCAAATTTGACGAAGGACATCGATATGAAAAATTCTAACGAGACAATGCATTCGAGGAATACTCCAAAACCTGGAAAAAGAAAACGGTGTACTAGTTGTTTCTCTCAAAGGACACCGAAACGTGCAGGAAGATATCTCAGGACACGTAGAGATATGACATCGAGCAGAATATCTGAAGGACATTATCGACAGGAACCTCTTCCTTCGATTACATCTCCTACCTCTGAAATTCTCGCAGAGAGGAACAATATTACTACGAAAAGAATATTGACAAGTCAAGGTTCCGCTCCGAGTGTCAATATTGAGATGCAGAATCATTCTGCACATTCTTCAGGAAATCGACACGTTGAAAATGTAGAGCGAAGAGTTGATATGCAGAATCGTTCTAGACATTCTACTCAGGAAAGTCGACGTATAAGGAACGTAGATCCTCCACTAGGTGTCTGTAATTGTTGTCGAAGGAATCCAGAAATTTGCAGGCAGGAAAATTGTGCAGCGAGGAGACTGACAGGAGGAAGCGATGACCCAAGAATAATCAAGGGAAAATTCGAAGACAATCAACCTGGGGTAGAGGACAATCCTGGAACCGAAAATGTTAAAGAAACTCTCAGAAGACGACCAAGTTGCAGGATAAATAAAAATAATTATGCACTGCGAAAGAGAAACACTTCTGGAAAGGATTTCTGTTCTACGTGCAGAATGAACGGAAACCAGAATAGAAAGATTCCTGTCACTAGATCGAGGTTTAGGGAAATGAACGCAGGGTTAGGAAAAGATAGTTCTTACCTTAAACAATGGATTCTGGAATCTCGGAGACGAACTAAGAAGCCTGCCTTGTGATCTGCATTACGTCATGTTAATGTGAATAGCTTGAAAGTGTTATAATTGAATAATAGATACATTACAATTATTCAATAACTATCACAAAGAAAATTTTTAAAACGTCCCTCATGACTCACAATAATGTATGTCACAAGATTGATAATACTTTCATGATTCTTCTGAACAAGACGATTAGAATTATTTAAGATCACGTTGCATTTTTTAATTGCTTCTGCTTGCCGTTGTGTTTACACCTTCGCACATTTTTTAAAGGATGTAAAATCCTTTCCCTTCTTCTTTTTGGAATCGCAGGCACTAGATCTTTATGAATTGAACTTTCAGTGCTTTTGGCAGGTTTCTTCCTTCTGACTCTGAAAGGACCTAAATCCGAGGAGACGTGTAGAGTTTCACCTTTTTCATCTCGTGGCAATAAGTAACCAGCTTGGATGCCAAACGACACCGCTTTACGAACATATCTTCTTGCCATTTTCCTCCCTACATTAAAAATATCTTTACATTCAATATTAAATATTATTTATACCGAAGCATATAAGATTTATACATGAGAGTATGTATTTGTCATCGTAGGTCGATACCTTCTTCGACAACTTTTCCATATTTTAGTATGGATTCCCTCGAAGAACCGTTTCCTCTAAGCAGACTAGATTCGATCAGCCATTCCGTTGGTAAATTTGGAAACCTTGTAAACCTTGGCACGTGGCTACGATCAAGATTTCTATTCCTACCCAATCCGGGTACCCAATTCTTTCTAGGTTGGAAATCTGCAAACCTACATCGACGAACATGTGCTTTTCTAAATCTACTCCCCGCACTACTTCTTTGCATCCTTCTGGTATCGATATCTTGAATGTTCTCTAAATACTGATAGACCAAATCTGACACTGTCGGGTTTTCATTCCGAAGACGAGTCACGTCACGATCGAAGTTACCAGGATTATACTTAATCTCATTATTTTTGGGCAATTTTGTTCTTCGATCAGTCCTTAACAACCCTTTCCTATTTGTTGGTGGCATTCTCTAAATATCATTTATTTACACTGTTTATATAAAGCGACCGATTTGCTGGGAAGAACTGCACTACGATTTTGACGTTTCAATAATGTGACAGGTGTCAGAAACCTAAAAACACATGTTAAAGATTACCCAAAGAACAATTACATGCAATTGAATAATGTAGGTAAGATAAATGAAGAATGTTTTCAAATTAAGTTTGTAATTTTTTTCAATTTTAAATTTCTATTCGAAATCAGTTCAATGTGGCGCCATCTTGAAAACCGCTCCTATTGGTCCGCCATTTTGAACATGCGCAGAAGGTTCATAAAATCACGCATGAAAGCGCAACTTTCTCACCCGATTGACATCATGGCGTCCTCGCGACTGTCAAAACAAATCAATTAACCACATAATGTCTAAGAAGGTAAAATAGTTCTATAGTTTAAATGATTTCTACATAAATATATATAAATAAAGAGCCAAATACTATCTCGTCACTTTGGCCCAAAGCCTGTCGTTGTATATTGTGTAATGTTTGTACGCGGCGAATGAGATCCTTTGACATGTCTGACTCAAGGATTTCTTGTTTGCATTTCTAGACACGTATACATGACGCGTATTTATTTATAATTACTTGCCAGCCATATAGATGTAACATTTTAAAAGGCTTGTACATTGAATGCAATTAATTTTCCTATTTTGATAAACTAAACGTGAATATTTTCAGCAAGGAGCTATTAAGAAAAGCCTTGAGACTAACAGCGAGTCAAGGACACAAATAAAAACAAGGACTCGTTCCATAACCGATGCAAGTTCCGAGCAACAGGGAAAGGCAGAGCTTCGAGAACGAAAAGTTGTATTAGATCGACGGGGCGCAGGTGACAGACCGTCAAAAGTTTCACAAAATGCATCGAGCAGAGTTCTGCCGAGTAAAGTCATCATCGGGGATGCTACTGCTCGGAGCAAAACCGTGCATCGAAATAGTACGTCTTCCACTGCGAGGTCCACTCACGAGGGATCTCCACGTGTTACTAATCATGTGACAAATAAGAGTACAACCTCGCGAACGCATTCAGAGAGTATACGAAAAGTCACTTCTAGTAAAGAGGTCGACCGCAGTAAAGCTAGAGAAAAGAATCGAACTGGTTACACAGAAAAGAGAGGAACTAGTGACATTTACATCCCGAAAGCACAAACGAGTAAATATGGCTCAAAGTCTACCGATGAGACAAGAGTTAAGAATACAGAGTCAAGTCAGGTTAAAGACAGAGGAAGGAGAAGTGAGCCAAAAAAGACAGAAACTGGAAAAGAAAGTAGACACAGACTTCCTTCCCAAGAACGCAGGAAATCTAGAACTCTCAGTCCGAGCGAAGTCAAAGTTTTACACAGTAATGCAAATAAAAGCAACGTAGTCAGAAAAACAACAAGCACAACACTTCCTGTTAAAAATAATCCCAAAATTGACAACGCATCGAACAATGCAGACAGCGAATACGAATACGAGGATGATTTCGAGGTTTAATTGCATTTTTTGCTCTCCAGCTGTGAAAAAAATGATTCTATCAGATTAATTATTAACATGGAATTAAATGAAACATTGTTTACGGAAACATTTCACATTTTTCAGGACTATGAATCTGATTTTCAAGAGTGCACCGACAGCGAAGCATCGGAAGTCAGCGAAGCATCGGATAACAGTAGAATCACTCCAATGCTCGACCCTATCGAACTCCGAACTGAACAACAAGTGAGTTTCGCTTTATCATTTAAAGTATAGCATTGATGTTGAATAACATGGAGTATATTTTATTAATCATGTCCAGAAAAAGGTAGTCAGCAGTGGTGAGAGCCGCAAGACTGAAGAAGAGCACATGTTAGACTCCGGTCATTATGAACTTGCCGAAGCTAGGAAAAGGGCTGCCAGGGTTGAATCGATGACTGCTAATCAATCAAAGACTCCTTCGCCACCTGAATTGAGACAACCTGTTAACAAGGCTTATAGGTTCGCTATAACTAAAATCTCATATCAGAATGAATAAAATCGCTCCAAATAAACAGTAGTAATGTGATTATTCGTGAGAAAAGTTAAGTAACATTAGACGAGCTTTTCTGAAATGTCAGTGAGATATCAAAAGTCTGCAAAAATTTAGTTAAAATTAAAAACTAATCAAGTAATGGTAATGTATCGGTGAAATTTCTGAAAAATTATTGGAACAGAACGTCATCTAGTTTCGTTTCTTGCGACAGAGAAGAGACGACTACCGAAACGAAGTCCCTACCTCTCTCAACGGATGAAGGTTTTGAAGAGGATCGCTCTGGAGATTTTGCAAAGTCTCCTCCATTGTCGCAGGTGGTATTCATTGATTTCCAAAAGGCGAAAAAGGAGTCTCCGATAAAGGTAAAGAATTACAATAATAAATTAGACATTCAGGGATTAATATGTACTAACAGTTATTAATTATTATTAAATGTAGAAATCCCAAGTAACTCTAAGCCGTGGTAAAGAGTTACTGCAGATGATAAAATTAGACACCGTAAACTGGTCGCTTCTGGAATGTTCACCGATATCCTATGGAGAGTTCATCAGAATTTATGGGAAGCTGAACACTCAGCAGGTATGATATAATAAAATAACCTAAACATTACTAATCTTGATATAACCTTTTTCTTGTAAACCATTCAGATGTCTACGCAGACGAAGGAAGATAACCTAGACATAGAGATACAAACCGACGAAATCAATTGTAGTAACAAGTGGACGCAATTCCCAGTGAAATGTAGAAACAGATTGAAGAACAACGAAGATGTCAAACGATTTAAAATGGTAAAAGACATATCTTTCAGATTCTGACTTATCGATACCTTAAAGTCTGTTGTATCGAGTCGTACCATTTTTTTATTTCACAGGAACAAATAGGCGTTGGAGACGACCGTGACGAAGAATCAAATTTACATTCTACAAAACCATCTTTTGACATTATCCGATTAAACGAGTTCATGGAGCGCGCCGGGAAAGTGATGTTGGCAATTCTAGAAGAAACTAGGCTCGGTGGAAATGTTCTTCAGAGTGATGTTCACGAGTTGCCTTTCAGCGAAGGTGTCGTCAACCTTTCAGTGAATTCTGTCACCTTCCTAACTGGCCGACCAGTTACAATAATTCATTACTCAGAAGTGTTAAACAAAGTATTGCTTTCGATCCATTCCACGACTGACGAGGAAGTAGAAACATCTAACAAGCAAGATTACTTAACCGACTGCTGCATCGGATGCCTTTGGAACATGTCAGAGCCTTCGAAGCCTACGAAACTGTTTTACTCCCCCTGCCCTGTTACGGCATGCTGTTTCCATCCAACAAATTATAATCTCATTTTCGCAGGGCTTCAAGATGGGTAAGAAAAGTCATTACATATATTACATTATTTTTCCTACTTAATATCAACAAATTAAATGATTATTACATATTGGGCTGTTTTTGTTAAGCTCGATGAGTCTGTGGGATCTTAAAGAGGACGAAATGTGGCATCGGAAGGTTACGGATAAAGCTAACGAGTCAGACTGGATAATTCGATCGCCAACTTATGTGACAGCAGGAAATCCTGAAATTGACGGCCACAAGTCAGAAATCGTTGCAATACATGTTTTGTCAAAAATCGAGGAGGAACCTATCGAAGCATCGTACAATAAATTTGTACCAATTCAGGTACAGTTTTTGGGGATTTTATACATCACTTATTTCTGCACATAGAATTGTAAGAAGGTAACAATTAATTTGTTAATTTTGTATTCTTTGGTGCAATTAGATATGCAGTCTTGACAGCGATGGTTACTTGATCATCTGGAGTACGTTTCGCAACATAGGCAGTGCAACGAATGACTTGGGATTGTCATATTGGGGAAATGTGAAGCTCACGAAGAGTCAAGAAATTTCTCTGGGATCAAGAAAAACCAAAATGTAAGGCAAACATTAATTATAAGTAAATTAGAGGGCTAGAGAAAACGTTTAATTAACATTTAACTCCCTAATGCGTATTCTGTGTTTAGAAAAAGTTACCTTAACGGATTCGTCGACATGCAAGTTGACAGCATCAGTCCGAATAATCTTTACATCGGTACAAACTCGACTAACATTATGCATGCCACCTGCGTTGGAACTAAAACTTCCCCTCCGGTGTATAAAGCACGTGAAATGGGTAGATTACTTGTGCTAATAATTCTCAAACTTGTCAAGTTAATTAACAATGGAAAGACAAGCAACAAATTATTTCATGCTTTTTATATTCCAGACCAGTGTGGTGGAGTGACGTGCATTGAAAGGTGTCCTTTCGAACAGTCTTATTTCCTGGTAAGCTGCGATGTGAAATTCAAGTCTTGGAATTATTTCAAACACTTATACGAATGTTATTAAGTAATTCACCCTGAAATGCAATGTATTAATGCTGAGTACTTATTTCTTTTATAAGGTTGGCTGCGATGATGGTGCAATTCGACTGCATTCACTGCATGCCGAGAGGCCACTTTTGCAATTAAAGGATGAGAACTGTGCAGCCTCGGTGAAGTCTCTACAGTGGTCGAAGACTAAACCATTCACTGTGTACATTCTAGACAATGAATCCAAGTAAGTACGATATTAAGGTGATATGAAATAGTCCATAATCACGAGCTGTCTAAAAAAAATGCGTATAATAATTTTCCTTCACGGTGTAAAAATCATCGATACTGTAATTACATGTTCATAATCATTTTAGAATTCACGTATGGGATTTAAGTAGCAGCGATATTTATCCAATGTTCACCATATCCACAAAAACATGGGGACATGTGTGCAGCATGACTTTATCTCCCTGCAAATGCGATCGCGATATGACGAATCAATATATGGTAAATAAAAAAAAGAAACTGAATCAACATTGTGAACTTTCAAATTAATAACAAAATGTTAACGTCTTCCAGGCTCTAGGCACAGAAACTGGAAACGTGGAGATCCACAAACTGAACAAAGACTTTTGTCACTCTCGAAGGAAAGACCTCCGACAAGAATTGAACACGTTTTTGCGATACGTGTCGATTTTATAATAAAAAAATCGAGAAGAAAAATATTACACGTAATTCCGGTTGCATCGTATCCATTAAGGATATCTGAAACGAAAATAATTATCGAAACTAGTCAATTTATCGATTAAAGATGAATCTGCCGAATATCAGTGACCAAGACTGGACAGTTCCAAGAATTGTTCATAATTTCCCTGCCGTTAATAATTGAGGTTCCTTAATGGAATCTCGTGATCTCGTACTGTATCCCAGGAAACTTGTCCATGAGTCTTGTTTATTAATAGAGTGTGTCAGTAACCTGTTCACTAATGGGTCCAATTAATAATCGTCACGATGCACTGACTTGATGTTTCTAGAAATTAATAAGAATCTTTTCTTGGACTCTGATATACACCAGAGAGCAATTGTACTTTTTAAACTCGTCCGAAGTGCCCATTACTGATAACTAGTCCGTCCACTTAAGTGATCGTACTATTAAACATACATAATTTATAATTAAGGTTATACAAAATAGTTGGAAAATGAAGTTACGTTGCAAGTAATCGACTACGGTTCATGTACACAAAATATTCTTTCTGTTCATACATAGTACAATAACAACGTATAAAAAAACTACACAACTATTAAAGTACAGGTCTTCAGATCCCTTCAACTGTCACTCGGAGTGTGTAAGATTATAAAGAATAATCTATTTTAAGAGTGGAAGCATCTGTAGAATAACAGCGTTAACATAAATGGCAATATTTGGCAAATGTAAGGATGCACCAGACTCGCAGTACTGCAAGGAACGTCACGAAGTAAGTCGTCCACTATTTCACTGTATCTTTTAGCACGATGCATGTGACTGATGTCTTTCTGTAGACGTTGTGTCTTCTCCTAAAAACAAATTACGAGAAATTCGAAAAATAATTGCCACTTGACATTCTCCCAAATAATATCACGTCGAACTAGTTCAGAATATTGAGAGCGAACTCTGTCAAGTATTTTGAAAAGAGTAGTACTTCAGTGTGCATGCAACATTGTAAACAAAAAAAAAATTAAAAATCCTTAGTAAGGAATAGAAACAGTGAAGTAAAACCACTATAAAGGCCTTTGTAAAAGACTATTATAAATTCAAACATACGGATAGAGAAGATAAAACGTTTTGACAATGACGTGCGAATATTGTTCCTGGGTAAACAAGATTCAGGCAAAAATTTCAGTCGGAGTGGAAACCAAGACTTCGAACAATGACAGGGAAAAGCAATTTAAGCATCCCGTAATAATCGTGCACGGCGGAGCCGGCAGCATTCCTCTAAACGAAAGAAATTACATGATGATTGAGGTTAGGGACGCGGCAATAAAGGCGTACAAAAACTTGGCAAAAGGTGGGTCGTCATTGGACGCGATCGAGACAGCAATTTGCCATATGGAGAGCAAAAGACTCTTCAACTGTGCCAAAGGAGGATCGTTAGATGCGAATGGAGAAGTAGTAACTGACGCGGGGATAATGAACGACGAGTCGAACGCAGGCTGCGTAGGAGCTGTCAGAGACATAGAACACCCAATTTCTCTAGCAAAAATAGTTTTGCAGAAGACTAGTCACATTCTTCTAGTGGAAAAGGGCGCACAAAAGTTTGCCCTGGACTCTGGAATCCCAACTTTACAACCAGGTTGGTTTTTGCCCGAAGTTACGCCGAAAGAATCTACAATCTTTGAGACCGGAGATCACGAAGAGGAAGAGGACAAAGGAAGTAGTTCCAGGAAACCACTGTATGATCCAGAGAATTACAATCTGGATGAAAAGGAGGAAGAAGTAAGCCTTGATGAGAAAACGAGAAGAGTGAAACTTCCTTGGTATGTTACGAGGAGATTGACTGACGAAGAAGAGCAACGGAGACAGGAAGAGTTGGTGGTTGAGAGAAGACAGAGACTGGAGCCCACGGTTCTTCAGGTACCTGTCCAGACATGATGAGATTTAAAGGTTACCTCATTACTGAATTGATTGTTCTCTACTTGTGCAAGGTCAGTGCCGTAGGAGCAGTGTCCTTCGATAGAAATGGACACTTGGCGACTGGCACTTCGACAGCAGGAGAGCCGAGGAAAACCACTGGAACGATAAGTGCAATTGGAACTGTACCTGGCTGTGGGATCTTCGCAGACAAAACTGGCTGCACTTCTGTGTCCGGCCCCGACAAAGCAATCTATACTTATGCACCGGCACGTCGAATCGTGAAAAGAATGGCCAAAGTAAAAAGTCCTGAAGATGGTTTAAAATTGGAATTAGATGACTTTGAAAATGAGACGTTCGAAGCCCAAATAGGAGCTGTTGCGTTGAACAGTTCAGGGGAATCGGCTGTTCTTTTCAAGTCCCTGCATTTCCCCTGGGCGATGTGCCATGAGGGATGGATTTATTATGGATGCACAAAAGACGATATGTATGATGAGGAAATTCAAGGCCTGGACAGAGCTGATGACTGTCGCTGTGACATTACAATTTAATCCCTAATTTATAAACGTCTAAATTCTTCTGACTTTAATATGCAATATTTCTTGCAACTCACCGAAAACAGGATGTTGCTCTTCTCTTCGTACTTCCCATATAACGAAAAGGCTGGAGTTTGCCCCTTGTAGTTTCTTCCGAAGAGTAAATCTATTTCGAGGAACATGAAGTACAATTCCTCACGTTGGGTTTCCGAAATATTTTCGTGTACCATAACCTGAACGTCAAAGAAATACTCTTATGTATTTTATCATTCTTCGACAAGTGTTAAAAGTGGTTAGTTTAACAGTTTACCGTGTTGAATGCCGTGCAAGCCAAGAAACAAGGTTCACCGTCGTCCATGGATTCATCCAAGCAGAGTGTTCTAAAATCTGAGCTGTTCAGGCCAACTAAAAGTGAGTCTAGGTTAAGATTCTCTGCTGCGTACACTCGACTCATAATTTTACTTCATCAGGTGAGACGAAATAACCGTTCTATGAGTATTTTTATAATTTACCTGTGTTACTTGTCACCGTGTTCCAATTAATGAACGCCACATTCCCTCGTCCGGAGGCCAGACACCTAAAAGTACGGTCTTCGTCTCCCAAATTTTCCTCTACGAACACGTATGAAATTCGCCTTTACAGCAGCAGCAATTTAATTTACTATCACATAATCCACAAGCACAATTTTTTCATGACATTAATTTCTAGACAAGTTGCCTTACGCTTTCAGACCACTGGAATTATCATTAAATTATTAAAGTTTTCTGTAGTAAAAAAATGACTAGGCCTTACCATGTTCGCACAAGGAATACAAATTGTTCGGCAGAGTTGAATCTTTTTCTGGCAGATCGGAGACGCAGCTATCTTTGAAGAAATTTGCAATAGTTTCTACATCCGTACACGAACGATCGGTCGAGGAGAAATTCCTCGCGTACGCCGCGAAAGTATTCCAACCTAAAAATTCGATACTCTTGAAAACCATTCCCCGATTTTGAGGGTAAGTGTCTAAAGATCATTTTTACCGATGCTCCTAAATCCAGCAAAACAAGCCGATGTTCCCTTAAGATCTTTCAACGTTAAATATGGCGAGTTTTTCATCACAACTGCTGCCAAATTGCCAACGTCTTTCGTTTTACTAGTCACTGCGAACAGTATCGGCTTTAATCCTTTCCTGAAAAATAGGACTTGCATGTTACGAAGTATTTTTCCTCGACTGGTGTTATTCAATGCACTTTAAATAATAGTTTTTGGATCCCTTACTTTCTGGCCTGCAACTCTTCTTCTGGTTTCGCCACAAAGAAGTCAGCGCGATGGGTCCTGACAGCTTCCATACAAGCTTCTCTGCTCGTTTCCTGGATACAGTTTATCAGAGGCTCGATTCCATAAACCTTTACAGCGTTTCCCAGCCATCGACACTTTTTATCCTGGACATTTGAGGTCTCGCACCAAGTAACCGTCCTGAATGGTCTGCAACTTGTCACGCTGTTGGCACTCACGAAGCCAGGAACTATTTTTGGAAAAACGAAGAAACCGTTCACTAAACTATTTGTCACATCCTCCGGTCTGTTCCTAAAGTGTATATTCTCTATATGTTTACAAATTAATTCTCTTTGACTTTCAATTTATAATTACTTCTTCAGCGAGTAGAAGAAATTGCAGATATCGTGAATAACTGAAAGCGATAGGCATATACATTTCTGCAGCAGTTAAGGCGATATGAAAGTGTCATCGAAGGGGTTTCACTTTCCTTATTGCATAAGGACGAGTTATTTTGATTTGTCACTTGCGTGTATACTTTACATCTTTGTAAGTAATCCTCGGACGTGCCCAGTATTTCGGTACTGACCGGTGTCACATGATAGCTTTCCAGAAGTTGAATGAGATCATAGTTCCAGTGAGTCTTCTCGGGGTCCAAGGATCTCATCAGACTTGCGACTCTTTCCGCAGCATCCCTAAAATTCAGTTCTTCCCATAAACTAATTTTTTCATGCTTAATTTAAGAAATAAATCGAAGATTCATTAATGTCACCTTCGAGTCACCACAACTGGCCAGGGCCTCGAAATCCAAACGCAGGGATTGTCAAAATCTATTGGTTTTGTCATTCCATCGGGGCAGAGGAAACTGAAATTATCTGTAGTAATGTTCTGTTCCTGCAAAGATAAACACACATTCAATTGAAGAATTTAATTATTAGTATTAATGGATCAGACTGGCAGTAGTTTTAAATTTTCTCAAGGATCTAACCTCTAAACACCTTACCTTGAAATGTTCTTTGGCATCTTTTAACATAACCCAGGCAACATCCCCGACGGAATCTGTTAAACAAAGAAGAGCGCCTTCTCGGCCATAATATTTATCCCCAGAGAAACATCCAGCTGGATTCTCGCAGAGGGCGCATAAATTTTTGTACCTCGACTCTGGAAGAGCGAAAGATACTCTTGGATTATTTTAAGACATTAATGCTCTCCACTGTCATGATTTGTAATATTTATGTACTAAAGCAGCTTTTACGCTGTTTAATGTTGTATTCTCTGTAAGATTACAAGGTGACGGGTACTCACTTAATTTAGTATCCAGAACGGAGTCGGGGCTCCATGGACCGGCTATACAGGCAGCTCGAAAATAATCGGACAATGTGGAAATCCGATTTTCTATCAGGGTCTTGTCGAGTTCGCACTCAGGAACAATGTTCGATTTTTCAAAGTACTGTAAGCGTAACAATTAAATGGACACGCAGCTTTTGATTTAATTACTTCTGTCATTTAAAAAATGTTTATCGAAGGTGTTCGAACCGTGGAGAAAATCCTGTTCCAATATTCAGTTGGTTCGTAGCCTGGATGACAGAAGTTTTTGCCTCTCAGATCTGACGTGTTCTTGATCTTCTTGTTCACAATGGCAACCATCTGGTAGCGCTCCTTGTCTATAAAATTAATTATCTATATTATACATACAGAGGTTCCTTTATTTGTTTGAAAAATACGGTACTTCATTCTCATTGGAATGATCGAAACTTTACCACAAGAAAAGAACCTCAATTCGTTTGTGACAAAGATGTTGTATTCCGGGGCTTCGTACGTTGCAAATAAATCTTCAGGTTCCAAAACGGTGAAGTCACTCTCACGATGTATCAAATGCCGAAGACAATGGAACCTGATCAATCAAGTAATAGTTGACAAACATTTTGGCAGTTTATTTTTATATTCTTCGATTGTTTACTTCGTTGCTTAATCGATGCCGTGAATTCTTAAATGTGGTAACGAATATTTGTACAGGAAATGATAACCTTAACAGGTCATCGCTTTAAAGACCGTGCGAAGTTTTGCGAAAGTAACACAAATGTAAAATAAGTTCACGTTAATACTTGCCTGTCATTTCCCACGCTGCATTCTACTTTGCTCTCTGGATCGTCCTTCAATTTTTGGCAAATCCATTTAATTTTTTTTGCAGTGTGTTGGCTATCCACGACGCACAACTTAACTGTAAGAATTAATTTAATTAGTAACCAAATCAAGCTACAGAATTAAATGTCACAGAAGTGAGCTTGATTACTTGTACTGAGCATTATTGATAAAATTATCACTTCTGGGAAAACGGAGATACACTTCAAAGTCCTACGGTGAGGCTAACTAAAAATTTACATATTGATTTCAGAATAGTAATTACGCATTGAGAGTAACAACCACTCTGATCTGTTAATAGTTCTTAAACCTATCGTTTTATTTTACAGTAGTAGGATTCTATAAATCGCTTAATTTTCCTAAAATTCTCTTTTTTAACAATTATCTATAAATCCTCTAAACTGAAAAATGAAAGTACTTGAATTAAACAATGCAAATAAAGTGAAAACAACGAAAACCACTCACGTTTTCCAGCGTGAACGACTTCTACGAGAATCGCAGTGAAAATTAAAAGAAAACAAAGCCATGCCGGTCTCGGCAGCTGCATCCTTATCAGCGCTATCAGCAGCTATCAGCTACCCTACAAATCTGCGAAACACAATTCACAATTAAATGAGTTTCCCTTGAAAAAGGGAATTTTTTTTCCCACTTAGAATCCACCAAACATTCCCCCAAAAACAAAAAACTACGGGACCCCGAAATCCATCAGCAACATGGCAAGAATGAGGTTAGGTTGACATCCGCAACCCCATATTAAACAACTAATATTTCTCCATATTTATCAGAATAAATAAGTGAACTACCCATTACGCACTTTTCAAAAACACAGAATAGTTCTTCTCCAGGGTAATTTAAATAATCAAAGCACTATATTCCCACAAAATGATGAAAATTCGTTGCCGTGAGTGTGACGTAGCTCTTCCTTAATTTAGGGGAATCCCAGAGAGGAACAATGATTATAATTTAAATTCTTCTTACAGAGGAAACAGAAAGAAAATATTCTCAAGCTTCTTAAATCGTTAATTAACGACATTTCCACGGAAATAATTTCAGTTTATTGTTACAGGAAATTTATCATCGTGCCTTGATTTCTGGGAGTCCCGGTACGCTGGTAAAAAATTCCCAAAATTCTTCTTGCAGCGAACTTTTAATTTTGGAGGTAATTACACGTTTAAGTGAAATGCCTGGAAGGTGGCAATAGACATTTAGAATGGATTATTAATGTTTGTACGTATTTTTCCTTCTAGGCAATAAATTCCCGGATCGATCGAATACCTTGAGGCTGAGCGCACGGATTTCGGGTGAGTTTTCGCCGGTTTTTGTGGATTTACGACGTGTTTCTGGCCGGTTTTTTTATTCCTTTCTTCTGGCTTGACCCTGGGATACATTAGGGTCGGTGCGAGCAGTTGCGGAACACAGGGAACACTGCTTAACTTGCTGGAAGACCGAATGAAACCCGAGTCTTTCGTGGTGGGAGTGGGATATCTCTTTACGCCAATCCTTTCTGTGTGGATTCGAAACTACCGACTCACAGCTGAAAATGTACGTACACGAAAGCCATGATGCTCCTCGAGAAATCCGGTATGTTGCGTATGACTATATGTGAATAAACGTATCTCTTTGTAGGTGAAGATGTGCATGAATTTACATACATGATGACTCCGACTCCCATCAAGACCAACTTGATATGAAGAATCCATTAACAAGAGCATCTGCATGGATAAAAATACATGGCAGATATTTACATACATGTATTAAGACTCTTGACTGTACATTGTGACTCTTGACTCCTCACATCGAGTCCAATATGTATGACACATGTGTGGGGAGGTTATACAGACACATTCGGCATGTTGGATCGGATAACCTTTCACATCGGAGCCTCTGTATGTATAGAAAAATGTAATATATCCGGAAATACTTGGTAATGTATGCGATTACTTTTTATATAAAGTCTAATTTATAGAACGAGATCTGTAGAGACTGTATGGAGATGGAGATTTGTCATCGTGTTGTCGCAACACATTCATGGAGTTCTAGGAGAAACAGGAAAAAGCTTTATACAACTGTTTGATCAGCTTTGAGACTGTATTGGATCGGGATCATGACACGATATTCCAGCGAGATCGCCAAGGTCGGTAATCTAGTGGTTTAACCTCTTCTCCGAGGCCTGGAATAGGAAATTATATGAATTATATGTGAACAAGTGGTTTGGATAAAAGAGGCTATTAAGCAAACTGACGGAATTAATTCTATGATATTAAACCTGGCAATGAGGAAGAGGAAGTATTTTCGATACTTCAGAAACATTTCATAATCTGAGATAATTAGTTCTAACGGAGAGTTTAGAAATTTGCATATATGTTTACGCAAGATTGGGACGCATCATTTTGTGTTATTACATATTCAGTTGCTTTATTTTAAGGCTTAAATGACTTAGATATATTAAGATTGAT
The DNA here is from genome assembly GCF_000612105.2 of Orussus abietinus. Classification (NCBI taxonomy): domain Eukaryota; kingdom Metazoa; phylum Arthropoda; class Insecta; order Hymenoptera; family Orussidae; genus Orussus; species Orussus abietinus. The sequence continues at coordinate 460,573 of NW_019394351.1, read as the reverse complement.
AAGAAATGTTAATATCGGCATAACAAAAATGCAATTTCTCAACAGGTTTTCCCCCATCGGAGCTGTATTTTTTAACCGATCCACTTTCTACACCCATACGAAATTCAGTCTGGTGTTAATCTGTGTGAAGCAGACTTTGGCTCAGCTGAATCTACATCTCGGAACGAATATCGCAATTTCTACGCCTTTATTCGGTATCGATAACGATCAGGGGCGTTGCACTGCAGATTCAATTACTCAGAGGAAGCGATAATCGGCGACAATGATATACGTAAAGTATGAATATCCGAGAACATACACGAGGCATCGTATCGCTTAGAGATATACATTTATCAATTCATCTGAAACAGAATTGTCGATTAAAAAATTATCATGCGGTTTAAATCGCCAAGTTAATCAATGAGCTCGTATTTACTAGGAATAAAATTCCTTATCAAAGGAGCGGCAAACTTATATTAACAAATTGGTATCGAAGCCTGTTGAGCCTCTATTTTGACGGCGCAGTTATTGTCGTGCGTTTCTTTTTTCAGCAGAACTTCCGGCGGAGTCATCGTTTGAAATTCTCACAGCGACGAGAGGGACAGGCGCAGTATTCTGCATGCAAAAATAAATACATCGATCGAAACTGCGTAGACTCGTCAAGAGCATGATATCAAAGGCTGGAAGAACTGAATCTTGGCTGCGGCAGGATAAAAAAAGGAACATCATGTGGAAAAGGTGAAGAAAGGTCCAGTATATACTCTTTACCTCTGTAACAATGAATATTAGGAATAATTATTCCCATTATGGAATATTGGCCTATTATTTAATGGTACGATATCAATCACTAACCAAGGTAATATTTCACGTCCTGGTAAATATTAAATTAAATTCATACAATATGACAAAATGTTCATGGTCAATCAAGATGTGAATATTTCAATATTGAGACTATATAGCTCAGTAGTATTGTATAAATATTTTAAAATTGCTACATGGGTAAATTTTAGTGAATTCTATTCGATCTACGTTCAAAATGTGTTCGACAAAAGTTTAACAAGCGAGTACTTACAATTACATGTTTATCATTTTATCATCTAACGGGCATAAGTATCGCAGAAGAAGAACTCTTATTTAAAACTCATTAATATTATGTGATCGTTTGTTTATTTTAAGCTTTACATTTATCTCAGGTGGGAATCAGATTTCATGACAATTGGATAATAAAAAATGTGAATGACAGATTTGTCTACATTTACAATGTGTCGTGAAGGACAATTTCACTATAAATTCATCACGAAGTGCAAAGATTATTGTGGAGTATAAATTTCAAACGTACATGTGTACACTGTCGGCATGCAATCTCGAGAAGCTTGATCTCCTGTAACGAGTTCGATATCAACAAATTTCCATCACGAGCCACTTCGTACCTCATTGTGTCGTTATCATTACTTTGATCAGTGCAGTCGATATACATGACTCTTATGTGATTATATAAGAGACATGTGTGCTGCGATACATAATGGGCCTTTGCTTCGGGAGGGGATTCACAGATCTGGCGAGAGGAGGGATAAATAATTTTGTAGTAACGAGCTCTAATTAGATCGTAATTACCATAATGTATGTTAGAAGGGCATTCCCTTAATGACTTACGTAACAATTAAACGTAACAGGAAAAACCTGTTTCTGCTTTGGTGGAGAAAGTCATCGCAGAGAAACTTGATCGTTGAGTTGGACCATTGTACAAGGAAATGTTTAATTCAGTTTTTAACACAAAATTTTGGATTCTATTTCAGATGTTTAACTGTACTTAATTGATAACGAGATGCTAAAGTCCCCTCTGGTGTCCTTGAAGAAACTAATCGTACATTGACACAAGTGTCTCTGCCTACGCAAGAAGTTGTTAAATTATACTATCAGCTCTTCTATCGATTATTTACGAGAATCAGAGTCTCGTAACGTATGGATTTATCTTCGACGGAGGATTCTTCGAATTGTCTGTTTGAGAGATTTCTTTGCAGTTAAATTCGTCGCACTCGATTTGAAGTAAAAATCATAAATTCTCGACACTCTCGGTAACTTGCGGTAAGTTTCACGGTTACCTTCTTTTATGTCACCGAGAAGTTTCGAACTCTACTCGCACCCTTTCTTTCTCTTTTTCAAGTGACTCGAGTCTCGGGCTAAATTTAAAATCCCGACCCGTTCGGGCACACTCGTGAATCTTCGGCTCTTCTCGGTTCTTAACGTCAGATCGGCGCCTACCAGTTTTCCCGCCGTGTCAGTGTGTGAGCTAGTGGTTAACTTACACCAATATATCTAGACCTCGTATTGGACCTCCCACTCCCAGTTTTCAGTAAGTAGAATGGCTTTAACTGTGTAAGTAACGTCGGCACACGTGGTCCATGCGAGTTTACCCCTTCCACTGCTATGCGCGGTCTAGATATTTATGGTCTAAGGTGGTTAGCAGATCAGTTTGCGCGATGTTAGACTCCGACGCGTTCTCCACGACCTGACGGTTTACCAGATTTTGTTTTTCAACATCTTGACTCCTCAAACGCAAAAAAAGGACGACGCGTCACCACCTGTTGCTGTCCTGAATCTCATTATCCTCGTTATAACGAGTAAGTTTCTATACCTGTCATTCCTACTCTCTCTTCTGACACTTTAAGCCTCCTAACTTATGAATTCCCTTTATTTTGTTACCTCCGTTGCATATGTGGTGCATTATGCTACTATACGTCATATAAAATCTGTACATTTTCCTGCTTACGATTGTCATTTCATTTTTCAGTTTACGGATAAACTTATGCAAGGATCCTCACGATACGTCGTGGTCACCCTCTGTTATCCTGCGAATCATTTTTATTTTGCTAACTCGATGTGTACACTGCATTAATTATGTAATATGTCATGTAAACAAATTTGTGCATCTTTACAGATGAGTTTGCACAAGGATCTCGTCAATATGAAGAATGAATCAATTGTTTTGTTAATAAGAAGAATGGAGTTCATTGCGAAGCCTACAAATACTGGATATTCTTTGCGGTCACAAAATCACTGTTTTAGGTGTGAATTTAATGTGCGTTTCAAGTGTTATCTGTCACTTAGAGGTGTGTTCCGTAATGCAAGAGGAGTGCCCATCTATTTTAGTCTTGATTACTTCTTATCGGACGGATATGCATTGTTTGAGTAGCGTTTTAGTGGAATGTATCTTGGCCATTATTGACATGTGTAGATATTCCGTTTGTCGTGCACATTTTATTTATCAGTTAATTTTATTTGGGACTGTAAAACACACGTTGGACCGGAAACAAAGTAACATTCGCCTGCCAAATTATTAACAAATGTTCCTTAACTGGAACGTGGAAATTTGAAGAAAGGAAAAAGTCCTCTCCTTGGCGTAATCGATATTCTTAATTCACTTTTTTTCCTTCCCGAGCGATATGATATCTCATTGGTTCCAACACAAAGTTAAAGTGCATTACAGCGGTTCCCAAATTATGCCAAATTATCAGACAATTAATACTAATTATGAGTGGCTTTGATTAATTATTTTAATCAATTTATCTCCGTTTTTTTTTTTCTAATTTTGTAGCTGAACTGAATATGGGAGTTGCAGCTGATCGAAGAGCCTTTCGCTGCAGTAATCTCAGTATCGATACCTAAATGATAACATTCATGATCAACTGATGATGACCACATCATATCATAGTTAAGAGATATAGAATTTATTCGAGTTTATTCGAGCCAAATAATTATACTTTGAATTAACAAAATGTTTCTTCGGTACTAGTCGAAGAAATATTTCTTTGGTTCGATGAAATTGTTATCTCGGTATAAATATCTCAATGTAACAAAGCTTTTGTAAGACAATCCTTAATGGGATCATTTTTCTTATATTTTCAGCCATTCCTTTGCGACAAGTTGAAGAGGACCATCGAAATGGCACGAATGAAAATCAATTCTCAACAATTACCCGTCAAGGCTCATTTTTTTTTCTTCATGGCAGGTGAGATGTGACTATTTTTTTAGATATTACATTCTGATAGCTTAATCGAATTTTCTAATGGTTTTCCCTTGACAAATTTCCTTCCAGAGTCGATGTCGAAGAGTCCTCTTGTACGTGCTGGAATGTTAATGAATTAATTAACGGCCCTTGAATAATCAAGACAAGTGTTTAAATGCTCACGTGATGATTCGACTCGAACTGAATTTCTGTACCGACGAATCGGCGTCGACCTCGACGGCAATATTTCACGCTCCGAATTAATCCGAATTAATCCTTCTAAGTGATAAAGAATACCCTAATCAGCGTACATTATATAAGTCCATAGTGTCGTGGTAGCTTGTCAATGATTAGGCTGAAATAGAAACGCCAGGAAGTATTTCCAGCATACGCTTCAGATTATTCGAGATAATGGCCCGTTTGTTAATCGCTTTAAAATCGCTTTACTGACAGAGACGTTTAAGAGATTATTAGTCTTTTACTTGGCACGATGAAGTGTGAAATTAATTATGGATGAAAATCTAATTATGGTAATTTCGCGAGAGGAGGAGATTAAGTTGCTTCGGCAATTTACCTTTCCTGATTTTATTGCGTCCTGGACATTCTTGCCGGTTTCCCTGCTACAAGGAAAACTTATAGTCATTTCTTAAATGAATAAATGTAATGACCGGTAATTATTGCGTTTCCCTATTGGAACAAGAAAACTCGAAAATAAGCGATAAAATGCAAAAACGCGAGTTTCCTCACGTTTTTTTTTTATCAACAATCCTTATATTAGTTTTTTCTTGTATGTGAAAATTAATAGACATTTATTCTCTAATTGTTAAAACCGCGAAAATTGAAAATATAAATCTTTATAACATTCCGAATAATTTCTCTCTAATTTTTAATATCACCAATTTTTTTTTCTGATATGTGGAAAACTAATGCAAATTTTCTTATCTAATAATTGGATACAATTAAGTATAATTAATCTTAGGAAGCTTTGTAATTTCCTGAAACAGGGAATGTCAATCAGTAATTTATTATTTACTCATTCTGTTTTCCCCTTTTTCAGCGATGGGTCCCATATTACCATTTTTGCCAGTATATGGGAAGCAAATAGGCATCTCGCCGATGGTCATGGGCAGTATCACTGCAATACTGCCGATCATGTTTCTGATCGCAAAGCCAGCCTTCGGGCTGCTGGTAGACCACTTTCGTGATTGGAGGAAGTCGCTCTTCATCGGCTTGCTGGCTGTTACTAGTTGCTGCTACGTCCTTATGTATTTCCTGCCAGTTGTGCCATTGCCCTTGCTTCCGCAAAGGGAATTCAAGAACGTCTCCTGTCTGGACCTCGAAGTCTGCACCCCTCGGGTGGGTTATCTTCTGAATGCAAGAATAATTAATAATCTGGCCCGTGCGAAATAAGGCTCTTAGAAGTTTCCAAGTTTCGTGGAACGAGGAACTTCGAGGGAGATATTTTATATCTTAGGATGTGAATCAGTGAAACTGTTCAATTAATGTATCGGAGGACGTCGATAAGTGAGATTGTTCATTTTATGTCGGGGGTGTTTTAAGTGAAATTGTTCACTTCATACCACAGGACGTTAATAAGTGAGGTTTTCCTTTTATATTGGAGAATATCCATGAGTGAGATTTTTTAAGTCTGTATCAAAGTACAGTGATAATGTTCAGTAATTGTTTAGGCACACAAGGGACTCCCTGAATCATTGTGATACGTCCCTTGGGGGTCCGATTCAGAGCCGAGCTCCCCTAATTCTAATTACAAGAGCACTGTCCTTAATTCGGGAACTGAACACCACCGCAGTCCCCCTTTCGCAGCAACAAAAGAGACCTTATTAAGTGTCGGGCCTGATTTTTTTTTTCACTTCCAATTCACTAGCCCACCTACTAAGAGGAGTTATTTATTCCCTGTCGTTTTTCTCATTTGTAGAGAGATTAGATGAAAATACTTCCTTTTAGAACGTCACCGGGAAGGAATCCTGCTTCCTGAGGAACAATGTGACTTGCTGGTGGAATTGTCAAGGAAGGTCAAGAAGCTTTGAGACCACTTATTATCGTGGCCAACAAGAGTTCTCCCCGAACACCACTTGCCTTCAAAATAATGCCACTTGTACATCGGGTGCCACCTGCGATGTCATTTGCAATGACTTTACGGAGATCTGCACCTATATGTCCTCAACTTTCTGGGGATTCATTCTTCTTATGTCCTTGGGCAACATTGGCTTCAATGTGGCCAACTGCATCAGCGATGCAATATGCTTCGATGTTCTCGGTGAATATATTGCTTTATAAATGAGATTTTATTTTCTAACATTAGAAATCACTAACCTAATCTCTTCTTCCTTAAAGGTATTTTTTCTTCGGTTTTGTTAAACTTATATAGAATTCTACTGCCATAACGTGATATAGAATTGATTTTCTTCATATGTAGTATACTGACCTAACCTCTTAAAAGTATTTTCTTCAGTTTTATGACATGGAATTATCGTCATTCGAGGTCGAATTAACTTTTTTCAAATCACAGGAGAAGGTGGGCAAATGGGATACGGCAGACAGCGAGTATGGGGAACGATTGGCTTCGGAATAACTGCATTTCTGGCTGGCTATTCCATTGATTACGTGTCCCAAGGGGAGTCTATAAAGTCTTACACACCGGCTTTCATTCTAGTCCTAGCGTTTACCTTGATCGACCTGCTATGCTGCTCGAAACTGGAAGTGAGTAATATTTTTCTTGGATAATAGACTCGAATTTATTGTTCATCAGATGTAATCATTTTAGCTGCCTATTATGTCACGGTCCGACAACATAATTGGGGACGTCTTCAAATTAGTACGCATGACACCGATAGCTGTGTTCCTGTGTTTTGCCACTCTCGCTGGCATCCTCGACAGTTTTCTGATCTACTTTCTATTCTGGTAAGGAGATCAGCATAGAAATATTAATAACAAAATATAATTTGTTCAGAGAACATGTTTAAAAAATTGTACTCATTTCAGGTACATCGAAGATCTAGCGATAGCAACTAATTACATGAACGAAATCAAATTGATTGAAGGTCTGATCGTTGCAGCGGAGACCCTGGGTGGAGAGGTTATATTCTTCACGTTCTCTGGTAAACTATTTTGTCTCTTATCATTTCTCTTTACGAGGAATATGAACGGTGCTAATAATATTTAATGGCAGGGAAGATTCTGAAGAAGTTGGGCTACGGTTACTGCTTCGCTCTGTGTTTTGTGTGCTATGCTGTGAGGCTCGGTCTCATTTCTTTGGCCCCGACACCCTGGTGGGTGGTTCCCATTGAGTTCTTTATGCAAGGACCTACGTATGCATTATGCTACACGACAATTGTCGCTTATGCCAGTGCGATCTCTCCTCCTGGCACATCGGCTACTGTCCAAGGCATCGTTGCTGGAATGGATGATGGGTTTGGTGAGTTGGAACATAAATTAACGGAATTAGAATACTGAGTGTTTAATGTAACCCTCTACAGCGTTTTGAGATTTTAATTCTGGGATTTTCTCAGGTTTAAAGTGCACGTTTCTTAGTGGAAAATATGAATTATTCCTTCACGTCTTTAAATTTATAGGCTTCGCAGTGGGCAGTTTCATCGGTGGGATTTTGTACAAAGACGTGGGCGGTGTAAAGACGTTACGGATATTCTCCTCGATCGCCATTATATCGGCCTTCACGTATTTATTGCTGTACACGACGTACTTAAAGCGTTCCATGCCGAAAACTCGTAAGAACGGTTTATTACTTTATAACAATGAATTGAAAATTCCATTTGTATTTGATACTGCGATACCATTTATTATAATTCTTACAGGCAAACCGAAATCCATCGATTGCAAAATGCCTGAAAACACAGCGGAGGAAATGGTGGCTCTTCCAAGCACTTTATAACACAAAGACGAATTTATGCAATAAGGAGAAATTAATATTACCAAATTTTATCATAAGTCAGCTTTAAGGGGTCTATGAGTGAGAGAGTGCCACGTCAATATAACGCCCAACACGACTTACATTATAACGTATCTAGTGATTAACTGACCGGTGTATGTTTTTATACGCGACTGTGTAAATTTAATACGATGACAAAGACTAATTATTTGTAAGCGACCAGAAGAATTATAAAGATGTATGTTAACTTTTTCACAAACGCTGTATATCACATTTTCATGAATACCCCTGAGAAAGGAATTGCATGCAGAGATGAATTGAGAGATTGCTCACGGACAGGATGAATCAGAGATGGCACTTCATCTTTCGTTCTGCTTTCGAAATGACACTTCAGATATGTACCAGAAATATCCGCAGGAATAGCGGTGTTTGTGATGCAAGAAATTTGGTAGCTCTGTTCCCTCAGGCCTGGCTACTCTTGTCTTCAAAGTATTCTTTATCCTCTCTGGGGTAACTCGTTTCCTTGTCATATTTGAAATTGGCGGGAAAATGGCGTCGGCAGTTTGAACCACGCGCATGCGCGGGAGGTGGTCACGTGGAAAAATGACAGATGGCTGGCGGCTGGACACTTTGCCGTCGGACGTTTTAATCCTAATTTTCGACTACTGTCATGCCTTCGACCTTGTCCGTCTCAGCGAAGTGTGCACGCGATTTCACGAGATCATTAAAGACGACACACTATGGATCAAGAGGAGTAAAAAGCCGATCGCGACCAACCAGGTGTCGAAAAGGTTCCGCGAAAGGTACGTTAGGTTATGTTTGGCCGTTAACTCGGGAATCTGCACCGCACGTGTCACCGATATAACCGCTGTCGATAAAAATAAACACAGAGTGTGTACACACGGCCGTTTATAACGTGATATTGCGTGATTTCTCACATTTCAGATGTAACCCGTTGTTATGCCTTCACACAAAATGGCACGTGACCCAGAACTGGCAAAATGGCAAATACGAGAGGAAAATTCTACTCTCGAAGAAGACCAAACTGATGCCATGGATGCAACTAACGAGCAGCACTTTATGGTGGAGCGGAGGCCCTGAAATACGTGGCTACCGTAGGAGCGATCCCTTCAACAAGTCTAACGTAGTCTTTAGCGTTAAACATACGAACGATGTCTGTAAATTCATTGTTAAGGATGATAACGTTTACTGCGGTAGCAGGTATATGTCTACGTTCTTCAGTCCTAAGGTTTAAGCGAGAGTTTGGTCTGACTTCTGTTTGGAATTGATAGAGACGGAGGCTTGCAAGTATGGAATAGGGATCAATGTTGTACCTTAAATATAGAGAACGCACACAATGGCGATGTGCATGCCTTAGACGTTACATCTTCGTACTCAATCGTCTCGGGGTCAAGGGATGGTACCGTAAAGGTATTCAGAGTGTGAATAAACTAAAATTTTACGCTAAGAAGAATTAAAACACTCTGACGTTACAGATTTGGAATACCACTCTGATCGATGTCGAAAGCACTCCGCCTCCAACTCTACACATGTTGGACAGGGTCTGGTCGCTCGCTGTCGAACCGACTGGAACCAAGTTTGCAGTGGGACTGTCAGGAGTCAATGATAGAATTCCACTTAGAATATATGACATGGAATGGTTGGTTTTAATTTAAATATTAGATAAAATATTAATTGGACACTATCTTATTTGATGACGATTCAGTTTTAGCGAACCAAATGTACTTGTTCACAACTGGAGACTGGGTGCCGGAATTTTGGACATGGTCTGGGACGATCCCAACACGTTACTTACTTGTGGTTACGATTCCTACACCAGGAAGTGGGATTTGAGGTTAGTTATTTAAATTTCTTTCGTACTCTAATTCAGGGCCATTCCTGGTGGTGCACAGTGTGGATTGACCGTAGACAGTTTATTAAATGTAAAACTTTTACTAACAAAAATACAAAAGAAATATTTCCTTTGCATGATAATTCTTTAAAACTATGTATATGTTGTTACAAAGGCAGACGTAGCAGTTAAGTTATATTAAATTGAATTAATAAGGGCTGCGTTGTTGTCTCTAGGAGGCCAACAACCCAGGAACGGCCCCCTAAATATTTCAATCTGAATTTCAGAACTGCTTCCTGCGTCAATATATGGCCCGATCCCACAAACGCTTCAATATACTGCATATCCTCCGACCACCACAATGCAGTAATTACTGGAGCCCAAGTCAATGCTAAAGCCGTCTTATGGGATCAACGACAAACGAAATACGTACAGGTATCTTCAAACTGCCTCAATTTAAGGATTCACCCCAATTTTCTTCAATAAGTTTAACCGATACTCTTTATATGCCCATCATGGTGGGACCCCTCCATCGATGAGTTGAAAATAAGTGTTCAACACTACGAAAGAATTTTTTCCAGGTGTACTTCCTGAGCAAACGCTGCATGTCAGGCCCTGTGTACAGCTTGAGCTTCGATAGCTGCCACCTCTACGGAGCAATGGACCAGTCCCTCGTAGAGCTGAAATTCTCAGGCTATTCTTACACTGAGAACAACTACAACGAGATCCTAAAGTTTCTGACCGACTGAATCGACATTAGCTAGGCTAGACTAATTAACGTAATCCAAGACGAAAGGCTGTTAAGAGATAATAAACTATGCGACTGTTAAGGAAACAACCGTTAACCGTCAACGATTTACCATGTACACACCAAGTACATCCGTAGACCATTACAATAATAATACAAAAGGACAACTCCGCATTAAAGTACAAAAAACGACCTCGAAATTACAAGAAGTCCACGATTAACAATTACCAATTGTACTTAACCTTAAGTACGGTTTTAACTACGTCGTTAGGTAATGTAGAATTTCAGCAGGCAACGAAGATTAGGCGAAGTTTCTCTTTTTCTTTCTCTCTTTGTTAACACGCGACATTCGGTGGACAACGGTGGACGAGAATGCCTTCTCTTTGGATATGGCGTCGATAGAACACGACGTGTAAATGTATTTGGCGCGAAACTGTCGGTTTTTTTTTATGAGAAGCCGTTAATGCCTCCCACTGTACATGCCACTGTACAGTGGCGATCATAAATGCCTTCTCATCACCCTGGCGACGTTTATATCCCTTTACTGTACATGTCACTGTACAGTGGAGGGCATAAATGTCTTCTCATGCGATACCATATCTGCTGGGAAGGCGCTCATGTCCTTCACTGTACATGTGGACGCAATTTCCCTAAATTAAGTACACCGATCCCTGTGGATTGCACATTTCCCTCGCTTATCGAGTCCCTATTTAAATTACCCTTTCCCATCATATCATGGCTCTGATCATGTAGTTAAGAATGCCGCCATTTTTGAAATACACCAGGTCGACTTCCGTATCGAATCGCACGAGGACTTCGAAGCTTTTCCCGTCGTCGGTCGTCACTGTGATCTTTTGGCCGGGTTGGAAGTTCTCAGGAATGGCAATGTCGAAAATTTCGTACCCTGTGAGGCCCAGGGTTTCTGCATTCTGTCCTGAGAGGTACTGCAGAGGAATGATGCCCATGCCCACGAGGTTCGACCTGAAAATTCCAAGAATTTAGGGTGTAACAAAAACTTCATATACATGTGTATACATGAAAACGTATAAAATAATGGTAAAACTTTTCTTCAAACTGGGTGCACCGAATAATTTGCAACATTAACACGTGATTAACCTATGTATTCGCTCGTAAGATTCAGCAATGACTGCTCGAATTCCCAGGAGGTAGGGTCCTTTCGCAGCCCAGTCCCTCGAAGAGCCAGCTCCGTAGTCCTTGCCAACGAGGATGATCAACGGTGTCTTCTCCTTTCCATACTTCTCCGCAGCATCGAAGACATCCATCTGTGTCCAAGAGATTCGCCATTTATAATGACACGGTTCGAAATTCCATTAAAGAGTTAATAAATAAGAGAAAACAGAAATAAAGACAAAAGGGAGCTGCACAATTCACCTCTTCGTTTGTAGGAATGTGAATCGTCCTAGGACCTGCCTTGTCGATTAATTTGTTTAACAATCGAATGTTTGCAAAGGTTCCCCTCGCCATAACTGCATCGTGACCTCTTCTCGAACCGTAGGAGTTAAATTCCTTTGGCGTAAGCCTGAAATAAAATCCTCCGTTGAATAAAATCGAGATAAATTAAGGCGTCTCAAATAAGTACACATTTTTTACAGTATTAAAGAAATGTGAAAGTGTCAACAATATACACACACCAAGGAGTAAGAATATTTACAAAACTTTCCTTCAAACTGATTGCCAAAGTTTTAGAAATGTCTACAGACAAATTTAACAAAACATTTGCATCGCCTTAAAGAGAGAATTTAAAGATTATGAATTAAATATAAATGATGATCACCCGCGACTAGCAAGATATCTCGCAGCAGGTGAATTCCGAGCTATACTTCCAGCTGGACTGATATGATCCGTTGTCACGGAATCGCCGAGACTCAATAAAACTCGAGCCTTTCTTATCGGAGCGATCGGCGGAAGTTCCTATAAATTGAACAAAGCATTTATTATTGAATTTTTTAAAATTTTACTCATCAAATTAAGGGTGCCCTGACATTCGAGTTAAAATTCTTGAGGCGATATGAAAGAGCCATTTTACACATATCATAACGTAAAGATTATATAAATATTTTTGCTTTTTGATATATAGAGTGACCCTTTCATAAGACCTTAGCGCATAGTTAGAGTTAAACGCCGATTTCGGATGTTTAACCGAAGGCGGATTATAATCTTCCGTTAACCTAACCTACATGGGTACAAGGTTAATTTCATGAATTCGAAATTAACTACTCATAATTATGAAATTTCACGTTAATCACGGTTAGTGCAACCGGCTTTAAAAATGATCTTAATTAATAGCTGACCTTCTGAATGTCCTGAAAGTACGGAGGATTTTTTATGTAAGTCGACGCAGGGTCCCAGGGATATAATTTCCCTTCCGGAGCGAACAGGTTGGCCCAGTTGTTGCTTCCCTTTTCGATTTTTCCATAAACTTCCTTGAACATCATGGGGATGACGTGCTTCTGCTCCACCGCGTGAATCTCCGCCCTGGTTGGCCAGATATCTCGCAGGAAGACTTTCTTTCCGTCCAAGGATAAACCTAACCTCCAAAAACGTATTTATTTAACAATTAATATGAATTAAATCCCCGGTAAGAAATCTTGGTTGTACAGGATTTTAATAATATTATTAATTACATGTTCATTTTCTAATTTACCTAGAGGATCTTTCTCAAAATCTATGTCGACAGTCCCTGCGATGGCATAAGCGATCACAAGAAGAGGCGATGCCAAATAATTGGCCCTGGTGTTGGGATGAATCCTGCCCTCGAAGTTTCGATTCCCAGAGAGCACTCCGCAGCAAACAAGTCCATTCTAAGTGCAAGGAAAACGGAGATACAATTGAGGTTAACGTAAACCGAAATTATTATAATCTACGTTATACACGTGTATATTATTATCGTAGCTATGAATACAGCTACGATAATAATTTTCTTCCTTATAATGATATTCGCTGCTGCTCACATAATTCAAGAAAGTCCCTCTCGACTATACAAAATGACGATAACATATCCTACGATATCTTACTTATTTACTAGCTTATACCTGAATTTATTAAGCAACGGAACAACAATAATTTCAACTCTTCGTTCTTTACAGAATTTAGGGATTTCAACGAGTGTCCTAAATTATGTGAACGGTACTGTATATTATGTTATGAAGTTCTCGTAGAACTGTATTTGTCTCGAAACTCTAACGAGTCTCTTGATACCATAGCTGTGATAATAATTCACCTTCTCTATCGCGTCAATGATAGGATCATCGAGAGGCCCGCTGTTTCCAATACAAGTCATACAGCCATAACCGACAATGTCGAATCCCAATTTCGTGAGTGCTGGTACGACCCCACTGGCACCTAAATAATAAGTAACGACGCCCGATCCAGGTGACATTGATGTCTTTATGTAAGGAGCCACAGTAAGACCAGCATCTACTGCTTTCTTCGCCAACAGACCTGTAAGTAATAATTTTGGTAATTAATTCTTTCCTTGATAAGACATAATTTTATCATTCGTTAATATTAATTCATATAAATACGACCTAATACTTGTACAGCTTATTTTATACTTAGATAGTTTATTAGAAAACTGGCAGCGATAAGTTTGAAAATGAGCATTCTCAATAAATAGACAAGGATTATTATACATTGACTATTATCAACAGCATTACGATCTGAGAAAATATTCTAAATCATCGGAGAAAATTAGCTTGTTAGAAATTCATAATAAAATAATAACATCGGAAAGTAATAAATCTAATGAAATATTCTAAATCATCGGAGAAAATTAGCTTGTTAGAAATTCATAATAAAATAATAACATCGGAAAGCGATGAATCCAATGAAATATTCTAAATAATGATTTTAGGAAGTGATAAATCTGATAAAATGTTATAAATAATCAAGAAAAATTAGGTTGTTAGAAATTGATAGTGGAATTGTATAATGATAGTTATTGAAATCGTGTCTTAGATATCCCAGAGGACTTTCGGTCGCCGGTTGAAAATATGGGAGAATAACCGAAACTGACCTGCCCCAAGCATGACACTGGGATTGCTGGTGTTAGTACAACTTGTAATGGCAGCAATAACGACCGATCCGTGTCTAAGGGTGTACTCCTTCCCCTCATACAGGAAATTAGCCTCGGTGTCCAATTTGGAAGGACTCAAGCCAAATCCTTTGAAGCCGACCTGCGAACAAAGCGTAGAAGTCAAAAGAAGAGGCCCTCGGATTTCCCGAATTTAGACAATGAACAAAGCCAAGACCCGGTGCTGTTTTGATCTCGGATTTACCCTCTAATTACAAGAATAGTAATGTCGATTCTCATTACGATCACCACCGCTCATATATCCTGAAATGAAACTCGCAAAATTAATTCCCCACGAAGAGGGAGATACAAAATGAACATTTAATAAATAATTGACTAGCCAACTAGGTGAGATTCTAAATTATAAATTAACTTGAAAGAGAAAATGAATCCATTGGGAAGATTTAATAAATTTGTATGTATGGCAATAAATCAAGTAGTAAATTAATTAATATATAAAAACAGTCAAATCTGTTACCGTCGTCTTCTACAGTCAAAATGTACTTTCATCTCACTTACGTGTAATGTACATTGTGTAATAAATATAATATACACGTACGTGTATAAAACAAATGCCAGGTGTAATCGTGATTAAAAATATATACATTCGAGATAGACATCATTTTTTAGAAAATCGGTTTTAATTCCTCGATGTAAGTGCAGGTGCAGTGTGTAATTGTGAGGTACTATCTGAAATTACTTTTCCATTTTTCAGTATCAATGTAAACGGAGAACTGCCGAGCTGTCTTGGAACAATGTTCAAAGTTCGATGATCCGACAAAAGTGATCGACCCTGCACCGCCAGGAATAAATGTTGAAGAGATTTGCTGAAGAAGCGCACACGAGGCCTGACAATGTACAAGGTTAATGTACTCGACAGTCATCGAAAAAGTCACCTCTCTACGGTATAAAAAAAAACAATACTTTTTCCAGTCCCATTCACTGAAATCAGAGCTTAACGAATATAAAAAAAAAAAATACATATTCACAATAGTAAAGAAAAATATTTTCCTGTAAATCAGAAACGTTCTCAAACAGTCCAATATTAAAAATATTGCTTGCTTAAAATCGATGTTCGGTCTTAGTATTGATTCCAAAATATTATGTGAAAATTTAATATTGAAATATCGATGAATCGAGGTAGAGCAATCTACAGGTTGAAAATGATTTAAGAGATATTGCACCAATATTCGATATTAAAATATTGATCATCCGAGGTAAATCCAGGAATTTGTAATTCATTTTGAAACGTATGTGTGTCAAATTATGCTTTATTATTAATTTTTCTTTAAATAGGATAAGGCAGGTCAAGAGGACCTTTGAAGAGGTCCCTGAAAAGGTGTCCCGAGGGGATCAGCTTTCTTCGAGGAAGGTGGCAGGATATATTTACGACACATTTCTTCGACCTGAGGAAGGGGCCCAATTTTAGACAATTAGAAATTCGTTCCCACTCCTGAACGGAAATTCTCCCGGGGGAGATTCCCGTTGTCAACCCCCTGAAGAGAACCTTTTCACGAAAGAGTACAGTCATCGGAATCATTCGAGCTCGCTCCCGAAAGTTTGTCTTAAGGTGATATGAAAGTGGCATCGAGTAGGTTTTGTTTATAAAACTTTTCTCCCAACTCGATTTACCGAATAGTTTGAAACTTTACAACGTTAATAGGGAGACTATAAGGAAGGTCCTGAAACTCATGAAATTTCAATTCTTTTCAAATTTGTTTATAGGTATTTTAAAAACAGTTTATAAAAAATGAAATTTCCCGAGTTTCAGCACCTACCTTAGGGTCTCCATATTCACGTTTTAAAGTATGAAACGATTTGAGACACCCAGTTCTATGAAAAGTTTTATGAACGATTCAGCTTTCGGATGCCACTTTCACATCCCCTTAACTCTTCGACAATTATCCTCGGGATTTCCCAGGTGATTAGCAGACCTATTCGGAATGAAATTCTGATAACAGCTGTTCGATAATCTGAGGCATCCTCCTTTATCTCTGGCCTTTGAAGCTTCCCCATTTTAATCCTTAAGGTGATGTGAAAGTGACATCGAAGTTTTGTTTATGAAACTTTTCTCCCGACTCGATTTACCGAATAGTTTGAAACTTTACAACGTTAATAGGGAGACTATAAGGAAGGTCCTGAAACTCATGAAATTTAAATTCTTTTCAAATTTCTTTATAGGTATTTTAAAAAGTAGTTTATAAAAAATAAAATTTCCCGAGTTTCAGGACCTGCCTTAGGGTCTCTATATTCACGTTTTAAAGTATGAAACGATTTGAGACCCCCAGTTCTATGAAAAGTTTTACGAACGATTGAGCTTTCGGATGCCACTTTCACATCCCCTTAATTGTTCCATCGACAATTAGACTCGTACAGGATTTTCGAAATTCCCTCCTCGAGGTCGCCGAAAGGAAAAAGAGAGAGAGAGAGAAAAAAAAAAGAGCGAAATATGCAAACGCTCGCCTTTTTCGAAATCATTGCGACACGGCGACGATTCCGTTCGAAACTCGCCGGTACGAAGGCAACGAAATGTCTGAGATCTGCAAAACCAAAAGGATGTCGAATCAGCGATTTTGACAAGACACCGACTTCCGAGCATCAGAACTACGAGTCCAGTTCCTGCGAGTGTCTTAAGCCGTCTAGAGGCCTCAAATTTGGCAGCATTTAGAAGAAAATCACCGAAAATCATCGCCCAAGCCTCATCGAAAAAATTGGCCAAAAATTGGTAAGTCGAGAGAAAAAAAAAATATATATATATAATCTCCCTTAAAAATTATATTAAGTTATCCGACAATTCTATCGTTGATTAATCGCCTCGTGGATGTAATTCGCAGATTTCATCGCACCCTTTTGAACGTTTGGAAAAGTTTCATATAAAATACGATCTCCCTTGAAAATAGTTTCACCAAAGCGGACCTATCGACGACTGCAATTTTTAATATTATTATATATTATGTCACGCTATCTGAGAATTTTTTTCATTCATTTATCGCCTAGTGAATGTAATTTATAAATGGCGTTTACGGTCAATACAAATTTCAATTTGGGGACAGGAATTTTCATTGCACCCTATTGAATGATATTATACTTAATGTTATTATATACCGTGTTATATTATCTGACAATTTTTGTCTTTCATTTGTCGCTCCGCAGATACAATTTGCAAATGGCTTTTACAGTATAAGGGAATTCCCAAAGGCGAAGGGAATTTTATTGCACCCTTTTGAGTCTTTGGGAAATTTCCCTACCTCGAGGGTTTCCTTTTATTGCCCTAGAAGAATTGCCCCGGTGAAGGTAAACTTCGCGGGGGGTAAGGAAAGGACTTTTTGGAAAAAGTCCCACTCTAATTGGCCTTTATTGCTCGATTCTTTTTCCCTGGTAAATGAAATCCCGCTTGTGGAGCCGTTTTCCGAAGCTCCAAAATTCCCGCTTTAATATGGAAAACAATATTCGCACGTTCACATGGAGGATAATTCTCGGATAATGTACAATGGACCCTTAATCTTTTCCGACGAAATTTTAATGGGTTTCGCCATTAGCTTTGAAGACGTTTCCTGGATTTGAGTCACGAAAAGGGAATGGCGATATCGTAAATGGCCTAACGTGACTAACAGTCCCAAACTCAAAGTAGTTAAGTGACTCAAATATTTTCTATTTAACGTGATAATTGTAGAGATATTGCCCCGAACAACCGACAATTCCATAGATAATTAATAATTAATTGTTTCACCATTAAACGGCATCCCTTCCATGTCGATATCCATGACCTAGACAACCGTACCCTTTGCTTTCCAGAATACAAAATTATTCCCTGATTATTATTAATTAAAATCACGTCCCATTAAACGCGACAATTGCATCAGTTTACTCGAAATTTGATAAACGAGTGATAATTAATTATTTTATTTAACGTAGCATTCTCTAAGGGTTGGTTGATCTTGACAATGGAGCGTACCACAGCCGATGCTTTTTTAAAGTAGCAAAATAGTTGTCTAAATATTATGAATTAAATTATGATTTTAATATCACGTAGAAAAGTAGTCGCTAATCTCTCATCCTTATTTCTATATTTAGAATAAGCAAAAGGCCTCGCGTTTCACACTCGGCACGAGAGTCAGCTCAGACTGCGATCGCATTTCAATTTACAGTAAAACATTTATACACCCTGATAAAATGAAAATGCCCCAGTTAATTTGCATAATCATTTGTTATTTCGATGCCACGATAAATAGCACACTTATTTCCTCGAGGGGGGGAAAAATCGACTTAGTTGATTTAAACAAATTTTCATTACTCAATCTGACGTTTCTTGCGGCGCGTTTAATTCCAGGATTTTGTTGTAGCAACGCATATTATTATTTTTTTTCTCTTTTCGTACGATCAGCTGTTCTCGCTTCTTTTCCTCGGGGGGATAAATGGGAAAACTAATCGAGGAAGCTTTCGAATTTTCCACGACAGGATTTACGTGCCTCGGTTTCAATTAATGTTCCAGGGCACTCGAGTAATGTGATTCCCGTGTTTGACATGTCTCAATAGAAATCGATCCTGATCGATCCTGGTGCATCGTGAAATGATAAACGACCATTGTTTCTCGAGAACGTCGTAGCTGCCACTTCGCGATCATCCCGAAGAACGTTTCCTGCCTTTCTAGCGAACGGATCGTAACGAAATCTCGAAGAAAAATTGGAATTGCATTAAACAGTCATGGACATGTTGAAATAAAGTAGTTGCAAAAATTGCGAAAACCCATGAGACGAAAGGAAAAATTAATTGCTTAAAGAATCGCTTGTCAAAAGTATTCTTTCATATCGACATGTAAGTAGAGATCCTGAATTTCCTCATGTTATATATTTTTCATCGTTATATTAGTATTTTCATTATAAAAAAAAAATTCCGCTCAATTGTTCGTTGATCAAATTATTCCTAATTATTTCTGATTTCTTTGCGTTAATTAGGAGAATGCTCCCGATTCCCCTGGGAACCCCGAAGAGGACCTGGAAGGGGAAGTCCGAAAAGTCGACCAATCAGAGGGGAGGATTTCAAGATTTCCCAAGAGGAGGGAGAGGGAAAAGTCCCAATCGGTCCGAAAAATCGGCCAATAGTTGAGTAGAATTTTCAAGTCCCATAGCCAAGGGAGGGAGAATGGTCAGCTAGATCAACATGGTGGGGAAAGAGTATATAAAGGGCTTCCAACTCTTCGGACCATCAGTCTTCCAGTGTGCGAGTGTGTGGGATAGCTCTTCAGTTTGTCGCTTAAGCTCTTCAGCATTTATTTCAATTTTAGCGGATCGTTTGAAATTTTACAAAGAACACGGAGTGAATATTAACAGTGAATATGAAAAGGCAATAAGCATGAAATCCACCGTTCAATTTGTTTATGGATATTTTTAAATTTCGCTACGGAAAATTAAATTACAAGGATGTAGAAACCTTCCTCATAGTCTCCGCATTCACTTTGTAAAGTTTCAAACAATTCGGTACACCTGGTGCGGAGAAAAGTTTCATCCACCAGGAGTGAACGTCGAGTCCCATCGCCAGGGGTGAGTGATAAACAATTATGAGATTAATTCTTGCGATATGCGTCGCTCGATGTTGGCTTCGAGTTAATTAAATAATGGCTGAAGAGGATCACCGAGGAGGCTGCTGTCGGATGCAATCTCGTCCGGTGAGGAAATTAAGATACCTCACCGGGTAGGATTCATCCAATGTCCGCCCCTCTTCATCGAATCACAGTGAACATTTCCCCGAAGAATAGGATTAAGAAGAAGGCGAGGAGAACTCTCGATGCTGGGGGCGCAGTATCGATCTAGTGACACGGTGTGATAAACTCGTGACTAGATCGAAATACTCGTCCCTGACTGCGAGAGCCATCAGCTTGAAGAAAGGTCTTTCGAAGCACCCCAAGGATCCATCTTGACAATCGAGTCCCGTATATTTTTCTTTGGTGATCTATCTGTATGGTGAATAAGAGGATCATAAAGCTAGATCAGCAAGGCAAAAAGTACGTGACACAGCATCGAGGGACTAGGATACAGTTTCTTCGACATCTTCAAGGCTCGATGGCACATCGAGCAGCTTCGTAGCACTTCCACATCGGGCTATCAGGATTTTCACTTCGACGTTGCATGAATGAATTGCTTTTATATCGTGTTAACTGATTAGAAGTAGCTAATCGATTTTCCTTTCTATGACAGCGTAACTAACTTTGCACAGGTTTCACCGATGGTGATGAGGTTCGAAGGAACTCTTGCTGTGATGTGTCGATGGTTACCTCATATCACAGCAGAAGTTACCTGGGATCCTGTCACCTTATTCATCGACACAAAATGGCTTGGATTGCTGATTAATTGCTACAGTCGCTTTGGGGATAAAGTACAGCATGGGATAAACGTAATCCTGTTTGACGTTGTACATTACTCGTCACTGGGTTATGTTTGTCCCATTCAGGTACTGACTTTCGACGTCACCTGCACTCATATTTGCACGCTGCACTTGCACTGTCACCGCAACATTTCCACCCTGCACTTTGTTTTGACATTTTGTTATAGGTTAACGACTCACTTTAGATTAGTGTGGATTTTTGGTGCCACTATTGTAGTGGAATTGTAATTTAACCCTCTGTAACGCCGTCACATGTTAGGATATTGATATTCTTTGAGTCTTATTAAATACCTTGCTAGACAGGCAGGACTTGAAGTCGTTCTTCATGTCACTGACAGGGACACGATCGTGAGGCCTTTTGGGACCGCTAACACTGGAGACGACGGTTGCTAAATCCAGGGTAACTACCTCCGAGAACACAGGATTCTGACTGTCGTCTCTGTAGTTTCGGAACATCTTCACTGCCTTCAAGTACTTCTCGATCCTCTCGATGTGTTCCTTGGAACGTCCTGAATTAAAAGAAATAAAATGATTTGTTTCACTTTTTAAATATGTTGGTTAATTTCCATTTTGACTACGAAATGTAATGTTTAAACGAGAATCTTGTAATCACCTGTTTGTTTCAAGTACACCAAGCTTTGATTGTCAACAGGGAAGAAACCAACGGTGGCTCCATATTCCGGACACATGTTAGAAATAGTTGCTCTATCGGCAATGCTCAGTTCACCAACTCCAGGTCCGAAGAATTCGACAAACTTGCCGACTACTCCTAGTTGGCGAAGGTTCTGCAACGAAGTTGAAGTATTTATTATATTTTCTCATTTTTGTTTAGTAGAGTTAATAAGTCTTTATATGGAATTTTTATTTACTAGTCCACGAGCAATTGCTCCAAGTACCTTAGTAATCGTAAGAACAAGATCAGTCGATGTAGCGTACTGGCTTAGAGAACCTTCCAGTTTGTATCCCACAACTTTTGGTATCAACATAGAAATTGCTTGACCGAGCATAACAGCCTCAGCTTCGATGCCTCCGACACCCCAGCCAAGAACTCCGAGACCGTTAATCATCGTAGTATGCGAATCCGTTCCCACTACACTGTCAGGATACAGAAGATTGTTATCGAATACCACTCTCGCCAAGTATTCCAAGTTGACTTGATGCACGATGCCACTACCAGGTGGAACGATCAACATGTTTTCAAAAGCCTTAGCACCCCACTTTAAGAACATAAATCGTTCCCTATTCCTCTCGAATTCGAGATCTTCATTCTTTTTCATCGCATCGGAACTGAAATAAACATGTTCATCAGTAAACACTATTCACAGTAAAATTTCAAAAGTTTTGGTACACCCAATTCGGAGAAAGATGTAATAAACCAGACTTTTAGCACGCCACATCCACATAATTTTTAAAAAGTCAGTATTGTTATTAGTTTATATACATTTAATTTAATACATCATACCTTCGACTAAAGTCAACTTGAATGGAATGATCGATGACCAAATCGGATGGACATATTGGATTGATCTTGTCAGGGTTTCCACCTAACTTTTTGACAGCGTCCCTCATGGCCGCAAAATCAACAACCGCTGGCACTCCAGTAAAGTCCTGCAAATAGGTAATTCAACATTTAAATATTATTATGTGCCAATGATTAAGAATGTATATAATGGCAACAATAAAATTATTACCTGAAGGAGCACTCTCGCAGGTTTGAAAGCCACCTCGACGCCATCTTCCACCTCTTGATTTTTCTCCCAGTTTAAAAGCTTCTCCACGTCGCTTGACTTCACTTGGAATTCATCGCAATTCCGTACAGCACTCTCTAACAGCACTCTCACCGAATAAGGTAATTTATCTAAAAGCCGAAGAATAATGAAAGTAGATAGCAAATTTTTCACATAATTATTTTTTCGATAGAACATACCATATGTTTCACCTAAAGTAGAAATATCATAAAACTGGCAGTCCTTATCTCCGACATTAATAGTCCGCAGTAAACTCTTGTATGGATTTGACCCTGAAAAAAACAATAAACTCGTATCTCTCCCAAAAGATATTGCCAAATTATAATCACGAGCTGTCGATAACTTATTATCAAAATTTTTAATACAACTTTCTTCCTGAAACATATCCCCCAAGAATTATAAAACTTAAATCAAAATGTTCTCTTTAAATTTCTGACTCGAGTGGTCTCGTAAGAACCACCGATCAGACCAGCAATTAGTATGCATATCGAGTCGCTTGCTTTCAGCCTGAGTTATGCTAGATCTCGTCCAAGGCTATTTTTTTCCAGAAGGATCTCCACCGATCTAATTAAATCTAAAGTCTGGAATGAATTCCCAATTACCAAAAAAATATCGCACTTTGGTATTGAACTTGAAGAAGACCCGAGTACACCCACAGGCCATTTACCACTGCAATTATCAAATTACAAGGTCTAAAAAGTGCACGAACAGTCAAAATGTAAGACCCTTTTAAATTATCAAATTCCCCATAAACTATAAACTGTCACTTAACCTACAAAGGTGAGTAATAATCATTAAATCAAGGAGGATCAATGACGTGCATTAAAGCACCAGTTATTAAGAAATGACGAAGCAATGACAGATGACATTCCTGACCTACTGACAGATGCACCGAGCAGGTGGAAATAATATTCCACATTTCCACCGCATCGTTCCATATTTTCTTTCTCTTCCTAAATCCGGGCTCAGAAAAACACTCTTCCGGATTTTTGCAACGATTTTTTTCACCAGCAATGTCATCTCAGAGTGAATTAATTCGTCGAAACAGAAGATTCCCGCGAGTGAACAATCACCAGGAAAGTGTGCAGATTTCAATCGTCTCGAAATAGCTGAAGATTACAGAAAATCAGGCGGATTTTACGTCGCAGTGGAAAAGCAAGCTCTGGATTACGTTAACACATGGACGAACGCGCATGAGAGGTGAATTGTTATTAATATTTAGTGAATTTCCTTAGGGTCAACAATAGACCGCTTTTTACTCACCAGCCATGATCGCGAGTCCACGAGTCACGTCGTCCACGACGTGATATATACATTTGTATATAAGTTTTACACGTGTGTCCCATCGGTGAGATAGGCACGCATGTGTATTCCGCATTTACGCTTAAAAACGCACGTCCACTCATTGAACTGTTTTCTGGTAGGGGCTCGCGCACTCGCGATGGCGGTGCCACCTACTAGAAGCCATTGGCGGCTTACGTACTAGTGATGATAATACCATGCGAGTAATGACGGTGGTGACTTGCCAACGCTTACCGACACTGCTCGCTTTTGATGGTAAGGGAAGAACATTCGTGGCACCCGCTTTGACTTTACTCTTCACCTACCTTATTTATTTTACGAGAAAGTGAAATTTTAACTTAATTAAATTCTACTTCGCAGCTAGTTCGCGGATCCTCCAGGCTCACCACGTGGAGGTTGCTGCGCATAGAAGCCCTTTACAAACGCAATAAATTAAGTTAAACATATTAAGAAAGAGAACGGAAGGGAGAGGGGATGTCTCCCATAAGGCCCGGTTTCACAACCCAAGTTAACCGAAGTTTGATTTTTAACGGTTAGGTTAAACCGTAGGTTAAAACTGGGGTTATCTCGACAATTTTAAATGGGGGAAATGAAGTAGTTTGCATGCGCGCAGATGCAACTGTACTGTGCGTACTTCAGTATTTTCGAGTTTATTTAATGCATGGACGATTGTCATTCCAAGTGAAAAGGTCAACTTGTTTCGGAATATCGGAGGGTCGCAGTTTTTCAAAATTCGAATAAATACCTGAGCAATGGAGAGCAGTTTAGAGAAGTCTATGGAAGACGTGTAAGTTTGAAAACTTCTCTTTTAGGTTATGTCGTCCAGAATTTGACAGTGGCTTTCTTGTTTAGAAATAACGCCGGGAATGTTATTGGCTGCATTCTGGCGGACCAATCCGGACTTTGTTTAGGAGGTAAGGATCTAAACATCGTAAGATATGCTAAACGAATTAACATATAGAAATCGTATCAATAGTTTAAATCTATGGATCTGAAATTAACCCAAGATAGAAAACGTAGGTCTTAACGTAATTCTAGCATTTAGATATCTTACGATAATTCTTTAGTCAAAGGAAAAGCATCGGGGGATAGCGCAGGTCGGATCGCTGCTATTGCCGACCAGGCTGCGAAACTAGAGCCAGGATCGCAAGCACCTGTTATTTCCCTTCAAAACGACAGTCGGTACGTTATGTTTACTTTCATTACATTTACTAAATGCGAAGAGAAGAGAAAGAATAAAAACTCGATACATTCTTTCAGAGAATGCTTGATTCATCGCCAGGGTCGAGTTGTCGGGGCAATATATAAGGAAGTAACGATTTGAGATAGCCTGAATGTTCTTTTTAAACTAACGATTGAAACTCTATTAAATAACTCAAATAACCAATCGTTCATTGGAAGATAAACGTTTAACAATACTGTCAGGTTATACAAAATAATGGTATAATTATTAACATTTTATATGTGCCCTAAAGAGCGTGTAAATTGCAATGTGTGTCTGGATAATCATTTAAGTTAATAAATAATGTGGAATATAATGACTCTCAAGGTCAATCTCCTTTTCTCCGGGTGTTGCGCCAGTTGTACCATTCCTTTATACCGAGCTTCACGAGATCCTGGTTCTCGTAAAGCCAAGTAATAAGTACGACGATTAGCATTACCACTCCGACAAATACATGTAAACGTTTGTCCTCGGGAAAGAAGTTATCCTGAAAAATAATGCCATGTTATAACAAACCATAGTGACAGCCCACCATACATTGACTGTCTTAATAACAGTGATATAAAAAGTGATTACATGTGACAATTTAGTAACAATCGCCGCAGCAATCAGAGATCCGCTGAATACTGGCTTCGGTATGAGTCCTCGAAGTGGATGACAATTAATTTCTAAGTGTCTTTTAGTGATGAACATGCAGGAGTGTAAGATCCTCAAGCTCATATTTATGCAGTTGCCAAGAATGAATCCTACAGGACCGAACCAGGTAGCGAAGATGTATGACGAAACGAGGAACGTAATTGATTCGTAGATCATGATCAGATTGTTCTTATTGATCGTTGCACTGTCCGCAGTGGCATTGGTGTAGCACTCCGTCACGCCATTAATGCCCATTAATAAAATTGCAAGGCAATGAGTTCTCAACAGTAGAACTGGTAGGTAGGAAATTAATTTCTCGCCGCCATACAGCCACAGAAGTACGGAGGAATATGACTGCCCGAAGACTAGACCGACCAAGCCAATAGACATCACGGTCGAGCATAAATATGTCAAAACTTTGACACTTTCTTGGATAATCAACTGAAAAATAGAACGTTATTATTTATAGTAAAATATCAATTGTCATTGCAATTGTTAATTTAATAATGCTTACTGGATTTTGATCTGACAAGGGTTTGTCACGTTTCACCATTTGGGTAAAGTAAAAATACCCACTATCTTCGATTGGACGGAAAATGAATCTAGCAGCTAAAGAGCCTAAGTTGTTTACAACTTCGTATGTTCCCTGCGATAAAATGGATGGATTAGTAAAAAGGAGGTGCGAATAGAAATATATTAATTCATTATCGGTAGCATGAATTATAAGGCACCTGCTCTGCGAACGTCAAAACTGGCACGATGGTCATAATCAATCGTTCCCCTTCGGTTAATACCTGCTTTAGGAAACCTTGTTTGAAAAAGCTCCATGTAAGGATGGTTAATTTTCTATCTAAACAGGAACCCTATAAACAAATAAATTTGTAGAACTTGATATATTAGTTAAATACTTCGCAAGTACTCACATAATTTTCCAGCTGACCAGGTAAAAAGTCCTTCACCGAAGTAAAAGGAAATTCTTTCACAACTATCTCATCGTTGTTGCCCCTAAGTGACATCTTTCTCTTCGGTTTGGATTTAATATTCTTTTTAATGTAATAGTGGAAGTAAGCGTAATGACTAGCAGTGTAAAAGACAGCAGCTACAAGTTGGGCGATGCCAAAAGCAAGGAGAGCGTTTTCAGGTTGATATAAAATCATTGGAACGAATGTCAGAGTACGAAGAGCAATCATAATTGTATCCAGGATTATCTGAAATTGGATAGTGAAATCACTGGTGTTTTAAAGGCATATTTGTCGAAAGAAAATCTAGGAAGACTTACTTTGAGCCGAACGAATAAAAATGCACTTGCTACTAATTGAATGACCAATGAAGACAGTTCGATAATACACGACACTGCAACTGCACACACGGCGAATGTATAATACGGGGGTAATGTCTCCGCAGTTGTTAGGACATACAGCCAGATGTAACCAAACAAAGAAGACATGACGAAGCATATCGGCACCCTGGAAAACATAACCATGACTACCTTTTAAAATCATTGTAATTTATCCATAATGTTGCACCGACAGAGGACTAACGTCACCCATAGTAAGTTAACCACTTGTGCCCAGTTATGCTCGACAGTGTTAGTCAAGCAAGCTTTCATAAACGGCTCCCGCGAAAGAAACAATATCATCGACTCCAAAAGAAGGAGCCGAACGTTCATCACACCAAGCACAGCATGGCCAACGTGTCGAACGACGAAGGCATTGAGGATCGACGTCACGCAGCGACATAGTACCTGAAAAAACAACCACATGTCGATTATCCATCCAAAAATAAAAAAACCACTTCACAGTTCATTAAAAACTTTGAAATGCATCCATCGATCATGTCTTATCCCTTGACGAAATATTATTCAAAATGAATCGATTAAAAATCCTGAAAACTCTCCGACGCTTGCTACAAAACTTGAATATAAGATATTCTAAGAATCTGGAAGACATTTTATTTCAAGATCAGGCAAAATCGCTGATGAACATAAATTTTCTAGGTATGCTGGAGCTCGATGTACTAATTTATCTTGAAATATAAATATCGGTCTGTAATACCTGAAAGAGAACGTTGAATGAGGCGTTCTCCAAACTGCTTTTCAATATATCCGGCGCCATACCTGCGCGATCGGGTCTCAGGTGTAAATTCGAGGATGCCTTTGGCCAGAGCTGTCAAAATAATTTTTGAGGTTATGCAATCCCGTCCAGGGGACCAGTCATTTTTCCCGAGTCCCGGGCGATCCCTCGACGGGGTATGACGCGTCATTGGGTATCGACATGCCGACGCTTGGCTGCCTCATTCTTCTAAAGTAACCTGCCACGTAATTTATATTATGTCACTCTTCCGAGCACCGCCATCTCCGCCAAATTTCACGACTGGCCCTAACCTTGACCTGGTTTTCAATGTTCTCGACAAAAAGCTCATCCCGTGCGTGTTTCGATTTGTTTGGATTTGTTTTAACTTGCGTACGTAAAGCGCCGAATCTCGGGGGTGAATGACGAGGACAGAACTATCGGCCGAGGTGGGAGTGCGAGAGAGACGATACCTCCCGCCATCTTGGATTTTCCACATGACGCGCGGCAATTCGAAAGTGCTCTCACGAGGTGATATAAATGGAACTAAAAGTAAACGAATCTACGAGAAATTGCCGGTTTCGATTGAAAATGTAAAAAAATGTTTATTCCACACAAATCTTAGGACTAAACTGCGGACAAGCGATGAGGTTAAAATTACAGACTGGTTTAAACAGTCAGGGTACTCGTGTAGTTTCTTCACCGGGATGCGATGTAGATCTCGAGACTTGACAATTTCGTAGAATCTGAATTCTAATAAATGTCTGTCATTTAAGAGATGATAGACAAATGCGTCTTTTGTAATTTGCAACAGTAATGATTCTAAGCACATTCAAGTTCCGTAAGGCAAGACCGAGTAAAAAATATGTGCACATCGATAGAGTTTATCGTATCAGTATTTTACATATTTGCATGGCAAATATTCAGAATTCAGCATCAGCGAATAAAATTTAAATACAAACGACGTTCACAGGATGATCTAGTTGGGGTGCAAAAATTTGCAGCCTGACTAGACTAAAACTTTCTTTGTACATTTGACCAGTAAATGCATGCTTGTAAGTGAATTTTGCATTTAGTCAATGCGAAATCCGATTAGTCAGGAGGTTTTGTAGTCTCTAACAGTAATCCACGTCAAACCATCGCCCTTGGGGCCATGGGGCGATGGAAATAAAATCTGCCACCAGGTTCTGAAATAACGAGAACAATTATATTATATAAGTTCTGTACTCTCCAGGAATAAAAACTGTTCAATTACTTGTGATCCAGGCCTAGGAATAACCTCCAGTTCTCTTTAGTACCAAAGTCGTAGGGATTTTTATATGTTTTTCCAAGAACTTTGTACTTATCGGTCTCGGAGCTGTTAATGCGAGCCTCTATGCTTGTTTCTCCTCTCGATATTAGTCCAGCGTGCCAGAAGGATAATGCTCCAAGTGCAGCGAGGGTCGCCACACATATCAACGCTGCGAACACTATGGCTCTGCGTCTCCATTCTTTCTCTCGACTATCTGCCATTTGTTTGGTTATTTCGTCCAATTCTGCTTGACTCAAGTGAGCCAAAGACTCTGTCTGATACCACAGTAATATTACACTTAAACTTCGAGTATGAAAGTTTATCGAAACATCAATTTGACTCGGAACGTTTCTACTCACCACTGGTATTATGATTGAATCGTTGATGCGTACAGGATGTCCATCCGGTTCCGGATCCGGTCCCACAAAGTATTCCTGATATGCTATTTCTATACCGAATATCAATATGAATAAAATCCCAACGACAGTGAATACCATATATTGGAAGAAATATCTATGATTATTATGACCTACGCAGTTGTTTAACCATGCTGTTCGATGCCATTAAGGAATTATAATCAAAATGTTGGTAAAAATGTGATCTCCCTCCAATCTCAATCGTAATTAAGGATACGACAATGATGATCCATTTTAAGCACACACTTATCACAAACGGAGCAATGATGCGTCCTCGGTGGTTTTGGTTTGATACACTTCTTACAAATACTCACAGCCTCTGGAATAAGACCTCCTTGGGGTGGATACCCTGCGGGGACTTTTACACCCATATAATAATGAAAACAAACGTTCATCAGTAGCCAGTTTCCAACGATTAGTAATATCACAGTCATAGTCGGGCTTTTATTCCACCAATATGGAAGCCCTATCCAATACGCAATGAACACGATGCATGCAGTGAGTAATGTCACTGCTACGACGAACACCTATGCATGGAATTATAACATGTCAATTTAAAAGATGCGCTTTCATTGTTCATTATGTTACTTACAGGACCTAGGCAGGCGGTGAAGTTTTCTACGAACCAAAATATTGGCTCCATTAATACATCGCATACATAATTCCAGTTCAGGAAATGATTGTAGAAAAGGGACTTAAATGTGATTCGAAAGCGAAGCCATCTGCGCTTGACTTTTAACCTGTAATATGAATGAAAGTCGTCAGCGTTCTGACGAAGTTTAAAAAATTCGAGAGTTTTATTAAAGCTAACCTCAAAGCACTTGGCGCTTTACTCAAAGACCACTCGATCTTCGTCATTTTCTGTCAAACTACCGGCGAATGAAGTCTAAAATTGAAAACCTTTCGAATGTTTCGAAACCAAACGAGTTTGTGAGTGGAGCAGAGTCAGCTGTTCACCAGGAAGATAATAAACTCCGAATGAAGAAGTGAGCTACGTCATCTCGGTAGCAGTTTCCAGCGCGCCTACACAGATGGCGCCACAATCACCAAACAAGCCCCGCTCGAAATTTAAAAATTTCGGCTCGAACCTGATTTAATAATCCGCGATAATAAATTGAAAACACTAGTACTCTTAACTAAACATTGTAGAAATACGTGAATAGTATTTAGAATGTGAAATTACATAGTAAGCCAGCTAGGCTTAGGCGTGAAAAATATAAATCGAATTTAAAGTAGCCCTCCACCCCCGATACAAATTTTAAAGATGGCGACGCCGCAAGGACGCGCGCGCGTCGGAGCTTTTTCGAACGAACGCAAGCGCAGGAAGTTAATAGGCCGTTTAGCGTGGCATGTTTTGCAGTCTCGTGATCCTCTGCGAAGGGCAGAAGTTCCTCGGAACTCCTTCGAGAAGGACCTATACGCGTTTGTTGTTCATTTGCGCTTCGACGGGTAAAAAATCGCGTGATTGTGAAGTTCGAGTTGGTTTAAATTTTGAAATCAAGCACCCCTTACGTCCTATGAAGAATCTCCCCTTATTAAAGTAAGTAGAACGAACGCATTCAACTCAGACAAGCCCGATTCCGTAAAACTTTAACCTCATTTCTCTGAATTAACGAATTTACAACATTCGAAAGGGTGAAAAACAAAATGGCGGAAAGCGAGAGTACACGTGATACCTGGTGAGATGTGGGGTGAGGTCATTCTCGAAATCTCAACTTTAAATTCCCATTTATCTTTTATTCCAGCTCCTTAAATCTTGCCCTTTATATTCCATTATATTCCTTTTCTGTGTATCTAGTCCCCAGAATGACTTCCGGCATTTATACCAAAATTTGATCCGCTCCAAAAACAGGACCACGTGTATAAGATGAGGCATGAAAATCTTTAGTCCTCGGTAAGATCTTGTTTTATTAATCTTTGATTTTAAGTTGCCCTTCAAATCCTCATTTATTTTCTATTCCAGTTCCCAGAATCGTGTCGCAACGTGATTTTATTTTCCTCTTTGTGGGTGGCCGCGTTTAAGACTTCCTAGGGACTGGGTCAAACTGCGGACAGCACTTGGTCACGAGGTCACTTTCCTATCTACCCCTTGCATCGGACTTCACCCCGATAGGGAGCTTAGAGGCAGAAGTGAACCAGGGTTTTATCGTCGCGTGAGAGGGCCACACACCTGTGCACCTGTATACATGTACATCCACGTCACCACACACCTATGCACCTGTACACATGTACATCCACTATCACCTAGAGCTTTCACGGAGGGCCGACACCTTGGAAAGAACTACCACCTTCTGGGAATGGATCTATCACCCGCGTACTAGGTTCAATACCTTGCGATGAGGTTCAAGGTCGGGCCTCTTCGTCGACGAGCTTTTTATCGCGACATTTAAACGACAAGGTCGCTGACGAATTCGACTACGTGGGCGATTAACACAAGTCCATGGTGATAGATATCAATCGGGGAATTAATTCCGCCTGATGGAATGTACATAAGGCGAGGAATTATACGTGGAAATTTTTACAGTCGTTGAGAGCGTTGAGAGAGAAATTTATTTGTGTACGAGGGATTAGTTGATGGTAGATATTAATCGGGGAATTAAATCCGCTTGATGTTCATAAAGCGGGGATCCGATGTCGACCGAAATTATACTTGGAAATTTTTAGTCTTTAGAAATGAGACAGAAAAAAGAAACTTCTAGTTTAATTAGTTTATAACTTAATTGCCTCTGATCTCATCGCTTGTATTTTAGATTAGAGACACACGGGCATTTCTTGCATTAAGGTGGAATTGTAAAAGTAGCCTTGTAATTGTAAAAGTGTAATTGAATGTACGGCAGCCTCGTTGCCGGCATTGACGGGATTAATTGTATTACTGCATCGGTTAAAGAATTGCTACGTCATTGATATCGAGAATTCAAGGTCGACCTTCCCTTGGAATCGTAAAACTCGCTTATCGTCTCTATCTGAAAGACAGGCCTGTTATTTCGGCTGGTCGAGTGACGAACACGTAAAGAGTCGGCACGCACCTTTAGTGAGAGAAAAAAAAAATAGAAACAGAGGGAATAATCGTGGCAAATGCGCAATGGCGAATTTCACCTGTTACAATGTGCACATACGATCCTCGGTGAATTGCCAATTAATTCGCTTTCTGCTCTCTTTACGAGGGTAATTGCTCGCGTGTTTGCGATCTCATGTAATGCCAAGAAATATCGCAATTCCGGTTCGCGTACTGAATTAGAATAGGAGTTACCGAACTCGTACACTGAGAAGGAAAATTCATTAAACCTAAGAAATATTTGCTTAATTGAAAGAATAATTAATTGATTTAAATAAACTCAAATAAGTATTCATAATTCCGAGGAAATGTAGCGCTCAATTAATTCCAGGTTATTTGAGCCTGGTAATTATTCTTTGAATTAACAAAATATTTCCTTGGTATTATTTGGAGAGAGATATTTCTTTGGTTCAGTGACACTATTTGTTTCTCGATTAATGAAATTTATTATAAAATGACTGTTTAATGGCTCACTCTTTCATATCACCTCAATTCTAATGATTCGCACACCTTCCTGTTTGTCGTGACATTTTTTATTAAATCGCGAAATAATAGATTTAATATAAAAAAATTGATGTACGTATATAAGACGTCAACTCGTTGAAATCCGTCGTTCAACTCAATCTCTTGACGTACATTGTCATTGCCAGGAAACTTTTCACGCCGAGTTCTGCGGATCTCTTCGGCTTCTCGGCAAAAAAGAAGAGCGTGCAATAACTGGGAAAATCTCTCGGAATGAGTTTCGATGGAAACCTTTCCGCGAATAATTATGTAATAATACGTAAGCCGATTCCTCATTTAGCGTTCGTTGTTGCCGCTCGATAGGGAACGGCTTGGGATAAATAATTCACGGCGATAATGGACTGCGCAAAGTCTAAGTTGGAAAGGTCGCGATTGTTTTCGGGTATTCGAAATAAAATGTTAAGGCATGGCTAAGAAAGTGAGGACGAATCGCCGCGATAAGTCTGTGAAAACCGATCTGTACAGATTTAACCCTTTGAACGCGGAGCCATTTCGACGTATGGGCGAAATTTGTCTGACCGGGCAGGCAATATTGGACCAAACGTCGGGCGCCTTTAGGCGCTCTTAGTAGCCAAAGTGTTAAGGTGATAATGTCATTCTATATGTACAAAGCGTAAAAGTGTTTAAAAAATTTTTTCTCCAAACTGGATGCATCAAAGCAATTGTTTTTGACATGTTTACGAAGTACCGGGGCTCGGACTTGAAGCAACGTGCGAGTAACGTCGCGTGTTCATCCCTTACGAGGTCGATAACGTTTTCCACGTCACGAGCTCCTATTATTCTACTTGACTTCCGTTAATAATTTCTCTCTTTGATTTTCTGCTTGCAGATGAGCGAGTCGGTCAAAGTTGCAGTGAGATGCAGGCCGATGGCCCAGCGAGAGTTGCAGCAGGAGTGCAGGGTGCGTGTGAATTTCTTTTTTTTTTCTTTTTCTTCACCGATTTCTCTTTTATCTTTAAATCGTTAATCAGGCGACCAAACGATGGATTTAAAAATGTCCTGTATAATTATTTCTTGAATTTTGAAAATTCAAGGATTTATTTAGTGGGACCTAGATATCCGTGCATTATCAGTCTCTGTTTATCGGTATTATCAATCGATCGATCAATTTCTCTTCCCGCTTATCATTGAATTTTTGATCGAGCAGCTAAATATATCATATTTAAAAATGTCCTGTATAATTATTTCTTGAATTTTGAAAATCCAAGAATTTATTTAGCGAGCCCTAGATATCCGTGCATTATCAGTCTCTGTTTATCGGTATATCAATAGATCGATCAATTTCTCTTCCCGCTTATCATTGAAATTTGATTGAGCAGCTTAGTCTATTATATTTAAAAATGTCCTGTATAATTATTTCTTGAATTTTGAAAATCCAATGATTTATTTAGCGGGACCTAGATATCCGTGCATTATCAGTCTCTGTTTATCGGTATATCAATCGATCGATCAATTTCTCTTCCCGCTTATCATTGAATTTTTGATCGAACAGCTTAGTCTATTATATTTAAAAATGTCCTGTATAATTATTTCTTGAATTTTGAAAATTAAAGAATTTATTTACCGGGACCTAGATATCCGTGCATTATCAGTCTCTGTTTATCGGTATATCAATCGATCGATCAATTTCTCTTCCCGCTTATAATTGAATTTTTGATCGAACAGTTAGTCTATTATATTTAAAAATGTCCTGTATAATTATTTCTTGAATTTTGAAAATTCAAGAATTTATTTAGCAGGACCTAGATATCCGTGCATTATCAGTCTCTGTTTATCGGTATATCAATCGATCGATTAATTTCTCTTCTCGCTTATCATTGAATTTTTTATTGAACAGCTTAGTCTATTATATTTAAAAATGTCCTGTATAATTATTTCTTGAATTTTGAAAATCCAATGATTTATTTAGCGGGACCTAGATATCCGTGCATTATCAGTCTCTGTTTATCGGTATATCAATCGATCGATCAATTTCTCTTCCCGCTTATCATTGAATTTTTGATCGAACAGCTTAGTCTATTATATTTAAAAATGTCCTGTATAATTATTTCTTGAATTTTGAAAATTCAAGAATTTATTTACCGGGATCTAGATATCCACGCATTATCAGTCTCTGTTTATCGGTATATCAATCGATCGATCAATTTCTCTTCCCGCTTATCATTGAATTTTTTATTGAACAGCTTAGTCTATTACATTTAAAAATGTCCTGTATAATTATTTCTTGAATTTTGAAAATTCAAGGATTTATTTAGCAGGACCTAGATATCCGTGCACCGATCGATCGGCTCATCTGTCTCCGTTTATCGGTAGATCTAGGTCACTGGATCGCTCAGAAGCGTTTCTTGCTCACTTGCGTATGTACTTGTACCAGTTGGTGTAACCCTTCCGGTAAACCGGCTCGGCGAACCGGTTCGAGTCTGCAAACCGTTTTGAACCACTGGTAATTATGCACGCGCTGCTTATGCGTGGAGTTAATGCCATTAATATCAGACCGAGGATTTTCTCCCCGTTTCTCGCTCCGATTTAATTCCCCATTCGGAATTAATTGACTCGCGAACATAGGAAAAGTACAAGGCGAGAAACGTGTCTCTCGCACGGAGGTGATATGAAACTGTGATATGAACATAACGAGATGTCAAAATATTTATAATTTTTTTCTCCAAACTGGGTGCAACGAGCTATTATTTTTGACATGTTTAAGGAATTGACAGTAGATAGAATGAAATTCGCGGTGCAACGTCATTTGCTTGACATGTACGTGAAATTTTTCTGGGCGGGCCGTTTCCTTTCGCCTCGGCTCCTTGAATTAGACACGGTATAAATTGGCCAGATTGCAAAGGTGCAAGGAAACAATGCTTTCTCTCCGTTCCGAACTACTTGCCCTGGTGTATACATTTCTATCCGTAATCGATCTACGGGATATATCGGGCCCGGATCCAGTAAATCCCATTAATAAATACGCATCTTCGATTATGAGCATCTCGATCGACACTTAAATTCCGATTTACTAAATCCGGACCAGATAAATCTGAAATTTCGAGTATGATGGAGACGCAGAAATGCGATTTACTAAATCCGGACCCGACAAATCTGAAATTTCGAGTATGATGGAGGCGAAGCCACCCGATTTACTAAATCCAGACCCGATAAATTCCGGATTTGGGAATGCGGTGGAGACGTAGACAGTGTAAACGTTCGCGTGCCCCTTCAGACGGTACACTGTAAAAATGATGTATCGTACCGCCTTGATACACTATCGTTTACACTGATAGTTTAATAAAACTACGCGTTTAGTACGCTAACCAAGTGGTCGGGATAAACCAGGGCAGAATCGTCCTCCAGGGGTTCTCACGATTGTCAACGGGGAACTTTTTCGACTATTTCCGAGCCGCCCACGTGCAAGGGAGCTAAATGGCAAGTGGGGAAAAAAAGGAGCGGAATAGAAAAAAAAGAAATAATGGTCATCCTTATCGAGCGCATGTAGCCTAGCGACTGGGGAACAAAACACAGGTAGCCTGCCACCTGTAGCGACCGGTGGTTGCACCTCACGGTGTCTTTCTTGCCGACTTTTTTGCGCTATCGAGACCTGCGATACGTGTCGATCGAGATTCGAGACCTCGAAGAGACGTACGTTTCGCGCGTCACGTAGAGTAATCGAAACACGTGGACTCGAAGAGAAAGATTAGGCATAGAGTTAAGGTGATACGAGAGTGTGATATACATGTCAAAATATTGATAAAACTTTTTTCTAAACTGGGTGCACTGTACCATTTGAAACTCCCACGCGTGATTATGAAGGCCCTAAGGAAAAACGTGGCGCAAAATTTAATTTAGAAGAAAAGTCAATTCTTGATTCTAGTCTGGGATAAATAAAAAAAAAGGAATTTAATTAAAAATGAAATTTCATGAGCACCTTTTCCTCCATAATCACGTGGTGCAGTTTCCAACGATTCGGTGCATCCGTTATGGAGAAAAGTTTTATAAATACTTTGACGTTTTATATATGTATAAAATTATATACATATAATGACCCTTTCATGTCACCTTAATTCTTTGAATGTGCGGCGAAATAATAACCACATCTCCGTAGCTTTAATAAA
The DNA here is from genome assembly GCF_000612105.2 of Orussus abietinus. Lineage (NCBI taxonomy): Eukaryota > Metazoa > Arthropoda > Insecta > Hymenoptera > Orussidae > Orussus > Orussus abietinus. Next base: position 423,243 of record NW_019394351.1, on the reverse strand, counting down.
TACTTTGATTCGATCTTATGTGTCTCGATCGACACTTAGATTCGGATTTACTGGGTTTACACCGGATAAATCCCGGATTTCGAGTGCGATGGAGATTTATTGTTAGTTAATGCATTGGCGCCGCTTGGGGACGTGTATGCATGAAAAGCGTCTCCACAATGCCGTGTGTCCGGTGTATCGATTCGGCACATATTCCAGCTCGTCGATACACCCACCAGGACAGGTGTGGTGGAGTACCTGAGCTCCTGGTCAGGTGGAATGAATAGTCAATAGATGGAGAGACGAAATCTGGAAATGGATCTGCAATTTCCGCTAGAAGTGGTCGATACACGCGATGCGATGAATCGTTACAGAAAATCTGTGCAGACCGATCTGCACAGGCTTAAGGTGACATGAAAGGGTAATTCCATATATATGGAACGTAAACATATATATAACATTTTTCTTTTTTCGAAATGAGGATACTAAATCGTTTTAAAGCTTACTATGTGGTTATGGAGGCTGTAAGGAAGGTACCGACGCCCATGGAGTTTGATTTCTGGTAAAGAAATCGGAAAATGTTCATAAACAAATTAAACAAAAATTACTCTTTCATGGGTGTCGAGACCTTCCTTATGGCCTTCGCATTCACGGTGTAAAGTTTGATACGATTCGGTGTACCCAGTTAGAAGAAATGTTTCACGAGCGATTTCCTCTACGGACGCCACTTTCGTATCGCCTTAAAGTCTCCTTTATGAAGCTTTTCTCCGGATTGGGGGTACCGAATCGTTTGAAAATTTACAACGTGAATATCGAGGCTGTAAGGAAGGTCCCGACACCCATGAAATTTCATTTTTGGTAGAAAGATTTGCCAAATGTTCATAATGAAATTTGAATATAAATTGAAATTTCATGGGACCTTCCCTATAGCCTTCATATTCACGTTGTAAAGTTTGAAGGTTTCATAAAGGAGACCTCCTTGACGGCACATTCATATCACCTTAAGGGGTATCCTAACCCTTTCAAAGTTATTATATTAAAAAAATCTAACCCAAGGATAACATTTTTTAGTCGCTTAGTCATAGATACTAAAAAACTGAAAATGCCTTCAGAACGTCGTGACGATCGACCCTTCCTCGAAGAGCTGCACCCTGGAGAGCACTTCACCAGGTACTTCGGGGAAGGTCTTCCAGTTCGACGCAGCTTTTGGCTCCGAGTCCACGACGGAATCTTTGTACGAGGACGTGGGCTCGGTCATCGTGGAGGCAGTCCTGGACGGGTACAACGGGACGGTATTTGCATACGGACAAACCGGATGCGGGAAATCCTTCACGATGAGGGGCTTCGTAGAGAGGAGCCTGGAGCACCTCTTCGAGGCGACCTCGACGTCGAGCACGGAGACGAGGTACCTGGCGCTTTTGAGCTACCTGGAGATCTACAACGAGAAGCTGCGAGATCTTCTCCAGGACTCCGAGGCGGAAGGTCTGCTGCAGCTAAAGGAAGACGCCACCAGGGGTACCTACGTCGCGGGGGGTCTGAGAGAGGTGAGCCAAAAAGAGTCAGCCAATAAATAAATAATCTCGGGGTACAACAAACAATGTACAATGCCAGTTGTATAATTTCTTTATCAATTCGCTGTAACTTAATTAATTCTTTATCCGACGTGTTTTATTTCCAGGTCACCGTGAAAAACGCCGCGGAATGCGCGCTCTTTGTAGAACGCGGGGACAGAAGAAGAGCTTTGGCAGCGACGAAGATGAACGCCGCAAGCTCCAGGAGTCACGCCGTCCTGACGTTATCTCTAGAGGCGATAGCAATTAACGAGGATGATAAAAGAGGAAGCGCCGTGCGCAGGGGGAGGCTTCACCTGGTCGACCTGGCCGGGTCGGAACGTCAGGCGAGGACAGGTGCCACAGGTGATCGCCTTAAGGAGGCTGCTAGTATCAACCTCAGCCTCTCCGCCCTGGGAAACGTGATAAGCGCCCTGGCGGCTGGGAACGGCAGACACGTGCCTTACAGGTAGGCATGGATGGATATTACTTATCGCGAGTAAATGTCCTTGATTAACTCCTTATCGAGTCGACATATCCCGCTAAGGACGTTCTCTCTATTCCATTTCTATTTCCCAGGAAGGATGTACTTTTAAGGGGATGCGAAAGTGGCGTTAGATTGATATTAAAAAAGGGAAAAAAAATGTATAATGAGAGTACATCCAAGTGCAATGTCAAGACACCTAGTGCGGAATTTTCCTACGACCTGACCTACCTTAAGTGCATATAAATGTTATGGATATGTTTATAATGAATACTTTTAACATTTTACATCCGCTCGACCCTTTCAGGGACAGTAAGCTGACGAGGCTGCTGAGGGACAGCCTGGGGGGAAATGCGAGGACCCTGATGATAGCCTGCGTGAGTCCCAGCGATGCGGATGCTGATGAGACTCTCAGCACTCTCAGGTACGCTGCCAGAGCAAGGTGCATCAAGAACAAGCCCATCGTGAACGAGGACCCGAAGGACGCACTTTTGAGGCAGTACCAGCTGGAGTTGCAGCGGCTGAGGAAGCTGCTGGAGGGAAGCGACAACCCCAGGACCTTTTTATCCACGACTAGGGAGGAAGACGAAGAGATAGGGTACAGAGAAGAGGTGGAGAAGCTGAAGAAGGAGTGCGAAGACTCCAATCTCTCCGCCCAGAGGCTGCAGGAAGAGCTGCGACTTCTGAGGAGCAGGCACGTTAGAGTATACTAAAGCCCCGAAAAAATCTTAAAGAAAATTACAGGCTCTACAAAACGGAACGTACTTTCATCTTGCCAAACACGGGTCCATGATAAGTTCTCTTAATTGAGAAATAAATAACGACTTATAAATTCACGGTAAATTGTTAATAAATTCACAGAGAATTCTCGGCAAATTAACGCGCCCTGGAATACGGTAACTTTCAATGTCACTATCTTCCATTTAATTTCTCCAAGAATTGTCTCACTCCGCAGACACGAGGCCGCTGGCAGCATCGTACCTGAAGAAGAGGTAGCAAGGGTATCTCAGGAGTTAAAACTCCATCGAGACCAGGACCAGGACCCAGAAAAGGGGGACAAGAGGCGAAGGAAACGAGAGGCGGCCAGGCAGGAGGTCCTGAAGAGGCTGGAAAGACTGACGATAGGTGGAGAGGCCAGAGGAGACGAAGAGGCGAAGAAACGGAGAGAACGTCGCAGGAAGAGATTGGAAGTCCTTGCAGGGGCTCTTCAAGCCGCAGACGAAGACGGAGGCGCCTTCGAGGTCTACGGGCAGCTAAAGTCCACGGAGGAGGCCCTGAAGAGGATGGCCAGGAGAGCAAAGCAGCTCGAAGTGGAAGCTGCGGACTTGCAGGCTTCCTGGGACGCGGAGAGAAGAGACTTGCTGAGGAGGGAGCTTTTGGCTACGCAGATCTGTGAGGCGATGGTTCCTCATCTTAGACCAGGGTGTCCTTTCAGAGATGTTCCTGCAGTCAGGGCTGCTGCTACCTGGTGCGACGAGCTGGGCAGGTGGAGGCTTCCCGACGTCACTCCTCATATTCCTCTCCCACCGGCTCTCGGCAGGGACGTCTTCACTTCCGCTGGACCAAAGGCTGACCACAACAATAACGACTCTGCTCGCTCGCAGGACGAGAGTCCTGGGGAAGCCCGGAAAGAGGAGAACCTGAAGGACATTGCTGGAACATACTTCAGGAGGAGCAGGATCGACGCCCTCCTGGCGCACGTCAGGGCTGCTAAGACTCTTGGTGAGGACCAGGTCTGATTTTTACCTCATGATATGAATGATCCTGAAGGGATAAGCCGGGATTTTGCGGCAATAATGTCCATTGTTTGGCGTGTAACAATTATTCTTCGAATTAACGAAATATCCCTTTGGGACTGCTCTAAGGAATGTTTCTCTGGCTCGAGGAAATTTCTTTCCTCTCTTCGAGTGGCTTATTCAGTCATCAGAAAAGATTCCATCCTCAGGACGTAATGCATGCGATCTGTCTTGTTTTTCTCTTTGTATGCTAAATAGGCTTACATAGTCAAATAAAAACTCCTTTACGACGCTCTTTGAAGATGGACGCCGCGCGAGGGACATTCATTCCCTCGGATCGTCCCATTATTCCTGAACTCGAAAATGGCTCTTTAATGTTATTTAGCAGCTTAAAATTTCATATTTGTCTTAAACAAATAGCATGTCGCCTCTGAAGTGGCTTTTTAAGAGCCTTATTAAGTCGGGACACGTCGTGGCGCGCATTTCAAATGCGCCGAACCTGCGCGCGCAGGTAAATATTGTTCCTCGGACATTTTTTTTCAGGTTTAAATTGTGTGCAGATAAACATTGCTCCTCTGCTACTGTTTGTCGATTCAATTGCACGAGGAATATTAACTCTGGGTTTATTTTGGTCGGCTCAATGTGATGTCTTTGTTAAAAAAGAAATTTCCTTATCTTTGTAACTCTTTAAAAAAAGCTCTTTAAAAAAAAATCGATCTTTCTCGCATACAGCTGCTTCGACCTCTAGTTCGCCAAGTATCGTTTGAAGGATCGTCCAGGCGAAAAAGTCCTCCAGTGCAATATTTAACAATTTTTTTTCTTTCACATGTAAGGATATATAAAATATTAAGATATAATAGTTGTATACGTTAATTTGTATGTGAAATGATTTTAAATTAGCTGAATGAAATCCAGCAAGTATCGGCTCGAATTGCTGATTTGTCCGAAAAGGGCCTCGAGTGCAAAGGGGTTGCAATTGCAATTGTTCCGAATGGTCCAATCGAAAAGACGCACCTCGCCGATACTTTAATCGTAATATCTCGAGGAAGGCCACCGGTTAGCAGAATCCGAGAGAGCGGAGTCGATGCTTTCTACCCAGCTCTCTTGGCTAAGTGTTGGAGGAACTCTTGGACAGGAAATCGGAGGACGGCTCCTCTCTTGGAAGTGTGTCAATGCTATCCATGCACGCAGAGAGCCGAGAGTCGTCGACCGTTCATCTTTCTCCTGGTAATTCGCTCTTCCTTCTGATCCACCTGATCTTTTCTCCTTTCCAGAGAACACGAGGCTGAGCAAGTCCGGAGGCTCGGACGACGGGATGGCGAATCCTGGTGTCAGCTCCCATTTCAACGCCCTGAATCTGCAGACCACCGTGCCACTGATAGGAGATGTCGTGCTGAGATCCAGCAGTCGCCTGCAGAACAATTTTTCCATTAATGGAGTCAACGGCGTTAATGGAGTTAATGGGACTGGCGGGAACGACTGGCAAGAAGATCCACGATCTGGACATGCCATCCCCAGGAAGAATCCTCCGAGGATACTCCAGGCTTTGCCTTCTTATCCTATTGGCAGTGTCGTTAGGATACCCTCGAGAATCGCTGAGAAAACGCTCTCTAAAGTGATCTCTCAGGACGATGGAAGACTTCCTGGCAGGGCATATCATGGACACCATGCTCGATCTCCTACTTGTTGAATCCTTGGGGATGTTCCGTTGTTCCGGGGATGTTCCCATTAGAGATCACATTTGTGCCCATAATGATGAAAGTGGTCTAAGTCAAAATTGAAAAAAAAAAAAGTGAGTTTATCAGTTATTTCACGCCACATTATTTCAAACGAAATTAATTCGATGTAATTTCGAAACAAAAAATATATGACTTAGACCACTTTCATAATTATGGGCACATTTGATCTCTCAGGACGATGGAAGACTTCCTAGCAGGGCATATCATGTTTCCCCGTGTGGAAATTTTACCTGAGATTAAAGATAGAAATTAACGAAAGGACTGATCGCTCCAATTTAAGTGCCTTGAATCAGCTGATAATATTCAAAACATGTTGAAACGGAACTCTGAGGTCTAGCCGAATAAATATGTATTTTCCTTATCGACCTGGAATTTCATTCGAACCCTCTGGGGATTTCTTATCATTTTTAACATTTAAGGAATCATTATTTCTAATAAGTTTAAGGAAAATCTGTGCACCGTGGACGTTGTCCAGGAATCGAACAAGTCTCGCGCTTCTCGCTCTTTGATGAGATAATCGAGGGAATCTCTGATAACAGACTCGGCGATGTATAATGTATCAGAGGGGCCTTTTTACAAGGCAAAAACGAACTCTTGTGCCGTGGCCGTGACTCCACGAACCAATCCCCGCTTACATCTCGAAGAATTACGTCTTCGGACATTGATCGCGGATCGATGGATCCATGGATCATTAGAAATCACGCCCGAGAAATCGCCGACACGCGGAGACCGAAAGGAAGAAAAAAAAAAAATAGCCGTGCAATTGACAGCTCAGAAAATTTTTAAACAATAAAAATGGCATGCCACAATATTTACAGAGCAGGAAATTAATTGACAAAACTTTACGACGCAAATTTAAAAAACATCCATACGAGATGTACATACTAAGAAATTTATAAAATGAAATTTACACAGCACGAAATTAACGAGCCGTACGATTTCCAAAGCGCAAAATTAATAATATACAAAGTTTACCAATCACGAATTTTGCGAGCTATCAAAGCTGCAAATTTATAAATTAGAAAATTTCAAAGTTGGAAAATCTTACATACCACGAAGTTTATAAACTAAAGTTTTGCAAGTCGCAAAATTCACCAGTCACGAAATTGCTGGACCATAAAATTGATAACGCTCGAAATTTGCGAAACAAGAATTTTTCGAATTATAAAATCTTCCATCCGAGACGCGGAACATGCGAATCGTAAAATAATCAAGTTCGAAAATTGACAAGCAATTTATATTTATTGGCTCGTTAAGGAGGATCGAGAATGCACTTTAATTTTTAGGACACGGCAACGACGATCGAGGGACCTTACATTTAATGACTTTTTAACAACACTCGGAGACATCCATAATGATACCCGGAGGTCTCATCAGCAATAAAGGGGGCAGTCATTTCTTGATTAGGATCTCATTAATAATCCAGGTGATCAACGGGTCATCTCCATTGCCATAAAACAAAAAGTAATATGCACATCAGGCGTGAAACCCGTTTTTTCTCTTTCCCGGGCATTAATATTTCGCTTTTCCCTTCCCAAGTGAATCCAGTTATCGAGAAATGTTTAATAAACATTTTGTCGTTTCGATATACTAATACATGGACATAGACAATTTCATGACACTTAGAATAAAGGTAAACAAGAAACGAGATTGTCAAAACACGAATCCACGTGGACTTAAGTATTTGAGCTGACTCTATAGATAATTATAACTTAAAAAATAAGAAAAAACAGAGAAAAGTGAGGTGATCGGTCGATTCGAAAAAGGCGAGGACATAAAGAAACCAGAAAATCAGGCTCTGAGACGCAGAGAGCGGAAACACGAATACTGTTACGCAAAGAAATAAGAAAAAAAAGGAAAGAGAGGCGGTCGTGAACTCTAAAACGCGAGTCCACCTTTTTTTAGCTTCAGATGACTATCACGGAACGGAGAAAATTCTCGGATCCAGTTTTAGGAATGGATTTACTCCAGAAGTTAGATTCCATGACGTTAGAACGTATTTAAATAGTGTGAAAAAATAAGTATCTTTCTAATGATGGGAAATATTTCTTTACCCTCGCAAAATACTTTCCCATTCATATGTAAACGTGTATATATAAGATATATAAGTGCAGAATATTTTTCTGTCCGCGCAGAAACGTGTAAAATATTTTCCTATTATTACAGAAATACGTAGAATATTTTTCCGTCCGCGCAGAAACGTGTAAAATATTTTCCTACTATTACAGAAATATGTAGAATATTTTTCCGTCCGCTCAGAAACGTATAAAATATTTTCCTATTATTACAGAAATATGTAGAATATTATTCTGTCGTCACAAAAATATTTTCCTACACCTGCAGAAATATGTAGAGTACATTTTATCTCGGCCTAGAGCGAACAATGGCGCGCAGGAAAAGGCAGCGCACGTGGAGTGGTTAGAAAAAGTTTGAAAATGCATTAACAATAAAATTCAGGCAATATTTATAGGTCTCTTTTTGCGGGTAATTCCGCGGCAGAAACATCGAGCAGGCGGTACAATTTTGAGGTCTTAAACGCGGCTCGTTTTAGAATAGTTACGACTAACTCGCTGTCGCAACTCTTTCCATAGATGGAATGCGATTTAAAACGAGGACTCGTTTACACTTTGCATGCAGCAAAATAGGTTTCGTCGGCATGGTATATAAAAGACTCGTAAAAAAAAAAAAGAAATGGCGTTTGCATACTCTGAATCGCTGGTTACGACTTAATGCTATCCCGTTGGGCTGAATAGGTGTATATACATTAAATGAACATACACACGTAAACGCAAATGAACGTTCATACAAGTACTCATATACTCGAACGTGAACGTGTTCGATTGTAAAATGTAAAATCTGATATGTATTCATACGTCATGGAACGAGGTTTAATGCCGTGGCGAGGACTCGCTCGATAGCCTGGAAAATAAAAAGGATTTCTGCAGCTCGCCATAAAAAACGTTTCCATGTATCGAACACCTTCAAGTACAATTCTACGATGAGAAAAAGTATCTGTACAAATGTTTATAAATTATGTCACTACATACTATTGGTTTTACTCGAAGTATCATGTACACTAAATATTGAATGGATATTTTGGACGATGTAAATTTTTAAGTAGATTATGGACTCAAGTATACGATAAGTGGATTTATCAAGTGCATTGCGATGCTAGACTCTTATCAATTAGGAAAGATAAGAGATTCATGGATTCGTCATTGCAACGGTCGCATTTCGCGTCGTGTCAGTGGCGAGATGAGGAGAGAAAGGCTCAAACGAGTAGAAAGAGACAGCTCGCTCGGCCTTTTATGCCCCTCGGATGGTCAACTTTTACTTTCTCCAGGTTCCAGCAAAAGCAAAAGCGAAACGCGAAGCGCTCGCTTAGGAAGAGAACGCCGAAAGCAGCTTTCCCTGTTCCCCGCTCCGAGCCTGAGATCTCTCTCCTCGTTTTATTTTGTATTAATCCAGTCTCTGCCTCTTGTGTTAATCTACCGCAGCTAATACTTTAATCGTCGCGCGAGTCTTGCGGCATTGTATGCAGATTAGCAGCAAAACCGTTGACATTCCCCTCCGAAAGGAATTAGCAGTGTCCCGTCCACCGAATTAGTGACTAATTCCACCTGGTTACTCCCCGGGACCTGGAATAATTAATTTGACTAAGAAATGAACTCGTACTTTAATTGGCTAAGGAGAATAACAATGTACATGCCTGATTACCAGCTAGGTGCACTGCGCAGAATGTACCGATGAAAGTTACAGCTTCGCTCGCAACAAACGGTTGCAATTTTCTGAAAGCAGCAGTCATTGCTCCGGAAATGTGTAATTCTATACAATGCATTTACCTTTCAGTCCAGGCATGAGTTTTACGGTAGTTTTACGTGAATTCCCACGTGCCAGAAAACCTGGAGCAACGTCAGTGCTGAATTCGAAGTCGACTTGCATTCCTTCTTTGGATCTTTTCCGCAGTGTGGACAGTTCTACCGAATTCCAAGTATACATACGCGGTCTCCAAAGTATATAGAGCATGCAGAGTACGTGTATATACCTCGTCCGCATAATTCGTGTCTTATTTCTGCAGCGCCTCCCCCTCTGCATGACCTAACCTATACAAGCGCAAGTCCCGTAACCTCAATCGTGACATCACGTGCCGCTATCATCCTGGAGGAAGAAAAAGAATGCATAGAAAGTTCCGTTGCATCTGGCTGCACCCGAGAGGCAAACATTTTTAAATCGCCACAAAGGATAATTCAGGTTATGGCATGAATGACACGTCCCTTAGAGCGCAGAGAGCATCTCTTACAAACGTTCTCTGGAGTTTTCTCCGGCGTGGGTGCTTTTATTTGGCATTTATCTCCTTTATCTCGTACACAGTGCGCACATGTTCCTACACACACATATTTAATACACACATCAACGCCACATACACATATCCATACTCGCTCCCTGCTGCAGTGTCCCCCTCCGCCGACCTAACCTACACAAGCGCAGCGTCCTGTACCTCAATCGCGTGACGTCACGTGGCGCGATCATCCCAGAGAGCGCGTCTAGACACGATTAGGGGTTAGATGTCAAGATTTCTCGAGAAACCCGGTGAGTTTCCGAAAAAAAATCGAAGCCCAGGTAAAAACGCAAGTAGAAATAAGTGTGGTTAGTTTTCAGGAGCGTCGGTTGGCGTTAAAATAGCGGATTGACGGATTTGACATTCGTTGGCGAGATATCAACTGTTATTCGAGGGCCTGGGTGAGAGGAGCGACAAAGGTTGAATTTTGGCTTGTATTTAGTCTATGTTCGACTTTGTATCTCGTTGGGATACACGCAAGGGGCAAAGAGATAACCCAGGGACGCTGAGGCGGGCGCGGGCCTGGAAGCGAGTTTGTGTGAGTAAAGGAGTGAGTAAAAGATCCCCACGCAGGCAGTGGGATGAGCGGGTCCAAGTCCAGACCGACAACCAATCGAGCTGGTCGAGTTGGGAGAATGGGTCCGAAGTGAGCAAGCCACCACACACCAGTTGTCAGTTGCCAGCCGGTGGCCGAAGGAGCTGGAGCGTCTCGTCGTCACCGGGGACTTTTGTTCCTAGAACGGAACATGCGGCTGAAGAGTCTGCGAAGGGCTCGCTGAGGGAAGAGAGGGCAGAAAAGACAGGCTCCGATGAGAGCGAAGGACCGGCGGCATGTCCTCCGTGTTTTCCAAGCTCGTAGACGGGACGTCCGCCAGGTGCGGCGTCCGGCAGGAGGTCCTTACCAAGGGGATCGTTGGAGTTGCCACCACGCTGTACTTCTTGAAGCTCGGCTATCCTTACTTGGCAGCTGGACTGAAGGCGAGGGGCAAGAAAGATGCAGCTGACGACTGTGGGAATGGCAGTGCTAGGAGTAATGGAAGTCTCGGAAGAGTCGAGTCGAACTGTGGGAAAGATGGCAAGAAGAGGGCGAAGGCTAGGGAGATCGCCGTTGGATTGGATAAGGCATTCTTGATGCAGCTTGTCAATTTGTTGAAGATTATGGTTCCTGGATGGAAGTCCAGGGAGTCTGGACTACTGGCCTGCGCTACTGTTACTCTGTTGGCCAGGACTTTCCTTTCAGTTTATGTGGCCACCTTGGAAGGACAAATCGTCAAACGGATCGTTCTGAGGGATGTGCGGGGATTCTTTCATATGCTTGCCAGGTGGTTCGCCATCGCGTTCCCTGCCACCTTTGTCAATTCTGCTATTAGATATTTGGAGGGACGGCTGGCGCTTAGTTTTAGGTAGGTGAATGTGGAATTGTTGTGGATGATTCTGGGAGGTGTCAAGAGGGCTCGATCGTATTGACGGAGTGGATATACACATTCTTGTGACAGGACAGGAGGAATCAAAATATGTGAATACAGTTTAAATGTAGTATTAACTGTGCTTTTAGGTGCATATTGCCATTTTACAGAAAAAAACTGGCTTGAAACATTAGCCAGTTTTCTTCCATTACCTGCTTGAAATGGGTAATTTTAACACCATCAATAGATACGAACCCTCTTAAAGTGACATGAAAGTGACATCTAAGGAGTCAATCGTTTGAAGTTATACTCCATATTCACGAGATAAAATTTCTAACTATTTGCTGCACGCATTTTCGAGAAAAGTTTTATATTTTGACGCTTCATATGTACAGAATGACCTTTCCATATCACCATAAAAATTGTTATAACAATAATTTTCCTTTGTTTTCATTCAGGGAACGACTGGTGGAGTATGCTTACAAGATGTACTTGAGTCATCAGACCTACTATAGAGTATCCGCCCTGGACACGCGTCTGGGAGGCGCAGAGCAAAGACTGACAGATGACTTGTCGGAACTGGCCAGCTCTGTTGCGCACCTGTATTCCAGTTTGACGAAACCCTTGCTGGATTGTACATTGGTTGGCATCGCCCTTGCATCGTTCTCATCTAGAATGGGAGCGAGAACTATTCCAGGTGGGGCAGCCGCTAGTGTTATTTTGAGTGGCGTCGTTAACGTGGACTTTGTCTTGTTTTTTTAGCACTTTGCGTGATAGCTACTATGCATTCTGTTTATCCGTTTATGCGTTTATCAGTGTCCATTATGGTGATACAAAAGTGGTGTCGAAGAAATGTTGGTGAAACATGTGCTTCTGTCGCTATAATCGATTTAAACAAGTGCTTGTATTTTTGTAGGGCCTTTGTTGGCTACGGTTGTCATCATGATAACGGGCCAAGTGCTACGTCTGGCCTCCCCACGTTTCGGTCAGCTGGTCGCCGAAGAGGCTACGCGACGTGGTCGCCTCCGAGAGGCACATGCTCGTATAAGTGCTCACGCTGAGGAGATCGCCTTCTATGGTGGACATCTCAAGGAGCATCGTTACTTGAACACAGCTTACAGGTCTCTTGTAGCCCATCTACATAAAATAATCACCGTCAAATTGTGGTACGTCATGCTGGAACAGCTGTTGATGAAGTACGTGTGGTCTGGCACCGGCCTCCTGGTTATCGCATTGCCTCTCCTCTACAAGGCTCCCAGCTCCTTGTCCTCCAGGTCGTCGAATGACGATGTCGATGCTGACGGAGATGGTGAGTCACAGTGTTCTTCTCGTAAGACTGTTCATATACTGAATATATGAACTCTGTTTATATATTCAACACAATCTACATTTCGCAGGTGGCGTGAGCGAGAGAACGAGATATCTCACCACCTCGAAGAATCTTTTGAGCTCTGGTGCGGATGCTGTCGAGAGGCTCATGTCTTCCTACAAGGTAAGCGCCGCTCCACAACCTATTTTTTCTGAAATTATAAAGTACACATATATCTCGTAAAGATCGCAATACTTGGAACATTGGCCAAGGTGTCGGAAAGATATTTTTGACCAAAGTAAGCACCAAATGGCGTTAGATCAACTTACATAACCTGTCAGAAATGAAGAGGTTAGGTTCCACGTGATTCAGCTTGTCACTTCATATAACAACGTTATTCTGAATTAATGCACCTGATAATTATTATAAAAATTTGCTTCTTTTACTTAAGTCGCCAATCAGTCACGCGTAATGCATCGCTGATCATATTTATTACATTATTATGTATAGCTTTGAAGAAATTACTCAGATATTAATTTTTCATTCCGCTGTTGGCATTTAATACCATATGCAAACGTTTTTCCTCATCCGTAGGAGCTCGTAGCATCTACTGGTTACGTAGCAAGGATCGTAATCGTTATAAAAAATTTTCTTAGACTCCAAAGGCTAATCGATTACTATAATCATATTCATTACATTATTACAAATAGATTCAAAGAAATTCTATGATGTACTTGATCTTTCACTCCGCTGTTGGCATTTAATATTCTATTAATACATTTTGCTTCCCTCGTAGGAGCTCGTTGCACTTGCTGGCTACGCAGCAAGGGTCAACGAGATGTTTGACGTCTTCAAGGACGCTGCCCTCTGCAAGTACCGGAGGAACGTCGTCCTCACTAGTCATTCGCAAGTATCCAACGGCGACGTTCCTCGCCTAGCTGATAACGTGATCGAGTTTCGAAATGGCACGCCCGTAATAAAAGGTAATCGAAGGCGTCCTTCGCTTCCCTGGGTCTGAGGTAACCGCTTTTGTAAACGTCCTCCCGTTTTTCCAGGCATCGTGCGGGAAAGTACCGACGGCAGTATCAGCTTGATCGACGTGCCGATAGTCACTCCTAACTGCGAAGTTATCGTACCTAGCTTGACGATACACGTGAGTTGTTAACTGGTTCCTTCGTCAGGATTTCCATCTCGATTCGCTCCCGAGTCTTCTAAATCTAAGGACATCGGCTTTTTTTCCTCCCTGGAGAACTGCTGGAACTGATTATGTATACAAGTTTTTTTGCTCCGTTGATTTGATTACTGATTAATCGACACGGATGAGTTCCTAGAAATTAATTCAAGGCTGGCAATCTTCTGCGGTCAGGGTTTATTCCAAAAGAAACGAGATCAAGCCCTTGTTTATACTCATCGTTTTACTTAAATAACATTCATCTTTATTCATTGATTTCATTTAATCGTTTCGTTTGACTTGATAACATTCGCCTTAATTAATTTCCTTTCGCTCAATCGTATGCAGATCAAGCCTGGCGACCACCTGCTGATCACGGGTCCCAACGGCTGCGGGAAGAGCTCCCTCTTCCGGATCGTCTCCGGCCTGTGGCCGGTCTACGGCGGCACCCTGGTGAGACCCGGGGAGACCTGCAGCTTCGAGAATGGCAGGCCCACCCTCTTCTACATCCCGCAAAAGCCGTACATGACGGTGGGCTGTCTGCGGGACCAGATCACGTATCCAGCAGAATCTAGGAAGGAGGAATGCTCCGACGAGGACCTTTTACGTCTCCTGGACCTGGTGGATCTGCGGTGTCTGGCCGAGAGGGAGCCGGAGGGACTCGACGCCTTCGGGGATTGGGACTCGACCCTCTCGGGGGGAGAGAAGCAGAGGCTCGCCATGACCAGGCTTTTTTATCACGCCCCCCAGTACGCCCTCCTGGACGAGTGCACCAGCGCCGTCAGCCTGGAGGCCGAGGGCACCATCTACGAGAACGCCAAGAGGAGGGGCATCACCCTCCTCACCGTCACCCACAGGGTCTGCTCCCTGGCCAGGTTTCACAGGCTCTTGCTCAGATTCGACGGAGAGGGCGGGTGGTCCTATGGACCCCTAGACCTGGAGAACGGCGACCCGGTCGACCTGGCCAGGAGTGTCGAACAGCCCGAGGAACAGGAGAAGGACCCCAAGGAGGGACATTATCGCAGGCTACAGGTGCGACCCTTTGTTGCACGAAACGCACTCGGGGGTAGAGGCTGATAAGGGGAATATGTATCCTTGGGGGAGGGTCCTTTGCATGGTGCATGGTCCCAGGTCGACGGGGTACGGAGGTCTGGCTCTTACAAATAATGATATGCATTAGTTATTAATATATTAAATAATATTTATAATTAATTAATATATTAAATTGCGTTTCTCATTTTTTTTTAATATCTTAGCTGCGACCTTTTCGCCTTAATCGCCTCTGTTATTGACCATGGCCATTATCAATGTAAAATTATTTTTATATCTCGACTTGCTCAATTCTCACGCTAATATTAATTCTCCCAAGCAACGAGATGCATTGATTGTCACCGTTGTGCATGTAAAATTACCATGTTCATTTTTAAGTACCCTGGCTGCGACCTTGACTTTTGCATGTCCCAGATATAAAGAGCAGTCTGAAGTTCCTGGAGAACGGACGCCCCTGGAAATTTCATATCGGTTTCTATTTATCTATTTTTTTTTTCCCTTACATTCTGAGGAAAACATGTCTTATCCCAGTATAAAGTTGCGGATTAAGACGTCTCCAGCTGTGTTTAAACTCCCCTTATCTCTGTTTTCAGGAACTTCGCGATATACTCAGCGAAGATACGCATGTGGGAATTAGCTGAGAGAGAGAGAAACGTGCCTCTTGACCCCTCTTTTAGATACCAATGCAATTCGGCGAGAATCGATCGTTCGAATATTGTATATATACTTTTTTCCCGAGCACCTGTACGCCTGCTGTATTGTACTAAGGAAAGATGATATATACATACGACTTCTCAATTAAAAGTATATATTTTTCTATTTCTATCTTGGTAGATCATTAGATTCTTGCTTCGAACTGGCATCGTTGAGTCTTCGACACTGATCATGTTAACCACCGTAGCGAATTTTTTATACGACCTAGCAATTATTCAATATGTTAATGCACAGCTCACCGACTCACTGAATTGTAAGGAAATCGTGTACCTTTATTTTGTACATTCTTTTTCTTTTATATTGAATTTGGTAGGAGGAGTTACCGGCCTGGGGCGGTCTCTTCCTTACCGATGAAATCGTCCAGTAAAGTGGCGCACTCTCGGCTCTTCGTTCTAATGAAAAATTTCCCTTGCTTGGACGAAATGTGCAGTGTTTTTGAGTTTGGTCATTGTATATAAGAGATAAGGCATTGTTTGAGAATTATGCGACAGGATAATCGATGCATGGATAGTCATTGACTGATTAGAGGCGAGATGATAGGCAGTGCTCGAATTATTTGCACTATAATTTGTTTTTAGCTGATCATGCGAGCAATTTGTTATTCAAGTTTTGGAATATTCCAGCTTCGTTTATAGTGCGCTCTTTAAACAGTTTTATTTTTTATCTTCAACTTAGATCAACAACAAGTATGTTTTTTGTTAATAACTTCCAGTGATAGCAGTGTCGTCGACACTTCGAATGTTCTTCGCAGGGAAGTACAGAGTCGTCCGATCCAGCTTGTAATAAATAATAAAAAATTGTTCTTTGTAGTTTAAAAGGAAAGGTCAGAGTATATATATATATTTCTCTCTTTCTATTTTTAGTTTGAGAAGTCTATATTGATCGCCGACAATCTCTTGCGATGGTCGTAGAAATTTATTTATTTCATTACTGGATATTTAATATAAAATCACATGCCTTATAATTGGATAAACAATGTATGATATAGAGTATTGTATTTATCACTGTAGGGTGACATCGTTAAACCACTGATGCAATTTAATATTGTACCCCATAATTATAGGATGTCTTATTGTAATTTCCTGTAAAGTAGCTCGTTGAAATTATTCTATGTCACATTACGATATTATTAATAAAAACAGAAAGAGTATAATTAATTAATGTCCATAATTTCTTAATAGAGCGATAAGTCCAAGCTGATTCCATTTCATCACGAGGAAATATGAGGTAAGTTTTCCATAAAAATTTACCTATGAAATTTGCATAGTTAATTTTTTTACTTTATATATTTTATTTATAATATACAATACTTTATTTATTTCATACCTTATTTGATAATTACATGTCATGATTTCTTAATGAAACAATAAACACAAGCCAAGTTGTTTTTGTATTTTACTTTATTTTGTATTGTACTTTACCGTAAAAAATGAGCGGAAAGATCCTCAGGCGTCCATGGGGTGACCCAAAGAGTTACCATAAAAATTCCCATAATTAGTTCCACGCCACGGTTCCCTAATAAAACAATAAGTACACGCCAAGTTGATTGTACTTTACCATAAAAAAAAATGCGGAAAGATCCTCAGGCGTTCATGGGGTGACTTTCCTCGGCTTTGGGGTGGGTCAACGCGGTTTCCGGGGCCGCCATTGCTGGACGGCTGGCAAACATTAATTTGCACGGGAGAAAAATTTAATTACGTGTGTTTCTTTGTTTTGAAGGCCCGCAGGGGCGGGGAGGGGCGATTCCAGGGGAGGGAAGACCCGCAATTTCCGATGAGCTTACCTCCGAGAAACCCCGCAAAAGCCAAACGTCGATACGCCCGCCAGCAGCCATCTTGGGGGTTGTGCACCTCGCCCCGACGTGGAAACTAACGCTTTAACGCAATTCCGGGCTAACCTTAGGGGAAGAAAAAAAAACCCTGACATCTCGCCCACCCCCTCTCGATCGATCCACAGAGCTTTTCCTGTGGAGCGATATACTCCTTTTTTTTTTGCCGACGCTTCTCGACCATTTTTGGCTACTCTGCGCGCGCCAAGCGGTCGTTGGAAATTCATTCTTTTAATCGCCATTGTTCCTTGCAATAGGTTTTTATGGATAATTACTGACGTATATTGCAGAAATGATGATTTTAAATAGTTCTTTATGAATAATTACTGACGCACATTGCAGGAATGATTTCAAATAATTTTTCATGCTTTTCGGCCACTCTGCGCGCGCCAAGCGGCCGTTGGAAATTCATTCTTTTAGTCGCCATTGTTCTTTTGAATCGTTTTTTATGAATAATTACTGACGCACATTGCAGGAATGATTTCAAATAATTTTTCATGCTTTTCGGCCACTCTGCACGCGCCAAGCGGTCGTTGGAAATTCATTCTTTTAGTCGCCATTGTTCCTTGGAATAGTATTTTATGAATAATTACTTACGCATATTGCAAGGATGATCATTTTAGATATTACAAACAAGATCTGAGACATTTTTTTCCAGTAATTTCGGCGCCTCTTCGTACGCGAAGGGGTTGTTGGGAATCGCCATTGTTCCTTGGAAATGAAGAAATACGTGGATAATTAATTACGCATATCCCAGGGTAGATAATTTCGGAATGACGAGTCAACTTTCCAAGTCTGGAAAGAAGAGCGATTAGGCAATAATTAGTGTAATTAAATTTTGCATACAGGACGTCGAAATTCTTGGACCTCGTCTTCCCGCAAAAGGGGAAGCTTGAAGAGCTCTTGGCAGCATCTGCCTCGAAGTGGCGGCTAAGTAAATAAGGTGAAGATTACCCAGAGGACGAGGACCGTTAGCAGGCCGTTCGTAACAGTTCCTCGAGGATTAGTAACCCTCGCACATGTCCGGCCATCTCTTCGTCTCTAAATAGCCGATTGAATTACAGGACGGCGCGTGCCACCCGGCCGAACGCCCGACGCCCGATTTCTATCTCGAGACAATAGGATTCGCTCGAATTAAAAGCTATTGCTCCTGCCCGATTAAACGCATCCATGAACGAATTAGAATGTTTTAAACGTCGTGTTGGTTGTTTTGAAATTATTTCATTGTTATCTGCGGACAGCGGATTTTACTGGAATTAAATCGACCACTGATATCGTTCGATTAGACATGCCGACGGAGGAACGTGAAAATATAAACCATGTTTAAATAAGAAAAAACATGTTTGAATAAAATATATCGTGGCACCCAAATACAAATTTCATACTTGAAAAAGAAATATCGAAGCACCGAAATATAAATTTCATGTCGGAATAGTAAATATCGGAGCACCAAATTTTAAATTTCATGTTTGAATAAAAAATATCAAAGCACCGAAATACAAATTTCATGATTGAATAGCAAATATCGAAACACCAAAATCCAAATTTCATTTTTGAATAAGAAATATCGGAGCACCCAAATATAAATTTCATATTTGAATAAGAAATGGATCACCAAAATCCAAATTTCATGTTTGAATAAAAAATATCGAGGCACCCAAATACAAATTTCATATTTGAATAAGAAATGGATCACCAAAATCCAAATTTCATGTTTGAATAAAAAATATCGAGGCACCCAAATACAAATTTCATATTTGAATAAGAAATGGATCACCAAAATCCAAATTTCATGTTTGAATAAAAAATATCGGAGCACCCAAATATAAATTTCACATTTGAATAAGAAATGTTGGATCACCAAAATCCAAATTTCATGTTTGAATAAGTAATATCGGAGTAAAAAAAAATATAAGCGACAGAGATCCTCGACGAAGAGACAGGGTAGATACATTATAGAGGTCCATTACCTTTGGAGTCCTTTGGAAGCGGTACATCGCAATTATCCCCCTAGACGGGTCTTTAGCGTTTTCGCGTATTCCACGGGGATTGGCTTATCACGTGGGGGGATAATCCCGGGAGCAATCACTTAGGTTGTTGCACCGGCCTCAAACCGCGGACACAATCCGGCCACTGTCATCGACTGCCATCCCGTTGTCCCGGTTAATCACTCACCGAGAAATCTCCTCATTCACGGTGCGATCGGTGCATTCAATAACCTCGCCATGAAAGGGAAATGTTTGCTCGACTCCTTAAGGGTTGATACGCGGACGACTGATAAGGGTGGATCTCAGGTGTGAGCAAACACAGGTGGGACTTGGTACCTTTGTAAGAGAGATCATAAGGGCGACCATTGGTCGAGATGAAATTAAATCATTGAATTTCTTTGTTAACTTAATTAGCTAAATGTAGATATTTTTGAGATTTACGAAGAATTTTAGTGATTTACAAAATTAAATGATTAGATTTCTTTGTTAATTTAGAAAGCCAAATATAGATATTTCTGTGATTGAATGAAATTTCCATTTTTGGTATGAAAGGGAAGTGATTGCAAAAATTAAAAAATTAGATTTCTTTGTTAATTTAAAAAGCCAAATATAGATGCTTCTGTGATTTACAGAAAATATTCAGTTTTCAGGACTGGAGAGTAAAAAATGTAAAAAAAAAGAGAGAGTTTATCTCATATTTCGTGGGGCATCCATTTCATATAACAATAAAGGGAACAGGTAAATATGATGGTTACACATTTTTAGTAATAAATGCAAGGGAGTTATTTGCTAATTTTTGTTATATGGGTGAAATATACAAATATATTAAATTTAGATACCGACAAAACAAGAAGAACAAGATTGTCACGTGGCGAGACCATCTCAGGTGATCACAAATATGAGGATGTTCAGGACTGAAAAAGAAAAAAAAAATCCAATTGGTTATTAATATTTATTATAATTTTTTTTACACAGTGTAAATTACAATTTGCGTTAAAAAAAAATATTCTCAGAAGCTTCCCCAATTTTCCAGGAATTCGGAGAGGAGTCCTTCCGGTGGGCGGAAGTGCCGGAGGGCTGGAAACGAGCGGGTCTCGTTTCTCTTCCTTTGCTCTCCCGTTCCGAGCATTGGGCCCGAAAACCCTTCCGTCCCCTGATATCGGATGTCCCGGGGTCGAGCAGGCCCGACACCTGACTGCAGTTCCGACATGGACACAGGAAGAGGAAGTCGAACACATACGAGCCGCCAGGACGACACGACCGGCTGCAGGGATCGAATTCTCCGATTCCGATCGAATGGATCCAATGAAGTCGCCAGAGCGCCTAAAAAGTGGAGGGGAGGGTCTCGTGGGCCCATTTTGGGCCTTTTTTACACGATTGGGTCTTACGTACCGCGACTTTCTTTTTATTCCATTTCATGAATTAGATAAGAAAAAGGACACATCGGCCCTCGATATGGACCTCACGAACAAAAGTTTTGGGACTTACCTGACACCTTTTGGGCCTTATGAGCCACAGTGTGAGGTTTATGGACCGCGATTTGGACTTTATAAATTTTATATGGAAATAAAAAAAAACATCGGACCTTAATGTCGATCTGATGAGCAGAAGTTTTGGGACTTAGGGCCCTCGATTTGGGGCTTTATGAACTTGCTGGTCCCTGTGAAGCAGTTTTGGGCCTCGTGCACCGCGATTTGGGTTTTTCGGGCCATGATTTTGGTTTTATGAACTCGATGTGTTTTTGGGCCCGTTTTCGGACCTCGTGAGTCTCGATTAGGGCCTCAAGGACATGATGGGCATTATGGGCCACGATTTGAGCCTTACGATGTGAACCTTATGGACCAGCTTTGGGCCTTACGGGCCTTTTGGGTCTTGTGGGCCTCTCTACGGGCCCCGCGCCACCTCGTATTGGCTTACACTTTCGCTCGATCGCTTGTTTGGTATTTACGCGGGGTTCCAAGGGAAAGGGCCCTCCCTAAAGGGCCCGAGACCTTGCAACACCTCCGATGCAACGATTCTCGCCATTTTTCGGAGAAATCGCCCCAATTTTTCGGGGAAATTGGGTCTGCTGAAATGATTATGCGAATTCAAACGTCACCTTTTTTGTTTCTTATTTCCTCTGCCTAAAACCACGCCGCCGGAAGGAAATGAAAAATGCGAAGAAAAAGACGCGCGGGAATTTTGAACGCTTAAAATCCTTCAGCCACCCCTCAAGAAAAATTCGAAAAATTCGATAAAAAATATCGCGCAAAACACAACCCTCTTTCTTTGATTAATTTCCTCCACCTTAACCGTTCCGTCCGAGGGTAGTAATGAATGTGAAGAAAAATAAGGTAGGCGGGAATTTCGAATGCTTAATAAAATCCTTCAGCCACCCCTCAAGAAAAATTCGAAAAATTCGGATAAAAATGAGAAAAATTCGAAAAATAATCGGAAAAAAATTTCGCGCAACCACCACCCTCTTTCTTTGATTAATTTCCTCCACCTCAACTGTTCCGCCCGAGGGTAGTAATGAATGTGAAGAAAAATAAGGTGGTCGGGAATTTCGAATGCTTAATAAAATCTCTCAAGAAAAATTCAAAAAATTCGGAAAAAAATTTCCCGCAACCGCCACCCTCTTTCTTTGATTAATTTCCTGCAGCTCAACCGTATTGTATGAGGGAAGTAAAAAAATATGAGGAAAAAGGAGGTGGGCGGGAATTTCGAGGACTCTTTTCGGCCGGTCTCGAGTGGCCGGGCTCACCGTTGACTGGTCAATAAAATTGGCGCGAGGGAAGGCATTACGAGCCAGTGATCTCGAGAGGGTATCGAGGGTTACCACGAGGCAGGACCACCGGGACGGCCTGGTAATGGTATCTCCAGTTAAATATAATATCCCCCAAGATCGAGCGGTGAGTAGGCCCCGATCGCCGATCGCTGAATGAACGATTAGTATCTCGTGTCAACGATGCGGTCAACGCGTGTACCTCTCTTGTGCGGACACAAGGATGCCCCAGGAGAGGCTCGTCCATGTCTCCCCGACACCGATTAACGTGTGCCCGAGTAATGCACCACATGGGAACGGGACGTGGGAACCTCGCAATTTTTCATAATTTCCAAGACGCATTTCTTTCTTTTTTTTTTTTCCCCCCACTTTCCCGAATTTTGTATCCTTAACAGTGCCCTTTTCCAGAAACGCGACCACGTGGAACTGCGACCTGGTTCCTTGGGAATTCATTTTTTTCAACTTTTTAATGTCATTCCGCATTTATTTTAATGTCATCTCGTTTTAGAAAAGGAACTTCCAGGATTTGAAATATGAAAGAAAGAAAGTCACCCCTTAACCTACTTTCCTCGTCCCATTATCTTCTCAACACTTTCATACACATGATGTCCTGAAAATGCAGTTTCTCATTGCAAATCATTTTCATAAATATGGGAAAAGAGAAGAAAAGTATCTCTCAACCCCTTGCAAACGTGCGAGACATCCGATCACGCGTAACAACGGTAAGTCACAATTCTGCGGTTGGCACATGCGTTACACCCACACATAGGAGGGATGCATCCGTCGCATGGGGGTGTGGGTGGTATCCGTGTGGGTATTGCGTCCATCGACACGATCGCCGACTGGACGACACATGCGGGTCGCATAGGGGTGTGGGTGTCGGATACAAGCGGAGAACCGTATCCGTGTGGGTATTGCGTCCATCGACGCGATCGCCGACTGGACGACACATGCGGGTCGCATAGGGGTGTGAGTGTCGGATACAAGCGGAGAATCGTATCCGTGTGGGTATTGCGTCCATCGACACGATCGCCGACTGGACGACACATGCGGGTCGCATAGGGGTGTGGGTGTCGGACACAAGCGAAGAATCGCGTCCGTGTGGGTATTGCGTCCATCCAGTCGAACGCCGGCTGGATGACACTCGAGGATACACCCGTGGGTTATCCATACGTACATGCGGGTCGTATATGTGTGTGTGGGGGTGTTGGACACAAGCAAAGGGTCGCGTTCGTGTGGACATCGAGTCCATCGAGTCGAGCGCTGGCTAGACACACACGCGCACGGCCTCGTGGGTGTATGCGGGTGTGTACGCGTACACCTCGGAAGAGAAGGGACACCTCGGTGGCGGGTACCCGGTGGTGGTAGGTTGTTAGTAAGGGGTGAGAGTGGGTGGTAGGTGGTAGGTGCCTAGTTAGCCAAGACACGTTGACAGAGGCACCGGCAGTGGCACGCCGGAGTGCCCAGTGCCCCAGGAGAAGGCCTGGATGCTGAAGAGAGACCTTGAAGAGGGAGACGTCGAGGTCCTCGTCTGGTGGTGAGGTATAATAATTTAAGTGAAGGTGGAGAAAGTTGCTGTTGATAATGATCGAAAGGTGAAGAGGATGCCGAAAAGGGACCTTGAAAAGGGAGACATTATGTTTTTCGCCTGGTGAGGTAAAACGATTGACGTTGAAGTGGATCCACGAAGTCACTGTTGATGATAATCGAAAGGTAAAGAGGATGCCGAAAAGGGACCTTGAAAAGGGAGACATTATGTTTTTCGCCTGGTGAGGTAAAACGATTGACGTTGAAGTGGACCACGAAGTCACTGTTGATGATAATTGATAGGTGAAGAGGATGCCGAAGAGGACCTTGACGAGGGAAGAGTCGAGTACCTTGGACGGAAGAGAATATTGTCACCAGGGGTGGAGAAATTTAACGTATAATATCAGATTTAGGAGAAAATAAACGTATGATAACAGATTTAGGCACGTTAAAAATTGAAGAAACAGAGACAATTAAGTTCCTCTTCAACCACCGGACAAAAAAAAACAATTTCTGCATCAATCACAAACGCGAAGACAGAAAAATGACGGAAATTAAAAACCAACCCTGAAGAGAATTCTCTTCGAAATCCTTCTCGTGTATAAATGTAAATGTTGCCAAAATTATTTAAATATTAAATAAGGCGCTGAGGATAACCTTGAAGACAGTGCCGAATTTTTCTTCGAGTGCCGATAAAAAACCCACCAAGTGCTCCATTTTCCATGTGAAAATGCCATTGAGTGTTGAAGAGTTTGACGAAATGTGGACTCTTCAGGGTAGTTTTTTTTCCCCCTTCGAAGCATAATGTTTCTACAACTGGAATTATCATATCAATTTGATATATTATAACTTTGCCTCTTAAACTTCCCAGAACCTTTCGCTGGATTTTCGGAGTTTTTCGCAATTCAGAGAATCTCTTAAGGGTAAAAATATAAATCACGTTGATATAAAACATACCAGTTGCATAATAGTGCAATTACAACAAATGACATTTATTGTGTAAACAATTTTAAGTAGAACGAATTCAACGTCAATGACTGGTGATTCGTAAATCATCTTTGAATAAATCGACTAGATAAAAAAAATAATTCATAGTGAATAAAATTACTATCACAGTTATTAATTTCATGGCGAGATGAAGCCTTGATTGTTGCAAGGACGAGATGTGACGAATCGGTCATTATGTCTTCGAAAACCTTCAAGATTCGACGCAAAGTGTCCTGTTAGTCTTGAAGATTTCCCAGCCAGGATGAGGGAAAGAAAGAAGAGAAATTTCCCCGCGAGCGGGAACTGAATAATTTCTTCCTGGCCCGAAATCTGCAACATCCGTAAGTGGCGTCCATTTTTAATTCCTTAAATACTCAGAAAAAAAAGTTTCATTTATATTATCAGATGCGTCTGTTAAAAGATTTCTAGATATCATTCATGAAAAAGTCTATCTTACTGTACGAAGCGTAAAAGTGCTGAAAAGAATAATCAGTTAAACGCATAATCTTGCAATTATAATTCCAAGAATAGGATAAAACTTCCTAAAACTAGAGACGGAGTTAAATCTAATCAACGGGAATATCTTAAAGATAATTCATTCTTTATTTATACAATTTTCATTCACAATCAGTCCAGAAATAGCATATATTGCAAATATTTGGCAGAAAGTGTGAGAAGTAAGCGGGAACAAAATGGCCGCCACGTGGTGCCTGGGGTGAGATCATTCACGCGTCGCCTGGGGTGAGATCTTTCACCAGGCGCGAATCGTTTCACCAGGAAAGCCGCGCGTAAGATCGACGTCACGTGGGAAGATGCACGCGGTTTTAGAACCCGTGAATGGAAATATCTCACAGGTTTCCGGAAGCCCTTGGAGGGAAGAAGACCGGCAGGTCTTCTCGGCAAAGGTACTCTCTCTCTCTCTTTCCCCAAGCTGACACGCTCGTGCGATTCTTCCGGCCATTCACGAACCCCCGAGAGAGTTCGTCTCGCCCCTTCGCCGATTTTCATCGCGTTTATACGCAGGGGATTTCACGGCCCCGGGGATCCCCTGAACCGCGAGATCGACTCCAAGAGGGAATCCCCTTCCGAGAAAAATCCGGAAAATAATTCTTCTTTATCACTATGTAATTGGAATTTTGTTATTAAGAGAATTATTTGGAGCATATATAACGTATCGAGGATAATGTAATATATTGAAGACAGTTTTTTAATTATTATGGAATTATAATTTAGTTATTACCATTTAAGGAGAATTATTTGGAGAACATATCATATATCGAGGAAGATCTATGTAATATGAAATTGGAATTTACATCTCTCATATGTATCAAAGACATAAATAAAAGGTACTCAAATGTGCCACCATCAGTCAAGAGAGGGTAAAATTCAAATTTTCATGGTAATATGAAAGGAATTATTTAGACCACCAGTATCAATCGTTAATATTTCATAAACAATATGGAAAAATTGCGTGCTGCCATTTTTTCTTCCGTGGATATTCTCATTTCCGGACGATTTGCAAAAAAATTTAGTAGAGCACTGTTAGTTCATTTGTCAAAATGTAATAATTGGGGACGTTAGTATATATTAACACATCAATTACATGCTATCGCCTGAAATTTTTCGAAGTCGCGAGCGATCTGCGACAAATTGACGCGAGAAATCGGAAATTGCACGAGGCGGGTCTTATACTCAAATTGGATGTACCGGCACTTAGAGTCGACTTAAAGTTTATCTCGTTATCGGCTCTCGAGCTGAAAAGGTTCGTGCCCCGCGACTTCAGCCTCTGGCGAGCTTTTTTTCTTTTTTAACCCTTTTTACCTTTTGCCTTTGCCCGATCTCGTCAGAAATCTAAATACCCTGATCCTGTATGTTGACCGACATTCTTGAAATATTAAAACCTATTTTAAGACTCGGCATTGAATTTTCATTTTATTATTGGTAGCCTGAAACGTGAAAATCTGATATACCGATCTTATTAATTACTAGGTAGCTCCACAAGTTCGCGGGATAAATCTTGATAACAGAATTTTGATCTTATGGCTTTGAAAGATTCCTCCAAAATTTCTGTTTATCTTTTCATATAAATAATTATGAAGCGCCGTGTCATTTAGTAAAATGGTCGATTTTGGAAAAGCGCAACCAGTGAGACCATTTCCCTTTGAACAATAAATAGGAAACAATACCTCGTACATTATACATAAACGAAAAATGTTCCCTTATAAATAATAAATAGTAAAAAACAAATATAAAGTGCCATCATTTAGTAAAATGGTCGATTTCGCAAAAGCGCAATTGCACCCCTTACCGGGGCAGCCGGGTTTCCAGAGGGGAGGGTTTTGGCGTTTCCTCGGGGAAATTGGCGCACCTAGGGGGATTCATGGCGGTTGTTTGGTTGCCAGGGCGACGGAGCGAAGGGGCTGGACCGCGGATCCGCATCTCCATAGAGGGTGTAGGCCATAGAGTAGGGAGGAAGCTCGCAGGTGGCGGAGAGGTGCGCGCGGCCGGGAGGGGTACGTTTCCAAAGGAAAGCCGCCGGCGGAAATTCTGCAGAGATGGAGTTCCTGCAGAGCCATCACTCGGCCAACACCACCGAGACACCCTACATCCTCGGCACAGGTGAGACTCCTCTCCCCTTCCGCCCTGCACCATGAAATTCATTAGAAACTTGAAAATACCTACCCCTGAAACGAGAAGCTCATTAGAAAAAAATAGAAAAAAAAATACTTATCAAGGTATATCGGCCCTAAAACATGAAATTCATTAGAAAAAAAAAATGCTTTTCAAGGTATATCGGTCTTGAAACAAAGTTCATTGAAATCAAAAAATTCATATCAAGATATATCAGTCCTGAAACATGAAATTCATTAGAAACAAAAAAATACGTATCAAGGCATATCGGCGCTGAGACGCAAAATTGATTAGAAAAAAATAATAATAATAATTCGATATGATAAATGTGAGCTTCCCGAAATTTCATTCCGACCTCGGAGCGGATCTCCAGGGCAGCGATTGACCCGATAAGCTTATCAAGGGTCCGTAGGTAGCATCGAGGCGACGATCCCCTCGGGCCTGTGCTCAGGTGCGCTGGGAGTGCTCTCGAGCGAGGACACGTTGGCGGACGGGCAGAATGAGGTGGGACTAGGGTCCTTGCAGGGCACCCTGCGCCTGCAGGACCTGCAGAGCTCGCCGGAGGACCTCGGCGCCGAGCAGGCCCAGCAGATCCAAAATTCGGCCCAAAGTCAGGTGGTCGGCGAGTTCGGGGCCAGCTTCTGGGTGGACGACATGGCCGGCTTCCCCCTGCCGCCCCTGGACCTCGATCCCCTGCCCCCTGGCCTCTTCAGCCCCTGCTCGGGCACCTACAAGTAGGCATTGCACTGACGACTTTTTTCTTTCAACATTTTATTTTTATTTTCATTATTTTCCCTCGACTGTTAAGGTGATATGAAAGTGTGATATATTTTCACTGACGAATTTATTCTTTGAACATTTTATTTTTATTCTTATTATTTTCCCTCGATTGTTAAGGTGATATGAAAGTGTGATATATTTGCACTGCATTGCACTGACGACATTTTCTTTGAACATTTTATTTTTATTTTTATTATTTTTCCTCGATTATTAATCCTATATAGAAACGAATATTGATAGTAGCTCTGTGCACGCAAAAAAAAAGTTCGTGAAAATTGATTTTGTCAAAAAAAGAAAAAATTGAAGTGTCAAAGATTTCATTTCGAAAATGCAAATTTTTAAAGTGTCAGGATAATTCTTAGGTGCTCACGAGTCATGTGTCAAAGTTCGGTCCAAGGGCCTTAAAAAAATTCTTATAGGAATCAGCTGATTCGAGAGGGGTTTTATTTCACCTTAAACATGATAAAACGAGATGGGAAAGTTAAAATAAAAATAGAAAGTTCCTAGATCGATTCAATTTGAAAGTTGTCCACGACTTGCTCTCGTAATTTCGTCAAGCGTCCTTACAGCTGGGGATGCACCAGGGGCGAGTGCGTGCCGAGGACGAGCAACGCAAACGGCGAGGAGGTGGCGGATGTCCTGTTGTCCCTGAAACACGCAGTAGTGCATCCTGGGAGTCCCACGGGAGGATATTACGGTTCTGGAGCGCCCTCTCACCATTACCCTCAGGACTATGCACAGAACCTGGGGGCTCCGGTGCTGCCCTCGCACTACACTCCTGGCCCCGTCATGTCCGTCAACGTCTCCATGAACATGACCATGAACATGAACATGCACCACGGGTAAGGGATATTTTCTTACGTAAAAAGAAACGTTCACGTTAGAAGTGTCGAATTTCGGGGATTTCAACGAATTTTTCGTCATTTATGGTACTACAATGGCATGGGGAAGTCGCGAGGTGACATTTGCTTTGTTTATAAGACTTTTCTCCCAACCCAATTTACCGAATAGTTTGAAACTTTACAACGTGAATAGAGAGCCTAAAAGGAAGGTCCTGGAACCCATGAAATTTCAATTTTTTCCAAATTTCCTTATAGGTATTTTAAAAATAATTTATAAGAAATGAAATTTCGCGAGTTTCAGGACCCACCCTAGGGTCTCCATATTCACGTTTTAAAGTATGAAACGATTTGAGACACCCAGTCCGTAGAAAAGTTTTACGAACGATTGAGATTTCGGATGCCACTTTCGCATCCCCTTAACCGAAACCCGAACGTTCATCGATAGAACCCCTCGCGGGGGTCGTACGACATATCGGTATCCGGGTAACCTAAATCCGGCGGCAAAGTGGGGCGCGTCGCCGCCATTTTGGTTCTCCCCTAAAGGACGTTCCTTCCGCAGGTACGAGCAGAGCTATTCGTCGGCGTGGGGAGTCGAGCCCCTGCTGAGCCCTGCCCCCCAGTACAACCCCGTGGAGCCTGCGGCGAGGGTGAACCAACCCCCGGCCAATGGACTCATCGGGGCGCACCCCCACGGACATCCGCACCCCCACCCCCACCCCCGGCTCCAAGCCGGCGAGCATGCGCTCTGCATCGGGGGGGTGGGGGCCAACGTCACCCCCGACGACAACGGGCGACCTAACCTCTGCCGCATCTGCGGGAAAACCTACGCTCGGCCCAGCACCCTCAAGACCCACCTCAGGACCCACTCCGGGGAGAAGCCCTTCAGGTCCGAGCCGAGGAAGTGGAGGAATTTCTTTTCAAAGCCCTACGCGTTTCGTTATATCCTGATATCAGTTTTATTAGGCAGTCATTAAGGTTACACTCAGACAATTCAGAAGTCCCATAGAAGCCCAGATCCTATGTTAGCGCTTGGTGCCCTGAAAGTTCGCTAACAAACCAGAAGTGGGACTAAAAGAGAGATCGCATGTGTAGCTAACGATATCTCACGTACGGGAGGAAGAGAGACGCATATAGAAAGCCGAGTATTGTGGGTAAGATAGAGAAAGAATGCAATTTGCTATATATCGCCATACGATTAAGAGAGACGGAGTGATGATTATACAGCGCCGCCATCTGTTGGCTAACGTACTATTTATCGAGCATCGAACGTCCGTATCGTTCTGGGCTTCTGTGGAGACTTCTGAATTTTTTGCTACACCTTAGGGTTTATCTCGAGGAGCCCTTCGGGTCCGATTTAAGGAATTCGAGGAGGACTTTCCTGTTTCATTTTATCGGGGGATCATTTTCATTAGGCAGGTAAATTAAGGAAAGGTCTAGGCTTGATTTCATCTTTTATCTAGAAATTCTCAAATTGTACAGGTGTCACGCGTGCTCGAAGGCGTTCAGCCAGGCAGCCAACCTGACGGCGCATGCGCGGACGCACTCGGGTGAGAAACCGTTCCGTTGTCCAGTCTGCGACCGGCGATTCTCCCAGAGCAGTTCGGTGACGACTCACATGAGGACGCACTCCGGAGAGCGGCCCTATAGGTATTCCTTGATTAAACCTAAAGAGAGATTCCTTATTGACACGTTCTCCGCCACGTGGGGAACTCCATTTTATATTCTCGCCATTAGCGCTTTATCTACCCGAGCTAATTAACACGTTGACTGCCACGCGCATTTTATTTGACTGGTATGTTACCCGAATATGGGTGACGTGGCGGTCAACGTGTTAGGTTAAATGAAGATAACGTAGTTAAAGTTGGCAAACCACTAATCTCCGTATTTTTCGACCCTCCTCGACACCAGTTGCCGGTTCTGCAAGAAGGCCTTCTCCGACAGCTCGACCCTGACGAAGCACCTGCGCATCCACTCGGGGGAAAAGCCGTACCAGTGCAAGCTCTGCTTGCTCAGGTTCAGTCAGAGCGGGAACCTCAACAGGCACATGAGGGTCCACGGGGGTTCCCTGACGTGACACAGCCTCGACGGCGACCCCAAGGATGGCGAAACGTTTCCAGGATGCCGCAGGGTCCCCGTGATCCGACGTGGGACGAGCTCCCAACGGGAGCAGTAGGACGGACCCCTGGAGAGGGTCCAGGGTCCCGATTCTTGAGTTCACACGGTGAACAAGAATTGCGAAAGCACGAGGGACCTGATTCTCGAGTTTATGCGATTTTCCTTTCTTTCGCCTACGAATAGATGTACAGGAAAAATCTCGCATCGCTGCGAAGTCGCATAGTTGGTCAACGTTTGAAAGTCGTATACTAAATTGTCAACTCTTGGATGCGAAAGTTGATGTACATGATGCACATGAAAAATCTCACGTTGTTGCGAGTCGCGTTGTTGGTCAACATTTGAAAGTCGTATACCAAATTGTTAACTCTTGCATGCGAAAGTTGATGTACATGATGCACGTGAAAAATCTCGCGTTGTTGGTCAACGTTTGAAAGTCGTATACCAAATTGTTAACTTTGGCATACAAAAGTTGATGTACATGATGCACATGAAAAATCTCGCGTTGTTGGTTAACGTTTGAAAGTCGTATACCAAATTCTCAACTTTGACATACAAAAGTTGATGTACATGATGCACGTGAAAAATCTCGCGTTGTTGGTCAACATTTGAAAGTCGTATACCAAATTCTCAACTTTGGCATACAAAAGTTGATGTACATGATGCACATGAAAAATCTCACATTGTTGCGAGTCGCGTCATTGGTCAACGTTTGAAAGTCGTATACCAAATTGTCAACTTTAGCATACAAAAGTTGATCTAACAAAGTCGAGAGAATGGTGGCCCAAGAAATTGATAGTACATAGCTTGTATACGACATTCAACAGTTGACCAATGACGCGACTTCGCAACGCAAAACCTTTTCATGCGAATCCTCTCGTATGCGAAAAAAAAATCCGTATTAACTCGAGATCGGGCTCCAGGAGGTTCTCGCCACGAAGACGAGCGCCCTCTTCAGGGCTGCTCGACTTCCAAGGAGTCCATCGTCGAGATGGATGTATATACTTTGATAAGACGTTGGAGATAACGTTGCTGGGTTGTGTCCAGGTCCTGAATTCCTACAAGCCCCAAACCGGCGTACACCCTAAAAAGTCCCATTCCAAGTCCCCCAAAAATCTAGAAATTCCCCCATAACCTAAAACCCCCCAGAATACTGATTAAAAAACCCGAAGGAATCCCAAGAATGATAAGAAAGTCTCGGAAGTCGATTAACATCCCCCAGCCCCCTTAAACAATGGGACGAAAAAGGTGGAAGATATTAAAAAATGGATTACATTAAACTCGGATTAAAAGTGGACATAACTAGCGATTAGACTAACCGGAGGTTAACGGAAAAGGACATGGATTAATGAATGAATTAATCCTGGGAAAAGGACGGGGTGTGTCCACCCTCGTCGCTAATAGGCCTGCAGCATTCACCACAGCACCGTTGATTATTGTACAAATATTGTATTTATTATAATTTTTATTATTAATTATAATTAATATTAATGTAGCTGTTTTTTTTTTCTCTCACCACGTTCTCGCGATATTCTCACCTCTCGTGGTTATCTCTCTCTCTAGCTCACGCACTCGCTCCATCTCCCCTCTCTATCCCTCCCCTCCCTATCTCTCTCTCTTTCGATCGGTCTGTCCCTTTTTTTTCATCAACTGTTTCACTTTCTCGGTATTTTTTGTAGTCATCGGTAAAACGAACGATATTCCCCGCGCCGCATCACTTATTTGCCCTCTCTCTCTCGCGTACACACACACCCACAGAAACGCATTCACTCTGGTCGGAAAAAAAGGAGAATATATATANAAAGAAAACAATCGATTAAAAATGGATCGATGAACGCGGGAGTCTTCCGCTATGGGTCTGCGGCTTTTGTTTTCAATATTACTTTTTTCCTTTTTAATTACTATTTATCTCTCTCTCTCTCTTTCTCTCTTTCGCTCTCTCCACGCCGTTTAAATATCTTTCCAGGAATCGACAGGCTGATTCCTGGAGGGAAGAATCGTGGTTTAAGGAAGGAGGCCTTTCACGAAGGTTAATCTCGGATTTTCATTTCCGCTTTCTCGCTTTCCTCGGGTTTTCCCTCTCCGTCATTCTCTCTTCATCTCTCCGGAAAGACGATCGACGGGCGATAAGGAGCTACCTTTCTCTCTCTCACTCACACTTTCTCTCTAGAAACGGCGACGCAAATTAATTGCGATTAATTATCCCATTATCCCTGTTTCTCATCCTCTCTCTTTCTCTCTCTCTCGCGCTTCGCAATTAAAACTATATATAAGAACAATTCAGAGTCTCTCGTGTTTTCCATCTCTGTCGCACGATTTCCCCCCCCCCTCTCTCTCTCTCTATCTGGCTCGCGCATGCGCACTCCCTTATCGTCATATCCCATTTACACGTGTGTCCGTCTCGCTCTTACTTACGCTAGCTTGTTCGCGGTATCTCTCTTTCTCTCTCGCTCTGGCACGCGTCGACTCACTCGCTCTCTCTTTCTCTCTCTATGTGTGTAATCCAGTATTTATAACTAATTATATCGAAAAGGACAAAAAAAAATGAAGAAGGGGAACGGACGAAGAAGGAAAAGAATACGCGAAAGGAAGAGGAGTACGCGGTTTGTTTCTCACTTTCCCTGCAATTGCAATTGCTATCTGAGCGAGATGAGAGCCACTGCCCGTAAGTGTTCAATTGCGAGAAGTGAGCTGCATTCAAGGCCACCGAGTGTTAGAGACATAACTGCAATTGCAATCGCAAACCGAGGGAACGTAAGCTGAAATTCTGCCAGGGTGAGAGACACAATTCGCGTTTTCCTAGTTTAAAAAAAAAAAAAAGAAAGGAAATCCTAAAATACTGCCCGCGCTCCTCCGTTTCCTTCGCCATGTTTGAACGTGTGATGCATCGTGTCGTTCCGTCTCTCTCTCGCGCGCGCATGCGCGTCGCGGCTGATCCAACGAGCTTAACCTTGAGCCCTCGATAAAAGAGAAGAAAATCAAGGAGAGCTTTAACCAATATCCGCCAGGGCGCGCACAATCGCGATAGAGCCGGCTTAAATCGAGGTCCTTATTTATTGCAAAAAAAAAAAAAAAGAAGTCAATAGAAACACCGCGTGCCGTTTACCGACGAAGAAGTCACTTAATATAATCACTCCTCGTACCAATCCTCGCAGCCAATTACAGAAGTAACTATTGTCGCCTAATTTCGAATTCAATCACGTAAGAATTCTCCAGATATGCCGATAAGGTGTCGATAAGCGAGAGCGCTCCACTATTTCCTCAGAGTTGTCTCTGTGAGTTAGACATACACCTGGGTCTCCATTCACACGTTTTATTGACATTTACACGGCCACTTCGACAAGTTTTACATTAACACCGTAGCCCAAAAACTCGATTTCCGGTGGGAATTCTCATTCTCGTACAATTTCTTTTCTTCCTTTTTAACGATTCCCTAGTTCGCGATAAGCATCCACACACCATGTCAAATGGAACCTAGGTGTATCTTCGTCTCTCTCGCACGCGCGGTCTTAGAGGTACCTCCGTCTCGCTCGCACGCACGTCCACGCGAGTCGTGGCCCCTCGGCCGAAACTCCGAAAAGAAAGATTAATGCCGCGCACCATCGGAATGATTTCCATTTCGCTTGCTCGGCTCTCCTTCGTTCCCTCTGAAAATGTCGCTCGGTTTAAATCTGCCGGCGGTAAAATTGAGAGCGACCGATCGAAATATTAAAATAGAAAAAAAAAAAGAAGAGAGAGACGGGTGGGGTGGGAAGGGAGGGGTGAAAAATCCAAGAGGCAAAAGGACCTCCGTCTCGCGCTTACAATTTGTTTATATATATAATACACCTTCCCAGAGAGGAGAGACCAACGTCAGTGAGCGGCTCGAGAGGAAGAAAATTGACAAGGGGCGGGGAAAAACCGAAAAGAAGAAAAAAGAAGGAAAAACTGAATATCGGATATGTGTACGTCTTGCTAAACAAAAAGGGGGGGAAAAAAAGAAAAAAAAAACCGAGCCTTCCATACTAATCTCTTTCTCTCCCTCTCTCTCTCCCTCTCTCTCTACCGAAAGACTTTCCCTTCCTTTATTTAACTATTAATATCGCTCTCCATAGTGCTTCTCTCTATTTAACCTCGAAATTCTATCTCGCACGCGTTCTCACTCGCACGCAATTCGTCGCGTTCCTTTGTTCCTCAGTGACTGAACGAATCCGTCCCTCTCTCTCTTTCTCGACCGAAGGAGATGTGTCTCGTCATCCGAACGAATCCGCAGCATCCGCAAAGCTACACCTAAAATACAATAATTAATCCATACTAGAATGATCAATCAATAAAACTCGTCTCTCCGTTTCCGCTCTCCCTCCATCTCTCTCCCTCTGTCGCTGTTTTCCTCTCACTCGACTTTCCCTCTCGCCTCTTCTCTCTCTCTCTCTCTATCTCTCTCACGCACATGCAGGCACGCATCATTCTCTCCCGCTCGCTCTCGTAACTCGTCCCTCCGGGGCGCAGAAATTGGAAAAGAAACTCGGGCCTCGTCCCCTCCTTGTCGCGCGCGTCCCGACGTCGATCGACCTTCTCTCTCTCTCTTTATCTCACAGAACTCGCACCTTAAGGGTGGCGGGAAATAGGAACGTCCCGAGGTGACGAAGGGAGTGTTCTCGCATTTTCGAAGTTTCACGGGTGTTGTGTATTGTGGAATTTTCTAGGTCTCACAAGGTTGTGTAGTATGGATCTTCGAGGGTTCACAACGTTGTGTAGCGTGATAATTTCGAGGCTTCGCGATGTTGTATACTGTGGAATTTTCCAAGCTTCATAACGTTGTCTACTATTTTCTAAATTTCGGAATCTCACGTAGTTGCAATTTAGGGATTTCAGTTTCACCTGGCTGGATTTTTATTAAATTCTCAAACTGTCACAAAGTTGCGCGATCGTATGTCGAAAATCCTTAAAATTTCACGCGATTATGTTCGAAAATTTCACGCGACATATTCAAAAATCCTGAAAATTTCACACGATTATATTCGAAAATCCTTAACATTTCACGCGATCATATTCGAAAATCCTTAAAATGTCACGCGATTATATTCGAAAATTCTGAAAATTTCACGCGATCATATTCGATAATCCTTAAAATTTCACGCGATTATATTTGAAAATTCTTGAAATTTCGCGCGATCATAATCGAAAATCCTTAAAATTTCACGCGATCATAATCGAGAATCCTTAAAATTTCACGCGATCATATTCGAAAATTCTCCAAATTTCACGCGACTAATGCTCTCAGCTTCGCGGAGTCATCGTCAAGAGATAGAGACACGCGTCTAATTTGTACTGGTTCAATGGCCGAGCCCAAGAGACCTGTTCACGGATCTCTATCTTAACTTTATATCTAATCCCCACTTGCTCTGAACGAAGAGTTTAGCGCGAAATTAAAGGCGCACCAGCGCCACAGATAACAATCCACTATACTACCACTCATACCTCATCCCTCTCTTTCAATATCGAAACAAGTTTTAAGTCGTCCAAAAATCGCCGACAAAACGTCTTTTAACCCTAAAAGCGAGGTTCAAGTGTCCCCTTAACCGGGTAAGAAAGAAAAAGAGAGAGAGAGAGTGAACCCGCGAAGAACGCGGGCTCCCCAACGAGCGGCAAACTACAACCTTAAACCGCGCGAGTCCCTTAA
Organism: Orussus abietinus; assembly: GCF_000612105.2. Classification (NCBI taxonomy): domain Eukaryota; kingdom Metazoa; phylum Arthropoda; class Insecta; order Hymenoptera; family Orussidae; genus Orussus; species Orussus abietinus. The sequence goes on along the minus strand of NW_019394351.1, from coordinate 386,645 downwards.
GGCGATCCAAAAGTGGCGTCAAAGAGGTTTCGCCCGTGTAACCATTCTCCTCACAGGGGGTACCGAATCGTCCCCAGCCTTCCACCAGGACCACTCAGGCACCAAGGAAGGTCCCGACCCCGATAAAATGTCAATTCTTAAGAAATTACTTTACAGATATTTTCAATAATTTTTGCACAAAAAGGAAAGATGAAATTTCACGGGTGTCAGGATCACCCCTGCGTTGGTGAGGTTTGAAAGGAATCGGTACCCCCAGTTAGGAGAAAAGTTCCCCGAGTGATTAGCCCCTCGGAGGGTACTTTCACATCGGCCCAAAATCTCGGCAGGGATCCGCCGAGAAGACGAGGCCCCGGAGCAGGGACAGGAGTCCCGGCCGCCCTGGAGACGCCCGGGCGATCAACAATCGAAAAATACCCTCTCGTGGGCCTTAGGAGCCAGTCCAGGGGGCCCGGAGATCCTCCCGTCTCCAGGGTCGGCCGAGACGGTCCCGGAGCGACCCCCGCGCCGACCCGTTCCCGGCCGGTGGTCGCCGCCTACTGGATCAGCCGCGACTGAACTCGAGCGCGCGCAGTCGGTCATGCGCAGCCCGCTCGCGCAGTCGGTCGCGCGCAGCCCTTCCGACGAGGTCCCCGTCGCGCAGTCGGCCGCGCGCAGTCCCCTCCCGCAGTCGGTCATGCGCAGCCCATCCGGTGAGGACCCCATGTGCAGTCGGTCATGCGCAGCCCATTCGGTAAGGACCCCATGCGCAGTCGGGCGCGCGCAACCCTTTAGGCGAGGCCCCGCAACCCTTCCGGTGAGGATCCCCGTCGCGCAGTCAGCCGCGCGCATCCCGGTCGGTGAGGCCGCCGAAGGTGGTCGCGCGTCACAGGTGGTGCGTCGTTGGTCAGGGCAGGTCAGCGGGTCGGAGGGCGGTCGGTGCGGTGGCGGCGGGTGGTTCGGGGGGGGTTCAAGGTCAACGGGGACTGGGAGCGGGGGGGCTGGGCCGGGGGTCGGGCTCGCTGACTATGCTGTGGGGCAGTCCGCCGGTGAGGGCGGCGGCGGGAGTGGTCGAGGCGGGGCCCCCGGCCCCGCCGACGCCGACCGCGGGGCCCGCGGGCCCCTGGGGGCCGCCGGCGCCGCCGCCGCCCGCCGACGAGTTGGGCCCACCCCCGGCCCCGGCGCCCGCGCCGCCCCCCACCGAGTGGCCCCCGGGGGGTGGGGGCGCCGAGTCGTGGGGGGTCGTCGAGTGGGCCTGCTGGACGGGTAGCGCCCCTGCGTAGTAGTTGCCGCCGTTGATCCCCTCCGAGTAGCTGCTGGAGAAAGCGAAAAGACATTGGCCATCTTCCTTACCCTGAAGCGAGAGAGACCCCCCGACCCCCTCTACCGGACTCTCTTTCCGTAGATATACTTCCGTCCTTCTCTCCCTCTCGTGATCCACATATATACACATCTCTCGCTCTCTCGCTCTCTGCCCTCGGAATCTCTCTAGGTTATTCAAAGGCTTTTCGGGGCGGCCTTATTTACATTTTTTAATATATATATCTTTTTTTTATATAATCTCGCTCGTATGCGTTTCGCCACGTAGAGCGCGTCTCGCTCTATACGTCACACCCCGCCCCTCTCTTTCTCTACACCCCCGGAGACACTTCGGAAGTCGTTTTTCTTTTCAATTATTTTTTTCTCTCCTCGTATTTTATTTTATTCTCCCTTTAGGTTCTAGAATTTTATATTCCTCTCTCTCTCGTTCCGTCTCTGTTTCTCTCTCTCTCGGTTTCTCTCTAGCGCGCTTGTTTTTCCGTTTGCTTTTTTTTTTTTTCTCTATCTTTCCCCCGTACAATGTTCTCTCTTTTAACATCTGCTTGGAAATCGGTTTCTGCAAAAAGTTACGACACGTCTTTTCTTTCCCCGTGGAAGAGTGGAACAGAGAGGCGGGCGACAGGGGGGCTTCCCTAGGCGGGAGGGAAAGTAGATATAGTTCGCCGCGTGGCCGCCACCGGCGCTGCGTATCTAGGCCAGGACTGGCGACGTGAGAAATAAATCTCTAATTGACGAGAAAGGCGCGGAAAAACGAGGCATCTCCTCTTTTTCTTTTAACGAAGGGAAAATATAGCTGAATGGTCGTGATTTACTCGAGAAAAAAAATTCCCTCAGATTTCAAGAAAGGCGACAAAAATGGAACGGTTTCCATTTTCAGACCGTTCGTTCTCAATAGGCAGCGCTGCCAGCGGCGGGCGGGGGAACTATCGGGAAATAATCGCAAAGCTGGGCAGAGAAACGGAACGAAAAAAAAAAAAAAAAGAAATGGGGAGGAGAACAGCTGACGTTAACCTATGTATTCGACACGTGACTTAGGCAATTGGAAAGTTACGTCTACTTGCAGCACTTATTAAGGGCATGTCGAAGTGACGTTGAAGAGGTCTCGTTTATGAAACTTTCCTCCGAACTGGCTGTACCGAATCGCTTCAAACATTGCAACGCGAATATGTACAAGGACGGTGACGACCCTCGCAAAATTTAATTTTTTATACAAAATCTGGAAAATCTAATGGGCGTCGGAACCTTCCTTACAGCCTCCGTATTAACATTGTAAAGTCTGATACGATTCGATACCCCCAATTTAGAGATAAGTCTCATAAACGAGACTTTCACATCCCCTTAAGACAGAGACCAAAAAAAAAAGAGAAAAAGAAAAGTTAGAAGAGACTCTTTAATAACGTCTACATGATTGTTCGGTGCCATTGCGACTGTTTCTTTTTTCTTTTTTTTTTTTAACGAGGAATCCCCTACTCCTTTATACATACATCTAGTTTAATCGGTGCCTGCACCTAGCGCGATACATATCTATCTATATATATGTACAATTTACGCGATATAAGAGGGCCTACATGAATCAATAAAAAAAAGGAGAAAAAAGAGGAACAAGGCACTATAAAATCCGCAGATCCGACCAGGTACATCATCTCTGCACGACGTATAAACAATTAACTGCCAATTGACTCATTCACATGAACCGCCTGCGTAACATTTACCTACGCCTAGAAGAAAGGAAAGTAAACAATTAAAAATCAAAGCCTTCTCTTTAAGGGGACATTAAAGTGCCATCCGAGGAGGTCAATCGTTCGTGAGACTTTACTCCGAACTGGGTGCACCGAATCGTTTCACAAACTGTCCAACGCGAATATCAACTTTTTTTTTTTAATTCGTCTACACGTTTTTAAAATTAAAAAAAAAAAGGAATGAAATTTCACGGGTATAGAGACCTTCCTTACAGCCTCCACGTTCACGTTGTAAATTTCCAAACGATTCCGTACACGCAATTCAGAGAAAAGTATCGTAAATGAAACCTCCTTGATGCCACTTTCGCACCACCTTAATCCTAGAATGGAGAGTACAATAAAAAAATATATATATATACATATAAAAGAAGAGAGTTTCCTTTTCCTTTTTTCTTTCTCTCTTCGACATTCTTAGCAGCGAGAGAGACAGAGAGGCAGAGAGAGAGAGAGAGGGTCGAGTTAATGAGGAGCGAGGAAATTGTTAAATGTGAGAATCAACTAAAGAGTGGAATAGGAAGATGTTCCGAGCTCAGGAAAATTAAGGAAATAATAAGAGAGAAGAAATTAAGGTGTTATGAAAGTGTCACAAATATGTATATATACCAAAAAGTAGAAATATGAAACTTATCTCCAAACTGGGTGCACCGAATAATTTGTAAACTGCAGTATGTGATTACGGAGGTCCTAATGAAGGTCTCGAAACTCGGGAAATTTCATTTGCCGTAAAAGAGGACTTTTTTCGGCTCTTGTTCGGGATGAATGCATGAAAAGTAAAATCTCGCGAGTTTCAAGACCTTCATTAGGGCCGCCATAATTATGCGTTTAAGTTTCATATTGTTCGATGCACCCAGTTTGGAGAAAAGTTATATAAATATTTCGGCGTTTCGGTACATTCATATGGATTGACGCTTTCATAGCGCCTTAAGGAAGTTAGTAGGCTGCGAAATGCCGTTTCCATGAAAGTGACCTCGAAGGAGAACGAAAAGATACGGGAAATACTTCCTTACGGGGCTCTGCTGTTTTATTCGGCGTTTCGTGGAGAATTTCGGGTAAAGAAAGAAAAAGACGGTTCAGAACATTTTCAAAATGGCGGACTCGTGGAGGCTGGGAATATCTCATTTTTATTATTCACGGTGTACACGATTCCAGGAGTACGGCAAGTCTGAAACAAAAAGTTAAGGTGGTTTCAGACACTAGAAAGGGTTACTCGAGAACCGATGGCACGGATGGTTGTTTCTTTCTTTCTCTTTTTTCTCTCTCTCTCTCTTTTGTATCAACAAAAATCTTGAAAAGACAACGACTGGAGTGAAAACAGCGATGAGAAAATTACTTCTATATTGGCCTTTCATATATCTTTCTCTACCAAAATTCCGAAATATCCTTTTCACCAAATAGCCGTGCAATCAGTTCTCAAATAATCTCTTCTAGTTTCCAAAACCACCTTAACCCTTCGTTTCCAACTTGCCGGTCTCCTGGAATTGTGATACCGTGAAAAAAAAAAATATATATATACTATATTAAAAGCTTCCAACGAGTCCGTCATTTTGAAAGAAATTTTGAACATTCATACTGCATAAATATGGAAGTCCTAAGGAAGGTCTTGACATCCATAAAAGCAAAAGAATTCGCCTGATAGAAATTAAAAAAAAAAAGAAATTAAATGGAAGGTCTCGACAACTATGAAATTCCATTTCCTTTTTAAATAAAAAACTAAAAATATTGTCGGTACCTCGTGAGGGTCAAGACCTTCCCCAGGGCCTCCGCATTCGCGCGTTAAAATTTCAAACGATTCGGCAAACCGAACTCGAAGAAAGGTTGCATATAAACGACACCCTTCAACGTGACTTTCGTACCGCCTTAAGGGTTGAACTCTCCACAAAACAGACTGAATCAGCCTGATAATCGAGCATACTCCCTCTAGATTCTCGCTCACCTTTAAGCTGGCTTTCGCAGTCGACTAAGCCCCTTAAGGTGACGAGAAAGCACCCACCCGAGGAGTCAGTCATTCATGAAACTTTGTTAACGAACTGAATGAAAATATCAAACTTAATAACGTGAATATGAAAGTCCTACCATAGGTCCTGAAACTCATGGAATTTCATTTTATACATATATATATAAAATTTCAAAAACATCTATAAACAATTTTTTCTCTTAATTGAAATTTCATGGGTATAAGGACCTTCTTCACAGCCTTAATATTCACACCGTAAAGTTTGATACGATTCGTTACCCGCAGTTCGAAGGAAAGTTTCACAAACGAGCCACCTTTGGCGGCACTTTCGCACCGCCTTAATGTGAATCTCGAGAAGGGGGAATTAACAGGCCCCGAGAACAGGGAAGCCCCACTGCACTTGTCAAGATAGCATTACCGGTAGAGGTTGGTATACGTAGGCGCGACCCTCGAAGAGGGGTCGAGAGGTTTGCTTCGGCCTAGGAGATGGGCAAGGTGGGGGAGAGAGGAGGGCATCCTTACCCAGTGGACGAGAGGAAGTACTCCTTGTTGACGCAATTCCGCAGGCAATCGGGAATGCGGCCCATGATGGCCCGCCGTATCTCGCTGGCCGCCATCTCGCGGAGTTCCGTGCAACTAGCGTCGCTGTAGAACGCGGCGTGGGGCGTGCAGAGAAGATTCGGGGCATCCTTCAGCGGACCTGCTTAAGGGGTTTGAAAAGGCGATTAAAAGGTCACTCGTCTCGTTAATGAAACGCCACGGCGCAGGTCGTACTAATTCTAAGCGATGGCGATCTCTAGGACGATCCGCCGGGTTATCCGAGATTTCCAATCTCCCATTTACATCTAGATAATAGTAGTAGATGGTAATCGAACTCCGGTGTAAGAATACATCGGCTAATTGTGGTCTGATAAGGGGACACGGAGTCCCTTATCACCGGAGCGTATGGCAATCGGCGTTCCGCGACTCGGTGGTCTTATCCGAGAACGCACGTCCATCGACATCGCCATAGTCGAGATAGAGAGTTCCTCGTTTTAATAATGGACAATCTGCCGGTGCACCAGCGATCGAGAAGCCATGCCTAGGCGATAATAAGCAGGAGGTAATGAGGGCGGTCTCCTCACGGGGAGGCCGAGGACGTGGCGGGGAGGTCGGACGTGTTAATCGGGTCGGGGGCAGGGTTAGGTAAGGCCAGATAAGACTCACATTGCGCGGACTGACCCTGAAAGACATTGTACGGCTCGTTTTCGTGGACGTCGAGGGCGGCCGCGCGGATCCTCCCCTGCTTAAGCGCCGCGGCGAGGGCGTCGTCGTCCACCAGGCCGCCTCGGGCTGTGTTCACCAGGAACGCTCCTGGTCTCATCTGAAAATGGCCCATCGGTATTAATACATTGCGATTCACGGTGCGAAGCATTCTACGACCCTCCAGGAAGTCGATTCTCGAGTTCCCTTTTTGCGCATAACGAATAGATTCACATACAAAATTTTGCATTGCTGCGAAGCCATTTGTCAACATTTAAATGTACACGAAACTGGCGATCTCGCACGCGAGAGTTGATCGTATGAACTTGAGAATCGGTTCCTGGGATCCTATCATTGTGTAATACTGATATATTATGGGGATTAAAGTTGTAATTCAATGAATTAAAGTAAATAGTGCTGTCTGGGTCGCAAGACTTTTTAGCCAGTCTGACAGTGGTATACCTGTTTGATGGTGAACTCGTTAATTAGGTGATGATTGTGTTCATTCAAGGTACAATGCAGAGAGACGCAATCCGACTGGAACAGCAGATCCTGAAAAAGGAGAATTTCCATCATATTCTAGGTCTGGTGTAAACGAGTGCTCGATCGATTGCACCTTGTCTCGCAATTATAATTTATAACAGAACCAGAAGCGTGTAGAAGATTGACTTTGGTTACGTACTGTATACACGTTTTTGTTCTCGCGCAGATTGTAAGTGTCCTCTAGATATTAATGAAATATTGTATAAGGTGCTATTTTCTAATTGAAACTCAGGTCACGCTAATCAGCTCGGCTAATTTCAAAGTTACTATTTATATTCACTTTGTGTCGGAATCGAGATAATCTGCGTAAACCTTTTCATCGGTGTCAGACATTTACCGATGTAAAAGTGAAATTATAAAATGAAAGAGAAATAAGTTTCACGCTCAACATAACCTCCATGGACAAATTTTTGTTTCTACGAATGTTATAAATTGATATACGTTGGAAAATCGATGGTTGTATTAGAGGATCGAGGCTGGCGATGAGTTTACCTGTAGCGTGTACACCCTGGTGAGGCCAAGGGACTTCTCGATGCCGTCCGGCAGGTACGGATCGTAGAAGATGACATTAAAGCCGAAAGCTTTCGCACGCAATGCGACCGCCGAGCCAATTCTGCCTAATCCTACGATACCCAAGGTGTCGCCCCGTATCCTTGCACACCCTTGAGCAGCCTCCCTAACCTAGCAGAAGGGAGAGAATTGTGAGGTTATAGGGAAAAAGGCGGATCGTTATAGGTTAGGATGTAATGACATGACATTCTGAGGTTACCTGTTCTGGCCCGGTGAATTTTTTCCCCTCACGAACCATATTTGCCAGCCAGTACGTACGTCGGTACAGGTTCAGTATGAGACAGAGGGTGGTGTCCGCCACTTCTTCGACCCCGTAGCCAGGCACATTGCACACCGCGATGCCAAGCTCACCGGCAGCTTTGACATCGATGTTGTCCACCCCCGAACCGATTCTCACGATGATTCGTAACGTTTTGAATTTCTCGAGGTCTTCTTTAGTCAGGATTATGGTGTGCCACATGAGTGCACCCACCGCTTCGTTTAGGACCTGTCGGAGAGCATCGTAACGTGTCAATTAGTCTGCGCCCTACATGAGGTAGCATAAGGAACTCCCACTTCTATGTAAAGTATCCTACATCGCGTTGCAAAGTTAGTCAATGGTAAAACTAGCAACTTTCACGAAAAAATCCAATACTTAAATTTTCACAAATGGTCGTCGTAGCATGGTCTAAATAAATACTTCCAGGATAATCACAGAACGTTAACCACCAAGACAGTTATTACTTAGCAGCTTACAAGTATTAATGAATAAAAATTACAAAACTGGTGACACAAGCTGATTGTGTTTACATCTGTACCATAGTACCACATTTGACTCATATTTTAAACGCCATCATATTGTATAGAGTTACGTTTTTTTGCAAGGATCGCTACTGTTATTATCATCTAACTTGACAAGGAAATATGGAGTTGGAATTTTCTGGGAAGATCCAAAGAGTGGGAACTCCTCATGCTACTTCGTGGCATTCTGTCGATAGTTTTGTTTCTTTGGAGGTTACCTTCTCGTGGATTTCAGAGGTGGACTGTGCATCGCAGAAAGCTACAGTCGCGACGTCTTTTAGGATGGGCATCTCAATAGAGCAATCCCGTCCATCCAACAGCGCCACCAGCGGCCGTGTCTGAATGGGTCCATTGGCGATCGGACCCCTCAGGTTCTCCATTCGAGGGCGTTTGGGCATCATCTTCCGTTTGTCCATCGGTCAGACAGCCCCCCCAATTTTAATGACCCCCACTATTACTCTCGTTCTCTAAGAAAGTCCGCTCACTCCTACTTCCAGGCTAGAGAAAAATCACTTCTCTCTCTCAACTGTTCTTGCGGTACTCGTCGGCACGCTCCGATGCTTCGTCACACAAACTGTTTCCGCAGCGTTGACTTTCCGTCGGCTTTTGAACAGGGACCGCCGAATGCCCAATACATCACGACTCTTGGAATACCGTCACCTGAAAGACAAGAACAACGGTGCATTAGACTCGCATTTGACCACAGTTTTAAAATCACAGCGCACATTTTATTCTAAGCCACTAACAAGAGTAAAAACATCTCGCTCCATTTTAATCCGTATCCTGCGACGCACATTGCCGATGACATTTCACAATGTTATTAAAATCCAAACAAGACTTATATACACAAAGTTTCCGAAATCAGTCTTACAACATCCTCCCAAGTCCATCGAACTTCCTGACACACATTACTTTCCAACGGCGATGTTGGAACTTTTTGTCAAGCCATTCGCCCTGCACCGATGATTGTCCAAACTTCACCCTCACTAATTATCCAACCCTGTGAACCTCACGCAACAGAAAAACCCACAAAAATCATAGCGAAAGTCTACATTAATATAAAACCAAAGCTCCGACATCCACCTTCTGCCCAGAATACACCTAACCGCTCTCCGATACCCCAACCCATCCATCGAATCCTTTCCACTTCACTCCTTGTCTCATCCCCACATCGGAGGACTATTTGGTACAAATCCCAAGAAAGTCCTGCCCAGCACATCATTTTTAGGTTACCTCCAGGCTGTAGGTCGCCTCGGAGAGATATTTCCCGATCGGAGGGAAGAAAAGTTCCCACGCGTGACAAAACAACATCCCCGACCACCACCTACACCCAGGACGCCCAGAGTCGTCGGCCGCATCGAAAGTATTCACTGGAGAGGAACGCAAAAGCCTAGAATCGAAGGGGGCTTCCTTCGCGGTTCGATCATCGAGATCGGCGTCGATTCCCGGAGGAATCTCGCCTCGGTGTCGACGGCCTCGCCGCGGAGCGTCCCGCGACTCGCGCGCGGCGTTGGCCTCGCGAGTTTTTAGGTTACCTTCGGGTCGCGCCGGCTTCTCGGGGCCGGCGCAGAGAGCTCGCGCCGGCTCGGGTGCGGCGCCGCGTCGCCGAGGAGGTCCTGCGCCTCGAGGAGGGTCCTCGGTCCCCCGGGAGCCGCTTGGCCGGGACAAAGCTCGCCGAAAGTGCCGGGCCGATGTAGGCCTGAGAGAGGGACACGGGTCTACGCGTAGCGGAGTCACTGGCTGGGGCTGATGTTTTCGGGACCGACCGTAGGGTGGCGCGCGCCGCGCCGCGCCGCCGTTGGTCAGTGGGTCGACGTTTTTAGCCCATTTTCGGGACAATTAACGGCGCGACGTGCGGCGGCGCGATACGTATCGAGACGTATCGCGCGCACCTCGAGAGGACCGTGCTCAACTCGACCGTGTCCGTCTCTCTCCTCCTCTCTTTCTCATTCTCTCTTTCTCTCTTTCAAGCGCTCGACCCGCACCGACGCGACAATCGAGTCAATTGGCCCGAGTTATCGCGGGCGTGGCGGACGGAGACAGCGGCCACCGGGGCATTCCTTTTCCCCGGCGTCGCGACGCGCCGATTAAAGGTTAGCGCGCCGCGGCCGACCGGCGAACTAGGGATGCGCGCGGCGACACGTGGCTCCACCACGCTGCCCGCGGCCGATCGCCGGTCCACGCAAGCGCGTATGCGCGACACTCTGCGTAAACGCGCGACCCACGCCGGCTGCGGCCCCCCCGGACCGGATGCGCCGACGAGTGCACGAGAGATCAAGCGATTCGTACGCCGACTGCGTACCGCGGTCGGGTCGTGCCAAGCGGTTCTAGGTTAGGTGCACCGGGAGATCGGAAATTGAGACGCGCCATGTTTGACACCGGCTACTTCGGCTCGGAACTCGTGCAAACTCGGAGGAACTCGTGCAAACTCGTGCGAACTCGTAAGAACTCGTACGGAGAGAGAGGTTTTCGTCAGAGCGCCCAAATAGAGCGATTTATCACAAATTGAGCGATTTAAGGTGATATGAAAGGGTCATTCTATATATATATATATATATATATAAAAACGTGTAAAATAAGACATTTCTCCAAACTGGGTACACCGAATCATTTGAAACTTTAACACGTGATTATGGAGGCCCTAAGGAAGAACGCGATGCTCATGAAATATCATTTAAACAAATTTTCTTTATTTAATCCAGACTAGAACCAAAAATACATATTTTATGGAAAAAAAAAAATTGAAATTTTATGAACATCGCGTCCTTAGGACCTTTATAATCACGTGCTGAAGTTTCAAATGATTCACGTCATCTTAAGGTGATACTTGAAAAGAGAACATAAAAAATAAAACAGCGTCTTAAGCGAGCGAGGATGACAGCCCTATATTTTATCCTCTAATATCCGCAAATGGCATTAAACGTCAATAATTCCACGGCTCGAATTTTCCCCCCATCCGCGAAGGAAAGGAAAACCGGGGGAAGGAAAAGACATTCCTAAGTCGTTAAGCGCGGGAAATCGCAAAGTTTGTTGCCACAACTTGTCCGATTGAAATTTAAAGAGCGAACGGGCGCGCCTATTACGCCGGCAACGGTGCCGTAAGCGCGTGTACACATGTACCGCACATGTACTGCGCATGTACGCTCGCGCATTCACGCGCGATTACCCCGACCCCGGTGCCTCGGCACCGCAGCGGGAAATAAATTACTCGCATTATTGCCGCAGTGTGTACACCGCGTGACGGTAGCGCATCGACACGCCGATAGCGGAACGATCTGGAATTCCGGGGAGATGTGCCCTCTCCCTCTCTGCATCCTCACGGGGCGTCGCGATAACTCTTGTCCCCTCCGTAACTAGGTTTTACGCGTTGTTTTCGGATTTCCCAGCGCACCTGGGACCCCTCCAAGGCTCCCGTAGAGACCTAGAAAAGCACGGAGGGATTGGTAATCTCGCGCGAATTTGCATTATTAGATAAGCGAGAGTGAACGACGGGGGGGAGGAGGGACACCGACCGCCGCCATTTTGGCGCGCCTCGGTCGCCCTCGGCCTGACCTTCCGTAGCCTCGACCGCTTCTAGAGGACCTTTTCCTCTACCCAAGAGTTTACCCGTGAAATTAGTTCCTCACCGTGTTTCCAGGAGGTAGCGAGCGAACTCACCGCGAAACTTCGGCGTAGGGAAAAGAGAGGCGATCGCTAGACGGAGGCCGATGGAGCACCTGTCACGTGACCGGCCTTGCGCCGCCATCTTGCCTCCCGCACTCGTCAACCGAGAGGAGTCGTTTCACATGAGAAATGAAGGCCTGTTTCGATCGGTCGAGGTCTTCACAAGTGAAGAAACCCCGCGATCATTCACGCTTCCGAGTTTCCGATACTCCTGTGGCCCTTAATCCCGCGAAATAAGCCGGAAAGTTTGTAGGAAAGTCCTCTGGTGGATACCCACGGTGTAACCATGGACGTAGGACGTAAGGAGATCTCGCACACTGACTTGGCCATGAAGAAAGAGTAGAAGTGGAATACGGGATACAAAAGGACTGCTTTCTCTCTCTCTATCTTTTTTACGAGACTTCACTTCTACAGCGTAACGACAGCCTACCTAACGGTAAGGTATCCTACGTCCATGTCTGCGATAGACGGCGGTGCGAGTAAACTCACGTGACTTTCCTCGCGCCGCCATCTTGCCTGCCGCGCTCGTCAGCCTGCACCGACAGGACCGATTTGGGAACGGAAATAAACCCTCTCTCTCGATCGACCGGAGCCCCCAGAGGGTAAGAAACAGAAGTAATCGCCCGTGCCCCACCGTTTGCGCTACCCCCGCGACGCCTAACATGTAGATATAAGACGAAAACAGGCCCGAAAGTTCTCAGGTGGACCCAGGTGACGGGCCTCCCCCAAGATGGCCGCGGAAAGGGGACGCTTCGGTTCGCGCGTGTAATCGGACGGGGGTGGTGGCTTGGCCGTAAAACCGGTAATACGCGCTGGCCTCAGCGAAACCGAGGACGCGCGGATATATGTATGTATATATACATATGTATATGTATATACGCCACCACCGGCGGAGAGAGTTGCGGAGCCAAGCACTTTGACTCGGGCACATGTTGTGCCAACTCAGCGAGAAACGCAAGCTCCTATCGTCAAAGGGCGGGAGGCGGCCGAGGGTGTCGGCGCGGGAGGGGAGAGGCGGCCGGCACGCCAAAGGGGTGAGATCGAGCCCTCGTTCGACAGCTGACAGGGTGGGTTAGGGGGAGGGGAAAGGGAAAGCGAGGAAGAGACGGCGCGCGCCGATCGCCGCGCCGAAGGCGGAGACACCGGGAACTACGCGCCGCCCGCATCGGCGTATCGATACATCGATAAACCGGACGATAAGCGCCGACATATCGCCCCGAGGTATCGATTCCCGCCTACGAGGGACTATCCGCGCCTCCGAGACTTCCATCGGTACGCATGGCCGCGGTTAATCGCGTTAATTTCCCAGATGGAATACTAATCGGTCCGAATCTGCTGTCTATAATGATACATCTCCCTATGAGAATGGCATATTATATTGTCGTTGAAAGGAATGTTATTATCGAAGTACGTAGGATGTGTACGAACAAAACTTTTTCCTCAAACTCGGTGCTGCGAATTATCTGAAATATTAACGCGTGATTTTTGAGGCCCTGATGAAGGTCTTCAAACTCGGGAAATTTCAGTTTTCGAACAAAATTAAGTATAACGAGTCTCAAGACCTTCGTTAGGACCTATATATACATGTAACGACCTTTCATATCACCTTAATGCTACGGTATACCCTGACAGCTAGTTCCCCTGTCCCGAAAGGGTTAAAAGCCCTCCTGTTCAGGTGGGATCGAGTCCGAGGAAAATCCCAGCGAAGCCGGTTAAATTCAACCCTTTGGCTTAATCTGGGTGTGCAACAGAGTTTTTCGAGTTAAGAAGCGAAAGAGGGACAGACAGGGTGAGGAGGAACGAGGAAGTCGATGGGTTGGCGGGGGAGGGGGAAAAGGAGAGAGAGAGAAGCAGCGAGGGCGAAGTTATCCAATTATTGTGTAACCTGGAAGCAACTTTACTCGCCGCTTCTCCGCCGAGAAGAGAGTTGAGGGGGTGAGGGGGAGAAATGGGGTGAAATGGGGGGGAAACACCCCCTTTCTTCCCGTCCTCTCTACGCGGCTTTCCGTCTTCCTCTGTGTACTTCGCTTTATTGCTGGCTCTCTCTCCCTCACATTCTCTCTCTTTCTGTGCGGTGTCCCCCTCCACCCCCACCCCCTCAATCTTTATCCCCCCGATCGGGCCGATAAGGTAAAGTTTGTCCCCCAAACTTGGCAGGCGGAGGTGGGGATTCGCTTTTTATCGGCTGTACGTGAAATTCAAATGATTTAAAGATCCGGGGTAGAGGGGGAGGGAGGGGGGAGGCGTGGGAATTTCGTGGGGAAACCTAATGGCGACGTCACGAGGGACGAGGTTCAATCGACGGGGGAGAGAGAGGGTCACAAATGGGACGAAAATGATTTCGAGGTTGGCACGTAACCCGAGAGATTTTGGCAACGCCTCTTTATGCCGCGCACTGTACGCGACCCGCTGTACAGTGGGGGACGTTAATGCCGCTTCCTTTGGTAGGGCCCTTAAAAAGCCATTCTCCCCTAAAAGTTTGACAGTGGACATGAGGTGTCGAGACTCGAGGCCGGCTCGTTCTCGTTGACACCTAACCTCAACGTCCGCGTCATTACTCGTCCCGATCGGGCACGAGAAAACCGTCCGCGTTGACGATATCCCAAAGTAGGGGGGGGGATAAGAAAAGGGCGAAAACAATAAAGATCCCCCCCTCCCAGTGGCGTTTCCGGGGGCTCTCCCTCGGCCAACTTCGCGCAAAGGTTGCCGAAAGAGTCCGTCTCTCTCGCTCCGACGGGCAAGGGGGGCGGCCTTCAGGGGGGAGAGAGGCGGGGCGGGGGCGGGGGGCCGAGCGCGGCACGATCCAGGGGAGGACGACTACTTAAAGTTGGCGGAAAGTTTGGTTCGGCAGCAAAGTTAACTCAGTTAAGTTCCCCGGCTCCTAAAGCGAAACTTCGCTTCTCTCTCCGCGGCGGCGGCGGCGCTTCCCCCCCCTGCCCTGCCCCTACCCCGTCCCACCCTCTCCTCCTACGCCGCGCGACCTGCCCCGGCCCCGGCGCGCCTGCGACTGGCGTGTTTTGGGGTTACCACTTTTACACGCCCTTCCGTTCCCCCCACCACCGCCACCACCACCACTCGCGGCCGGGGAATAATTCATAATCTCGGGACCCGCATCGCTTGCAGGGGCGGGGAGGGGAAAGGGTGGCTAAGGTGACATGAAACCGCCCTCTAATCAGTCGATTCTAATAGGACGCATTTTTTTTTTTCTTTTTTTCTACGCCGTTGGCACTAACCGTCCGAAACTTTGGCGCAGCACTTGGGAGCACTTAGGTTATGTCCCGACACTTTGAATGTGTGGATCTTAACGAAGTAAATGTGTTCGGATTGAATGGAAGTAATCGAGGGTAAAATAAAAACGGTAGGGATGAGGCATTAAACGCTGTTAAGTCGAAGGAATTTGTAATTCGCGCGGCAGATAACTCTTAAAAGAAAAAAAAGAGGAAAAAAAATTGTCACGAGTTCACGCGCGCACCAAATATGACGTTCATAACCTAGCGGATAACTGCGCGGCGCATCCGGAATATCTTAACCGTAAGACTCTAAACGATCTCTAAAGCAAGCTTCAAATTGACATATAATTCCTTAACTCCCAACCTCTCGACAATTTTCGATTTACAAAATATCCACCTTTATTTGGCGATACTCCCGGACAGAAAGTACTGCCTCATCTCGCTCTTTCACATAGCGAATACGTAATTCGGGGAATGAACCCCACGTGAGATGAAAGTGCGAGAAGTGAGCGGTCTCGTCAAAAAAAAAAAAAAAAAAACGGAATAAACGCCCTAACATAGGGAGAAAATATTAAAATACCGAGAGAGACGGAGATAGGAAGACAAAGCGAAATATTTTTATAATAAAATTTTTCATAATAAAAGGTCTTATAATAAAGGTTTTTATAATAAAAGTCTTTGATAAAAGCCCTACGAAGTTACTCCCCAACCTAATATACGAAGCGAAGAAAGCGATAGAGAGATAGAATGAGTGGGACACCCGACGGGATTCAGACGTCGAGTGTCCGTTCTAGCCTCGTCCTTGATCCATGGCTGAACCTCCTCTCTCGGCACATGCCATGGACGCATGCGATGCGCTTCCCCCCTCCCCTCCCCTCCCCCGCCCCCCTCACCGCGCCGCACTCGGGACAGGCCGCTTCTCAAATATCTCGCGCGCTGCCGGGGGCCGACCGCGGGGAATCGAGTAGTGAAGATGCGCCGCTACCCCGCGCGAGGCATGCCGAGAACCAGGGTTGGGTAATTCCCCATTTCTTTTCTTTTTTCCCCCCCGAGGTTTCCGACGTACATTACGTGACAAAGTAGCTTAACATCTCCGATCCAAGGAACAACTACCCGACTCTAATTAACATTAACTAATCGGACTGCGAGGCATCCTCGGGATTAGGGGGACAAAACGGAGTTTAATTAAATTAAATCTCGTTATTCCTTGAATTTTTAATTCAACGTTTTTCTCATTCGCGAGCGGTAAATTTCTTTCCCTTTCAAGATACCGATTTACCGGCGATAATAATGAAATTCCGAAACCGGTTCCCGCGAACTCTGTATCGTGTATCGTTACGGACGTGAATTCACGTCACCGGCAACCAGGAATAGAGCTTGAAAAGACGTGAATTCACGTCACCGGCAACCATAGTTCTTGAAAAGACGTGAATTCACGTCACCGGTCGCGAATGGTTTGACATTCCGTTCCTTAGGTTAGATGACACGTTTCCTTTTTCTCTCAGGGTGGACACCGGTTGGAATTAATATATCCGAAGAATATTTCGCATTAACGGCGCACTTTGGAAGAGTCGATACCCCGTTCGAGATATCGACTCGCGCGTCGCGCAATTCGGGTTAAACCGTCGCCCGGAAAATCATCGAAATCCCAAAAGGGCGGACTTGGTTAATCCTCGAAGACGCGAAGTTCGCGCAGTCCCTGCGGGGTGTATCCCCCCCCCCTGCCCCTCCCAACATCTCTCTCGCCATGGTCCGTGGAAACGGCGGGGTGTGCGCGCCGGTGCGCGCGGAGTAGTTTCATGGAGTTTAGTCCCTCGGTAGGATGGCATCTTGACTCCTAGTAGTGGAGTGTGGCAAGCAATGGCCGGCCCCCGATCGATGTCTCGGCAACTTCCCACCCCTCGTGACGGGCTCCGCCCCCTCCCCGCGTCCCCCCCCCTACTAAACCCCGGAGCCGCTTACCGCTCGTCTCTCTGTTTACAATGGCGATGCGCTACCCCTCTGCGTTATCCTTGGGCGAGTACTTAACCTCGCCGGCCGGCCGCCACGAGGGAGACCTTCGCCGAGGAGGCCGCGGAATGTAGACGCGACACCGGACGCGGGTTCTAGGTTCTTGGGGAACGGGTTGGAGAGGATTGAGATATGAAATCGAAGGTTTATTGAGAGTCTCTATGGTTGGTGGGGATATATGCTAGAGACATGTGTCCGGTACAGGGGAAATGGAGAATCTGGGATATAATGGAAAATTACTAAAAAATTAGGATAAGAGTTTTACAAGGTTAGAAAATAAGCGGGGAGGGAAGTTGCGAATGAAATCGAAGGTTTGTTGAGAGTTTCCAGGTTTGGTGGAGATCTAAATTCGAAACAATTGTCCGGTACAGGGGAAATGGAGAATCTAGGATACAACGGAAAGTTACTAAAAAATTAGGATAAGAGTTTTACAAGGTTAGAAAATAAGCGGGGAGGGAAAATGCGAATGAAATTGAAGATTTTTTGAGAGTTTCCATGTTTGGTGGAGATCTAAATTCGAAACAATTGTCCGGTACAGGGGAAATGGAGAATCTGGGATACAACGGAAAGTTACTAAAAAAATTAGGATGAGTTCTAGGAGGTTAGAAAATAAGCGGGGAGGGAAGTTGCGAATGAAATCGAAGGTTTGTTGAGAGTTTCCATGTTTGGTGGGGTCTTAAACTCGAGACAAGCGTCCGGTACAGGGGAAATGGAGTATCTCGGATACAATGGAAAGTTGCCAAGAGAATTTACGCCGATCGACAGAAATCTACCCCGAAAGTACAACTACAAATAAAAGTAAAACTATTAGAATACTTTCCTTTCATGAATACCTAACCTCAACAATCAGTTGCCATAAAAACATGGAAGATGTCGAAAATCTCGAAAATAGCGAACGTTCACTGGACAAACCAGACGCCCATTTTCATTGACAGAAAGTGAAAAAAGACGAACGGACAGCAATCTAACCCTCCTTTTTTTTCCCACAAAAAACCTAACCTCACTTCAATCTACAGAACAAATCTAGAAAAATGAATACTCGGAGCCAAGAAAGTCGACGCGCATTTCGACGTCGCGAGAAAAAAAAAAGAAGAAAAAAGAAAAATGGAGGAGCTTAAATTAATAACGAATGGATTGCGAGTTACAAAAAGTCACGACTCGGTTTGCATTATTCATGGCCGAGCGGTCGATTCGAGGCGATACGTTAGGGCGAAAGTGACGCCTCGGGGACGGAGATTACGGGATTTAATTGCTCCCCCCGTTTAATCATTCTTCCCGATTAGCCGGTTTTCAGGGAGTTCGTAAATGGCGCTCGGGATGCCCCTCCGTTGAATAGGAGCGATTAACCTGGAGGCAGCGGGGTCCCTCTTTTATTTCCGACCGCAACAACGCGCCGTATCGTGACTAAGCCGAATCTTTACGGGCCCTCGTGCAAGGCCTCCCCTTATTAGCGACCTTACGACATAAAGAGTGGTATCGTGCGGTTTTGATAACTACTTTCCCTCTCCTTGTCGGAACATTTCCTTATGAGCCGTTTACAAAAGCAATTCATTAACCACTACGGTACGAGCGTCGACTATAGTCGACGGCCGTGATATGAGGGCGCACAGCCGAGCGTCGACTTTAGTCGACGGTCGTGATATGAAGGCGCACAGCCGAGCGTCGACTTTAGTCGACGGTCGTGATATGAAGGCGCACAGCCGAGCGTCGACTTTAGTCGACGGCAATAATATGAAGGCGCACAGCCGAGCGTCGACTTTAGTCGACGGTCGTGATATGAACCCGCCGGCCGGTGAGCGCCGTACCAAAGTGATTAAGGTGATACGAAAGTGACGTCAGAGGTCTCGTTTATGAAACTTTTCTCCGAATTGGGTGTACCGAATCGATATAAACTTTACAATATAAATATAGAGGGTATTTCATTATTCGAAAGAAGTCTTTCTTCGGTTCTTGTCTGAGATAAACGGACAATTTTTTTTTCCTCGAGAAACGAGATCCCAGGAGAAGGAAACGCGGCGGCGTTTTTCCTTAAAAATGTACCGCATCCCAAAAAAAAAAAAAAAGAACAAAATTAAATTTTCGAAGAAATTTTTATAATCGAAAATAAGATTTATCGGACTGTATTCAGTCATCTTAAAGGTGGCTACGCATACATTACAAATCGCCGCGACTTATCGTTCCTCGTGAAAAAGTAAACCCTTGGCACGAGACGGGCCCCCCTTTAACGAATTAACAACCGGCAGCCCTCCGTAAAGCTCGCAATAAAGTTGATAATAAAAGTCCCGGCAGGAAAAGGGAATTATTCACGATGACCAAAACTCGTAAATCGGAAACCGCGTCTCTGTATCTCCGAAAAGACGCCGCATCGCCGCGCGCGCGCGGCAAATGGCGGTGAGGGGGCACCGACCCTTTTCACCTTTCCCTCGCTTATTCGCGACGATGCAAAGTCCTCTCTCTCCGTTAACGGCCGATGTCTTCCCGCGGATCGATGCCCCCGAGCGGGAGCCAAGCCGCGTTTGCCGCGGAAATCTTGTAAACTACCCAACTCTGGACGTACGTATGACGTCACGTGGGCCCGCATGAGCGCGTCCTCTGATTGGCTGCGACCTAACCAATCACGGCGCTCCTCTCTCACGTCTATTACGTATCTCGATGTGTGCCGACCATGGTCGTAGGATAAATACAAGCACCAGGGTTGGGTAGGTATAATACGTCACGTAATATACATGGTTTTCTCCGAGTATACTACAAGGTATAACACGTCCCCGATATGATATGAAATGTTCATGATTATGATGAATGAAATATATATGTATATTATAAGTACGAAATATATATATAAAAAGTAAAAATATAAAAGTTTCATCAATATTTTGGCGTTTCGACATATAGAACGACCCTCTCATATAACCTTAACCCCCGCCCCCGCTAAGAGTCAGGGATACACGAGCGTGTCAATTGTCGTGAAATCCATTCACATATGCGAGGGTTCCGGTAGATATACCGTCAAGAAAACGATCCCTCCCCCATCACGGAGACGCACTTGTCGGAGTTTCGACCGGTCCGGAGCGTTGACCCCGAGGAGCCTGGAGAAACTGCACCGTCGGTAAGTCCGCGCGGTAAACGGTCCCTTACGAGTCCCGCGAGCGGGGCCAGGGGGGGGGGGGGAGGCAGCGGGAGGACGAGGAGACGCGTCACGCGTTGACCCGAAACCCGGTCATCGGCCCATCTCGGTCGGCTCCAGGGGAACGGGCCAATGAGCGGGGGCCCCCTTTGTCGCGACTTCGACACGCCGTGCGGCGTCCCCGGAGCGGAAATCTCCCGGTGTATCTCTTTTGGATCGATGGCCGAGTACATAACGCGCCTCCCCCCTCCCCGGAGGGAGGGGGCGGGGGATGGCCCTCCCCTCTCGGCAAGTTTCCGAGGTTTCGGGGCGCCCCCTCCTCCCGGTCCGCCGCTATAGGGGAAAGCGGCGAGCGCGATTCGCGAGCGGGAGAGGGGGGGGACACCTAAGGGCGGGCGCGCACTCGCCAAGGTTAGGCGATCACCGGCGGGCGCGCTCTCGCTCGCTCGCTCGCCCGCATCCCACCGATCGGCGCCCACCTGCGCGTCGCCGGACCTTGGCGGGACGCGAACTACCCGGCGCGCCGCGGCTGTCCCGACTGGCGAAGGATGGTACGCACGGGGCTCTTTAAGGTGAGACCGAGCAGGGCCACTTTCTATGCCACGAAGTCTGACAATATCTACGAAGCTTTCCCTCACCCCCAAACTGGGCGCAACAGGGGGTTCTGAAACTTCGGCGCGTGATCAGGAGGGCCCTAAGGGAAGAACGCGGTGCTCGTGAGGTTACGCTTTACGACAAGAAAAAATATTTACTCTGGGATAAATGAGCGGGAAAAGGAAAGAAAAGCAAAAACCCGTACACGCCCTCCTATTCACCCCTCGAACCCTGCGCCGCCATCTTGGCGGGCGATTCAAACCGCCGTAACCCTCTTTTTAAAATAAAAAAAAGAAAATAATAATAATGAAAAGAAAATCCGT
Source organism: Orussus abietinus (assembly GCF_000612105.2). Classification (NCBI taxonomy): domain Eukaryota; kingdom Metazoa; phylum Arthropoda; class Insecta; order Hymenoptera; family Orussidae; genus Orussus; species Orussus abietinus. Next base: position 365,577 of record NW_019394351.1, on the reverse strand, counting down.
CTCCCTATCCCGAAAGAATTTCAATAAAGTAATCAACCCCCCCACCCCCCCCCCCGAAACAAGAATGCTAACGAGTCCATCCCCATCGTCCGACCGTCGGGGAGAAAACTTCTCGAACTTTCCGTCGGTAACGGTATAATTCGAGCGACCCCCCTGCGAAACCTTGCCCCTCTCCGATATACAATCTAACCTCTCTCCGGCCCTTCGTTCATCCCGGGCCCAAGGGAAACAAGCCAATGAGCGTCGGCGTCGAGGTGTGCCCCGTAAGTGGAGAGCTCCCAATGTATATATATATATATATATATCTCTCTCTCTCCCCGAATTGGATCGATGGACAAGAGTCGAGAACGCGCGCGATGGGCCCCCCCGCCCTCCCGTTCCCTACCTCGTCAAGGTGCGTCTCCTCCGCGAGTCATGTGTCCTCATCGCGCGAGCGTCCCGACGCGATAGTCATCTCCGCTACCGGCGCCCTATCGTGGCCATCGCGCGCGCATGCGCCCCTCTCTCTCTCTCCTCCGCGTGAACGCGCCTTGAGGGAGGTCAGTTCGCCAGCTTACATAAAAGCGACTAAGTAGCGGCGAAAGGTAGTAGGGAGGGAGGGGAGCGTTACAAGCCGCGAGAGGAGGGGAGGGGAACACGCAGGAGAAAGAGCGCGGCGGGGAGGGGCGGAGTGGGGGCACCTGTTACAACCTCTCTCCCCCCCTCCCCCCTTCGCCCGCATAGACTCGAGTCCGCGACGGACGGCGACGATCGAGAGCCGAAGTTAACGGAAAGTCCCGAAGGTGCCGCCGAGGGGGCGCGAGCATTCCTTCCGGCAGGGATGACTCGGTAAGGGAGAGGGGCGTCCACTGTGAACGTTTAATCGGTCACCGCGGCATATTCGATGTTAAGGTGATATGAAAGGTACATATAGAGACGTCAAAATGTTAATGCAAGTTTTCGCCGTACTGGGGAGGGGGGGGGGGGGATACACTTGAAACTTTAACACGCGATCCTGGTGGTTCCGAGATAAGTCTCGAAACGCGTAAAATATCAACAAGAGGAGAAAAAAGATTTTTCTATTTATCCTGGATAAGAGAGTAAGTGAAATTATTTCCAGGGAAATGAAGTCTCGAGAGATCGATTAGGGCCTCCTAATTATGTGTCAAGCTTTCCAATCGAATTGATTGAATCAAAACTACGAAGAGCCTTCCTTGGGCAAGAAATCTGAAACTCTAAGGCGTGTAAGCTGCGATTAAAGAAACCGAGTCCGTACTTGACCTAGCGAACGATCCCGGGTTGCGTAAACGCCGATCGACCGGTCGAGGGTCAGACCGCGGGGGAAATAGCGGCCGTGTCGTCACATCTCGGTCCAGCGTCTGTTCGTGGAATTCTAAACGGGATCACGGTTCTCGAGCTCGAAATAACTCAGGGGAAGAAGAAAGAGAGAAATAAATAAAAGCCCAAGAAAAAGGATTTCAATGAGAAAGGTAAGAAACCCGTCAACTCGCGGAAGAAATTGTCAAAAAGTGCATTACGTAAAGCTTTCAAAGAGAAAAAAACGTAAGAAATACCAAAAAGTATGTAAAAACGCTTTGAAGCCTTGAAACGTATGGAACAAAAATTAATTAATAAATAAAATCGCAGGAAAAAGATTTCGATGAGAAAAGTAAGAAATACGTCGACTCGCGGAAGAGATACGAAAAAGTACGTAAAGACGCTTCAAAGCTCCGAAAAGCATGAAAAGTGTAATAACTTAAAAAAAAAAAAAAACGAAGAAAAGAAAAAAAACGACGTAAAAATACTGCCAAAAGACGAGACGAAAATGCTCGAATCAAGAAAAAGAAAAGAAATGGCCCAGGCAAGACGGACGAAATGTTGGAAAGCAACAATTGTACCGAGATTCCTTTCAACTGAATAAGTACCACGTGACATCGCCGTAATCCTCGTGAAAGAGAGAAAGAGCCGGTATCTCGATATCAATCGAGATATTAAAATTAATCATTAAGTCCGACGTGTTGAAACGTTTGTAAGCGTGCGTACATACTCCATACCACAAGTTTGTACTTTCGTAATCGTACGTACTTTCCATACATACTCGTCCCGCAACGAGAGGGAATTTCAGAGCGAAGGAGCGAGAGGGGAGTGAGAAAGAATTTAAAAGCTGAGGGGAGGGAGAAAGAGAGAGAGAGCGCCTCTACAGTAGATCGAGCGAGTTACACATTGTATCGGAGGCGTTCATAATCCGCTAACCGCTCGCAATTTCTCGCCAGCCTCGCCCCGGTCATGAATAACCACTTACGCGGCTGAATATACATGAAAGAGTTTGCATACAGGCTGATTCAGAGCCGACAGACTGCCCCCCTCCGTGGCGTAACTCCTTTTCGAGGACGCGAGGCTTTTTTATCGCGAGGGGTTAACCTACAAAGAACGCGGCGGGGTCAAAGTTCGAGATAGGGTTCCGCGTATGTGTTCAACGTGCATTTAGTGGCGATAGATGGGGGGGGAGCCTTCAAAGGCATACTCTAACTTGTCTTTAAGGTGATGTCAAAGTGGCGTCGAAGAGGTTTCGTTTATAAAACTTTTCTCCCGACTCGGTCTACCGAATAGTTTGAAACTTTACAACGTGAATGGAGACACTACAAGGAAGGTCCTGAAACTCATGAAATTTCAATTCTTGTCAAATATCTTTATAGGTATTTTAAAAATAGTTTATAAAAATTCTTATTGTCTCCTCAAACCCGCGGTAAGGTTTCGCGCGATTCGGTGCATCCACTCCGTGGAAAAGTTCCATAAACGACTGACCCCCTCAGCCGGCGCTTTCATATCACGTTTGAGGCATCATCTTAACGAGAAAGGGAAAAAAAAAAGAAGAAAAACCAACAAAGAAGCAAAGGAAACGCGAAGAACGGCAATTTCGGTTGCGGCTCGTCGAGGGTCGTTCGACGGAGTCCGTCGGTAAAGGCAGACAACTGCACTCGAGTCCCGGATCCGCCGGTAAAAGGGAGGCGAAGTGTCGCACTCGGTCGCGGGAATACGGGTCAGCACATCGCTGAATAAGCCGGCTCTGTCCCTCTCGGTCGCTCCTATACGGGCGCGCATCCGTCCCTCTCTGTCGCTCCCTCCTCTACGGGCACGCGTCCGTCTTTCTTCGTCACTCCTGTGCGTGCGCGCATCCGTCCCTCTTCGTCGCTCTTATACGGGCGCGCGTTTGACTCTGTCACTCCTCTCTGTCGCTCCTATACGGGCGCGCATCCGTCCCTCTCCGTCGCTCCCGCGATACGGGCGAGCGTTCGTCTCTCCGTCGCTCCTCTACAACCGCGCATCTCTCCCTCCCCGTCGCTCATCTACAAACGCACATCCCTCTCTCTCCGTCGCTCCTCTGCAACCGCGCAGAGTCCGTCTCGCTCGGCGCGCGCGACTCGGCTCTCCGCGAGCGAAAAGCAAATTACGTAAGGCAAGAACGAGGGCTCGTTTAAATACCGGCCGGGGAGCGCGAGGAAAGGAGAGCGAGAGCGATACAGGCGCCGCGCGCGGGAGAGAAAGAGAAGGCGAAGGCGCGTGCTCGCACTCGCGCGAGGAAAACACGGGAATGACCGACGAGGAGGTCGGGGGGGGGGGGAGGCTACGTATGTGCGAATATACATGGTGTCCCAAAAAAAATCTACACACACGTTTACAGTCCGTGACCCTCATTTTTCTTACCTTTTAAGGTGTCATGAGAGTGTAACGTACATACACCGAAAAGTCAAATTATATATACAAGTTTTCTCCAAACTGGGGGCACCGAATAATTTGAAACTTTAACGCGATGGCTTTGGAGGCCCTAACAAAGGTCGTAAAGCCCGTAAAATTTCATTTTTCATGTTTCTACACCTTCGTTAGGACCTCCGCGATCCCGCGTTAAAGTTTCAAATTATTCGGCGTGGAGATGTTATCTAAATATTCTGACTTCGTAGTCCGATATATACGACACTTTCATAACACCTTAATTAGATCCTATTAACTGTCGACTTGTTTGTCTCGTTTCGTGACGGCGCGGCCGGTAATCGTTTACGAATTCAATAAAGAGTTTCGACATTTCCAACATGGCGGCCGAGATGGCCATCGGGAAAAACAAGATGGCGGCGGGCGCGCCGAGTGCAGGTGGCGGCGAGTCTCCGCGGAATCGACGGCTGACCGATCGATCGGCGATCGGGGACCCTCGTTATCGGATCCCCTCGCCGGAAGAGACGACGAGGCATCTTCCCCGGGTCGCCGTTCTTCGGTCCGAGCCCGAAACTCGAAGATAAAGGAAGAGGATCGCGCCTTTTAATTAAAACTTTTCCGAGGCAGGCCGCGCGTCGGGGGCCGGGGAAGCGATTTGACTTTCTCCCCCGGATTTCCATGGAGTCGCCGCCGAATAGCCCGCAATCTACTCTTTAAGTAATTTCCCCCGTCGACGAAAGTTAGGTTAGGTTAGGGGTCCCCCCCCAAGGCGCCGCGTGGAGACTCCCAGGTGCGCCTTAATAATCGCCCCCGGAGATTGATAAACAGAAAGACCGACGAATAACTTCAATACAACGTTTCTCTTAGGGAATAAGGAAGGCAATGAACTTCGCAACGGATTCCATTGAATTGTGCTGAAGTGGCCATGTCAGCTTTATGTACATCCCTTCGTTCGATGCAACTTAATGACGAAAACTTATTACCAAATGGGGTGGCTGAACAAAAAGAGAAAGAAAAATAAAAACACAAAAATCAATCCAATGCTATGTAAACCAGATAAAGGAGAAAGGGGAAAAAAAGAGAGATAAAAATTAAATTCACGCTTCCGTAAGTCTGGTACCGTTAATGTCGTTACCGATTCCACGCGACCAGAGCGTGGCGGGTTATATAGGTTTAGGAATCGCCGATAAAAAAAAAAAATAAAAAAAACCCCAACAAGGAGATGGGAAACAAACAAAACCCGTATCCTCCCGAAAAAAACCGAAGAATATAAAGAGAAATACCCACGAACAATACCAAACTCGTCCATAGTTCCAATTTCGCGCCAAATGCATTTAAAAGCACGCGCGAAAAGCACCGAATACTTGACGTCAAAGTTCGGCACTTGAATTCGATAAATGTGTATTTTTTTTTCCCCTGCAATAAGAGCACTTATCATGGACTCCGGTTTGCCATCACGAAACTACGCTCCGTTTCGAATGGACAGTAAAATGTCGCGTGCCATAACGGTCCCGAAAATGCCATACTACCACGTACTAATATGACATCACAAATGCAAGAATAACAGTACGGCTGACAACGCTGCGTCCATGGGGCCGCGCGCCGCGGCGTTCCGCGAAACGGGGACACACCGTAGCGCGGCATCGGCGGCGCGGCGCGGCGCTCCGAGCGAGAGAAAGAAAGAAAGAAAGAGGTACCCGCATGCTCGGCCAAGGGAGCGAGAGAGAGAGAGAGGTACCCGCATGGTCGGCCGAGGGAGCGAGAAAGAGAGAGTGGGAGGAGCAAGAGTCATACGAAGGGAGAGAGCACCGACGAATGAATGGTATTCTAGATGCGTCCGAGAACGCGGGCCGCGCGTACACTCGCGGCAATTAATGGCCGGCGAAGCACGCGCGGCCCACGCGAGGCCTTCTTTCGCGCGACACTGTTGCGACTCGCATCGAGTCGTGCGCTCGAATGAGCCGCGGGTAGGAAGGGGGAGCGCGGGGAGTGAGGGAGGGGGAAGCGCGTGAACGCGGGGAGAGGGGAGGGGAACTCCCCGCCGGCGAAACCGTTTCCAGGATTTTCAAACCAATTAGAGAGAGGGGAAGAGATTCTCTTCCCGATACATTTTCTGTCACGAGCCATCACTCTTGCGTTAGTGAGACTTATGCAATTTATTGTACTTGTTCTCTGTAGATTTATAATAAATGTAAGGTGATCAGAGGTTAGGGTTGAAAGGAAAAAAATTCAAGATGTGTATTTTTAAAGCTGTTAATGCGTCGCGGTTTTTAAGGGATGCGCGTGTAGGGTGTGTGACGTAGTATGACGTAAATATATGTATTTATATATTTAAATGGACGTCGATTTTATTTTCTTTATATATATCGTATACGTATCGGTCTTTTTTCGTTCTTTAAAGAATTCCCACATTTAGAAGACTGGTCTCGGGAATCTTCAAGTCGATAATCCGTTTACAAAATGGCACGAACGTCCGATACTTGGAAAACGATCGATCTCCCTTGACCTTCGCGAAAACAAGTGAAATGTTATAAGGCTATTCCGAGAAAGCTTTCTCAGGTATTTTAATTTCTGACACGAAACTGGGAAACATCCGTCCTCCTCGATTCGTAAAAAAAAAATCCTTACCCACCGAGAACAATTTCCAGGAAGTTTTTATCGCACCGATTAATCCCGGATTTTTCGGGTCTAGGTTCAGTGAATCGCATTGATAAATACTCGGATTCGACCCTGCGTGTCTAGATCGACATTTAAATTCGAATGTCGACGTACGACGGTAGAACCGTGAAATTGAATCCGTGAATAAATTCGGACGCGGCGAAAAATGAAACTCGAGGATCGGGAGCACATATCCCACGTCCATGACCGCCCATCGATCTCGGCGTAACAGTCGAAAGTCGCGCATCAACGGTATATCGACACTCTCTTACGTCGCTCGCCGAGTCGAAGCCGAGTGCACGAGCGATAAACAACGCAACGGTTCGGAGCCTGGAGTGGAAGCCCGGTCCGCGGCGAGTGCGCCCTCGCGGCATTAAAGCGCGGCTCCGATTGGCGGGTCCAACGGCAAGTCGGTCGGCGGCTCCAGCGGCAAGTTGCGGGCGCGCAAGGTGCGTCGCCGCGGCGTCTCCCGCCACGTCGGTGGCGCGCGACGCGGCGGCGCGGGGGGCGACGCGCGCGTAGGTGTCGCACGCATGCACCGCGCGCACGCCGCGGGCGGCGCGCCGCCGAGAGGGACGCGCTCTCTCTGACGGGGACAGAACGCGCTTGCCGGGTGGACCCAGGGGGTGGAACCCGGTGAAAAATCTAGGCTATCTCGAATCTAAGGACTGACCTGTCGGAGGCGACTCGCGCAGTCGTCCCTGGCCGTGGTGACGGTGCTGGTGGCGGCGGATGCGCCCCCGTTCCCCGGTGGCGCCCGCGTCCGGGCGGCGCGAGCCGTGTCACCGGGCGCAGGCGGCCTCTGGCGGCTGCTCGCCCGGGAGGCTCTCCACCGTCTCGCCGGGGCCTCTGTCGAGAGGCGACCGAAGGGTCTCTCTGGGTCCGCTCGAGTCGAGACTCGCTCTCGGCCGCCGCCGCCGCCGCCGCCGCCGCGGTGTCTCTCTCTCGCTCCCTCGGGCCCGCGAGCACAGGCTGGAGCTCCGCCGGCCGCACCGCTGCGTTCCTGGGACACCTGAGCGCTCCCGCGCGCCCGCCCGACGCCCCGCGCTCCCGAAATCCGCTCGATCCGACGAAAAACGATGACCGATGACCGCACCACTATACGCTCGCGACTCTCTCCCTCGCTGGAGGAAAATGGCGGCCCCCGGCCGCCCGAGTGACTCGCGCGCGCCTCCGAGCCGAGCCGTCGCCGCCCGAACGATGCCGGACTGGCCCGAGTCGGCCCGAGCGATCGCGAGCGGCGGCGAGCGACGAGACACCGCCATCTTGCGCTGCTCCTACGGAACTTAAGGCGGACGGAATTAAATCGGAAACCGTGAGAGTGCACTGCCGAGGGACAAAGGGGAATTACGATCGGACATTATTAGCGTAAAAAAACTAGGTAAATTGCCTAGGGTATTTTACTTAACCCATCTTGGTGTGCGGGGGGATTTACTAAGTACCTACCATGGAAACGCGCCACTAGTTTCCAACTCTTCCGATAAACTGACAGTTGACGGGTTTTGCGGCGCTATTCGCGCTGCTCACTTCAGGCGCAACTAGGAGGGAATAATTTTTCTAGCAGAGCTTTGTTTTTCCATGAAGATCCCACGAGACGTGCGAGGGCTGTTTCCGCGGAGAGAACGCTGGGACCCCCGAGGTTGGTAATTCCGTCGACGAATCTCTCGGCGAAGCCTCGTAGAGGAGCCCGCTCTTCACGGATATTCGTCCCATCACCGGATTTCGCGACAGCGATCGAGATAACGGAGGGCGACCGAATCGCTGATAGAACTGGCAAGTACATGGAAATGCCAAGGTTTTGCAGCTCCAAATTATCACTCTCCACTGCCTGAAATCCCCGTTTAAAAGGTACGAAATTTTGCCATCGGGCTCACATTTATATTCTGCAAGTGATCGGAACTGTCTCGCAGTGAGTTTTACCAGTTTTATAATTTGCTTCGATATCGTAGCTCGGTGTTGCGACGGATGAGAGGGTGCCAGTGCTAGATGATAAGCCACAGCAGAGCAAAGCGATTCGGGGCTCGAGGCGAGGGTAGGCCAGGATTCTTTGCAAGAGCACAATAGCTGCCGCCACGGCTTTCACCGAGATGGTTGGACTGGCGGGCGGGGGAGGTCACCTCTATCCCTCGCCCCCGATGCAGCCTAGTACTGAATGTAAGTAAATAATCTATGAAAAGCATCGCAAGGCCGTGACCCTTGCTCTTGTCTTTTGCCGAAAGCCCAAGATTTTGATCGACGATAGATTTTTAACCGCAAAGGCTTCCAAGATGTCTGTGCCTTAAAGTTTTGTCCTAAGTCTTATAAGAGCCAAATGATCATAAGTTGTATTGGAGTTTCTTCCTTCAGGTTACATTTTCTGCACAGGGGCTGATTTCAGTCCTTATCTTGCTTCTATGATAGTTAAATAATCTATGTCTAATCGACTGACATGGCTGCTCTATCAAGCTTTAAAATATTTATTCCATTTGTTGTCCTGAGGTTAAGGCGTAACAGAATTTTAGCTTGCCGCTATAAGTACATAATTGATAAAGGTGATTCTATATTCGATGGAATGTATTAGGTAATTGGATTTGCTTCCATTTGCAGTGAGAGAGATGACAGGGATTGCACCCAGCGCACCGACCAGTGCTGATGCTTGCCTGAGCATAGTTCATTCATTAATGTGTCACAGACAGGGTGGAGAGAGCGAAGGATTCAGCAAACGTGCTATCGAGTCTTTGGTTAAAAAACTGAAGGTATTTAGAGTCTATTAACGATCCCTGCCCCATACTGAACTTTCTGTCTACGGCATGTTAATTTGCTTTAATTGCAATTTCCTTAGCGATACAGGTTTTAATGTGATATTTTTGGTGCAGGAAAAACGTGACGAATTGGACAGTTTAATAACGGCCATCACAACAAATGGTGCACATCCTAGTAAATGTGTTACAATACAGCGGACACTTGATGGGAGGCTCCAGGTTGCTGGGAGGAAAGGTTTTCCTCACGTCATATATGCCAGGATCTGGCGATGGCCGGATCTGCACAAGAATGAACTCAAGCATGTCAAATACTGCCAATTTGCATTTGATCTCAAGTGTGACTCGGTATGCGTTAATCCATACCACTACGAGCGAGTCGTATCACCTGGCATAGGTATGTTACGTGTTGCTAATAATTTCCATTCCCACCCTTTATTTAAGCACTATCTTGTATATAATAACTGTGCATAAACAATGAAACTTTATTTAGAGTCTAAGAAATAACAATAGTTAGATACAGATTTGATTTTCATACAAGGATATTGGATTATTAACTTTGAAAACTGATATTCATGTAAATTGAAAATTTGAGATGGTATTACATTTTGGAAACAAAGTGTATTATCAATTTTTTTTTCTTTAATATCTCAATATTTTTTGCAGCTCAGAATTACATAAAAATATTAGAAATAACGTATAAATTTATTTGATATCGTGAGAATAATAACGTCTTCATAGACGTTTAATTGGAACATAAGACCTTTTAATATTAAGCATAATTTTAATTAAGAATAGTAGTAATTTAAAGCTTTGATAAAACTACATGTTTAGTTGTTGTAATGTATGCCTTGGTGCTTAACGTAAAGCTTGTGTGATTATATTATTAGCGCCTCTAGCTTAATTATTTCATTATTCTTGGCTTGGTGTATGACGGAGTGGGTTGGTTTCCCCCACACAGATCCATTCTTTACAGACCTTTCCGGATTAACCTTGCAATCCGGAGTCGGAGTAGGTCCAGGTGGACGTCTCGTCAAAGATGAATACACTGTCGGGGGTGGAGGAGCTGGAGCTGGGGGAGCTGTAAGTGTTGGTGTAGTGGGACCGGGAACAGGAATGGACGTCGATGGAGAGATGAATCAAACGATTCAACATCACCCTCCGCCACCACCACCAGCTGCAAATAATCCACAACCACAACAACAAGCATTCATGCCTGGCCTAGGGCCACCCAATCCGAGTAAGACTTTCTGAAAATACATATAACCACTTTTCCAAAAAAACTACTACAAATAGTATTTATTCTGCACGAAGGATTTTAGAAGCTTTTCTGCTAGATCTGTCATGGCGAAGAATTTGAGACCACGATTTCTATTATATTAAATATTTAAAAAGGTCAGATTCCACCATCATAAATTACATAAACAATGAAAGCGAGGTTATGGTTTTCATAACCTTATTCTCTGATCATGAATACGCAATTACTGGTTAATTAAGTAGCTCTTACGTTGATTCATTTGTCGAAGAACTTTTTGCCTGCGACAGAGAATCAATGGATTTATTCCGCTTGTTATTCTTCGCTACTCCTTTCCTCAGTTGCAAGTTTCGTTTCAGTTTCGTTCACGCTTCGTTCTTTCTTTTCGGTTTATGTTGTCTCGTACAGCCAGTGGCGAGGGTATGTTTGGCGGGGGTGGGGGCGGGAATAGTGGAAATCCTCATGGCAAACTGGAAGATAGTAATTGTCCCCGGCAGACGTGGATCCCTACGCCTCATCATCCTTCGTCGCGTAACATGCACCATCGTACGTACCAATAGTTACGAAGTCTTTAGTCTAGATTTTCTCATTCCATAGTTCTCCCGTATTTGTAACGTATGCGTGATAAAATAGAAAAGTAAAGAGCGAAGAAGATCTGGATGCATTGGACCATTGCAAATTAATTGCATCCTAGTTACATGTCTGCATCGATTGTATCTGCATAATGTGGATCATCCATCCATATTTTATTTATCTCCTTTTGATTCATACTTCAAATATCTTCTTTGCTCTGTAATATAGAATTGTACCGTAATAATAATACCCATATGCAGCGTATGTCACACGAACGATTACTAATTACTGCAGCAGTTGTTCATCCAATGAGTCATGCTGTAAACAACCAGCAACAGTCTCTAAATCCAGCTGGTGGCAGCGGAGGGCAGATCTTGAGTCCCACTCAGGGACAGACTACGGAGCCCTTTTATGGTACTGCCACGCCACCTCAAGAGCTTAACCAACCACCGACAAGTGTAGATGCTTTAGCAGCTTCTCTTGGTATGTCTCTGATAATTATCCACTTTCTTCGTAACCTCTGAATTTTACTAACGAGATTTCGATTTGGGAAAAGCAGGTGGCAGCCAATCTTCACCCGTATCTCCAGTTCATTTGCACCATCAGAATGGGTTCACAGTTGCTTCGGCTGCTAACCCTTACAACACCGGAGCACCACAATGGACAGGAGCGAACACTCTTACGTACACTCAGAGTATGCAACCACCCGACCATAGACATCTCCACACAACTTCTTATTGTAAGTTTGTTGTTAACACTTCCATTGGAAAGAAATGTCATTTGTTAACTAATTTGGGTGATACTTCTTTTGGAAATCATTTTTTATTAACAATTCGCATACCTTTAGGGGGAGGCCATGGTGGTGACGTAGGGGGCAGCATAGGTGGGCTGCTGTCGACTCAGCCTGCTCCGGAGTACTGGTGCTCCGTAGGCTACTTCGAGTTGGATACTCAGGTTGGAGAGACGTTCAAAGTCAGCAGTGGGTGTCCCACAGTCACCGTGGATGGCTACGTTGATCCAAGTGGTGGAAATCGATTTTGTCTCGGGGCTCTTAGCAATGTCCACAGAACGGAACAGAGCGAACGGGCGCGTTTGCATATAGGTGAGGATTGTAATCTTATTTTTCCATGATGCGTGTATTTACGTAAAATTACGCTAGGTAATACAAGGGTGTGTACAATTGTTTATCGGGTGACAAGTCATGATACTGATGGTTATTGACTCCAGGAAAAGGGGTTGTTCTGGATCTCAGGGGTGAGGGTGATGTCTGGCTTAGATGTCAGAGCGAACACAGCGTCTTCGTCCAGTCTTATTATCTGGACCGGGAGGCTGGCCGGGCTCCTGGCGACGCCGTCCACAAGATCTATCCTTCGGCCTACATCAAAGTCTTCGATTTGCGCCAATGTCACAAACAGATGAGAGGACAGGCCGCAACCGCGCAGGCTGCGGCTGCGGCTCAGGCCGCTGCAGTTGCTGGTCATCTGACGCACGGTGCACCGATCACTAAAAGTTCGTCCTTACAACATCACTAACGACATAAAGACCCCCGCAGAAATTTCTTCTCCGAGACCTTGTGTTACCATATATAGTATAGTATATAGCATAGTTTTAGCGTAGAAGCGCACAAGACACTATTTTTTGCCCCAAACATTTTTGTATCGAGAAAACTACCACTACCATTTTCGAAGTCTTTTAACAAGTAAATTAATCTAATCGTGCGGTGTATTTGTCATCAGGTCTCAGTGCAGCAGCTGGCATCGGGGTGGATGATCTTCGTCGACTCTGCATCCTTCGGCTGAGTTTTGTCAAAGGCTGGGGACCCGATTACCCCAGGCAGAGCATAAAGGAGACTCCGTGCTGGATCGAGGTATAGATCCTGAAATTTAATTATTAATACGGTGTCGATATTGAAATTAGTAAAAAGGGCAAAAATTATAAAATGTTAAGTATAAGTTCATTATAAATTCTCTCAACTGAGTTATAAATATTTATGTGGTTGAAGTATTGAAGTTTAGTGTAAAGTCCTTGGTGGTGTTCACGTAAATAAGACGATGTAGACGTATATGATTTGGCGCGAAACTCTATCGAATTTCCAGATTAAAATAATTCTTTCGTCACCAGGTGCACCTCCATCGGGCCCTTCAACTCCTGGACGAGGTCCTGCACACGATGCCCATAGACGGGCCTCGGGGTATCGAATAGTAGAGCAGCTAATAAAGACAAAGATGACAAGTCAAGGGTAATGGGGAACCGACGGGATCCTGGCCTGCGCCATGGCGCGAATGCACAACCTGAGGGTGAACCAAATCCATGTACGTTTGTACTCTACGAGCGTGGAAAATGTTAAAAGAGTATGTTACGCGTTACCACGACGCTTAGAGGCTATGATAGAGACGGGGTCGCCGAGGAAGAGCTCCGCGCCAAGTGCGAATCGAATACCTCCACCGATGATGTGAACCTACGGTGCAGTATTCCATTCGACAAGATCTTACGAAACAATCTCTCCGTAGTGTCATTCAGAGAACACTCAGAAGACACTTCCGCATGATTTGGGTTATTCTTATACAGAGCGTTTGAATTTTGGCCATCGTAGGATTTCTCGAAGGACAGTTTTATGTGAAGTCAAATGCTCCGTAAGGGAATAATTCAGTCTGTGAGGAATGCTTGACATATGTACAATATATATATTATATATATATTATGTAATGTGTATATTATACATATTATATGTATATTGCGTGGGTTGGAACGCTTTTCTTGGGGATGCGTTTCAATTCGTGCGGACTTTCAAGCAGGTGATGTCAGTGCGAAGGAGCACTTGCTTCGTGGCTCTGGGCTACCGTCATTGTACAAAAGCACCAATGTCGGATGATAGTGATACACACGTTGTTGTGCTGAGTTTGTCCTTAGTTTGGGTGCCGTGCTACAGGTACGAAAAAAATTGCCAGGAAGTGGCATCTCTTGTTGATCGTCTCTGCGATGCAGAGGTGACGAGAGCTGTTTTTTCCTGTCGAAGCCTCTGGCGCGCATGGACATGTGCGCGGCCCGAAACGCGCGACTCGAAACCATTGATAGCTTTCCTTTCAACGTTAGACTCGTGAACAATAGCTTATAGTAGATGAAAAGTATCTTATTACTCCGTGGGTCCGCCGCTCCTTGCTTGTACCGAACGGTGACACTTATTACACCGGTAAGAAACGATTGCGGGCGCGCAGTGCTGTCTTTAAGGTGATTTATAAAAGTGACGTCTAATAGATCACGTTTATGAAACTTTCTTCCTAACCTCCGATTCGTTTGAAATCTTACATATAGAAGACGTAAGGTCTCGATGAAATTTAATTATTAAAAATTCATTAATAAATGCTTTTTAATTTTTTTTTATTCGGAAGATTCAACGAGTCAAGACCTTTTTTAGAGCCTGCACATTCACGTAAGACTTCAAACGATTCGGTAGATCCACTTCGATGAAAAGTTTCATAAACGATCGATCGTTCAAGTGCCATGATTATGTCATCTCGAAAGCATCGGGTATCTGGAATTCATATTTGTTTCGTTATAAACGATAATTAGTTACGTTTCGCAACGCTCAAGTCGAACTGTCATGCCTCCAATTTCACTATTATTACGGGACATTTGTTAAAAGCAATTTCTGGGCTGGTCTTCCGCTCGACCTGTTAACCAATAAATTCGCTGTCAGTCAATGACAGTTTTACCATGCCGTTGCATAAATAATATCGATCGATGCACTCGAGCAGGATACCAGCCAGGGGTTTACTGTTTATCGACTATTTTGTTATTACGCGCTCGTACAAAATGTTCATATAATACATTATATTTGATAACGTGATTAACTAGTACTGGAGCTGACCAAATTTTTTATACTCGTACACACTCGAGCATGCGCAGTACACTCGAAGCGAAGGAGAGGCGAGCACCATTCATCTGTAGATAAAGAATTGTTTTGTCGCTTGTTCTTACGTGATTGACACGCACTGCGTATATATATTTCGAATTTTTGCTTTGTTGTACTCGATTAGAGTTTATTTAGCTGCATGTTGCGAGGTGTTAATGTGTACCGCGTGACAACTGAGTTACCGTCGCGATGAAATATTACTTAGTCCAAGTTAGATTGGGAACCGTTACATGGAAGATCGCTTGTCACCAGATGGAGAATAATTTTAAAGGGGTTTTTAAATGTTTTATACTTGAGAGAACTCGGAGGTTAGGGGTCGTTCTTCTTTATAACCTTAAAAAGAAAAATCAATAACTTTTCTATTTCAATGTTCAAAGATACCTCTCATACCTCTTTTTTGAGGCGCCGGATTAATACTATAAAGTAACAATAAATTTTTGTTGCAAATTATCATTAAACTTTTTTTTTATTATTATTTAAGAGCAGCTTGATAATTACCAAAGAGAGGTTTCATTAAATGGCGTATTTACTGAGATAAAAATCCATAAAAATCTATAAAAATAGTTTCATTTTTTTTCACATGTAAAGTAGAATGACCTCTTAAAGTAAAGAGACTCGAGAGTTACGGGTTTAGGTGGTCGAACAAAGTGCAATTAATTTCCAGGCAAGCGTGGATTAGTCTTGGCCCGATGTGATGTCTTTCCAAAATTCTGTCTAAGGTGTAAATGAGCGATTTTCCATGAAATATAAATAGCGGGGAATACCGGTAGTACCAAAACTCATTATAGCGAAGGCAGGAGAAATCTGTCGTAAGGATTTTTTTGTTTATTTACGTTAACGATACACGACACTTACAATAATATTACGCCGATGCGACCAGGCAGGACGTGTGCTTCATTTTGAAAAAGTTAAAAGAGAGAGAAATTGAGAAAAAAAATGAGAGTCCTAAGCATACTTGATGTCGGGTCGTATGTTACAGGCGTACGTGCCATCTTTTACATACGCGTATGTATGTATGTACTATAATATACAATACATACGGAGATAGGGCTTAGAGTCTTTTTTACAAATCCTATATTTTTATCGATGAAGCTTCGGGGTATGTTCGCTGACACCAATCCTGGCACGGTGAACTATAGGCTGCGATAACCTCCAAAGGAGAGTGAAGATAAAATGCGAAAAAAAATGATGAAGAAGATTAAAAGATGCTAGGGAAAGAGATACGTCGAATCAATTTTTATACATCGATACAGGCCAAATCAATGTGTACGTCGTTTCGTGGCGACTTACCTCGATTTTTTTACACTGAATGTACATACCTCGTGGCAGGACTAACCGGCGAGTTAAATCACGTGCGACTGTGTAAACGCCGATTAAGAGACGCGGTAGAGTCTCGCGCCAAGTGCATACTTTTATACAGCTACGATCTCTTCCTCTGATACACAACCATCTCTCTCTCTGTTTCTTCGTTCCACGTTATTCCTTCAAAATCAGTAGTAGTAACGTGAAAAAACCGACGTCAAAGTGCAATAGTCCCATATACCGCGTCTGAGATACTGTAACTGATAGGTATATATATTAACGTTATTTAAGTATGTACCTATGTAATTTATGTTAACACCATGGAACGACTCATGTAATTTATGTTAACGTTTAGAAGACAGTTAATCGTACTTTAATGAACGCCCGTGTTATATCGAATATAATAGAGACTGCTGGTAATTTCCCTTCGTTCAAGAGAGTGAGATTCACATGGAGCTTCGCAGCGGAGACATTGTGTCTCTCCGTCACTGCTTCCCTGACGTCGATCGTAAATTACTTTGTTCGGTCCAGTTTATCCTTTCGGTGCTTCGAAATGATTTTTAAACCACTTAAGAGTTTTTTATTATATTAGGTAGAATTATAAAAGGTTTTTTTAATATGAATTGGCAGGTTCAAGGGGAGGTTTTAATCTACAGGGAACGAGTGAGTAACCTTAAATGGCGTCAATGGTCCATAATGAGCTTCCTTTGAGAAATTATGAAAGGAAAGGTGAATTGGATCGGCCAAAATAGACCTAAGTTGCGATCGTTACGTTATATGGCGAAGCCTGTTTTTGTTTCCCCCCGTTTTTCACCATGCGAACAACATAGATTCACCTTCGAACTCGTATATATCTCGTCATACCCATAATATTGCACATATGTCACTCACATGTCACTGATACCAATTTTTGTTAATGTTATTAATTGGCGACATTTAAAATGTCTCGTTAAGGGGGCTCGTAACTATTGACGCTGTTGAAAGTATTCATATTTTAAACCGATACAGGAAAGAAATGGATATTTTTATCGCTGTCGATAGGTATGAGCTCCATTAAATTAGTTGGCGGTCAAAATTAGCAAGGATGAGTGTTGCGAGATTCACTTCTAATCGATATGTCCTACGATGACATGATCGATGTAAGGTGGAGTTACGTTCACTTGGAAGTACACTGTCCATTGTGAAGGATCGATTCATATTTCCTGCCAATTGTGGTATGATTTCAATCATCGAGCATCATATGCATTGTAAAACACATTAGTTACGTGAAAGTAGCACAAAGTCCCAGTCGTATAAGGTTTCGCCGTTATGTTCCGTTCTTGAGACTCAAAGACTTGTTTTTGGATTTTAGATATGTATGTCCCACGAGCTACAATAAATATCGTTGCAATAGGATTACGATATCTAGCACTTCTGTACTTTCGACTGATACATGATCGTTCGATTCCATCAAGACTCGGTTCATCTTAAATAATGTCTGTGGCAGTCTTTTGTGACAGACCGTAAGAATTGTCACCGAAGTCAGCTGCAACAGTGCACCGTAACGTCGCAGTAGCAATTACGCAGTCATTGAGATCGTGCGATATGTCTGAAAGTTTCGTTATTGTACTATAGGAATATACTACGATATATTATACATGATCATTTTCAATAAACATATTTCACAAATTAAAGTGTTTACAATGCAGCATGGTAAACAACACTAATTAAAATGAATCGATATTTGGTGCAACATTTTTTGATAATACCACAGATATTCACTTAAGGCTTTAAAATGCAAACCAAAATACATAATTAGTTGAAATTGTCATATTATGGATCGAAGATAATTTTGTAACTGTTCATACTTTGCAGTCATTTAATGATTTGAATGTTGACGAATATTTTCACTGGCGAATTTGTATCCTAGATCTGGAAGGGGCTTTAGCAGGTGGCTCGTATTTGCCCTCGTAACGATTTCCATCGGCGTCTATAGCTACGTTATAATCCACAACGTTTTCCAGAATATTTTCAATCGCTGCGTCAATGTTCTTCTCAGTGATAAATGTATGAGCTATCTCCTTTTCTTTCCTAATGCGTTCGTCGACGAGCTTCCTTTGTTCTTCGGCTTCCTTCTCTGCCATTATTATTTTCTGTAATACCCGTTCCTTCAACGCTGCCTCCACGGCAAGTAGACGTTTCTCTCGGTTGTTGGCGATGTTTTTGTTCCACTCTTCATTCATTTTGAAGCACCTTTCGAAATCCAACTTCTCGACTCTTTCCAACTCCTCGACGTTGAGTTCCACTCTATTGTCGATGGCAAATTTCTTAAAGAACTTGCTGGAAATAAAAACAGGAATACGATTTAGTTAGTAATTTTCAACGAGATTAGATTATGATTTTATTGAGACTTCGACTATACCTCAAGGAGTTCATATATGTTTTGTAGTTATTGTTCAGGCGTTTTAGCTCCTCCATCTCTTCTATAGGTATCTTTGGTCGTTTAGGTACCCGAAATAACTTCGTTTTTGCTGTCGGCAGCCAGATAGGTTTCCGCTTCCAGCGAACAAATTGACCAGAGACTGCATTAGGTCCAAAGCATAGCGGTACGACTACATTATTAACTGTCAGTGAATTTGTGCCGATTAGCCTCATTCTTCGTATCGCAGTTAATGTCGAGGGCACTAAAAGCAAGTTAAACCTGATTAGATAAGTTTTCTAAAATTGATGTAAGTTATTATAACTCAACAATACATGAGACTTACCCTCCAATGTATCATTAATCTGACTTTTGAATCCAACCGGTATATAGAAAGGTTATGAATTCACGCGAAGACTTGAGACGTTCATTAAATACCAGACCTTAAGAAGTTCCTTTTAACTCCAGGGCGAATAACGGACATGCGTTTTATTGAAAACGTTAAATAATCCCCCAAAAAGTCGAGAATAGTTCTACGAAGCTCGGGAACTTTTTCTCAACTTTTAGCCATAAACTAGAAACACTCCGAGAAGTCCGAATCGTTCATTCTTTGAGTGTCCATAAATGTGTGCTGCCCTCTGGGGAAAGTTCAATCAACTATTACAATACTACATATTCGCGTTGCCATCCGACGATCAAAGTACAATTAAAATTTGCAAAAACAGTACATATCTTTTCATTAAAATGAAATTTTATGTATATATACGTATACATACATATAGAACGACCCTTTCATGCACCTTCTTAAGTGAAATATAATCGAATCACCAACACCCAAGGATCCGAACCGTCTGCGAAATTCCCAGGTTGAATTTCCGTCCTAATTATCAGTTTAATTATCACCAGGTGGACTAACTGCTCCAAACGTTATCTATATAACTTAACATGGAAATATTTACAGGCGTCTAATGTGGTTCCCGGAAGAGGAAGTGAGATTAACGGCAGACATCGATTATCCATGCATGTCCATCTTCGACGGGAAGTTTCAGAAAAATATGCCGATAGCCGTAATCCGCGAGTTATCTCTACATGCAACCTGGGCAGGTGTAAATCCGTGGGAAAATACACTCGGCACTTGCTATGCAGCTGGAGAAATTTGAATTCCTTTTTTTTCTTCGTTTCTTTTCCATTTGCGCAACGAGAGGTGCATGTTTGCACGCCCAAAATGTGTCCTTAGCACTACAGTAATTAGGCGTACTAATTGATCGATCGATTGTTGTCGTAATCTGCTTTTGCGTTGGGCAATACCCTTGCATTGCGACATATGATTGTACACGTGCAAATTCAAACAGAGCTTTGCCAGAGACCGGCATAAATAGGCAGCCTCGGCCAGGTCTTCCAGTAGTGCGAAAAGGCCTTATCAAGGCACTATCGTTACGTAAAGGAGAAAAACTTGTGTTTCTCTCTCGGCACAATGGCACGGCCCATGTTAGCATTTCTTTTCTCGGTGTTGGCGTTACTTCGGTTCTCTTACGGCTTTTCCGATTTCTGCCACGTCTCTCGATGCACTACCGCCAAGCAAACTGTTTGTTTATATCCCGTAAGTGAACGCCTGGGAATGATATTTTAATATGTCGAATTAAATGTTGTATAACAAAAGGAAAAGTCAAGCCTTACATGTTAAATTTTAAATTCATTCCTGATGCTGGAGAATTTTAATCTCTTGTTTTACTATTTTTTATTTTTTTTCGAAGAATGGACGCGTTTTACGCGTTACTTGAAACTCGTTACAATTCTACGTTTACAAGAGCGATTAAATTTTGTGTTACAAAAGGAAAAATTAAGACTTACATGTTAAATTTTAAATTCATTCCTGATGCTGGAGAATTTTAATCTCTTGTTTTACCATTTTTACTTTCTTTTGAAGAATGGACACGTTTTATGCGTTATTTGGATCTTGAGAATTCTGCCTTAATGGTTACGATTAAATTTTGTATAACAAAAGGAAAAATTACCACGAGTCATTTTATGGGTAAAAGTGTTTTTTCACGTTACTTAAAATTGATGAAACTTGTTATTAAGCTTTAATAGTTGCAATTATATTCTGTATAAAGAAAGGAAAAATGAACACGAGTCATTTTATGGATAAAAGTCTTTTTTCCCGTTACTTGAAATTTATGAAACCTGTTATTATGAGGCTAAGGGGGA
Source organism: Orussus abietinus (assembly GCF_000612105.2). Classification (NCBI taxonomy): domain Eukaryota; kingdom Metazoa; phylum Arthropoda; class Insecta; order Hymenoptera; family Orussidae; genus Orussus; species Orussus abietinus. The sequence continues at coordinate 344,845 of NW_019394351.1, read as the reverse complement.
TTACTCATTTTTTCAGTGCGGATTAAATTTAAAAAATGTCACTTTTTCTGTTTCTTTTAGGACCCCCAACCATCGAAGGCATGTAACCAAGTGTACAATGCGTACTTAACTCGTAATGAGCAGATCGCTCTGGTTAAGAAGCACAATTATTACAGAAGATTTGTGGCTGCAGGAAAAGAAAAGAGAGGACAACCTGGACCGCAGCCTCCTGCTTCGAATATGCAGGATTTGGTAGGAATTTATTATATTCAATAAGCTTAAACACGTTTCTAATACATTTCAGTAACAAACTCTCCTGGGCGCACTGCAATAATAGATATTTAATAATAAAATCGTAAATTTCTACCGCCGCATATCTGCGTCCGACGTTTGGTTCAATATTGCCTGCACGTGTTCAGGAATTTCGCCCGTATGTCAAAAGAGCTCCGTCCTCGAAGGGTTAAAGGAAAAACAGAAGACTCTAAATTTTAAATTGACCATTTAATAGATTAAATATCCTATATTGATAACGCTATTATGCTAAATTAATTTAAAAGAAATATATATCGTCGGCTTTTGTTGTTAATTCTTTAATGAACTCTTTTGGAGGCGAAAATTCGCGGTTAGGAAAAAATGGATGACTTCATAATCTTTTTCTTCGTTATTATTTGTTTAATCGGCACATTTGAATTATGCACTTTGGATAAGGGAATGTTTTACTACTTTATCTGGGATAAGGAAAGTTTTACTACCTTCTTTGTTCGTGCCATGAATCAGAATTTGTTGAATGGAAAGATAATTCGGTCTGCAATTAACCAGAACTGGGGAAATGCAAACAAACTCTAACTGCGAGTCTGGCATGCATGATTCACTTGTACAAATATTTCCAATCGACAGAGGTATTTTATGATCAATAAATAAGCCGTGAAGACCATCGTCATGAGGTATTTCAGGATTTCGTGATAATAACATTTTTTACAGCCTAGGGATTCCTGCGAGAATTATTTACGCCATTTTTGGAGCACTTTTTAAATGCCTTTTGTTTTCTCTTTCCTAATTATGTTGCTCTCGAAATGGTTCACAAAATTTCCATTGCGACGAAAGAAATTACCTTTATTTTGTTCGCTTCATTGTTGGCCAATAACTAAGTCGATTTTTAATTTGCGCATTAATTATTTACGCCACTTTCGGAGCACCTGTTTAACGGAATTATTGTTTCTTCGGGAAATATTTTATCAATGACTTTCGACATTTGCATTGGAACGAGAGAAGGGAAAAAGGCGGATGCAAATTTTCTCTGTAATGTTTATAATGTTAAAAAAAAATTCACGTTTCACCGGAGTGGAAAATTACTTTTTCCGAAATCTTCCATTCGCAGATGGTGAACAGTTTATTGATTTACGTGTTTATGTCTCTAGATTAGACTTGTCAAGTGTGCCTAGCCAATGTCTAAATCAATATTGTAACTCGTGGTTTTTCCATCCGAGTAAACTCGATTAACAATGTTTGCGAGAGTAATTGATATTCCAGGTGAAGGGATAATTGCGCACGGTTTCAATACATCGAACGATCTATATTTAAAGAGCTTTGGCAAATGTTAACAATGATAAGGAATCGTATTCGAGGATAATCCAGCACCGGATTTGACCGAGAAGATTGTTAAAAGACTTTTTATCACACACTACAGATATTACAGATTGTTAATCCGGCTAAAAAATAAAAACATAAATTCCGAAATTTTATTCAATTTATTGGAATAACATTATTCTTAATCAAAGTTGTTATAAATAGGCATTGTTTATTGTTTTAGTCTTGGGACGCGGAATTAGCTTATGTTGCACAGAGGTGGGCTAATCAATGCACATTTCAACATGATAAGTGCAGAAGTGTCGGTGAGTGAAATTGTTAGAATAATTTGAACAGCTTTAGGGAATTTATGAAAAAACATTTTTCCACCTATTGTTCATTTTACAGATCGATTTGTTGTTGGGCAAAATTTGGCCCAACGTGCCACGACTGGGATTGACAATGGCCCGATTGAAAATCTGGTGACAAGTTGGTACAACGAAGTTAAGGATTTCAATGCCTCTCAAGTACCAAAACTGTCGTAAGTGTCGAGAAAAAAAAAGCAAATAATTTTTTGGAAGAAAAGAAATTCACCTTGTGTGATACCTCTGTCCGCGTCTGGTCGTTTTAATTGTTACTAATATTTATTTCCATTGCACAGTAACTTCAATGCTGCCACTGGTCATTACACTCAATTAGTTTGGGCCAAGTCTAAGTACATCGGTTGTGGAGTAATTAGGTTCAAGCCTGAAAATGGATGGAACACGACAACTCTTGTTTGCAATTATGGACCTGCTGGAAATTACATAAACCAGGAAATTTACAAGATCCGTGATGGCTGTAGTTCTCGTCTTTACTGAGAATTTTGTACACGCGCATACAATATCAATTGCATTTATGCAACTTGGATTTTTTAATAATTTTTTGGGGCATGTGCCATTCCACTTAATAATTTATCCTCAAGGATGTGTTTAACTTAATGCCTCGATCGTTTGCGAGGAATTATTTATTAAGCCGATATTCCGAATTCTAAACAGAATTCGTCGCATTACCTTCCTACTTGTTTTGTGTGTTGTTCCTATTTATTTGGATGGATTGTAAAAATGGAATTAAATTATTTCTGAAAATTCCAAACACCTCTGTACACCTTATTATTTATCCCGATTCTTTGGGGGTCTCTTTAAGCGCTCGCTCTTTACCTTATTTACCTGAAATTAATTATTGCATTAATATTCCCGGTAATTGGGGTAAAGAGACTGGGTAATTTTTTCTTTAAAAATGACTGGCGTGTCTAAAGAAGTACTCTGGAAAGACTTGAGACTTTTTGGGTAAGTATTCAGGATCGATATTTGTCACCTTGGGTCTCTCTTTATTACTGTGAGTAGCAACAATGTTAACAAGAAATACCGAACTCATTAACATTCCGTTTACCTCAAACGCCTTATACAATACACACTGGATCGCTCTTCTTTCAATAACGTTTAACCGCACATGTAGTCTTACTGTCGATGGAGATAAAAAGGTCTACCGAATTAAGCACTAGATTTTTTTTTCTTTCTTTCTTTTTATGCAATATTTTTTACTCGTGGCTCATGACAAATCGGTTGACTTTGACTTTAGGAGCTCGACGGACGTCGCAGGTTTGTGATCCGAGGGTTTCGAAACGAGCTTTGATACTCGCCGTATTTTCCCCTTTGTACTCGGTACTGATACTCTGGGTACTCTCTTCCTCGACAGTACTCTGAGTACTTATTTTCTCCTCCGCCGAAGTCCAGTGCTCGAATTTCTCGCGTAACGTTTTGGCCCTGGCTGAACATTGCGCCTCTTTTAAAAAATCGTCATCCACCTGTAATTAAGATAACATTTTCATTTTTGAGATTGCTCTTCAAGAGACAGGCAAGTTTACGCTTATCAATAAAACGCCACGTCTCTTTAACCCTTTGAACGCGGAGCCATTTCGACATATGGGCGAAATTCCTCTGACCGTGCAGGCAATATTGGACCAAACGACGGACACCTTTAGACGCTCTTAGTAGTCAAACATCACTATAACGAGCATTGCATTTTTTTTAGATCATTGTTTACAGTAACTATATAAACAATTTCCTCTTTCATAAAATCCATGCACTGTTATAACTGTTAACAATATTTCTAACAGATATATTCGACAATGCGAGCAGAATGAAATATAAAAAAAAATTAAAAATTGAAGCACCACCTTGGAGGAACTCCGGAAATATTTCGGATTAATCTCGTCGAAGGTGTAGCCTTCTTTAGCGAAATCTGCCGTATCCTGGTCTGCTTCCACTTCGCCGGGGACGGAATAATTAGCACTTTTTTCCATCTGCCGGAAGACATTTAACATTTTCTTCGCTGTACCCGAGCAGACGACGTCATTGACTTTTTCGTCGCTTCGGACGATTTCTGGATCACGGTACACCTCGTACTCCGGGGAGTCCATCTAATATCGAGAAATTTACATTTTGAGCTGGCTTAATTTTTCAACCGAGTGTGCTTAACGATATTAATTAATAATAAATACTTTTACTTGGCCCTCGCGGGGCGGCGTGATCCTAAATTGTCTCCGTTGACGTTCTGGCTCTTTGTAGGTCTCGAAAAAATTAAACTTTTTAGCGATATCCGATGTCGCTATTGTCACGTCCTCGATGACATCCGTACTGCGAACGATATCTTCCGTTTCAGACGTCTGCGACATCAAACGCCTGTGTCCCTGTTATGAAAATATTAAAATTATTTAATTGCTTACTCGACTTGGGAAATTTTTTCTCTAATTTAATACTCACTCCTGGACCATGTTGCGACAATTCTGCTGATGATTTCGAAGTGCTTAGTGGTATCGAGTTTTCCGTCTTTGCATTCGCGTCCAGTTTCAGGAAAAGCAATCGAGACTCTCTTCCGATACCTGGGACCAAAAGTTTATAATAATTATTAATTATTCAAAGCGATTTAAGTTCATTTCTCCGTTGTCAGAAAAGGTTCTCGTAATTTTAAAGCGTCTTTTTGTAATTATCCTGCAGTCTTATGTTTCTATTAACCCTTTGAACACGGAGCCATTTCGCCGTATGGGCGAAATTCCTCTGACCGTGCAGGCAATATTGGACCAAACGTCGGGCGTCTTTAGGCGCTCTTAGTAGCCAAAGGGTTAAATTAACATTTTTAATTGCTTATGTCATTTCTTATCATTGGTATTACCTGCTGCGATTACTTCCTCGTCAGGTTTCTCTGCCGAGGGCTTATTTGTGTTATCATCTCCCGAGGGAAGAATTATCTCTCCTTTTTCGAATCTCTCCTTGATAGAACGGGCATTTACGGCGCATCCGATTTCTTCTGCCGCATTTGTTTTAGAAATGTTATCATTTCCGGATATAGCTTGTTGGTACATTTCCTTCATCCTGCTTTGCTTCCCCTGAAGGATGAAAATTAAATGAGTGATTAGAAACAGCCCTAGTAGCATAGAATAATTTATAAATATTTCTTTGTAATCTTTGCTAAATATCTCAAGCGACAGATTTTTTAAGATTTCTTGTAGATTTCATTTGACGATATTGTATAAGGAAGGTTTCGACACCCATGGAATTTCGTTTTTTACAACAAATTAAAAAAAATACCTATGAACAGGTGTTTTACAAAAAATTAAAAAAATACCTATGAACATATTTATAAGAAAATTGAAATTTCATGAGTTTCAGGACCTTCCTTATATTCTACATCTTTATATTGTAATGTTTGATACGACACCCAGTTTGTAAAAAAAAAAAGTTTCATAAATGAGACCTCTCTGACTTTCGTATCACCTTAAGAGATAAGATTTCAAATTTTCAATACCAAGAGTAGTCTTGATCGAATCCCTGCGATTTCGTCCTTAGGTGCTTCTCTTTTTAAATCGTGCTTTTGTTGACACGTCGACTCCCAGCGATTTTTAATGTCATCCACGTTTATACAAGTCATACCACTTCCTTTTCCGATGTGATCAGTCTTCAACAACTCGCTATCTAAATCTGCAACAATAATGATCACGTTTGATAAATACTGAACAATAATGATCGCGTTTGATAAATCAGATCGAGCGCAACGTCATCACAAAATGAAAAATTCCTCGAGTTAGTGTAAAACATTCCGTATAAAATGAAAAAAAAAATTCCACAGGATACATTGTTTAAAAAAAAAAAAATAAGAAAAATAGAGATGCATCCTCGGCTAAATATCGAGTTGCTCCAAAAGTTCATAGACAAATTTTATCTCCAGCGAATCTTCTCCAGAGATAATTGCTTGTGCTGTCAATGTTTAATTAAAACCGCCCCGAGAGTACAAGATTTAATTAAAACGTTTTCAATTCGTTGGAAAAAAAAATCTTTTGAAGCTTTAGAAATTTCCCTGAGAACTTATGGAGCCACTCAATAGGTTTAACGTCTTCGTCAGTATATACATGCTGTGTATTATTTCATAAAATGGTTATCAATATTCTGGAAGTCCTTTGGAGAATAAACTGGGAATAAGATTTATCACTGATCATGCAGACGAGTGATTGCTCATCCTACGTACCCTCACTGTCATCGATCTCCTCAGAGTCTCTAAAATCATCCTGAGATAATCCGTATAAAGATTCATTTGCGACTCCGACGTTTGTATCTTTTTCTTGGAATCTACAAGCAATGTCATGTACAGGACGCTTTAAACATCTAGCAACAATCTATTAAATAATTTTGGTCAATTGGGCCGCTGCGAAATTTCCTGGAATTTCTTTCTTTCGCAAGAAACGCAAGACGACGAAAAAGGGGCAAAGAAATGTGATAGTTAATTAGGAAGTGAATTTTTTTTTTGGATATAATTTATTAATCACTCACTTGGCTACTTTGCTGAGGATGCTGGGCGATTTCCTGATCGGCAATGGCGACGCTTGTCTTTTGGCTTCGTTATTCGTTTCCGTGTTGCTCTTCACGAAAACTTGAAACCGAGCTTTGACATTCAGGCCGGAAAGTTCTTTCAAGCCGAGATCCGGCTTCTCGCATGCTGTAAAAATGACGGATTAGATTTCATAATCAATATTGATCACCGGAGGATTAAGTGCTAATTATTCCTGTTTTCGCGGAGGAGCGAAATCCGCTTTCCCTAATTTTTTTCCTTATCGATTTACCTCTTACTGTATCCGGTGGCGGTTCCTTCGGTGCGTTTTCTCTGATTATTAATTCCGGCTTTCGTGGTTTCTCTGAAGTATGAAAAGAGTCCAATTATAATTCATATTTTAATAAATTTATTTGGGTATATCCTGAGCTTCTAAAGAATACCTGAGTCGGTATCTTCCACTGGTTTGGGTAAAAACAACTCCTTAAAATGAATCCTACAGTAGAGTGTGCGTTCATGACTTTGGTAATTATCTACATTGAGCTGCTGATTGCACTGTACACATCGGAAGCATTTTTTATGCCATGCTAGACCCTCTGCACATATTCGCTCCATTTGGAAGACGGTCTCGTTGCACTTGCTGCATCTTCGATTTGCTAGGTTCTTTTCGTTTACCTGAAAGGAAAGATAAATTAAAGAAGAAGAATAACCGCGAGGGATAAAATTCTCGGGAATTTTTCTCACTTTATTTACTGTGTCATTTGTTGTTGCCATTTTGTTCCCCTTCTGTGTGTTTCTTTAAATCTGCAATGGTAAGAATTTATTTCCTCTTAATTGTTTAGTATTTTATGGCAAGTATGAGTAAAGGTGGATTGGAAAAGCAAATAAACGTTTCGATAAAATTGCGGGAAAAATCATGAGACGAGCTGGCGCAGAATAACACGAGCACATCGCATATTACTTTCCCTCCAAAATTAGAATCGCATTATTCGCCTGGCACGTCTGTGGAATTTTATTTTGCAAACCCTGGAATGCTCCTCGTAAACGTATAAATAGTCGAAATTTATAGGCCATGGCCGGGTAAAAGAATTTTGACAATAACGCGCGATCTCGCGATAATGCGAGATCTCTACGAAACATCTGTTGCTCCTTTGTGTTCAATATTATACTTTTCGTTCCTCGTTATAACCCTCCTATTAAAAATAACTATTTAACACCATTTTTAAGTTTCACATTCGCTTTCCCGAAATTCTTTTTGCTGGGATTTGAAATAATGATCGGACAGTAGTGAAAGATTCTGGATTTTATAAAATGGAATTTCATCGGGTACTTTTTTATAACCTGGAGTTGCTGCCATTTTTATACAAACATTCGTGGCCTTTCGGATATTTTCTGGTTTTTAAATAATTACTGAAATTTCTTGAAAATATCAATATTTCGTTGATATGCGAAGAAAGAATATCGAATGTTATTTTAGTTTTGCGTTTTTCGAAAGAGCAGTTTTCTGATGCATCTTCTTGAAAGCTTGTGGCGGCCGCCATTTTGGAGCCAAAATTGGTAGCGGTCCGAATACCTCCAATCTATAATTTATCGCAGTTTAACAATCATACTGACATTTTAGCCTTTGAGAATAGTAAGAGTTAATTTAATTTCTTATTTTTCAAATGTGCAGTCTTATAATAAATCCTCTCAAATGCTTGTGGCAGTCGCCATTTTGGAACCAAAATTGGTAGCGGTCCACATCCCTCCGATCAATTATTTATCGCAGTTTAACAATCGTACCGAGTTTTAGCCTTTGAGAATAGTAAGAGTTAATTTAATTTCTTATTTTTCAAATGTGCAGTCTTATAATAAATCCTCTTAAATGCTTGTGGCAGTCGCCATTTTGGAACCAAAATTGGTAGCGGTCCGAATACCTCAGCGACGCGTCTTCGTCGCGTACCTGGTGTCTCCGAAGGAAGGCGCCCGGATCGACTCGGCGATTCAGGAATTCAGGATGCACGCGCGTGTACACGCACGCATTTCGAGCACACTTTTATCCCCGGGAGAAACGTGCGCAAATGCACCCGGTCAAAAGACGCATTTTTTCCGAGTGGGATTCCGCTGGACGCGCCTGCGAACTGCTCGCGAATTTCGCGCGTCGAATCCCGATGAAAATGCCGAGGCAAGAGAAAACCGTCTCGGAAATTCACGCTCACCTTTAATTCTTCAAACATGTAATAATGTTTAATTGCGTTATAATTAAATCCGTGCCTTGAAGAATTTTTCCCTAGCAGTAATACCTAGACATAATCCCCATAAATCTCGGTAACATGATCCCCTTCGTCGAAAGAAAAACTGACCGGCCTTATAAATCATTCTCTAATTATAAATAATCCCCCGATGATTTTTAACACCCCGTTAAAATATCCAGGAGGTTACATCAAACCTTTAAATCTGAATAATTGCCCCCAGGTTTTTACAAACAATACACACGTATAAAAAAAATAATATACTTGTATTATTTCAAATTCCCAAACCCGTCTCCGGGAATACATACGGATTTTTAGTACCGGGATTTTCCGATCGCAATTCGATATTATATTTAAATAAATAAAGGTTAATGTTGTCGAGGAATTCTGGAGGGTCTAATGAGACAATTAGGGTGTTTAAGGCTTTTTATGTCTTTAAATCCCCTCTCGGGATTTAGGAGCATTTAGGGGGTCATTAGATAATGTCTTTTTGTGCCTGATAAATTAGGGATAATTTTTCCTCGATCGAGGTAATTATTCACGAAGAGCAATTTATGTGTACAGAGGGTGTACTCGTGTGTTTGCGCGTTTCCATTCACTGGTGCACTCGCAAACTCGTTGCACTCGGGGGAAGCCGGGGTTAAAAAATCTGGTTAATACGTTACGTTAAGTGTAATACATACAGAGACGGCATCCGAGACTAATGACATCACTTTTAGCGTTTCCTGCACTTAGATCCACCGAGTTTAATATTCAACGGCTAACTCGGCGTGGTCGCTCTTAGAGCCGACGACTAAGACTACGGAAACATTCCTTGCGTTCGCTCTGAACTTCTATTCTTAGAAAGGTACACTTTCATGAATCAGCGCGCAAGTAGATGCACAATAAATATAAAGTTATACAATCGAAGCGTAAAAAGGGCCGGTAAAACATACCCAGGGAAAACAATTAATAACATTTGCAAGGGTGCGGAGAAAGACCCTGGTCACGGGGTCGGCATTTTTCAATTAACATTCCAAATGATTTTCCCAAAAATTCCTCTGCGTCAAGTTTTTTCAACCTTTATACAACGTGTGAATAAAAGATCGTAAAATTGCACTATAATTTTCCATGTGTTAAGAATCTTCCCTAATCATCATAAGATTTCACTTGAGAAAGAGAATAAAAAGCGCAGAGACGGTGTTAAAAGAGGAAAGGTTAATAAAGAGGAGAAGAGAAAGTATGTTCGGCTTTATTTGCTTGTATATTATATAGAAATGTTATTACAATACAACGTAGTCCGATATCGGCGATCACTCGTTTCCGCCATTTTGGATTTATTCTCGGTCTCACCCTCATTAAATCTGTCCCTCAATTAGCTTTCGAGAAGCTTATTTTCGGAAGGATTCTAGGAAGTAAATGTTCCACTTTTCTCTCTCCTCGATAATTTTCATGAACTTTCCTGGAAGCTTCCCAGAAACTCGGAATGCGTAGCCGGGATTTTCGAGGGGTCCGATCATCGTTCGCGTCGAGCGCCGCCATTTTTTCCTTCCTTCGAGATTGATAAGTGTCCTCTATTTTCTTTTTTTTCTTGAAAACATTCAATGAAAATCTGATTTCCAGGTCGCCCGTGTTTTTCCAACGGGGATGGTGTAAACTTCCGCGGCAAGATTTCCGGAAAAGTTTCCCCGGGTTTAGAAATCTGGGACATGGGGGCTAAAAATGTAGAGCAGTCTCCGATGCACTTTGTCAGATGGCGCTGACGGCATCTCGAGTTCCGGGGGAGCTCGCTCGGCCGTATGGGACGCTGCTATAATTAACCTCTGGATGGTTTAATTCGGACGGTATAACCGTGTCACATAATATCGTTTCGTAAGACGATATTTGGACCTTATAGCCGATAGTGCGTCCCGAATTCCGGCCTCTCGGGCTCGAAATTAGACCCGATGGAAGCGCCCTCTTCCCACGCGGTGGGAAACCGAACGAGACTTCCAAATGAACCCTCAAGACTTAAAAAGTATTTTAAGGGACACCAATTATAGCGCTTTCCAATACGTTGGATCGGTTTACATTTTTCATCTCGTAAGAAATATTCCAGGAGCATTAAGATCACATGAAAGGGTCATTTCGTACACGTAAGAACGTCAATAATATACATAAAACTTTTCTCCCAAACAATGCACCGAACAATTTGAAACTTTAACACGTGACCATGGAAGTCCTAATGAAGGTCCTGAAACTCCTGAAATTTAATTTCTCGAAAGAGAAAACATGAACGAAACATTTTTTGCCGATGATTTGATTCTAAAATCGAACGCGGCATTTTTAAGTGATATAACGGTCAATGTCGATCGTTTATGTTTCTTCAGGTGGGAATTGCATCTCGCTGGATATCTCTGCCTTTTTGGACGCCGTCCCAAGGATATGTGATTTTCTTCTCGTATATCCACGCAGGCGTGAAACGGATTTCCAAAATAGATTTCCGAAAGCCGAGGGGGGATGAGATTCATAAGCTTGCGCAAGCTTGGGTGTTACGGTTTCCTAGAAATTCCTGAGCGGCGTTGCCATGACGACGAGGGACGCTACTTTCGTCGCCATGTTTACGTGTTGTTACAGACGGATGCAATAAGATTTTCAGATATACAAAATCCAAAGAGTTCTCGGTGAGCATCTTGAAATTCTATATTAAATAATACCTCGCACATTATTCCTTAATTGCTCAATTATTATTCAGGAGTACCAGGTGTGCGGTGTATAAATAATCAAGATGGATCCGACAGAAACAAAAAAGGTGCGTTAGGGTTCTAAATGATGAATAAGATTGTTCTTCGAGATTTTACTAACATTTTATCTTGATCTTTAAATCCACCCTGTTGATTACTAAACCCGAAACGCGATTGGCTGTGAAATTTCGGACGTGAAACATTGTCTTTATTTTTCTTAAGCTCTTGTCTCATTTCCTTAAATTCAATCCCGGAGTTCTTTTAGAAAGACTTGTCAATGACTTTTCAATACTCTACCAGAGAACGTATTAACGACACATTTTTATGATAAACAATGGTAACCAGAACGGAGGAAGTGAAATTTGAAGAGACAGCAGGCCGGAATGAAAGCGTAATTTTCAGTATAATTGTTAAATGAAATATTAACCTATGTATGCAATATTATTTAAAGCGTGTAGAAAACTGTAGAAGCATTGCCGAAGGAATTTATTGTGTTCGAAGATTATGCATTTCATTGACAGAAAGGGCGGATGGTAAATAATCATTTTTGTTAAGATGTGTAATTTGTTAAGTAACAATTTCAGGATGATGGCAGCGAAGGCAGCCAATCTCGCTCACAGAGAAGCTCGGCTGACAGTACGTTTCAAACATTGGAGCATGATTTTGCAAAGGTAAAGCACACTGTAGGAAATACAAAAATTAATATTTAAACATTCAAAATGAATATCCACTCGTGACATTGAAATATTTCACAGATTTCCGAGGAGATGAAAAACAATGAGCTGCTCGCGCCATTCGAGGCGGAGTATACAAGACTGTATGAACTTCTCTACAAAACTCACGGCAATGAGAAAGATTTAACAAATAGGTGTAAAGAATTGGAGGTATATTCCACGTATATTAGAATAACATTATAGGAATAAAAATATTCATTTGCCGGTATCATTTTAAGGAAGACGTTGAGGAGCGCAAGAGAAAGATAAGAACCCTCGAAGAAATAAACCAAAGGAACCTCGTAACGAACGATAAATTAAAACAGGAAATCATTAACATGACTAAACGAGCCGATGCTGCTCATACTCGAGAACAAGCTGCTCAAGAAGTGATAGAAAATTTGCGAGTGTCCGTTGCGAAGCTGAACAGCGAATTGGAGCAGAAGAACAAGCAGATGAGAATGTTCGAGGAGTGAGTTAAATGTCATCCCCCGAGAGGAAGAAAAAGTGTTAATGACAAATATCTATAAAAATAACATATAATCATTTCGAAGGGTTACGGATAAATATCCGTAATGTTTCCGCTAGCTGTACGCGTAAGAAAGTGAAATTAACAGGATCACTCCCTTAGCCCTTTGAACACGGAGGCATTTCGACATACGGGCGAAATTCCTCTGACCGGGCACGCAATATTGGACCAAACGTCGGGCGCCATTACGCGCTCTTAGTAGGCAAAGGGTTAATAGGACAGTTTTTAATTGTATCCTGAAGAATAATTTCTAACGGATAGGCTTTTTTATACATTTTAACGGATAGGCAACTTTAAGGCTGGTGTATATCTCCGTTGGATTTCCAGCAATCCCGTCAATAAGCAACGAGATGGCATGGCCAATGAACGGGAGAAACTTAACGGGGAATTGGAGACCATTAAACAACGGATGAAGAATATGCAGACCTATAACGAAGAGCTGGAAAAAGCGGCCCGAGGTGCGGAACGACAAATAAACGAATTGCAGGAAATCATTGACGCGCATTTAAACACCATATCGAAGGAGCAAAGAGGGCGAGAAAACGCAGAAAAAGAGATTTCACAGCTGCAGGAAACGATTAAGATGAAGAATAACGAGCTACAAGTATTCCCTCGCTGCCTAGTTTTTAATATTATTACTATTTATTACTTACATTTGATACGTTTAATACAATTAATACCTTAAGAAATAAAAAAAAGATGTGAAGTTAACTGCAATTTATTATCACAGGTGGCGAACAGCTCGATAAGAACTTCGGTAAACAATGTCCTGAAGTTGGAGAACATCCTGAAGGAGCAGAAGGCGAACAATGGGAAGATGCAGAAGGAGATGAACAAGCTGATGCTGAGAGTGATGAATCTACAGACGGATTTTGATAAGGCGAAGATCCGTATCGCGGATTTGGAGAAGGAAAAGAGCGAGATGAGCAAAGAGTGCAAATTACTCGCGAACGAGGCTCAAAGGTAATTCTTTAATTTGTTTTTTTTTTCCGAAATGCTTTTTCGAAATTTAAGGCGGCATCTGAGGGGTCTTGTTTATGAAACGTTCCTCCGAATTGGATGTACCGAATTGTCTCAAACTTTACAACGTGAATATGCTATAAGTACGGTCCCGCCACCAATGAATTTTAATTTTTGTAAAATTTGTTTATAAGTATTTAATAAAAAATCAAATTTCACAAGTGTCAGGACCTTCTTTATAGTCTCTGTAATTACGCTGTGAAGTTTGAAACGATTCGGTACACCCAGTTCAGAGGAGAACTTTCATAAACTATTCGGATGCCACTTTCATGCCGCCTTAATACTCCATATGTTAATTAGTTTATTTAATTTGATTAAAATCTTAAGTACCGTCAAAACGCAGGTTGAAGGACGGCATTCAGAAGTTTAAGGCGGAAAAGGATTCCGTGCTGAAGAGGCTCTCGAGCGAGGAAAAAATTCGCCTGAAATTGGAGGAACAATTGACCCAAGCGAGATTGGACGCCGAAAACGCGGAAAGGGAAATCGGAATAATAAGTAAGCGTCTCGAGGTAGAGAAGAAGATTACGGAGGGCCTGCAACTAGAAAAGGAGCAAACGGCGAAAGAAGCCTCGCTAATGCACGAAACGCAGAAAAGACTTAACGTGGAATTGGCGGTGTCCGAGCAAGGTAGAAGAAAAGTCGAATCTGATTTGCATGACGCGATGCGAGTCACTGGAGTGATTAGAAATAATGTCCACGTCCTGGAAAAAGAGAGGGACAAGGCTAAATTGGAGATCCTCGACTTGACGCAGCAGGTATTCTATTCCTACTTGTAATTCTTCTTATTTTGTCTTATTTAAGGGGATGTGAAAGTGGCATCCGAAAGCTCAATCGTTCATAAAACTTTTCTACGGACTGGGTGTCTCAAATAGTTTCATACTTTAAAACGTGAATATGAAGACCCTAAGGTAGGTCCTAAAACTCGGGAAATTTCATTTTTTATAAAGTATTTTTAAAATACCTAGAAATTTGAAAAGAATTTAAATTTCATGAGTTTCAGGACCTTCCTTATACTCTCCCTATTCACGTTGCAAAGTTTCAAACTATTCGGTAAACCGAGTTGGGAGAAAAGTTTTATAAACGAAACCTCTTCGACGCCACTTTCACATCACCTTAATTCCTAATCTTTCATATTCTTCAATTGATCGAATAATTGGAGATAATTTACAAGGGAACGGAATTTTCGGATCTGATCGAGATGCCTCTGAAATAGGTGGAAGAGTGCATGTACACATTGGAGTTGAAACGAAAGGAGATATCTGACTATAAAAAGCGCTTGATCGAGGCTGATGCTAAATACAAACAGCAACAAAATACTTTTGAAGCCATTCGAGCGGACAGAAATTCCTGCAGTAAAAAGCTGACGGAAGCGGAAGAGGAGGTCCAAGAATTGAGAAGCCAGCAGAAGATCATGAGGCATCAGATAGAACAGCTTAAGGACGACATTGCGAACAGGGATGAGAAATTTTCCAAAAATGAGTTCTGTAAGCAAATTGGCCTTTTTAAGGTGATGTGAAAGTGAGGGGTCCCGCTTATTAATTATTCTATCTAAACTAGGTGTACTGTTTATCGATTTACCACGTGGAAATGGAGGTCCTAAGGACGCCCTTGAAATTCCATCGTTCGTATGTTTATTATTCCTGAATCTTTTAATAAGAAAAAATGGAATTTCAAAAGTGTCCGGACCTTCCTTAGGCCATTCACATACACGTGTTAAATTTTCAAACGATTCGATGCACCCATTTCGGAGAAAAGTTTCATAAAGGAGACCTTAAGATGGTATTAAGGTGGTATCCGAGGAGTGAATCATTAATGAAACGTTTCTCTGAACAGGATACCCTCTCATATATAATTTTCGTATCGCCTTAAATGATTTCTACAAATAGAACTAAGTTATTTGATAAATTAGAGAAATTAAGGTCTTCGACGACTGTATTGTTATAATTTTCTATACGCAGTACTGAAGAAAGCGGAGAAAGAGATGGAGGCGTCGAAAGTGGAGCTCCAGGCAGTTCGGAAAGAGATTTCGGAGTTACACCAGGAAATCGAGAAGATGAAGCAAAAGGAGAAGCAACTAAGACACGCGATTAATTCCGCCGATGTTGAAATCAGTCGACAGAAGAAAGACATCGACACCGTGATGAGCGAGCGGGACATTCTGGGCACGCAACTCGTCAGAAGGAACGACGAGTTGACCCTACAATACAGTAAAATAAAAATATTAAACGGAACGATCCAACGAGGAGAGACGCAGTATAATCAAAGGATCGAAGACATCAGATTGTTAAGGTGGTATGAAAGTGGCGTCCGAGAAGTCACATTAGTTAAATTTCTTCCCGGCAGGGTGTACCGAATCGTTTTACATTTTACCGCATGAACATAGACGCCTTAAGGAAGATCCTGCCACTAATAAAATTTACAAAGATTTTCCTGGTTTATCTTAACAAGAGAAATTAAATCCCATGGATATCCGGACCATCCTTAGAGCATTCACTTTCCTTTGGGAAAGTCTTCTAACGATTCGGTACACCCTAGTGAAACTCTCTTATCACTTTAAGGCTGGAGGTGAAGAGGCTACGAGACGAGAACAATTTACTGACTAAAAGCATTAACAACACCTGCGACCTCCGCCAAGAGATATTTCACCTTAACAAAGACTTAACAAAAGAGAGGCTGAACGTTATCGCCTTGGAGGAAGAGATGCAGAACCCTTTGAACATCCACAGGTGGAGGAGGCTGGAGGTACCGCATCATTCGATTGTTATTCGGTCCTTCCACTTCTAATCAGCTGTCTCTCGGTGTACTCTTCTTTAACAGTACATTGTCTGCTCTCCCAAGGCATAAAGTGTTCCATCAATCCCCGGTATTGTTCATGAAGTCCAAATGCCGAATCCATTCTGCGTATTTCAGGGATGCGATCGCAGCACGTACGAGCTGATGAAGAAGGTGCAGATGTTGCAGAAGCGCGTCCTGAGGATGAGCTCCGAGCTCCTGGAGAAAGAAAACAAGATCAAGGAGACAGAGACTATATACATGAACCTTCGAGAAATTTTGTCGAGGAGGCCTGGCCCGGAACTCGCGATTGCCTTGGAAAGAACCCGGATGGCTCTCCGAGAACGCGGAAGAAAGATGAAGGTATAAGTTTGATTTTTAAATTAATTCTTCATAACAACACTAGTCGTACCTTTACAGAGTCTCATATCTGAACTGATAATAACCGAGTCGCAGGCAAATGCCGAGAAATGTAACGTTAAACGAGGAAAAACAAGCAGCGCGTGAAGAGTCCAGTTAGTCCATTCTGCCAGAAAATTTATAAAAAAGGTATTGTGCAATATTGTAAATCGAATATATTTAATAATGTTCAACTCGGTTGCAGCTTTCTCGCTTTCCTCTTCCTAAATTTACGACCAACGATAACTAGGATCAGAAGTGACCACCGCCGAAGTCGTTTAAATGAATCACGTTTTTTATACAAAAAAATAATTTGTACTGTACGTCTAGATACAATATGGTCTTAAATTCTATAGTACGAATAGCGTATAGTAAATGTACATACACTAAACGATTCGAAAGAAAAAGAAAGGAGAAACGGTTCCTTCTTCCGAATTAGGCGGATATCACTAGTTCTAACATTTTTGTTGCGGTGAAACTGTTAAGCAAAAGTCACTGTACGCATTGAGCTTGCTAGAACAAAGAACTCGTAAATAGCAAACGAAATATCGAAGCATAAGAAACATTTCTTAAAGACATATTGTTATACATTTGTAAGTTAAGATCTAATCTCCTTGGGAGCAGTTCGAGAAAAAAACGAAACTGTACAGATTGTTCGTAACGTCAGGCATAAAATAGTTATTCCCGCCTTTGGGAGATAATTTATCCCATTCTTATCTTATCGATACAAAGAGAAGGGGACTTATGTGCACTCATTACTATTTGAATATTTTTCTTAACGAAGGTCTAGGGATTCTTTTCTATATCTTACTGCATCGATGTGCATAAAACCTCGAGGCTTGCACTAGTAAATTGATAACTCACAACGAAGTACCTGCTAAACATTTCTCGTTATCGTTTAGAAAATTCCGGAACCTTAACACAGTTCTCCAGTAATGGTAACACGTTCCTTGCCGCGTAATTAGTTAACTGCAGCAAGAATATTAATCAATAGTTTAATTATTCAGAAGTTAGCAGACTTGCTCTGGTTCGTTCTGCGAGTCAATCATGGGAAATATTTGCGTGATTTTCCCGATGCCTTTTGTGCGGCCCTCTCTAAACAATAGGTGCATCCCAACATGGAGATACTCTGGATGACTAACGAATCTGAATAAAACAGATGCTCTGTCATTCGTTTGCAGTCCAGTCTCTTTCAGATCCATAATTCCTTCGATAACACAAGTTTGCCTTACGTTACCAACATGGATCGTTGCCTGAAATCCTGGATATATCGAAGTGGTGTGATAAACTATCAGGACGGTAGCCTAAAACCAGAGGAGCATTTTTACTTGCTAATTTTTTCCTCCGATACACTTTTATTAATTTTTCATTTAAAGCAGAATAATTAATTAGTTAACTCTGAATTAGATTTACCTGAAAGAAGAGAGTGGCGTGGGGGTGTTCACGTAAAGAGACCAGCACCATTCCGGGTCTTAAGTGTGGCAGAGGTGGGTCTCGATTCGTAGAAGGTGCTAAAGTTAAGCTGGCACTTTGTGACGCTCGTACGAGACAACAAGGTGCTTTATTGCGATGTAAACTAACTACTTTTACAGGTCTAAATTCACCATTTGGTAAAGGACCCACTAGCAGTCGTGCTCCGGGTGCAATTGCACCCTTTACTAACAAACCGCCCAATACTGGCTCGGTCAGCCCTGCTACCCTGTATAAATAAATTGAAATAACTTGTCTCTTTGTATAGACATTGAGTGTATAGAGTCGTAATAATTCTATTAACGAAAACATAATTTGTACCTGAAGGTCTCATCGATTTGGAAAAGACAAGACTCCGGGTCAGAATCTGCAGGGGTATTCTGTGTAGGGGGCAAGTCTCTGATAAATTTAGTTAATACCTCCAAGCCCTCTCCGGTGACACAACTGACAGTGAATACCGGAATTACATCCATTTCACAACTTTCCGGCACATCATTATTGTTGTTACACAGAACTAGTTGTTTGGAACAACCTTGAGTACGCAGAGAGGCTTCTAATTGCATTAACAGCTCACGAGTGTCGCAGAAGCCGAGATCAATTTTTGTTAATACAACGAAAAATGGAAGGCGTAGAACTAAGCACAGTGCTAAATGTTCTTGTGCTGCCTCGTTTAAGGGGGGTGCTATCACAAGCATAACATGATGTGGAGAATAACCTAAAACACAGTCATTAGAGAACAGTGATACGGCTTTGTATTTGAAAATATGTATTTACCAGTAAGTCCTAGTAACGTCGTTCTCAGGTACTTTCGGTGACCAGCCAAATCAATGAATGTAACAACTTTTGACGAATGCTCGCATATCTCTTCAGCCGTTGTCATTTCTCCATAATTTAAGACGTTCCCCTCGCTATCGAATCCAATGATCTCATGCGATATCGAGGAAGTCCGTCCACTCCTGATTTCATGAAGGTGGCGAAACATGTTCAGCCTGGCTCTTCCTCTGCCATTGTCCAATTCTCCTTGTGTTAATACACCTAGAATTGAGTAAAATAATTTTGTTAAGAGAGGAGCTATAAATTTAATTTAAGTTAAGTAGCGCAGAGAGAGATGGCTTAGGTAGGTATTTAATTACCTAAGAGGGTAGATTTTCCAGCATCTTGCCCACCAGTGACGGCCAGTCTCAATTCTACCATGCTATCTTGATCTACTCTGTCATATTTCCTAAGTTTCTTCACTAAGACTTCCGCTACTTTCCTGTCCTCCAGGTCGAGCTTTTTAATCTTGCTATTTTTGTGTTTACGACTAGCGATTCTCTCTCGGAGAATGCTCGTCGTGGCTCCGAGTCTGGTTGCCATGTCAGTCAGTGTCTTCAAGGATGCTTTCATCTCATCCTTGGACAAGCCTATCAGTCTCCCGTTATCCTCGACACCTAAAACCATTAGAACAACCAAACTCAAATAACGTATGAATTTATTTAATGTCAGGAATCTTTAAAATCATACCAATTTGATAAATAGCCTCGCCATGACCCTCTTGAAGCCGCCATTTCATTTGAGTCACAAGATGCTCAAATCTTTGACTAGACGGATTAATCAACTTTAACTTATATTCTATATTTCCCTGTTCTGGTTCCGGGGGCAGTCTCACTTCGTTTTCTACATTGCTACCTTCACGGTCCTCGTCGGCTCCAGAATTTTCACAGTCAAACGATCCATTTTTCTCCCCTTCAAAGTCCTTCCATTTGCTCCGAGATTGTTTCTTTTCCCCAGGGTCGAATAATCCCAGTAACGACTCCATGTTCCTACTGAAAAATGAGAAACATTTTTTCATTTATTTAAGGTTAATTTATAAATCGGGGGCAACATTCAATTTTAATATACTCAAATAAAACATGATTAATGTAAATAGAAAAAAATATAAGCTGTTAGTAAAAGCATTGATAGCTCAGTGGTTGATAGATCAGCTAAAGAAGTAGCTATGGAGAAGCACTGTTGCCGGTTCAAATCCACTTGGGGTACATAGATATTTTTTATATGCTGAAATTTTAATAATACACATTAAAACTTGTACTAATCCTTCTATAATACAAACTTGCAATTTTAGTTTGTTACTAAAAAAAAAAAAGGCATTGTTGTATCAAATTAGCTCGAGCGTAAAGGTGCGTGGATGTGTAAAGTCAACGGAATTAATGCAAGATTGCTTTACTTATGAATTTCAAATTGTTAATGTGAACTTGTGATTGAATTCTGTTAAATGAAATATTGCCGATTACTTAAGAACGGTTTTTGGCACAAACGATAACTTTCTATTCCGTTCGCAGGGCAAGTAGCCAGCAATTTGGTAATGATCATACATCATAACACATGTTTGATCCGACATATGTGATCGATCTTAACACCGATATGCAAATTATTGAATCGCAAGGTATATTTTACAGATATATATATGTATGGATAACAATATTTTCACAGTATGTAAACGGTAATTGTGTAAGAAAAAATAACATGTACACAATTCGCGAAAAGATTTCGACGACCTTTCCCTAAATAATCGACATTGTAACCTTTCGTCAACCTTCGGGATGACGTACAATTTTGAAAGCGATGTTGACATGACGCAAAGTGACAGCTGAAAGACAACACGAGAAATATGGCTAGGCAAACGCAGGAATTTTCGGGGAATTTTAAGTGTAGAAAGATCGCACCACTTAGAGGAGATTCGAATCGTGCATCAGAGTCGCACCTTGGGTTGAAAATCAGGAGTTGGCGTAATAAAATTATCCTAGCGGTGGAAAACTGTCAACTTCAACCGATGTCCCCGACCAGACACTCAGCCATAACGTTGGCTGTCATTGGAGAGTCTGGCACAACCTGGCGAAATTTGCTACAGGCCACTGCTAAAGTGATGCAATACTAGGAAGTGTGGCCGCCATAGAAAAAGCGATGCACCTAGAACCACGCTTGAAAAATTTCGCGCCGTCAATCCGACTATCCTCGACGCTCATTGGCTCCCGCCAATTTTTGATGGTTGTCATTGGTTACCACCAAAACCTGTGGACCAATCACGACGCCGCATTCGAAGATGACACGCTGTAATTGGTGGAGAGTTTCCGGGGCCCAAATGGCGGCTTCAAATGACTTTATGAACATATCTAGAATTACACAATAAAGAGGAGGTCCGCCATTTGACGGGCCGCGAGACGTCGTCACAGAGATGAATTTGAAATTAATTATTATTAAAGAAAGTTGAAATTATCACCATTTGATAGGACATGCTGGTTTTACTTATCAGTTTTTCGGGATTTTCATGTAAATCATTCCTTTCTATTTTAACGATAGTGGATTGATGGTCAGGGACACTGTACACAATTGTAAGATTGAAATCAAAGGTATTACACACATATACTGTTTTACGATGTATAATTTATTATTTTACAGTTTGAATATATTACAGCACTGGTCTATGGTACAACAGGTGGCCTAGTTTTTTTTTCTTTTTAAAGCATTTTTCATGACAATGATTTAAATAAGTCATCTCGGGTGACACTTGAAACGCGATTCTTAGATGCTTATTGCGATGGACAATATGTGGAATCAGATAAATTATATATCTAATTCTTATGGCTCAGTAATGACATGCATTCTAGCCATAAAACATTAGTTACCATCTTCGAGATCAAACTAAATAAAAATTACAATGAATGTCCATACCATGTTTCATGGTGAATGCATGGGAACACTGAGAGAAACACTCTACGTTACATGAATCCTTTACGGAATAGTGAGAAACGATGTTTGTCTTAGCGGAGGCAACTAATTACAGCAGCAGTAAATTCCGTTGTTGAGCTTTGTCCGCCCAGATCCTTCGTGCGGACTTTTCCGTCATTCAGAACACGATTTAGTGCATCCCTGATCCGTTCAGCATATTTACCAAGGTTTACATGATTTAAAAGCTTCACTCCACACAGTAGCATGGCGGTTGGGTTTGCTACGTTCTTGCCTACAGCCTCTGAGTAGGTATGTCTCGCACCCTGTTTATAGGAAAAAAAAAAAGTTATATTTTGTAATTATAGTAGACAGTTTTTTTAACGATATAACATCTCACAGGTTCAAACACGACACATTCAGGGCTGTAACTGGCACCAGCAACTACTCCGGCTCCACCCACCAATCCCGACGCAAGATTATCGACGATGTTACCATATAAATTAGGTAGAACCATCACGTCAAATTGATGAGGATTTGATACCATTTGCATTGTACAGTTATCCACTATCATGGTTTCAAATTGAATTCTGCTCTTCAAAATAAAGGTCACAACATTAGAGTCTAACAGGGAGAATGAAACGGTTTTTTGTTTCTTACCTAGGATAGAGTTTGGCGATTTCTTGGCAAGATCTGAGAAACAGACCGTCTCCAAGTTTCATGATATTTGCTTTATGAACGCAAGTAACCTTCTTACGTTTGTTCTTCACTGCATAATCGAAGGCAAATTTTGCGATCCTCTGACTTTTTACCGCTGTCACAATCTTCAGGCACTCGATGACGCCTTTCACAGATTCATGCTCCAAAGCAGAATATTCACCTTCAGTCTGTTCTCGAATGATTATACAATCGACATTTTGATGTCGAGATTTGATACCAGGCAACGATTTTACATGAACCACGTTAGAGTATAAATCTAAACTCCGGCGCAGTTTCATGTTCAGGGTTTGTAGTTCACCAGTATGGGAATGATCAGGGGTGGCCAATATTCCCTGTAATAATTATACTATTTTAAGGTCATTTTACTTTGATAATTGGAAAATTAAACTACGTTTAAATATCTTTGATTCAGTAAATACGGCTACTCTGCGATTTCTGCTCAATACATATTGAGTACACATACTTTTAAAAAGTGAAATTAAATCATTTGTTCACCTTTCCAAAGTTTTAAAGTAAAACGAGCTTTTAGTGGAATTTATTTCAAAAGATACTTTATGGTAATACGATCGATGGGAACAATGTTTATATACCTTCAAGCACACTTGGTTTCTAGCGATGCTATTAGAGACCTGCTCTAACGGAGCACTCAATGTTGGATTGACTTCGGAGAGAAAATAAGGCTCAAATTCAACCGGGACATTGGCAGCTTTGAATACATTCGTTACCGAGACCACGAGTTCTGGCCCTACGCCATCTCCAGGGATTAAGGTACATTTTATTTTCTCTGACTGCTCTACCTCCTAAAAAATCCATCTCGATAAGAAACATCCCTATTACCACATCTTACAATTTCTTACCGCATCTTGTTGCCGAACTATGCTAGCATGAAGAGCCCTAACGACTGTTCCCTTTTGCGAAGCCTGAAAATGAAACAAAGATCACTGTACCTTATCAGTCACTGAATTCGATCTTCATATACGAGTATCGTTTCACCTTGACTTTTTAATTAAATTAGTATTGATTCAATGTTATGGCTTCTTTAACACCTTAACTTAAAGCGGGACAATTACATTCTCAATTGCTTTGAGTAATCAGTCGAGTTAAAAAGAATCACTTCAAGGTGGAAAGAAATTATATAAAATAACATCAGCTGATAAGATCGCAACTTGTGCTCCACATTTGTGCAACTTATTATCAGTAACTCGCAACTGCTGTTTGGGAGAACGCATAAGGATTACCTTTTAATTACACCTTATAATTTCACGATAACTCTAAAACACAAATCAGAGCTCCGAGTGTTTGAAAATGGTTTATTTATATCTTCGTTACTTTAACTTTGTCCAACGTCCTTGCGAAAATGCGCTACCTCGACGTTCGAGATTATGAGGACCTCATTTTTAAAAACTAAACGCGACTACTTTAATTCACAATCTTTCTCTGCGGATAAGAGGATATTTTCCAAATCGCTCCTTCTTGTTATCATGAGCTTTTCAGTTACCTGGGAAAGTATTTTGTGGACGTTCCTCACTAGCAAAGCCATTTTCCACGATGGACTCCGAGCAGTGACGTACCTGTACCTAACCTAACTTATCGTCCACATTTTCGACCGTCTCATAACAAGTTCAAACATAAACCCATTGCGAAAGTATTGCCTATAAACATTTCTATCGATTTTCTGTCATTTTCATAGAATTACAGAAAAAATGTCGAATTTCAAACTGTCGTGAAAAGGGAAAGGATTTTCATTTTCGTTGGACGGCCCTGCATAATTCGGATGCGCAGTGAGCGTTCGCGCAACTGTTAAGCTATGTCGACACATTGTAAAGTAAGATTTAAAATAAAGGCTGATTTAATTCTTGCAGAGAAAGTTACTCTTTCGCATACATTCCGACACCATCAAGGAGTTCATTTAAGAAATTCCTTTAATTACTAGACATATTCGTGTACCCTGATGAGTATAAAGCTACCCTTCATTGCAGAATAAAACACAGCAAATTAAACCACATTTAAACGAGCGCCATTTTTCCTAGAGAATATTGAATGTTGGCTTCTCTGATCCATGAAAAGCAAACACAAGAAAGGAGTTCAAGAAATGTAACATGAAGGTGGAGTTCCACTTTATATTCGAGAGCATCATACGGCCAGAGAATTTTTAATAATGTAAATATTCTGATCTAAAAATTGTACATCTTGTGTATTATATAGCCATCGGAGGATTTTTGGGATGCGAGTGAGGATAATTTAACATAACTTGACAGCATTTTGTGGAACCATCGTTATAAGAGCAGCATTAGCTGACTTCCGTCTGTTCCCTCCTATTGGTTACTTGAAATATTTTAAAGTTGGCGCCGTGAGCTGGGTTATCCCTAGCAATTCTAGTAACAAGTCTAGTGGGATTAGAGGAAAACAACATGGCGGTCACCCTGTCTTATAAGTGCATGTGCAGTGGAGCCGTTAACTGTTTCGACTTCTAAAGACGAAACTGGATTCGTGATATCCATGATATCGTTCGCTGTTCTTTAAACCTAACTCCGTTTAGTTCGTCGCACAATGGCCGAGACAAACGGTGCAACGAATGCTAATGTCAAGAATGGAAACTTTATCTGCGGTGTGGTGGAAGGTACTTTTATGGGAGAATACATTTCCTATCCATTCTTTCTGCTATTGTCAGCGTATATGTGTTAATAATAAGAGAGAGATTTGTCCGAAAAAATCTGTCACTGGTATGATTATCTATTAAACTGCGATAAGTTGCCAACCGGCTGGCATTGTTCACATAATTACATTGTTATTTATTTTAGGTGATATCATTTTGTTGCTTTTCATCTAATCCAACACTTGCGTTTCAGGATTTTATGGTCGTCCTTGGACCACCGAGCAACGAAAGGATTTATTTCAGAAGTGAGTATGCTTTCCGAGTCTGTCGTGGCTTTCGGTAAACTGGTATATCAAGTGTGGATTATTTTCATTCTATAATCCACATGATAGGATCTAAGTTGTTTAAAACTCTCATTAATTGATGATTATCTTAAAGCGTAGAAAGTATTTTTATGCTTTCAAAATGTTATAACGATTTGAGCTTCTTGGAAATGAAGTAAATGTATTGAAATTGGATTCTTAAATTTGTGCAATGGGTGATACTTTCGTCACATCTTTTTTTTTTTTAATACAAGTTCTAGTACGTATCTAAAGTATACGCATTCTTAGGTTAAAGAAATGGGGAATGGATTCGTATCTGTATGCTCCGAAAGATGATTACAAGCACCGTGCGTACTGGCGAGACTTGTACACTGTAGAAGAAGCCGAACATTTAACAGGTTTAATAACGGCTGCACGTGAATGCGGTATTACCTTTTACTATGCTTTGTCTCCTGGCTTGGATATTACATATTCGAGTGCAAAGGAGGTGACAGCATTGAAAAGGAAATTAGAGCAAGTAAATCAGTTCGGATGCACAGCATTCGCTCTGCTTTTTGACGACATTGAACCTGAAATGAGTGAAGCGGACAAAGAAGTCTTTCAGTCTTTTGCACACGCACAGGTACACTTCTGAAGAGATTGGCTATAAATTATAACATAAATTTCTCTGCAAAGGTTAATTAATTTCTAATGATTTAGGTCTCTGTGACAAATGATATTTTTCAACACCTCGGGCAACCACACTTTCTTTTATGTCCCACACAATACTGCGCTACTCGTGCGATGCCTAACGTGTCAACGTCGGAATATCTGAATACATTAGGTAGTAAATTGGCACAAGAAATAGACATAATGTGGACTGGGCCAAAGGTCATATCTCGCCTATTAACTATGGAGTCCATAGAAGAAATTACGGAAGTATTAAGAAGACCTCCTGTTATTTGGGATAACTTGCATGCTAATGACTACGATCAAAAGCGTGTCTTCCTTGGGCCTTACTCTGGGAGATCTCCCGATCTTATTCCCAAGCTCAGAGGGGTTTTAACGAATCCCAACTGCGAGTACGGGGCCAACTTTGTCGCTATACATACTCTAGCTCAATGGAGCAGGTGTAATGTCGACGGAAAACGAGACTTAAGCTTAAGTAAGTATTAATTCTTTGATTTGTCATTTCAAGAAACAACTATAATATTTAACGACAATAAATCATTCAGTAAACTGATTTGATATCAATCCCTTTTGGCTTTCCAGATGACACAGTATCGGCGGATATTAAACTAGAAACAGAGACAGAAGATGGTGTCATTGGAGAAGACGTTCCTTCCACACTCTCGCCCAACATGTACCATCCTCGACATGCCTTGAAAAATGCAATTAACGATTGGTTAGCTGAATTCAGCAAGAAACGAGCTGCGTGGGGTGTTATTGCAAAACCACAGCCATGTGTGGCACCTACGATTCCTATTCCTATAATCCCTTCCGTCAACACGTGCATGAGCCTAACCTCAACAACGACTACTACAGTTCCTGCCACACCAGCCCCCACAACTAATTCAAATCATCTTCAAGCATTGGCTGAAGTTTGTTCAACTGTGACCTGTAGCGAGAATTTTCCGCAGCCTCCAGCTGGTCCTGTTATGAATTCGTTGGTGTCTGAAACAAAAGTGATAAGTGAACCCATAGTATCGACGGTGGTTTTAACAAATGAACCATCCATGCAGCCTCCACCTTCAACTGAACCTATGGACTGTAACGTAACCCCTGGAAGTTCACCAGCTCATTTTGCATCAAAAGCCTCGACAGATGATGATGCCATGGTAGAAATTACTTCTGTTAGTTATTAAAATAATTTAAGAACTCTTACGTTTAGATTTGTATTTTTTTTATATACACTGATACACTGATAGTAAATTTTACTTTCTTCGACAGACATGCAGCGGAGCTTCTGGAAGTATGCAAGTAGAACTGGATGGATCTTCACCTACAACGAATGGAATGCAGATGATTGTTGAAAATGAGAACCATGAGAACCATAATAAATCGGACGTGGACGTGTTAGATCCTAAAGAGGAAGATAAACAACTCACTCACGAAGACCTATCGTTATTGTGTGACTTATTTTATTTGCCATTCGAGCACGGTGGTCAGGGAATACAGTTGCTACAGGAATTTAACTGGCTGAAAAGTAACGCACATGTCGTCATTAATAAGTTGAAAGAAGAAGATGAATCTGCATCAAAGGCTGACGTAAGTAACGAGAAGCTGCAACTTTAGACAGTAGTTTATTTTCTGAAATATCTTTTTATTTGAATTGTTATCGATTGAAATCAGGTCCAGGTTATAACTTATTATGCAGTTGTTAAAATTGCAGACCGAAGAATGGCACGCACGAGCTGCTAAAATGAACGAGATGTGCAACGCTGTAAACAGACTGTTTCAACGACTTACTTACTGTAACAATCGAGAATTGCTGTATGATCTGTACTCGTACGTTTGGGACATGAGGGGAGTTGTTTCTCTTTTGAACAGCTACGTTAAGTGGCTAGGTAAGTTGAGAAGACCATCTAATTTCCAATATTCTAACCTAGAAGTATGTAAAAGTAAGGTTAACATTTCGTTTTTACGGCGCGGTACTCTTTCTGGCTCGTTACCTGCTATACAAAATAATTAGAATAAACCAAATTAGTAATAATTTATTCTGGAAGCATTTGTTGGCTAAGACTAAGCAAGGCAAGTTAATATCTTAGATATGGATGATACCGCTTAACCCAATTTTTGTCTAAAATTTTAGTTTTAAACAACTTTTGAGTGCGGAATGAATATCTTTAATATATACATATTCATTCAGAAATTACATTTAATGTCATAAATGAAATTAATAATTCCAGAAATGGAGTATTTGCATGCAACGTGACAAGTGTCGTGTCGATTCCATTCTTCTTGTGTCAACTATTAACACGACGATTGACTTCCTTGCAGCTAACATACGTGAGGGCCAAGTACTTGTCGATGGAAAACATTGATATTCCTAATTTTGGAAGTTTTAAATAATTTCTATTCGATAAGTAAATCCCAATTAAGCTGAGTTTCATGGCGCGATTTATACTAGGCTCGTACCGTCCCTCTCGGCTGTTAATCAATTTTGGAAAGGTGTGATTTATCGATTAATTATTAACTTGGCATTTTTGTTTTTCTCTTGTTGATAGCGTGTGGCAGATTCCCGTCGACGATGACTACATTTACCCAGGGCAGCTATACATGTACGCGAACTACAAGTTATTCAGTAATTCGTCTAAGAGGAAACCTAACACTCGCATTGCGAAGTCTCGAATTCCTCGTTAAACTATGCGACAATGTTATCAATCTCGAATTTCGTGCAACAATGTGCAAGGGTGACGTGTAATTGTGTAGCACTGAATCACGACATTAACGATCATCCTCCATCATTCGTTAATGACAACCGAAACGTTTCTTGCGAATAGTTGATCGATCGCTTTCTTATCGTTTCGATCGTAAGATCGAGATAAGGAGGAAAGGGAGAGTACTGAGCCTTTGTTGTTTCGTGGATCAATGTGGTCTCCATTCTTGCTCTTGATTGTCTATTTAGAATTTCCTAAATTTTTCTAATTTTCAAGAAAGAAAAATGATTTAAGTTTCATAAATCCAGACCTGCTTAATATTGTCTGATATTCTCACTTGACTTTAATCCATTTATTCTCGCGAAATGTTCATCGTTGAATGTTGTTTAGGATTCTATAGGAAGAAAAAGAATTTAGTTGGCAAGAGTGGAAGTGACGATACATCGATTCACTTAAAGTCATGACGTACACTTTAAGGAAACTTAAATCCTTGCGAAATGGAATTCTCCTTATTTGAACTGCGCCGCGATGGTGATTGTTTTCAATTATTGTTCTCTATTTTAATAGAAGGAATTTTCTCACTTTGTAATAGGGTTCTCGAATGGATGGAAGGAAACTTTCATGAGCGGAGACCAAGAACCTTGGGTGTTTCGGGGCGGATTAACTGCTGATTTACAGGTATTGTTATGTACAATATTGAAATTGTTTAGCATTCGATACTCTTTATCTGATGTAACTTTCTTTATATATATCTTATTATTTTTTTGTACATACATTTCTGTATATACTTTTTAGAGATTGATTCCTGTAGACAGTGGAAATGATTTGTTCGTGTACAAAGCACCGGAAGTTCCCAGCAGTAAAATATACACGATCAGGCCTTACGAGTCTGGGGACGAGGATGCAGTTCATGCAGCTTGTAATCGAATTGCAGGATGCACGACTTCCTCCGCTGTAGCAGATAGGTGAGGAAATCACGAGAGAAGTGGAGAACATTTAAGAGATCTAGAAATAATACGATTTCATTTGATTTTATGTTTTTCTTTACGTGGGTTTTCAGACTCGTCGCTGGATATTTGACACTCTGTCCTGAAATGTGTATGGTGGTCGAGGACGAAGACGGTATTGTCGGTTATGCCCTTGCTGCCTTAAACATAAAGACCTACAATCAGAAAATGGCAGTATCCTTGATACCAGAGTTCCGGTTAAAATATCCTCTGGAAATCACCACAGAGGATATGCCATCTAATATCAAAGTAAATTTGTCTTTCCTTTTTCTCTCTCTTAATTCAACTTATAATTAATGCGTTACGCTGTGCTTGCAGGATGCCATCGAGTACTTCCATTCTTTCGTGTCAGAAGTTCCGGAGCAAATTTGCAGGCAACATCCGTCTCAGATTTCCTGCGCAGTCTTGCCATCGGTGACTGACCAGTCCATTCCTAAGAGACTCATTACTTGTGTCCTTGCTGCCTTAAGAGCTAATGGTATGCATTTAAAATCACTTTTAGCCTTATGGTAAAAGATTTCCTTTATTTTTTTTCTATTCTTACTTTCGATAAAATACTCTCGACGTCTTTCACTTCACCTTGATAAATGCCTAGTCTCTAAAGCCATATCAGTTTGATAATATGGAATTCTATTTTATGAACAATTATTCGTATTGCAGGGTCTTTTGGTGTTCACTCTCTGATACCAGTTGCGGACAAGGAGATGCACGAGTTTTATGGGAAACTCGGATTCGTCGACGTTAACCAGTCGCAAGAGGAGAACACATCGGTAGTAACAATGTGTAGGAGTTTCTAACAAAGGGCGAGCACACCTGTGATATTTGTTAACAAGATATTGCTATTCAACCCAGCCTTGGAAAGAGCTGCGAATACCTGAACGAGTAGGTCGAATATTAATTGCACAAGTATTCAGACGGTAATTGTGGACGAACGACCGCAGGTATTCGAGGTGCCGCGAAAGTGCGCCGATTTTTTCAGACGTACGTGCATATCTGCAGACATTTTTTCAGGGGAATGGTAAGAGTCGTTAACGTGCGCGTGTACCAAGAACACTGACTGAGCCGTTCTGTGTTCGTGGAGAATGAGGTTCTAGTGCGTACGTTGTACATACGTCTTAGGTTTAAGTATCCGGAGGAATGTTTTATAAAAAAGAGAGAGAGAAAAGAAAAGAAGAACGAGCGCAGAGGGAAAGAAACGAGCACGCGATGTTGGGTCTGTTTCGTTTTCCGGTAGAGCCCGGATATGTTATTCCAGGGATACGACGAAAGAGATTTCTCAGGAAGGATTTCTATCGCCTTGAGAAATTGATTCTAGGCTTTCGTGGTAATCTCTCTTTTTTTTTCTTTATCGTCAGCTGGGACAGCATCGGTCATGTTGAATCGTCATATCGCAATTTACAGTATGCAAGGATGATTTTTAATGTAACGTAACGTGCTAGCGAATCCTCAGTTTCTGGAGAATTAAAGATAATATCGAGAATTCCACGGGATTATTGTCTCAGTGTGCAATATTTGGGAAATCAACGTCTAATTATGTTCACAGGACCATATTCAGTTTGAGTGGGTTTCAATCGGAAATAATATCGATATAGTTCGGAGTACATGCTCGTTAAGATATAGTCAAATCATGCGTTACATGTTATAATTTCTTTTTCTTTTTTTTTTCCTTTCATACTTTCTTCTTTTTCGTTAAGAAAATTCAATCTCTCATTCGGCGTTTCAGGGAAAAATGGCGAGGGAGTGATATTTATAAGGGTTCATCCAGAAATAATTTTAAACGTGTACATATTTAGCCCGATATCTATTAGATGAATTTTGCTAGATCATAATCGGAGGCTCCATCGAAAAGTAGCTTCGACTGCCATTACTGAAGAGGAGCGAACCAGGAGATTTTAATTATCTTCTTGCGTTTAAGAGGTGCCTTAAGGTGAAGTGAAATCCTTCTCAAGTCATTAAGTTCCAATAAAACAAGAATAAGACATTAAACATCTAAGAATTAGCGTCGAGCTCTGATATTTTTTATTATTAATACGAACGTCGGGAATGTAGGTATTTAGAAGATTCTCTTTTACCGAAGTCGATCAAATGTCTCGATGTATTTCACTTCACCTTGAGTTTTCATTGTCGCTCAATGATAAACTTATCGAACCCTTGTTCTATACGGCATCTCACATCTAGGAAGGATTATTTAGCTCGGATAAACTGGAAATGTTAGGATGTTTAATGGTACAGTTTTGTCGGACGTCCTGATAACATATCCGGGTTTTATTGATACACAAGCGGCGTATCGCCAAATACTTTTGTAAAATATTTCTTTAAAACTGTTAAAGTAGTAACTCGGATTGATTTATTATATGCGGAAGATGGACGAACTTTTAATGCGTCTTGACGTGCATTACATATTAGTCGTGGGTTGAGAACTATTACTTTAATAAGAATTGATTTAAACGTACATTCTTAGGGATATGTAAAAGTGATATGACGATACGTCTCTTATGTACCGAAGGCATTATTTTGCGAGTATTTTAAATTACGGCAGAAAGGCGATAAAGCTGGTAACTCTTAAATAACAAGCCAAATGCGGTAAACATTGAGATTGTAAACACTTTTAACCAATAATCTATACATTTGGGAGGAAATGTAAGGCTAAATGGACGCTGATTACCAATGTACAGAAACTATATCTTTTCATAGTCTCACTACCATGTTTTCGTAAAAGTAATATACATTTTGTAATTGTCAGTCAACTGCACCGAAGTTGATACTATTGTAGCGATGCACTCCATTAAAGGTTGTTTGATATGTTTGCTGCAGCGAGAGCGATACGGTATCTGAGAAAGTCCTTTTAAATAAATGAAAACCATCTGTCCAAAGGGACAGTTTCTTTTTGAATCGAATCGATGCGAACGTATCAAACAACAGCCTTGTAGCTGGGCGGATTAGGAAATCTGTGTAGCAACAACGTATCTGTTGTTTTTATTAATATTTTTATCCACGGCCTGATAATGTATTTCAGTGACTGCATATTGTGTCAAAGATTGTCGGGAAGAGAAAGATAAAAGTTATTCACTTCCTTGCAGCTTTATTTACTAATTCATTTTTTTTTTGTTTATTTTCTTTTTCTTTTTCTAATAATATGTTCAAACCTAATACAGCCATAATTGCACGCGCTACGTATACATAATTTTTAATTCATGTCGTAACATCCCAGTAATTGAAACGAAATAAATGCGAACTGAAACGAATTCAAACATTGTCAGAATTAAATGTTTCATTTTTAAATTGGGTTCATCGTAGATATAATAATTGTCGGATAAGTACATTACGCTTTCATTTAGAAAAAATACTTAACTGCCCATTGCATAATTTCGAGTATGACGCAGAATTTTATCGAATTATTAAAACCCCAATTTTCTCTCTGATAATGATTAAGAGCAATTTGCATCCAATGTATACAATAATTACAGTGCTTTTACATAACCGCTCTTTTGGAATCGGCGGTTAAAATTGAGTTTATACGTCAGTCAGGTTTTAACTCCAAATCCCACTGTTTCTAGTTTTAGTCTATATTTGCAATCAAAAGCGTTCAAAATTAACGTTTTTATGTAAATTAAGCGAATCAATTCACATCCCCGTATTCGTAGAAGAAAAAAAAAATGGAAACTGCTCGTGCCGCCATCTAGCGGAGGCCGCCGAAACTAAGTCGAAGACGCGTATGTACCTGAGTGCGCGAACATGGCTGCCGGTGTCGCCTCTGTCACCTGTCTGCCCCGCGACGGTCGGAGAACCGCCCCACTCCATCTCAATTTTCGTCAGGTAGAAATGCCGTTCGCGGTCCGAGTGTAAGGAAAGAATGGCCGAGAATTTGGATAAACGACCGTCGAAAGGCATCCTCAAGTCGTCGAGCAGTTTCGACAACCATGAGACCTCCCGGTAAGCGATTCGTCACGTGACGGAGCACCGCCTGTCATGCTTATTTTTATAACCTACGTAATCGACGATTGAAATATTTTGGTAGCCGCGACGGGTCGAATCGTGCGAGGAATCAAATCTTTGTTTACATTGACACTCGCCGGCCTTTCCAACGCTTCGATCTAGCAAATTCATGTTTCCGCTATAATTTATTACTGTAATAAGTGTACTGTATATAACGCATGTACAAATTTCTGTGGAAGGGCTGTTCTGTGTCATGTTTCCTATACATATATATATACGAGTACGTATATACATATGGATTCCCTTATATTCATTTAATCCCTTCATTTTAATCTTTTTCATTAAACACATGCGTTGGATAGCTTGTCGTGACTATTAGTGACTCTGGGAATCGTTCTTTTGTGTAGCGCTTTAGATTTATGGAGTAACGTTGACATCATGAATGAATATGCATCGAACGGCAGTTTGAGGGGGGAACTGTCGAGTACTTGTCAGAGTTCTGTGTTATCCGGGATTATTATGACGCGAACAACTTCTGAAATAATCCTATTTATGTTGTCGCTGCTGTTGTAATATTTTAGCACAGATGTATTTGCTGTCGATTTACATGGGATTTGTCTGATCGATAGTTTTGACTTTTCGTCAGAGCTCGGAAGGGTTTCTAGGTTGTTATTTATGTTTCGAATTAACTTGTTGAAGTTATGACGTTCTGTTCGCTGTTTCAGGGCAAACAAGGAGACCAAATGGGATGAAATGAATATTATTGCAACGTTACATCCTGCGGAGAAGGATTATGGCCACATGAAAATTGACGAGCCAAAGACGCCGTATAATTACGAAGGCATGGAGCACGAACGGGAGCCGGACCAGTTGGATGCCTCGACGATTGCAATAAAGTGAGTAGTTCATCCAAGTTTCATGTTATCACTAATTCAAACCATACTGCAGAAATCTAAATACTTCGCCCGATAAGTTATTTGATTGAATCGATAACATTTTTGCTAGTTCAGCTATGGAATATCATTAATGATGAAGAGAACGTCTGACGTTAGTTGAACGTTTGTATGATGTAAGCTGTTTAAGAGTTTCAACGTCACTTTACTGTACGTGTATTCGAGGTTCTGCAGTATGGCTTCTGTAATTATTTTCCACTTCTTCCAGGCTTTCAGGTTTCGCAATGTGTTCGTACTCCGTAATAAACCATGCTTCCAATATCTGCGACGTAGGCATGCTCATTCGAGTCTTGTATAATTCCGTATCATCGAAACTATTTCTTACAATTTCATGCCAGCTTATTAATACATGCAATACATGATTATAGTTTCAGTCGATGAGCAGCGGTCAAGCTCAGACCCAACGATAAAATCCTCTCCGATATGCTTAAGAAATAAAAAGAAAAATGTCATTAGACCGTCTCTTAAAGAATCATTATCTATTATTAGATATCTTATCACATGGCCTAGGTAATTGGAAATTAAATAACAATCTCTTACAAGACATAACGGTAGAGAAACTCAAAATTCTCCGCTGAAATTTTGTAAAGGGTGCGGTGCCTTTGAAAATCCTTTGAAAATTATCCAACCCGGAGAAATCAGTTTCACGCTCTATGGGGGTAAATTTGGTCGTAAAAAGTGGAGTACGTAACGTGGCGAAAAAAAAAGAAAAGAAAAAAAAAATCCTCCATGGTTTAGTCGAATACCAGGACTCCGTTCAATCGCCCTGCAACTAGAGCGGAAACGACGCTTTATTACCCCGATATTACCCTTTGCCGATACAAAGTGTCCTGTAACGGCGAATGAATAAAGTTTTTCCCCTATTGCGGAAATGTCGGTCGGGGGAAAAAAAAAAAAGAGAATCGAAATCCTCCCTTCAAGTACCCCCAAAATTAAGGAAAATTAATTATACCAGCTTGGGCGTTAGAGAGAAAATATCTAAACCGCAGTTTAAACACGCCATTTTTATTTTATTTATTTTTTTCTTCCCCCTTCCATTTAACACTCCCGAGGGAGGATTTAAAGAGGGCGACCGAAATATTTGGACTGCGGTTTAAAGTACTTTTCTTTTTATTTTAACACTCTTGGGGCGGGATATATTTACGAGTGGCGAGTAAATTTAAACTGCCGTTTAAGCGGAACCGCTGAAGTTTTTCTATTAGCGCTTCCTCCTCTATTCTTTTTCTTTTATTAGCCGTTTTGGACCTATCCCAACAACTTGAAAGTACGGGGCCGGTAATTTGCGAAAGGAGAAGGGCGAATAGTAGTGCTTTAAAAATGATAAAACCTCGCTCCTTTATTTAATCACTTTTTAATTTAAAGACGTTTAATTCAGGTTGATACTACATTGTACGGAAAAATTATCTATGTAAAAGGGCTCGGAGAAATTATGGAATATTCGGATACCGGAGATGTTAGGGGATTGTTAAATGTATTATTTCCATTTGTACTATTTTTCTTACTTTTTCTCTTTATTTGCAACCCATCCGTTAAAATGATGAGAGGCACTTCATCATTTAAAACTTCACCGGAAAATCGGAGCGGTATTTGTTTCCTAAATAAATAGGGAATTTTGTTAACCAAATCGTTTCAAACTTTATAATGTGAATATGGGGGTTATAACGAAGGTCCTGACACTCATGAGATTTCCATTTAAAAATAATTTATTGTATAGGCTGACTCTTTGATATCTCATTAAGGTGATATGAAAGTGTGGTATATACATACCAGAAAGTGAAAATATTAATAAAGCTTTTCTCCAAACTGGGTGCACCGAATTGTCTGAAACATTAACACGTGATTACGGAGGCCCTAAGGAATAGCGCACTGCTCGTGAAATTTCTTATTTCGAAAAAAAAAAAATTTTTCTACATATCTGGGACAAGAACGAAAAAAGATGTATTTTTTTTTGTTTGAAAAATGAAATTTCACGGGCAGCGCGTTCTTCCTTGTCGCTTCCATAATCACGTGTTAAAGTTTGAGATAATTCAGAGCACCCAGTTTGGATAAAAGTTTGATAAATATTTTGATTTTTTTTTTATGTGTATAGAATGACCCTTTCATATCACCTTAATTGACCGTTTAATAAATATTAGCTGGACTGGCGTATGACCGGCAACTCTCATTGACGATCAGCCGTTTTCGAAAAAAAAAATTTTCTACTTATCTGGGACAAGAACGAAAAAAGATGTATTTTTTTTTTCTTTGAAAAATGAAATTTCACGGGCAGCGCGTTCTTCCTTAGGGCCTCCATAATCACGTGTTAAAGTTTGAGATAATTCGGTGCACCCAGTTTGGATAAAAGTTTGATAAATATTTGGATTTTTTTTTTTATGTGTATAGAACGACCCTTTCATATCACCTTAATTGACCGTTTAATAAATATTAGCTGTACTGGCGTATGTAACTCTCATTGACGATCGGCCGGTATCGTTACGACGTGCAAATGCCTTGCGGTAATTGTCGGTGAACCGATGCCGGGCACTTAGATGGGCAATTACCGGAGATGGAGGCCTGGACGTACCTTAACCTTGGTCGGAATCAAGCTACCAATTGTGCCCAATCGGCCGAGAAGCTAAGCGCATCTCCAAAGGATGTCCTACTTCGAGAGCCGGCCTCGAATTACCTCGGCGGAAAAGAAAAACCGGGCACCAACAACGAGACGAGGAGAGTCCATCAAGCCCGGAAGCTGCGAAGCTCTGAAAAGCGAGGAAGAGAATTTACGAGGGAGTTCAGGAAGAAGAAGGAGAGTCGCACATCCCGCAAAAACGCGGCCGAAACTCGGCGTTTATTTTNATATTTATTCACTCCTTTCACCTTGTTAAGGCGATAGTTTAATCGACGTCGATATTGTAAAATCCGTATGTGACTTTTTTGGTGGCGATGCCACTTTCGATACTCAAGTGTTAACATTAGCTGGCGCGCCACGTTACCGGCATTTTTATATTTATCTTCATGTTTTTTATAGTGTATGGCGAGAATGATACGAACTGAACCGTTTTATATGTCATTTCGGTGAAGTTAT
Organism: Orussus abietinus; assembly: GCF_000612105.2. NCBI lineage: Eukaryota > Metazoa > Arthropoda > Insecta > Hymenoptera > Orussidae > Orussus > Orussus abietinus. The sequence goes on along the minus strand of NW_019394351.1, from coordinate 306,938 downwards.
GGTGAAAAGATCTATGTAAAAGTATCGATAATCCTGGGAACTCATTGTTATAAAGACTGTTTAGGACCGACGTCGCCATCTGTGAGGTTTGGCTGTAACTAAATTTTTTTTTCTCGGTAAGAACGAGTGGCACCCACGAGACAAGCCGGCATTCTCTTGCAATCGTTCGTGAATGTATTTTTCATATTTTAGCATCTGACTCTGTAATATTCCATTTTTGTGGTGTTCTACATTGTTCGTTATAGGTCCTGAAGCTCTTCATTTTTTATTCTTAGCCTCCGAGAAGCGCAAAACAGCGAATACGTGCACGGGCCACGCCATGTTGTTTCTAGTCCATGATAAATAAATATTGTTTTCATGAAAAATGATATTTCATGAGCTTCAGGACCCAATTTAGAGCCTCCGTAGTAAAATTTGAGACGAATTGGTACACTCAATTCGTAGAATATTTTCTTTAACGATTTAATATCATCTTATGGCCTCCATAATCACTAAAATGTCAAGTGATTCGGTGCACCTAGTTTGAAAAAGTGTTTTCAAAATAGTGGCATTCTCTCTCTCTTTTTTTTTTTTTCTTTTAGTTTCCAACCGTAATTATGGGAGGACGTCCTTTCGCTGAATGGCGATGAAAATTGCGGGGAAGTAATGCCGCGAGCTGGAGGCGATGCAAATTTTGAATTTTATATACTTTATATTTATATCTTTTTCTTTGCAGGGGAAAATACCATGCGATGTCCTACCTAATGACGGGAACAGTTCTCGGGAATAATGATGCGAGTCTCGATTTATGTTTTTGGTGTTTTTTTCTAGTTTTTCCTCTTTCTTATTTTAATCAAATGAGGCCTGATATGGAGACTTCAGTTTTAGAGGGAATCATTTTCTGGCGGGAACGGTATCACGCGAATGCAACGATTTTTTTTTTTTTTGAAAAGTGGGGTTTCCGAGACTTCGATGGCTTCAAAATATTGGCCTGTTTCGAAAACGATTAAAAAATCGAGAAAAGCACGATTTAATAATGGAGAACTGCAGAATTCAAAAATCGAGGATGCACGATTCAAAAATCGAGAAATGCACGATCTGATAATGGAGAATAGCAGAATTGAAAAATCGAGTAGATATCTATTGAAATAAATGAAAGGAAGGGCGATTTAAAAATCGTAAAAGCAGGATTCGCGAAAGAGGGACTTTAGAAATGCTTGCAGGGACTTTATGTTTATCGGCATTGGAAAGATTTTAGCATTTAACAGTCCCTCCCCCTTTATCTCCGCAATCTGTATAAATTTCCTTGGTCCGTTATCGGTCGTACCGGAAGTCTCGCGTGCAGTTCGAAAATCGCAGTCCATTATCGGGAAATAAAGTTGCGCCCAAGTGGAGGTAAGGAAAATCCCGTCGTAACATTACTTCGATTTCCCCCGAGGCTCGAGCCCGTTTGAAAATCGCGCAATAAAAGCCGGAGAATACCGCATTATCGTCATATTTCGGATTTCCACTCGCTTACCGGCGGTTTTTTATTTTTATCCCCCTTTTTTTTATTTTTCCAACACAAAACGGCCCCGAGCTTTTTTACGACTCGCCAAACGCGGGGGATAAGGGAGGAGAATTTTCCCTCGGTGAAAAATCGATTTTCCCGCCACTCTTAAACACGTCCTGGTAAACAATGCAGACAATGCAACGGAACGAGACAATACGACGACGATTGAAAATACAAAACAATGCTATTACCGGTTTATTTAACTAGCCCTACATTTGTTGTTTTTTTTTTCTCAACTCCCACTTTCACATCCCCGACCCATAAAAATATTACCGAAGAGAGCGATAAGGATTTTAATATTGAAAAAAAGCCTCCATATTCACTCAACCTAATATATGTGCCCATAATTATGAAAGTGGTCTAAGTCAAAATTAAAAAAAAAAAAATGAGTTTATCAGTTATTTCACGCCATATTATTTCAAACGAAATTAATTCAATGTAATTTCGAAACCAAAAATATATGACTTAGACCACTTTCATAATTATGGGCACATATATATATTTTTTTTCTGTTGTTAATAACCGAAATTAATTTTTTACGCAGACTGGAATCTGCAGAAATTCCGTAATTACGTTTCTCCCATTTCCTCGGGGACTCGTTACGGAAATCGTCGTCGATAAGTCGAGAAAAATCGCATTATGGTCGAAATCCTCAGATTTTGGATTTCTAGTCGCATGCCGACGATTTTTCAACAAAATGGCCTCACGTTTTACGACCTGCTAGGGGAGAATTTATTCCATAAAAAATCGACCCCCTTGCACCTTTAACCCTGACTTCTTTTCCGCTCGTACTATTAAACGCGGTTAAATAAATATTACCAGATGCGTGTACCACAATTGGGATTTTCATTTTCCTTTATCCAGGTTTCCGGCAACTGCACTCGGAAAAATGTAACAAAATTTATTCCCATAAAATAGGCAACTATTGAAGGTATACAAATTATTACATAGGTTTGTTTTACTCCTCGAAATGTGTTGTAAACATTGGTGATGTAAAATAGACGAGGTAGAGATGTATTAATTTTATTTATAGATTTTTCACGACTGATGTGAACGATGTCGTTTGTAAATAGGCGAGGTATAAATCGGTGGAAATAATTTTGTAATAATTATTGGGGGGGTTTTCTTGCTATTGTTAGTAACGTTTGTCGTCTCAGGAGGCGTTTCTGAAATCCCGGTCACTTTATCCAGATATAAATCTCTCTCGGAGAATTCCATCGTAATACCTATTTCTTCGATTTTCTCGGGGACTCGTTTCAACATCGCACAATAAAGGCTCGGGAATCCGCATTATCGTCATATTTCGGATTTCCGCCCACTTGCCGTCGATTTTCACAACAAAACTTCCTCACGTTTCACGAATCGCGGAAATAGGGACGCGAGAGGTTGAGTTTCCTCTGTTGAATATCGTCTTTCCAGAGTTATTAAACACGTCAACACAAAGAACAGATTTCACCCTTTTAACCCATTTTCTTCTTCGGATGAAAAAAAAAAAAAGATTGGCGGTGAAATTGAAATTTGCAAACATTGGCTTTCCGATATTGAGTGACAATTTGTTTCCGGAATTTACGATTTATATTCATTTTTTATTAAATTGGGATGTTGATACAAGAGGAAGAAAAAATGCTCCAAGATTTCCTGAAAATCCTGTAATCCTGCATTGAGAATATAAGAAGAGAATTCATCGAACCATACGGATATTTCTTTGGTACCGTTCAAAGAAATATCCGTATAAATTGTCCGAAATAAATTGTCGTAATTCCGAGGAAACGTTGAACCCAATTTATTCGAGTCTGAGTGAAATAATTATTCGGTTAGGAAAATGTTTCTTTGGTACTGTTTAAATGATTTTTTTTCTCAGTGCAGGTAAATCGAAAAAAATAGGAGTGAATTAATTATTCGTTTGGGTTAGGAAAATATTTCTTTGGTACTGTTTAAATGATTTTTTTTCTCTCAGTGCAGGTAAACCGCATTTGCGGTTTCGGGTGGTAATTCCAAAAATTGGAGTGAATTAATTATTCGTTTGGGTTAGGAAGATATTTCTTTGGTACTGTTTAAATGATTTTTTTTTCTCTCAGTGCAGGTAAACCGCATTTGCGGTTTCGGGTGGTAATTCCAAAAATAGGAGTGAATTATTCGTTTGGGTTAGGAAGATATTTCTTTGGTATTGTTTAAATGATTTTTTTTTCTCTCAGTGCAGGTAAACCGCATTTGCGGTTTCGGGTGGTAATTCCAAAAATTGGAGTGAATTATTCGTTTGGGTTAGGAAGATATTTCTTTGGTACTGTTTAAATGATTTTTTTTTCTCTCAGTGTAGGTAAACCGCATTTGCGGTTTCGGCTGGTAATTCGAGAAATAGGAGTTCGTTATCCGGTAACAAAGTGGCAACCGGGGAATTGCGCCCTTCATAACGTTTCTTCGATTTCCTCGGGGACTCGTGCCCGTTTTGAAAGTCGCACTATAAAAGCCGGGTATATACGGCATTATCGCCATATTTCGGATCTGGCTCGGTTTTTCAGCAAATCCTTTTCGCCCTTTACGACCCAAGAGATGCAGACGAGAACGCGAGGCGGTAAAAGGGGAATTTCCTCGGTCAAGGATCGATCTCTCTCTTTCTTTCTCTCTTTTCCACCAGTTTTAGATATCTCTCGGTCGACGGGATGCAGACGGACGTTACGTCGAACATATTTTTCGGATTTTTCGAGCACGGTTCTCTCCATATCGAACGGGGAAATATATCAGGAGCTTTAACGTGTCGGCTTGTTATTCCGACTAGGCAGGACTTGCGGAATATAAATTGCGGGAGCGGTTTTCGAAAGCTTCCGATGGAGGATTTATCGCCCTGACTACATTGTTGGGATAATTCGATCCTCTTCATCTTTCATACTTGCATATAAATGAACAAAGAATTTTTTATGGATTTTTTCGTCGTTGGATAATATTGGAAATTATTCATATACTTATCGATGCGAATGTATTATTGGGATGATTCATTCCTGTTCATCTTTTATACTTGCATATAAATGAACAAAGAATTTTTTATGGATTTTTTCGTCGTTGGATAATATTGGAAATTATTCATATATTTATCGATGGGATTACATTGTTGAGATAATTTATTCCAGTTCATCTTTCATACTTGCATATAAATGTACAAAGAATTTTTTATGGATTTTTTCATCGTTGGATAATATTGGAAATTATTTATATATTTATCGATGGGATGCATTGTTGGGGTAATAATCTTACCCCCTCCGAGTTTCCACACCTGTGTAAAAACGTAGAAAGGGTTTAACACATTCTACTTGTTATTACATTAAATTTCAAGTTTATACGTTTTCACGGGTATTGTTTAAAAAAATTCTAAAAAGTTTCTGGACCCAAGTCCAACTTTTCCCAACATGGATTGTTCTTTGTCTCTACGGTACAGATACATGGAGACTCAACGAATGAAAATAATCCATTGCCTCTCCCATGTACGTGATCGGCGAAAAAGAAGTGGAGGAAATTCTCCCTATTTCCATCTAATCTATCACGCGAAACCCCACTCGATAAGAAGAAAAACGGGGGCCCCGAAAAATATCGCATTATCGCCGGATTTCGAATCGCCGCCTCGCCCGAGTTTTTCAGTAAAGAGCAGCCCCGTGTTTTACGACTTACGAAATGCAGAGGAGAATGGAGGCCGTAAAAGGGGGATTTCCTACGTTGAAAATCAATCTTTAGTGGCCGGGAAATATAGGCGGCCGCGATGGCGGAAAAAGCGGGGGGAAGGAAAAAAGAAAAGAAAAAAAAAAGGTGGAGGAAAGGAGTTCCCTCGCGGTCCCTATATCTCTAGGGGGGGAATTTTTGCCATAGGATTTGCCAAGAATTCCGCCCCTTAAGGAGACTCTAGGGACCCCCCAAAGGGGTGTGAGATGCATATATATATATATATATGTGACAAATACATATATACACACCCTATCTTTCCCGAGGATTATATTGATGGAATGAAAGTTGCAAATTTCGACCCGGATGCGTAAAATGGGGCGGGGGACGTAATTTTCAAATGGTGCGCAGAATGGGGGATTTTCTGGTGAGAGAAAAAAAAAATGGAGAAAAAAGGGGATGAGTCCCTGGGGAGATATCGTCTTCTTGTTAGACTGTAGGGTGGTGAAAGGAAAGATAAAAAAAATTCAGAAGATATCCTGGAAAATAAAAATTCGAATCCATCTCTGCATCTCGTTGCTCCGTCTCGCAGGGGGGCTGATACTATTTTCTTTTTCCCCCCTTTTTTTTTATTCAGATTCTCGAAGACTATCTCGCCTTGAGAAAGATCCTCCCTAGAAAGAAGTACGAGAGCTTCCTATTTGCACTCGGGCCTATTTTGACGGGAGGAAAGTTGCGAATTTCTTCCTGGATCTGCAAAATGGGGCGCCTCCACCCGAGGGAGGAGGGGGCGTTATTTCGAAGTCGGGCACACAACGGGGGATTTTCTGGGGGCTGTGGAAAGAAAAAAAAGAGAGAGAGAGAAAGGGGGATAGGACCCTCGAGATATTGGCACCTTCTGGGCTCGATGGCTCGTAAACCTACTTCACGGGAGACGAGCCATTATTTCACGTAAGCTCGCGTGTAAAAAAGATTGGCCCGCTGCCATTCCGGTCCGGACATCCTCCTTACCTTTGTATTTTTACCGACGTTTCGCTTGTTTCTCCATTGTTTTTTTTCGCTCTCTTTCCTTCCTTACACTTTTTCTTTTCTCACTCGCTTCAAGGTGATATGAAAGAGTCAGCCTATATATACATCAGATATGTATATGTGAGAGGTCCAATCCTTGGGGAAAGTATTCAAGTTTTTCCAGGTGAATAGGAAGGCTCTAATGTAGGCCCTGAAACTCGTGAAATTTGATTTTTTAGAAGAAAAAATTTATTTATTTATCATGGAAAAATTTAGTTCCAGCTGAACGTCACAGATGGCGACGTCGGTCCTTAATAGTCGTTAGAATAATGAATTCCCGTGATTATAGACAGTTTTACGTCGATCTCTTCGTCATTACTTCACCGAAATGACATATGGAAAGCTTTAGTTCGTATCATTATCAACGTGGACTGTAAAAGACGTCAATATAAGTATAAATGTCGGTAAAGTGACGCGCCAGCTTACGTTCCCACTTGGGTATTAAAAATGACGTTACCACCAAAAAGAGTATAGATGAACTTTCCATGAAATATTGTTTAAATTGCGAATTTTATTTTAGACTTGCAATTTTCTTTTTCCAGATTGGCTCAGAGTGACAAACCGAAGGCTTTCGAGCTCTCGAGTGAAGACGAGGACGAAGAGACGCCCGAAGAACGAGGTATATGTCGTAAATCCTGTTCTTCTTCTTTTTTAATCCCTTGACGAAGGAAAAGCCCTGTACAAAATCTTGAGGCACGTTTTTGCGATTTACGGGGGGAATTTTCATCCGACCTAGGACATTTTACTCGGGAGCTTTATTTCGTGCAAACTGGGTTTTTCAATTTTTTTTTTTTTCTCTTTCCCGTCAGATAATAATTTAGTAGACAACAGATTTGTAGAGTTGTATGTGGCAGATCCTTATCATGTCTTTTCTTTTGTCTTCGAACTGGGTGTACGGAATTCTCCCAAACTTGACAACGTGAACATGGAGGCCATAAGGAAGGTCCTGACACCCACAAGATTTGAATGTTTAGAAAATTAGTTTATAGGCGTTTGAAAAGTTTTTTCATGAAAAAATGAAATTTCCTGAGGGACCTTCCTTACAGTCTCCACTGAGGTCTGAAAGGATTCGGCACACCCAGTTAAGGGAAAAGGTCCATTCTTCGGATGGTAGTCTTTATAAAGCCCCTTAAATAAATTGTGGAAAAATCTCTGTCTTAAAAAAAATTAATATTATTTCAGAAAAGAGGAAGGCGTTCGAGGCGAAGAGGAAGGGCCACTACAGGGAGTGGCAGGCCGTTCAATTGGCTCGCAAGAAGTGTTTGGACTCTTCTGACGAGCAAGAAGACGACACCGACAACGGGAACGATCTGCAAATGGACGAAGTGCCGAGCACTCACTTTAAATGCCTGTTTCCTTGCACGAGCAAACGAGATTCTAACTCGCCCCCGCCTAACTGATTGCACCCGAGAATTGGCCGGTCAAGTCGCGACCGAAGAGGGAAGATACGACGAGAGTGGAAGATTAGAGAAGAGGGAAAACGTAAAAGTAATAAGTAAAAAAGAAACGCGGAAAGAGACAATTGGGAGGCCGCACTTGCAAGATACCACGGCTCTAACGATGATATTATCCTTTAACATTGCGCCAGGATCAAGCATCAATACATCAGCAATCCGTAGATCGTTCTGCGTTCTCGATTAGTAGATACAAAACGAAAGGGTGGAAAGAAAGAGAGAGAAAAAGTGACCGTGTGGTGAGATGCTTATTTTAGAGGTTGTACGAGGTGCTTAATTATTGTTATTATATATATATACATATATTATATATATATTTTTTTTCTTAGACACGACCTAGTCTAAGAACTTGACATAACCTCTGCAAGGATACATTATGTGGTAAGCCTAAGTGTAATTAATCGCGAGGACTTTACTTCCGCTTTCTAAGGCTCTGCGTTAACGACGTCTGATGAATGATCTAAGTATTATGTATATTGTATGTATATTAAACCGCATACTGTATTCTTGTCCTCTAATCTCGAGTAATAGATACTGCGTATCTGGATCCGCACTCCCGACGATCTATTTTCGAAATTTTCGTTTTCTTATGAGGGAGCCGTCTACGATGGAAGGATTTAGGATAACTGATATTGAATAAATAGCGATACGTTTTATCTACATGTATAAATCATGGCTCCGATCCTCTCGCATGCTCCCTAAATTCTTAATCCTTGTGAGCTTTTTTAAGCCCCGACCTCGAGATGAAATGTTTATTAATTTGTAATTTAAGGTGGGATTTCTTTTTCTTCATTGTGTATTTAACATTTAGGTATGTTCTTTTCGGCCTGGCAGAGTCGAAGTAGGACTTGGTTTATACATGCTAAATCCGTTGTTCTTAATTGTTTTATGTATTCTTTCTCTTGGAAGGGAAGGATGATTAATTTGTTTAATCAATTTTGAGTTGCGCAGAACGATGACGTATTTTTTTTTAAATCTTGACCTTAAATTATATTTATATGTAGTAATTAGAATTTAATTTATATTTTCATGCATATCCAAATTTGGACGCCGTGGGTTCCCATTTAGGAAATGCTTAATCAACAATTTCGGACGCTCGTAAGGACGCCATTTTTTCCAGTTTGATTGACGTGTCTTGTCGCGAGTTCGAAATTAGACTTTAACTTATATTTTCATGCAAATCCAATTTTGGACGGTGATATAAATCCGTGGGTTCCCATTTAGGAAACGTTTAATCAATCATCTTGGACGCTCGTAGGGACGCCATTTTTCCAGTTTGATTGACGTGTCTTGTCGCGGGTTTCAGGAAATTTGCCTGACTTTATAATTGTTTAATTCCGACGATCCACGTACTGCATAAGCACCAGTCGCGGTAGGGTCGCGACCTAAATATCACGCTGATGGTTTGATTACAGTGTTGGCCTGATTTATCGATTCAATAAGGACCGAGTGGTAAATAATACTCGGGAATAAGGAATGCTGAAAGTTACATTATTAAGGCAGCCATTCCGGGGGAATGTTTCATCGATTCAGGGGAAATTCTACACTGGCCGCTGGGTAGAAAAATCGATGACACTCGTAGCCCCTCTTAATATGCAAATATGTCTACTCCATCTAACTGCCTGAAAAAGAATTACACAAAATGTAATTAAATTAAAGAAAAAAAAATGAGAAATTAAATTTGAAAGTAACATTTCATTCGGCGAAGACTGACAAGTCTTCCAGTGCTCGCCAAAAAAATTATATTTTCAATTTAAGCTTCTCATTTTTCCTGCATTTTATTACATTGTTTTTAATTTATTTTTTTTTTATTTCGTTTAGACGTAATGTTGGAATGTATGGTACATGCATTTGAAAAGCATTTTTTTTAAACATGTGGTATTTCACTTTGGAAATGAAATTGCAGTTAATGGCGATGCCATTGAAAAAACTGCAAGGGTACGGCGAGTTTATGAGCCGCCATTTTGGAATTCGCGAAGGCGCTTCTAGGTAGCTATATATGGTGTAATGCGGAAAGTGGTTTCCGGGAAATTTCATCGTTATCGGCGATGGGCATCGCCGGATGCAAATCAAAAAGATTTACACCCGGAGGAGTGCCAGAGTTTCGGAAAGTTACTTTAACTTACTTCTTCTCCGGCGATTCCGCAATCCTTGGCCTTCGCCTGCAGTGAATGCAAAGCACTTTTAATTCAAGGGCCGCGGTATTTATGGTTACTCGTCCTTCCCTTTCCTTGGGTATTCTCTACTTGTTTTGGCCCTTTTAGAACTTTTCGAGGGCGACTGCAATCGCCGTTTAAATGGAGTTTTCATTTCGGGGTGAATCTCATTTCAGCGCCCACAAGATGGCGTCTTTCCGGACGGTGAGTCACGAGAGGAAGAGTTTGTTATAATTGTCTTGCAGGAGGATCTTCGAGAGGAAAATTACAGCGAATAAAGGCGAAAGAAAGGGGCTTTTGTAAGGAGATGGTAGAAATTCAGTTTTTTTTTTAATTTGTCCATAGGTTTTCTTAACATCAACAATCGCCATTTAAATAGTTTTCAATTCGGAGTGAATCTCATTTCAGCGCCAAGATGGCGTCTTTCCAGACGGTGAGTCACGAGAGGAAGAGTTTATTATAATTGTCTTGCAGGAGGATCTTCGAGAGGAAAATTACAGCGAATAAAGGCGAAAGGAATGGGCTTTTGTGAGGGGATGGTAGAAATTTCAGTTTTTTTTTTAATTTGTCCATAGATGTTCTTAACATCAACAGGCGAAAGGAACGGGCTTTTGTAAGAGGATGGTAGAAATTTTAGTTTTTTTAGATAATTTCTTCGTAGGGGTTCTTAACATTTTTTATAAAAAATGAAATTTTAGGAGAGTCAAAACTTTCCTTATAGCCTCTGTATATACATTGTGATGTTTTGAAACGATTCGGTACATTCAGTTCGGGGAAAAGTTTCATGAACGATCGACCCCTTGGATGCCACTTTCACATCCCCTTAAGGGGGCCAGAAATCGATGCAAGAGGACGCATTAAGAGTGCTTCTCTTCCCGAAGGTTTTTCAAACTTTCGCGAGGAATAACGAACCCTTTAAAAGTTCTTTAGGGGCACCTCGTGTTATCTGAAATATGTACTCGGGCGCATACTTGAAAACTCCATCGCGCCGGTGCAAAGCCAAACTTGTTGAGTTCAGTTTACTCTTTTAAAGTGTACAGGAAATATCGAACAATATTGTATCGGCGTAAGGAAGTTTGCGCCATCTTGTGTTTTTTCTTTCAATCGAAAGAATAAATGTTTAATCTAATCCGGAGAAATAAAAGACATTCTCTGAATATTTTTAAAACATTTCATGGGCAATCTGAAATCGGTAAATTTAAAATTATGGGTTTTTAAATCGAAAGAATAAATTGTTTAATCTAATCCCGAGGAATGAGAGATTCGCTGAATATTTTAATAACATTTTATGGGTAATGTAAAATCGGTAAATTTAAAATCATCCTCGGGGCGAGTTTTTGGATTTTGAATGCCGCGCGCGAGTTAAATCCAATCCCGGGGCTGCGCTTTTGGTGTGACCTTTGCATTAGCGTAAAACGTGCATAAATGCAGAAATACAGGGCACTGACTCGGTAATTTCAAAGGGGGTTTTAGTGAAGCGAAGTCAACAATATAAAAGTTATTCCCGGGCTGGGCATCGGTATTTTGCACGCTGCAGGTGCATTAAATCGAAACGAGTGGCTTCATTTTGCGAATGCAATTTTCGCATTAGCGCCGAAAACGTGCGACTGTAAAAGTATACGGCACTCCCACTCAAAAACCACCTCCAGGGCAAAAATGAATTTACCATTTGAATCTGCTCGCACATTTTGCGGTTCTCGTGAAATCCCGAGACTTTTAAGTGAAGAATATAAACGAAGAATTTTCGTTGCAATTTTTTTTAACAAGTACTTGGCTCTCACTTATTTCATTCATAAATATATTTTCAACGTTTCATTTATTCCACGTATAAACTTACTTTGAATGTTTTACTTATTTCATTCATAAACTTATTTTAAAATAAGTTCATGAATGAAACGTTTAAACATTTCACTTATTTCATGCATAAACTTATTTCTAACGTTTCACTTAATTCATTCATAAATTTATTTTGAACGTTTCATTTGTTCCCCGTATAAACTTACTCGGAATGTTTCACTTATTTCATTCACAAGCTTATTTCATGTATGAACCATTCGTAACTTATTTTGTTTCATTCATAAATTTAGCATCATTTTCATTCATAATTATCATTTTCATTCATAAATTTATTTTGAACGTTTCATTTATTTCATGCATAACCTTATTTCATGTATGAACCATTCGTAACTTATTTTGTTTAATTCATAAATTTATCATAATTTTCATTCATAATTATCATTTTCATTCATAAATTTATTTTGAACGTTTCACTTATTTCATGCATGAACCATTCGTAACTTATTTTGTTTCATTCATAAATTTATCATTATGTTCCTTCATAATTATCATTTTCATTCATAAATGTATCATTATTTTCCTTCATAATTATCATTTTCATTCATAAATTTAGCATCATTTTCCTTCATAATTATCATTTTCATTCATAAATTTATTTTTAACGTTTCATTTATTTCATGCATAACCTTATTTCATGTATGAACCATTTCGAAGAACAATGATCGCGTCCAAAGAGCAGCCACTCGATTCGATTTAACGCGGCCGCAAACCGCGAGGCCGAATGATAAATTAATTCCCAGACAGGGAGGCGTTTTCTGAAGTGCGAAATAATTCCGTAGGAAAGTGGAAACGCCAGTGGTCTAGGTCAACGACAAGAGCGACATCGCTCTCGAGCCGTTCATTTCGAAAATTTTATGTCAAGTGTCGGCGGATATATATGTCACGCTGACGCCGCAGTCGAAATGAATTTCGCGTGCGGCTCGTTTGATGGATGCAAAATGTCACTAGCCGAGTTCTTTAGAAAACCGAAACGAAGGTTAACACCGAAGACCGATGGACTGACTCGGGAATTCCAAGAATCGATCGCCAACCTTTATTAATATAGGCTATATAATAAATATAGGCATATTTACTTTATAAAAGGAATGGGATATTTTCGGTGGGAAAATGGAATTTCAGTTTGATATTCGGTAAATCTGTAATATGCGTGTTCGTAAAGAAATGCTACGTATTTCAGAATGTGATAACGAAAATTAGATTCTTTTAAACATTGTAAAGGAAATGGGAAATGGGAAGGAATTTAAGTCAAAAAATGGAAAACGTAAAATTCCAAGAATCGATCGCCAACCTTTCCAGTAATATCCCGACTTCTGTGGGGATTTTCAAAGAAGACGTATACTAGTTACCTTTGAATGTTCATTATTAACAGGGGGCTAATTTAAATTTTATAAAGGAAATGGGAAGTGGGAAGGAATTTAAATCAAGAAAGGGAAAAACGTAAAATTCCGGGAGAGAGAAGGAATTTAAGCTCGCAGGCAATTGTTAAGTACCAACATTTCTGGCACGTGCCGAAGTGTTGTGTACTCGGAAACGTGGCTTGAATTTCTATCATCGATCGGTACTGATAGACGGTATCAGAAGAAGTTTCCTCCAGGAGCCGAAGAGGTCCTTTCAAGTCTAGATTGAGTCCTTTGAGACGTCTTTGAAACCCCACACGGCGAAGGGAAGGTTGCATTCCTGGGAAATGACTTGCAACGTGGAATGGCTCTCTAAATTACCGAATAATTAGAATTTAGCAGCGATGGCCGAGTCTAGGTCAGCAATAAAGCGAACTATTTTTAGCGAGGTCGTTAATAGCTGGTCTAGGTCGGCCATAAAAGGATCTGTTTTAGGTGGCTCTTTATTTCGACGTATTTCAAATTTCAAGCATCTCCACCATCATTAAGGTGAAGTCGATTCGAATAAGACACTTCTTTTTTTGTTTTTTAATCAAATTTGATGGATATCTTGCATCACTTTATCCGGGGACTTGTTACGTGTGTTGCGAAAATGTTGAGAAAGAATTCCCCATCTGGTGTATTATTCTGAACTACATACTAAAATGTGGGGGGAGTAAAAATGTAGAGTAAAGTCTATCGGGTGGATCTGGGTCAACAATAAAACTAATGGTAAGCCAGGCAGTTATTTATTTCTAATACATATTTACAGATTACCGCATTAATTTCCAAGTTTACCATACCTCTCGACGCAGGATCCACTGCGCCCATTATTTCTTCCTTCCCACCAGGAGTCGCACTCAACGCACGATGCAAAGTGCCGCTCATCGTTGAGAAACGACATGCCACGTGGGACGGTACTCTGCATCGGGGATTAACTGGGGTTTCTCAGCCCGACACAAGTGCCGCTACGTGGCCCGGGTCAGCAATAAAACCAACTGTAAACCGGGTATACCCTTATTTCTAAACTCGTTTAAACGCCCTCAAATATATTTCCCAATCCTCCGCTTGGTCAACGCTCATACCACGTTAAAATCCACAAAGCAACATTTAAGACAATAAAAGCACTACTTCTCTCCAGATCCCCGAAGGCAAGCAACGTAGGCTGTAACCAGTACTTCGAAGCGCCGCACTCCCTCCTAAAAAGCAAAAATAAAAACCAAACTCGTGAACACCACCACCCATAATCGTAAAGCGACTTACTTCGGGGACAAGACTCCGTGCCGATGAATCGTCCCGACATATCTGCCGTTCCGCCCTCCAACCTGCAAAAAGTCAAAGAATAACCCTCTACGGCATTATTTCAGACCTCGTAAAACCCAACAATATATTTCCAAATCCCCGACGTTCTCGACGTTGGCAACGCCTATGCACGGGGTGCCTCTTCCTCGTCGAAGCACCGCTCATCGCCGCGAAACGACTTGCCACGTGGGACAGTACTCTGAATTGGGGAATAATTGGGGTTCGGCGGCGTGGCGCTTGCGCCGCTCGGCGGGTCCAGGTCAACGGCAAGAGCGACGTCGCCGACTAGTCGTTCATCGACTGCTGACGTGTCCGCGGGCCTCGCCGCCGCCTCGCGCCGCCGCTGGTACCTCGCGCCGCCGCCCCGCGCCACCGTCGCGCCGTAGAGCCGCCCGAGCCGCCGCCGAGGCGAGCCGGTCGCCGCGCGAACGTTACTCCGCGACTCGACGGGCCCCGATCCGCTGCTGGTACGTCCGTCCCCTCGCGCCGCCGCGGCCCGTCTGCTGCCCCTGTCCGGGCCCGAGTGGCTCGAGCCACCCGACGGAGCCAGGCCGACGAGCCCGCATATGTGCCTCGCAGTGCTCGCCGGCGCACCGGCCGAGGCTTATGGGACAATTCGGGACTCGGCGAGTCGATAATAATCCCTGAGGCTCCGATGTGCCGTTCCGGCACCATAGGTGCTGTTTCCGGTGCCTGGGTACGGTGCTTTTTCCGGGGTGTGGGGGCGAGGGGGGCATGGGGGAGGATTGTGCGAGGAGTTCCTGGAGTTCTTTGCTTCCTGCAGTCGTTTAGGGGGCTCTTATGGGAGGGGAGTTTATGGGGCTTGTGAGGGCGCAGATTTGTTCCCTGGGGGAGTGGATGAGTACTCCAGGATTCGAGAGTTTAATCGCGGTGTCTAGGGGTGGTACTTTGCTTCGGGTTTTGGGCACGTGGATTGACGCCTATGGGGGTCTTTGTTTAGGGGGATCGCGGAATTGGCCATTTGGGAATTTCCCGACTTTTAATATTTGCTTAGAGGGGTGGGGATTACTATGTCGGGGGTTAGTGCCCTTGGGAATGGGGAGCGAATGTGGGGGAGGTTTATGGGGTTTCTAGGGGATTTTTTAACTGCTCGTGGAATCGGGGTGGTGCGCCAATCTGAGGACTTTTAATTCCTGAAGGGTGGGTTTTTGGGGTAATGTCTCGGGGGATGTGGACTCTATGGCAGGTTTATGGGGGTGTACGAAATTAAGGGGTGGATGGAGATTTTCAGAGAGCCGTTCTTTTGGGAATTTCGACATTTTTCATTCGTGGACGGTCTTTTGATGATGCTTTTTGCGGATCGATGGCTGGTGGGATGTCGATTTCTATGGCGATTTTATGGGGGAATTACGAAATTACCTTGGTCATGGTTACAGATTTTGTTAATGACTAATTGGGATATGTGGGTCCTCCTCGAAAGTTTGATCGGGTTGTTCTGATGCTCTTCGAGGGATTTCCCACGGATTAACAACGAGGGAAACGGCGAGAACACCGTGGAAATTTCATGGGGAAATGCGGCATTCATTTCGTTAGTGGAAGTTTGGCTCGCAGTCGCTGCTTTGAGAGTTTGGATGTATTGGTATCCGCGCTGTCCTTTGAGGAATTTTCCCCGGATGAATAACGCAAAGGAGACCATGGGAATATTATGGGAAAATTCCGGGATGACTTAGTCGATAATAACGTTCTCCGTTTTCATGTAATCAGGGCTCTCCAGGTGTTGCTTTTCCAGAGTTCGATTATCGCCTTACCCTTCTGTCCTTTGAGGGACTTTCAAGGATTAAAAACGATCCGAGCGGTCGACATCGTCGAAGTTTCATGGGATTTCATGGGGAAACCCAAAGCGATCCCCTTTACGTTATCAATATTTGTTAAAGCGACGTAAAGCGCATTTCCTTCTCCTCCGTGTTGACTTTTCAAGAAGTTTCCTCAGTTGAGATCGGAGTTTTATGGAGATTTTTATGGGGAAATATACAGATGTACCTATCTCGGCGATGGATTTCAGGTTTTTAGGATCTTGACTATTAAATCTATGCGACCATTAAATCCTTTTGTTTTTATCGAACAAAATGAGCAGTCGGGAGAGAATGGGAATCTCATGGGATTTTCATGGGAATTTCTCGAGGAAAATTCCGAGAGCGGTTTCATCGGTGTAAACGGATTCCATTAGCGCGTCATTAAGCTCGTTCGAGTTTTTTTTCATTTTTACACTTTTTCCCATTAAGGTCGTTTTCCTCCGGCGTGATAATTTCATGGGATTTCATGGTAACTTGGCGGGAAAAACGTTCCTAGTGATTTCTTCGATGCTAATGAATTCCGTTATCTCGTCGTTAAGGACGTTTCATTTTCTTTTCTCTTTTCGTATTGAGATCGTTTTTCTCCGGCGAGATTTCATTACCATTTGGCGGGAAACATTTCTAACGATTTCTTCGGAGGCGAACGGATTCCATTATCTCGCCATTCAGCACATTTCATTTTCCACTGTTCTTTTTTTTTTCCTGCCGAGATCGTTTTTCTCCCGAGAGGTAATTTCATGGGATTTTATGGGAACTTCGCGAAATACATTCCGAGTCATTTCTTCAGTAGGAATGAATTCCATTATCTCGTGGTGAAGGGCGTTTCATTTTCTTTTCGACTTATATCCTATCAAGATCGTTTTTCCCAGGGAAATAGTTCCATGGGTTTTTATGGGGATATCGTGAAAAATAGTCCGAGCAATGTCTTCGATGCTAACGGATTCCATTATGTTGTCGTTCAGCACATTTCATTGTTTTTACCGCTTTGTCATATCAAGATCGTTTCTCTTCAGTGAGATAATTCCATGGGACCCCATAGGAACTGCGAGAACCAACCCAAATATTTTCGGAGCAAATGAATTCCATCATCCCGTCGTAAAGAACATTTCACTTCCTTCTTTCTATCAGTTTTCTCTCCGGTGAGATAATTCCATGGGACCCCATAGGGACTTCGCGAGAGACATTCCAAAAAATTTCTTCGATGCAGACGAATTCCATCATCTCGTCATAAAGAACATTTCACTTCCTTCTTTCCATCGGTTTTCTCTCCGGCGAGATAATTCCATGGGACCCCATAGGGACTTCGCGAGAAACATTCCAAACAATTTCTTCGATGCAGACGAATTCCATCATCCCGTCGTAAAGAACATTTCCCTTCCTTCGTCCCTTTTTCTATCGGTTTTCTCTCCAGCGAGATAATCCCATGGGGTTTCATGGGAAGTTCGCGGGAAACGTTCCGAGTGATTTCATCGGCGCGAACGAATTTCCCGACGTCGAGCCCACTCTATTCTTTTTCCCACTTTGTCCTATCAAGATCTTTTTTCCTGGGCGGGATGAACCACGGGGGAGTCGGGGGAATTTCATGGGAAGGCCCTGGAGTGATTTCCCCGATAATATCGGATTTCGTTAATATGTAATTAGGGCTGTAGGCAGAGGCTCGAGAGTCTTTCTCTTCGCCTCCTTTGCCAGCTTCCGCGTCTTCGTCTTCGGGTCCTCCAATTGGGATTTGCGTCGGCGAGGATCCGCGGGACACTCTCGCTGGAAAATTAATGGAACGCCCGGGAAATTTATGGACAGATTCGAGAGTCGTTCCGCCGATAATCCCGGATTCCGTTAATACGTAATTAGGGCCGTAACCGCCGCTTCGAGTTTCTCTTCGCCGTTTCGGGAAAACGTTTCCGCGGCAACCTCCCAGGAATTCCAATTTCGACTCAAATCCAGCTCCGACTGCGGACGCGGCGCCCTCGGACAGGGAAATTAAAACCGAATGGAAGATTAATGCCCTCCGCCGAAATTCCTGGAAAATGAGACCTTCGACACGGGCTTAAGGGCCTCGAAAATTCGATCCCCCGTGTTACGGGTTTACCGACTTTGCAGATTCTCGGGAATCTTTGAGGTTATGCCGTGGGAATTACTCGGAGTTTAATTCTTAAGGTTATGTGAAACTCCCTTCGATCAGTTGTTCCGAAATTCCTGGAAAAGGAGACCTTCGACACGGGCTTAAGGGCCTCGAAAATTCGACCCCTCGTGTTACGGGTCTACCGACTTTGCAGATTCTCGGGAATCTTTGAGGTTATGACGTGGGAATTACTCGGAGTTTAATTCTTAAGGTTATGTGAAACCCCTTTCGATCGGTTGTTTCGAATAAGACACTTTCTTTTTAAGGGTATTGCATCTATTTGAAACTTTGAGACATGAAATTAAAACCCAATGGAAAATTAATGCCCTCCGCCGAAATTCTTGGAATGTGAGACCTTCGACACGGGCTTAAGGCTTAAATTAATTTCGCCGGTTAACTCACACAGCACCTAAACACGCACTAATGATACCCTTTCATCCTAAATAAATCGGAAAATGAATAGTGGGAACTCCCAATCTTTAATATATACATGTCTAAACTAAAAAGATCCACTTTTAGACGAGAGAAATCTCATTCAGCGTAAAAAACCCTGCACCTGAAACTAATTTCGCCGGTTAACTCACACGGCACCTAAACACGTACTAAGGAAACCTTTTAATCTTAAATAAATCGGAAAATGAACAGTGGGAGCTCCCAATCTTTAATAAATACATATCTGAACCAAAAAGATTCACTTTTAGACGAGAGAAATCTCATTCAGCGTAAAAAACCCTACACCTGAAATTAATTTCGCCGGTTAACTCACACAGCACCTAAACACGCACTAAGGGAGCTCTTTAATCTTAAATAAATACCAAAAAAGGAATAGTGGGAACTCCCAATCTTTAATAAATACATGTCTAAGCTAAAAAGATCCACTTTGCACCTGAAATTAATTTCGCCGGTTAACTCACACGGTACCTAAACACGCACTAAGGGAACCCCTTAATCCACGCCGAGCGACGAAGAGCTCTTCTGGCTCCGTTTCGGCGGATTTTTCTCGGAGGTTCGCGCGATAAACTGCGAATCCCGAGAACCGCGGGAAATTGACGGAGAAATTCGAGAGCAATCTCGGGGATAATTGGACATTTCGTAGAAATTTAATTAGAGACGCAGGCGATGCCTAGTCGCGGGAGAAGTGCCGGCTCTCTAAATACCTTTCTTTTCTGTTGGGCGGATAATGCCGGGGAGGCTTGCAGTAACGTTAATTGACATTTAAACTTGATTTTTAGCGACACCGAGGATAAGGTAACGCGAGTAACGGATTAACGATGGGAATTAAAAGTGTCGCCAATTAACTGAGGCAGGAGACCCGCGGTTAATTAACGATAAGTACCGAAAACGATGATCACCCGTCGATCCTTTTGCGCGCCATTTTCAAATTAATTTCGCTCGTTATCATTTCTCGATTGGTGGTTTATTTCGTTCCTTTTTTAATTTCAGGGTAGGGACTCAGTTTTTCCAGTCTCGGGGATATTGCCGCCATTTTGGGGCTTTTGATAAGGCTAATGGATTTTTTTTTAGCTTTTTGCGGCGAGGAGAGAAAAAAAATGGCTAATCGTATCTGAGAGGATTACGAGGAAGCGTCACTTATCGGCGACTTTAATGATTTTCTGGGGCACTATCGACCGTTTCGGTAATCGAGGGAAAAGTCACTTCGAGACTCGTTTTACCCATTTTGCTATAAATCTTGTATTTATAGTGTATTATCACTGGGGAACGCGACTTACCGCAAAGTGGATAAGACGGGGCTCGAAAGGGCTCTCCTCAAATAACATCCCCCACGTGGAAACAATAACATTTGTCACTCATTTTCCGAGAATAACTCGATATTCCATTAATACGGTAATCAGGTGGAGGAATTACCCAACCTGGGTGAGGTGAAAGTAATTCCAATTAATAATTGCGCCTCTTATTAGCCAGGAAAAAATGATCTTGCAATTCTTCTTGCACATTTAAAAACGACGTTGATTAAGAATCTCGAGGTTTAGCTACGAGATGTTGCATAAAATTGTATAAAAATAAATGCAATTGAAAATAGTACACCTGATTACTCGTTAACATATTTATTTTGCAATTTGTTGTTATCTCCTCAATTTAAAAAGGACGTTGATTAAGAATCTCGAGGTTCAGCTACGAGATGTTGCATAAAATGGTATAAAAATAAATGTGTGGTAATTAACAAATGTAAATAATTTAAAGGAGTAGAGTATGAATATTTAAATTTGCCAAAATTTACAATACTTTGTCGTATAGTAAATTACAGTTCTTACGAAGTTAAGACGACGAACAAACGCCTCTTCATTTGTTTACCTTAAATGTATAAATTAACTCTCCACATGAAACGGTAAACCTAAATATTAGTGATAGTACGCATAAATAATCGAAAGATTTTTCAAAGTTTTCCAGAAAATTGTCTTAAAAGATCGCCGCTTCTAATTAATATATTATTATTTCTTATTACATGAAGTTTGTTAAGTCTTTCGGTACTAGTTGCAAAAAGGTATAGGCCAAAGTTTGGTCTCGAAAGAAAAGCGTAAAGGAAAATTCAGACACGGGAAAGTATCCAGAAGTTCGACTTCGGTGGAAATTAAAACTCCCGCCAACAACAAACAAACAACGTTAACCACCCCTCGAGTTTATTTTCCACGGATAAATAAATTAGCTAGGCAAGCGACTTTGGTGATACTGAAATGATAATGTAAAAAGAAAATCTCGAGATTTATCGAGAGATGTAAATTATGGGAAATTTGAAAGGATTTCACTGTCGGTGGTTTTGCCAATTTCGATACGTCACGGCCTTAAATGTTATAGTCCTCGGGATTTATACAGCTGAACCTTGAAAGTGAAGTGCTATAAAAAGACCCTAAAAGGGGAAAGTTATTCGTCACGGGGTGAATTTAAACCCGGCCCCAAGATTACGAACAAATGGCGCTAATCGGGACTCGACTTATTTCCCTGGGATGAATAAATTAGACCTTCTACCGAAACGGCAAATAAATTCACCGGCTTGGTAAATCTAACATTTGCGAACTTCAGGGTTTTATTCAACATTACTCTAAAGGCGTAAATGTGGCCAGTTTTTATTGTAATTAATTAGTTACTGAGTTTGCACTTTCATAGTTACTCTCTCGAATTTTTTAATATCTTGAATTTATGAAGTCAAAATTCGAGTCATAAATATGTTAGAGCCTGAAATGAAGAAGTCGAGTACTTCGTCGTGGGATAAATTATAATCCAAGGCACTAGGATTGATGTGAGATTATTAGTTAACCCCCTGAACACGGAGCCATATCGACATATGGGCGAAATTCGTCTGACCGTGCAGGGAATATTGGACCAAACGTCGGGCGCCTTTAGGCGCTCTTAGTAGCCAAAGAGTTAAATATTGAAAAACAAATATAAATTAAAAATCCGTTCGATATTGTAAGTCACAGGACCTCTTTACATAAATTGTTTCAACGTTGTTCTTCCTGGTAATATATTACGACCATGTTTAATATCATAATATTGCTCCATTATGCGAATATTTACCAATATGCAGCTAATAATTTGCAGATCTTGAAATTCATTTCTATTTTAATGGCGCTAATTGCTGCTGGATTTATTTCCTTGGGATGAATAAATCAGCCCTTAATGTAAAAGAGTAACGTGCCAAAAAGAACGTCGAACAATTTCGACATTGAAACAGTGAATAATAAATCTCAGGACTCATGAATAATTCTAAACTCGCCTTATAGAAATTGTTGCTCCGAATTTTCATGCTCGTAATGAAAATCATTGCATCGAATCCTTTAACGAGGCTAGTTTATAAATGACCAGGACTTGAAATCCTGGTAAAAAAGGTCCTGGGACGGGAAATCCGAGTTTTCGTCACGGGATAAATGAGAGCCCACGGGCCGAAGATTAGAAACAAATGGCGCTAATCGGGGCTCGATTTATTTCCCTGGGATGAATAAATTAGCCCTTCACGCGAGAGGGCAAACAACCCCGGCAAGCACGATAACATTCGGGAGTAATTTCGAGGGTAATTCGACATTTCGTTAATACGTAATTAGGGTTGTAAACGATACTTCGTCACGGAAAGCGGCGCTTCAAGCCCCTAAACGTCTTTCTTTTCTGTCGGGGTGAATGATGCCCCCAAGCCACGCGGAAACATTAATTCGGATTTATTTCGCCCCCCCCCTTTCCCGAACCTAGGGATTATTTATTAGGAAGAAATTCTTAACGAGTCGGGATTTACATCTGGGATTTTAGCCGAGCGTTAATAGACAATGTATATATATATGGTCGGATTGTAAAATTCGTCGTTTTGTTAAACCCGGCCGGGTGGTCGAATTTTCCTCCACTTGGATTTATTTCACTATCCGACTAGTTTTTTTAATTAAAAAAAACACTATTTTAACAACGATAACTAGGCACCCCTGGTAACGTTAACATATTATATATATATTATTTATTATGAATGCAGGATAGAGTACTGTGGAGTTGAAATGATAAAAACATTAACAGGAAATGAACTGTCGATAGTATTTATGAAATTCATGGCCAGTTAGTACTTATGGTTGTAGTAAAATAATAAATTTCATACCTTAACAGTGGATTAGTATCCGATCGTGGATGGATTCCGAAATTCAATAATTTAATGACATTACTGTATACAATCTCGGGAAATTATTTATGAAAATTAATACCTTGTGCACTAGATCTGTAACATGTGTTAGAAATTTAATTGGAAAATGTGTTGTAAATTTAGTATATATCAGATTTGAAACTCTGATAAATATGATATAAAATTCTGATATATTTTCATTTCTTCGCCTTAATTGTTAATAATGTGGAAAGATCTACCCGACGACGGAACCCTTCCGATAATCGAATCTCCTGATAAGGGAAAATTCCTCGGCTTCGTGATACGCGCGACGGGATCGAAAATTAGGCGATACTTCGGGATTAATTTGCTTATGATGCCGGGATTCATTAATAAGCAATTAGGGTCCCTGCCTCGCCACGGGGGGTCCCGGGAGTCCCTCGGGAGGTGTCTTTGCTTTACCGATATATGTATATATTGTGTCGATAATAATGGAGTAAATTGCTATTTCGTTCACCGGAGGGGACGCAACAAAGAGGGGCAAAATCGGGCTTTCAATTCTTAACCCTTTGGCTACTAAGAGCGCCCGACGTTTGGTCCAATATTGCCTGCACGGTCAGACGAATTTCGCCCATATGTCGAAATGGCTCCGCGTTCAAAGGATTAAAGACGGGTTTTTATTAATGGCGTTGCATGCATGGAACATCGATGACGAGGAAATGTTTTTTTTTCCCCCTTTGCGATGTCAGGAAAGAGTGCAATAAAAATGGGGAAAAATGGAGCTGAAGTTCTTGAAGAAATGTTTTTATTGGTAGCGTTGTATGCATCGGTCGATGCGTACATATAGGTAATGTGGATTACGGGTAAATTGTTTTTTTCGTTTACAATACCCGGGGAGGGCGTTAATGAAAATCGAAGGAAATGGAAGCATCGAGTTTTTACAGAAAACGTCCATTTTCTGTTATCAGTATTACCCGATGAGTACAACGTCGATGGCGAGGGAATTAATCCTTCGATTTTAATACCAGGAAAGGGTGTAATAAAAATGGAGGAAAATGAAGCGATTGGAGGGAAAAAAAAATTATTGTTATTAACGTTACACATTTTTTTTTTTTTATGAAAATTGAGGAAGAATGTAGCAATCAGTTTTTCAATAAATGCTCATTTTCTGTTATCAGTGTTTATCGAGGCGAGGAAATTAATCCTTCGATTTCAATACCAGGAGAGGGTGTAATAAAAATGAAGGATTGGTTTTTATGTTTTTATCGTTTACAACGTTTTGTTATCATATACTGGTTTATGCAAATAATGCGTACGACGAGGAATTTGTTTCTCGTTTGCAATAGGGATGTGCAGTAAAAAATACAGGAAAATGGAGCCGGGAGTTCTTGAGGAAGTGTGTTTATTGTTATCAGCGATATATGCACATGCATTACCCGATGCATAAAGTGCAGGTGACGAGGAACATGTTTTTTCATTTACGGTGGCTGTAATAAAAAAATATTGGAAAATATAGCTCCGGCTTCCTGAAGAAGTGTTTTTATCGTTATTGGCGTTATACGTACTCGCTCTGGAGTGTTTATTTGTGTTATCTTCTGAACGTGGAATAATTAATAACAAAATTAAACTAACGAAAACACGTTCGCCTTGTATGAGTCATTTGAAATATAATTCAATTATGAAATAAGCAAAAGGGAATAAAAAATCTGCGTCGACCAGGAAGGTTTGTTAATTAAAAAATCAAACTCTTACGTACCTTCATTTGTAGACACTTCTGCCATTTTTAAAAAACAATTAATTTCGCCAGGGTTGTTAGTTACGTAAAATTATTACAGGGGTACAGTTATTACAAAATCGAACTCTTACGTAAATGTACCTTCATTTGGGACGTCTCTACCGTTTGTAAAAAAAATAATTAAGAACCTCCACCAGAGACGCTCGTTACGCAAAGCGTCGCTCGGAGCTCCTAACAATCTTCTTCAAAATTGACGATGCGTACGGAAAGTTTAATTGAAATTTAACGCCGACTTTTTAGCGAAAGAGATTAGAGGAGGAAATTAGAAGGAATGGGAAATCAGCACCGCGGACGAAAAAGCGGATCATAATTAGCACAAACCAAGAGTAAACATACGATTCGTTTGACAAATCGCAAGTCCCTTTGAGTGGTCCTCGTTTCCCTAAGATTTCCAAGAAAAGAGGAGGAAATTAACGGCAATTAACGCAGAGACCTCGAAATCATTCCCTTGCTTGGGCTGATGAAAAGTAAATAAATTACGGCTCTCCCAGGTCCGCCATTTTATTTCTTACCGGACGGCGCTCTTTGGCGGCATTAAATTAATCTAATTGAACCCAAAGCCCGGCCTTTTAGCAAATGCGAGGGAAAATTGAATTCCGGGAGGAATTAGCGCCGCAAATTAAAATTGATATCGACCGAAGATTCCGAATAAGCGTTATTTCCCTAGTAGCACAAAAATAATTGTCCTATATATTTCTATATATTTAACGAATATCCTACAGTTTGTAAATATTTACCAGACGTTTGAAATATTTGCAAAACGTTTAGAATATTATCTCTATAATATTTATATAATATTAACTCCATGGGTTTTTTGATACTAAATGAAGTGTCCGATGATAGTCGTGAAGTAAAAAATGTATTTTTATTACGTTAATAAGTTAAAAAATATAATCTCTCATTTTATTACACTCTCATCTCTTAACCCGCGACTTACCACTTATACAAAACGATATTACCATTTGGTACAAAAGGTTTCATGAACAAAATGTGCAATACGTTTGAAGAACTAAAATGAACCATTATCTCCTCATGTTTCAAGTAACGCGTATCCATGTTGGATTTTTTTTCTGGGGTGTTCCGGGACTCGCGGGTCGTCGTAAAAATTCTGGGCAACGCTTCAGGGTATGAATGCCGTGGGATAATTTTTTCCGTTCCCCAGGATATCGGCCTTAATGAATAAAAAATAAATAACCGAGCCCGTAAGCGGCGGGGGTGGGGCGGCGCTCCGAGTGCGCGGATTCTTTTTTACGGCCTCCTGGATGCGGCTCTTCCGCGGCATAAAATTAATTTAATTGGGCCCAAAGCCCGTCCTTTTAGCCGACGGGAGGGAAAATTGGATCCGAGGGAAAATTAGCGACGCAGATTAAAATTGGTATCGGGGAAAGACACCGAACGGGCGGTACTTGGGGCGGGGGTTTTCCGCGTTATTTCGATATTTCCCCTCGCCTTGAAGGACCCGCGGGGCGGGGAACACCTACGGGAGGAGGGCTCAGAATTATCGGAAAAAAGTTCGGAAATCATTTTCCACGGTGTTCGGGTATTTTCTTTTTTTAAATAATTCATCGCGCGCCGCGAGCCCCGAAGACCCTCTTCCGCCGGCCCGGCCGGATAATGCCGACTTGGCGTGCGGACAATTTAATTTAAATTTAAATCCGGCTTTTTAATGGCGCTGAAAGAGAGACTCGTGCTCGGAAAGGTGAAACGAACGGCAAGGTGAATTTTATACCGACTGGAGGTGAACAAACGGCGGGCTCTCGAGGTAAAGAGACGCACTCGTTTCGCACGTTGCATGGCCCTTTGAACGAGATTTTCTTCCGAGCTTAATGATTCACCTGACGTAACGAGACCTCGCCAGAGAGCTAAACATTATTCCTGGGGAGGGAAATAAAATTTCACTGACGGTCCTGAAATGAATAAGAAACTATTCTGATATACTCTGTCTGATGTGCACTTATTCAAAAATTATATCCTGGGATACATGAATTATTTCCGACTATCGAAATGTCTTTTGTTAAGCCGATGCGAATGTGAAAAATCTCTCGTTTATGAAACTTTTCGCCGAACTGGGTGTACCGATTTATTTCAAACTTTACAACGTGAATATGGAGGCTATAAGGAAGGTCATGACGCCCATGAAATTTCATTTTTTATAAAAAAATTGTTAAATGTCTATAAACAAGTTTTCGAAAAATTGAAATTTCAGTCGTGTAGGGACCGTCTTTCTAATTTTTATGTTCACATCGTAAAGTTTATAACGATACAGTACACCCAGTTCGGAGAGAAATTTCATGAACAAAACCTATTTCACATTACCTTAAGGCGATGTGAAAGTGACGTTGAAAAGGTCTTATTTATGAAACTTTTTGCCGAATTGGGTGTAGCGATTCATTTCAAACTTTACAACGTGAATATGGAGGCTATAAGGAAGGTCATGACGCCCATGAAATAATTGAAGTAATTGGGCTCTTCGTGAGAAATGCTGCTTTCAGGTTCTCGAAAGCGACTCGTTAAGGCATCTCGGATAATACCGATGTGGAATCCGGGAAAAGTCTTAATTAAAAGCCTTTTTGAATGCACGTGAATAAGGTACGTGCTGGGGAAGGGAATAAATATGGCGGATTTGGCCGGACGGGGAGCGCTGATAAACGACGCGAGGAATAAAGAGGATTCGCGGTGCTTTTAGATTCCTTTTTTTTTCTTTATCTTAACAGTTCTTCCGCGTCGAGTTTTATGTAAATTAATGAACGCTGAGAATAGCTTGATGGTTGGAAAAAACCTTGGAATTATTTTCAAAGTAACGATAAACGATGACAAATGGCGCGGGAATTATGGAGGATTCATATTGTTTTTAGTTTTATGTCAACAATTCTTCGCCGGGAGGAATTTTATGTAAATTAATGAATCCTCAGAATGGCTCGAAGGTTCGAAAAAACCGTGTAATTATTTCGGTAAGTAATGATAAACGATGATAAACCCACCTACGAAGAGGAGTCTTCACTTTCTTTTGTCCTTTTTAACAATTTTTTATTACTGAATTGGTTTTATGTATATTCATGCGCGGTATATGAGAATGATATAAAAGTTTTGAGGTATCGTGTAATGAATTCATAAGTAATCTCGGATTTAGGGAACAATTAGGCATGGAATGTCGCAAAATTTCCTGCCAAATTCCTAGACGTGTCGACGCTTTAATTTGCGCGCCCTTCGCCATTTCCGTCACTTCCTGGAGGTATAATGAAGTGAAATAGTGTAAAATCCAAACTCAAGGAAAATTTAATTACAATTTAACCGGCGACTTACCGACAGACTCGGGACAATGCAAATTTGCACGGTGAAAATGGTTACACTCCTTCCCTGAGCCCATTATAAAATGACCATTGCAAAAATCCTAAAAGTGGTAACAATTAACGCTTTCAATATTTTCATTATATACAAATCGCCTCGATTGCAAAAGTGCTCGAAATGAACATTAAATTACCAGAAAATGGCGAAAAGTGCCTACAGTATTGATAGTTAATCCAGCCCAGAATTAATAAAACCCCTTTACCTCTAAACATGATTAATAAGCAGCCAGTCCATTTTCCCACGATATAAAAAAACCGAGGCATGTTAATAAAAAGAAGGGGGGAAATAAAAATGTAGAGCCCACCTTCGGGGAGGGTTAAATTCAATTTTAATTCCCCCAGCGGCTTCGAATTAGCAAATTGAAATTTCCAGGATTAAAACCGTCGACGAACGTCGCTCGGGATAAACTCGATGGACATTGCGCCGATCAGTAGGATTAACTACCCCTGAGGCAGGGGATGATTTTCCCGGAGTCATCGAAAGCTGCACCCCATAAGAACACCATGGAGCCACTAAAAGACGATCTTAAGAACCGCCCCCCGTCCAGGACTAACCGGAAAGAAATAATTAACTAATTAATTAGAGGAATCGAGATGGACCGAAGCGAGGAGGGAATCCCCTCGAGGAGCCTTTCAAGCCCTGCGGGGTTTCCGGAAATATAGGGGGGAAAATATCAAGAATAAAGGAGGAAGGAAAAATAGAAATATTGGAAATGGACATTGCGGGATAATTAAGCATGGTAGGACGGAGCGGACTGACCTCGGGGTGGAGGAGATAAATTAGATAAGTGCGGGAGGATCCCATGTGCTCATAGAGTGGGGCACTCGTGGCATTATTTACCGTGTACGGTGAATAATTTTCATTTCCCGGACCGAGTCGGGGCCGAGTATCGCCAGGGCGATCAATTTTTACCAGGACGAGCCGGAGAGCCCTG
Organism: Orussus abietinus; assembly: GCF_000612105.2. NCBI lineage: Eukaryota > Metazoa > Arthropoda > Insecta > Hymenoptera > Orussidae > Orussus > Orussus abietinus. Next base: position 277,945 of record NW_019394351.1, on the reverse strand, counting down.
CCTTTATCTCCTGCAAAAGGTAAGGTTAATTAACCTGAGAATTACTTTCCCCGGATCCTCCGCCTACCGATTTTCGCCTGTTGATAATATCCCTTTTTACGGCGCTATTTAGCTAGGTGCTTCTTTAATCTCCCTGCCTGGCTTAAAGTAGGGTAGATAAATGCCCGGCTGAAAGCTGAACCTCCTGATAACGCTATGTGATCTTCGAGTTCCTGCAATGCACGCGAGGCTTCTCCGCAAATAGAGTGCGAATTATTCCTCCTTTACCTTCTGTACGGGTCGCATGTCACGGGATGTACGCGATAGCATGGCTTTATTCTTGAAATACCGTCCCCATGGAGGTAATGGCTGCTTTTAAGGTGAAGTGGGACCCCCCTCTAATTAGACACTTTTTTTAAGGGTATTGCACCGAAATGTCTGAAAGTTTGATTGCACGTTAATAATAGCTAATGATAACGGCTTCTTGCATAATTTCATTGTTACGAAGACGATATTGTTGGTATTGCTTAATCAGCTGATCGCGCGTTAAGAGTATCCATTGATATCGCTCTGTTGAATAATTTCATTATTACAATAATGACGTCTTATTCAAAACGCTTTGTCAGATGATTTCATTTTTAACCAAAAGATTACGTTTCTAAAGACGACTTGATCGACTTTACTTGAAATTTTTTAGTCAGCTGATCGCGCGTTAAGAGCATCCATTGATATCGCTCTGTTGAATTTTTTCATTATTACAATGATGACGTCTTATTCAAAACGCTTTGTCAGATGATTTCATTTTTAACTCAAAGATTACGTTTCTAAAGACGACTTAACCGACTTTGTTTGAAATTTTTCAATCAGCTGATCGCACGTTAAGAGCATCCATTGATATCGCTCTGTTGAATAATTTCATTATTACAATAATGACGTCTTATTCAAAACGCTTTGTCAGATGATTTCATTTTTAACCCAAAGATTACGTTTCTAAAGACGACTTGACCGAGTTTGTTTGAAATTTTTCAATCAGCTGATTGCACGTCAAATATCTCTGCCGACAGCTGTACCTGTTGATAACGCTCTCTGATCTTCGAGTTTCCGCAATGCACGCGAGACTTGTCTGCAAATAGAGCGCGAATTATTCGCCTTTACGTTCTGTACAGGTTGGATATGATGAAATGTACATTATACCATTAGTTTCATTCCAAAGCGTCATTGCCACAAAGGTAAAAGGCTGCTTTTAACTGGTCTTATGCAGTTCCACTGAAGATGTCAAAATGTGAAACATCATTTATTTGCGAATAATCATGTTCTATATCGGATCCTAAACAAAGTCAAATTTGTATTTGAAATATATAACAACATTGTATCCAAAACGTGCTACAACCTTCGGTAATATTTTCCATACTTGGGAAATTAATTTTGCTGGATCCAGGAAATTCCTTTAATAAAAAGTGCTTCAATGGTTGCAAGTAATTCATCTCACCTAGAAAGTAATTTGTTCCCGCGAGACTTTTCCGCAGAATTCGAATTATTCGCTTCTATGTCCTATATAGACGCTTATATGGCGAGATATATATTATGCAAAAATTTCTTTAATAAAAAGTGCTTCAATGGTTGCAAGTAATTCGTCTCACCTAGAAAGTAATTTGTTCCCGCGAGACTTTTCCGCAGAATTCGAATTATTCGCCCTTATGTTCTATATTGACACTTGTGGTACGAGATGTATATTATGTAATTGGCTTTGTCCTCCCTTTACGGATTCCTGACACGCTTCGGATCCTGTAATGCACCCATCGTGTACGGTATTACACGCATCGCGTACTCTGGATGTATGTCTCTCGTATTGGACCGTGTTTCGGGGGATTAACCGATTCGAAGTCAATGACACATGACGTGCGTCATGAAAAGGACTTCGATACATGCAAAATGTTATGACTGAATGGATTAAGTCATGTTTTCATGTCTGTGACAGAAGTACTTAATTCTGTTACCTGGGTGTGCAATTAAACGGGGGATAAAAAAGAAAAGTCAATGATCTAAGTTACTCTGTACTTATTTTCTTACATTTGACAGAAGTATGACATTTGGTATCATTGTTTCGAATTATGAATAATTGTGTTGTCATAACCACACCGCGTACTTTGCATGATTATGGAGAAATGCGTAAAGGGGCAATTAATTCAGGAAATAATGGATTTTAATAATCGAAATGAAATAACAAATCAGTCTGGAAATCGTTGAAAACGTCCAAAACATAATATATCATAATTTTACGGACGCCAATCACTTATTACCGCCTTACATTGCAATTTATCATACACCGAAAAAAAAAGAAGAAAAAAGAAGCAACATCATTGACCCAAAGAAAAATTTCCTTAATTCAAGAAATACTCATTTGACCTGAAACATTCTCAAATAAACCATCAAGAACTTCGAAGAAAAGTCCCATCCAATTTATTCCCATTTTATAAGACAAATAATTATTCCTCGATTTAACAAAATATTTCTTCGGTTCAAAGAAATTTTTTTTTTCAGATTATGAGATCAAACGCGATCAGACTTTCAAAGGAGAAAATCATTTTCACTGAATTACGAGCTCCACCTCGGCAGTACATTTGACAGACATTTACCGAGATCGATTTTAACTGACAAAATGTAATCACTAGGGTGCACGAATGCCGAACCTCTGATTACCTCCTGATAACGTTTTGCGATCTTCGAGCGAGCTCGAGGCCTCGCACGCGATACTTGTCCGCAAATAGAGTGCGAATTATTCGCCCTTATGTTCTACATGCCTCGTGTGACGAGACGTACATTATGTAATTGCTTTTGTCCTCCCTTTACGGATCCCTGATATGCTTAGGATCCTGTAATGTACCCATCGTGTACGGTATTACGCGTTTCGCGTACCTCGGATATCTCTCTCTGATATTAGCTCACATATCGGAGGATTAAGGCGAATTATGCTGCTTGAGATAAGGCTGTGGATGCTTTTACCTGATTGGATGATTACCCGGAAGATGACACCAAAATGTCAGCGGGGTGTTGGTCTACTTTATCCCCCTGACTTCTTCACTTTCACAGATAAAAGGATTTTATTTTTCGGACCTAGTTACATAATACCAATAATAATAATAATGATAATAATAACAATAACAACAGCAATAATAATTATAATGATGATGATGATGATAATAATAAGATCAGGATTTGGACATTCGTTTGATAGGAACTTTTTCTGTAATAATTTTAATTGGAATTTATGAAATTTAATGAAATAGTATAAATGTCGTGTTGCATTTAAAACCTGACTTAACTTTTGATATTCCTGACGTTTCACTTTTTTAATACATATTTCGTAGGCATTTTCCTTTAATGATGTTAATGAAGTCAATGAAATTTAATGGAATACTTAAATGGCTTAATGGCGTTGTAGAAATTTTTCGTAAAATTACTGATGGATAGATGTGGGATATTTTACAGACAATAGAACACTTCGCGAAAGAATTTCAATGGTTATTTATCGTTCTTTTCTCAACAATGGCGGAAGCGAGATCGCTCGCAGATTTTCCAATTAGTGCGGATGAAGTTAAATTCCCGGTGAAAAAAAAAGAAAAAAGAAAAAGGTAACATCGTAAAACCCACGCTCGTTTTCAATTTCCTGTCCAAATTTGAGAAGCTGCCCGTCCACCCATTTTTAACAAACATTCTGCACGAGAATTTTTCCCGGATAAATTAAACACGTGCTTCTGAATTATCTGGATCCGAATTTCTGGGAGAGTGGAGGTAATACTTGTGCGGTATATATTTATATATATATATCTCCTTTCCGGCGATAAATAAATTCTCCCAAAGCCGAAATACCTCCAAGAGCATTATTTCCCGAGAAGTTCCGTGGGAATATAAGAGTTGGCGATTTATTAAAAATGTCTACCAGGTACCGAGACCTAGATAGCAGAGAACGATCTTAAAAAGAAAGCTTGCGTTACTAAAGCGGCTTTTTCAACACCTAGGGAGTTTTAAATGCCCATTAAAGAGTTCTTACGTGACGAAATATAAAGTGCATTCGAGTACTTGCGAAGAATAAAGCCGTAACTAATAATTTCGAGGAGAGTTAACATGCTGTTAAAAAATCTCGCGTTTCTAAGCCGGAATTTTTTTACATTTCCCGTTACAGAGTTTTAGCATTAGAGGGCATTCTTATATCTACGAGTAAATAGAATAAGTACTTAAGAGGGATTTTCTTAAATTAAAAAATAACATGGTTATTATTTCTACTATTTATCATTTTAGGTAAGGTCTAGTGCAGATATCAAAATAGCACTTCTGAAAACGTGATGAGTCTCGGAGGCGTAGAAAGCCTGACATAACCTCAAATGCTCTTGGAGCGTTCTTACATGTATCAAGTAATTTTATGTTCTCATTGAAAATGTAACATTTATGCTTGTATCGTTGGATCGAAATATATAAAGGTGCCTATTTTTATTATTAAGGTTTTTTTGCCAAGAGTCGAATAATAAAAGTGGCCGCGTCTCGGAGTTGGAGTTCCAAAAAGCCCGACGCGAGCTCTCAAGTGCTCTTAGACTATTCTTATGCGTCGCTTTTTACGCCACCTAAGTGCTGGAAAAGAATTCCATTCTCGGAGCTCTTTACGTGCTCGAAAGAGCTTCTGTTTCATGCCCTTTTCGAGAATCGTGCAAGATCAAGGAGGGTCCTCGGACTTCGTATCGTGCGAGGTCGGAGCGGGATTGCGAGACGCGAGAATGTCGCATTCGAAAATGCGATTTTCCTGCCATTCCCAGAATTTAGAGGCGCCTCCGAATTGACTTTTTCTCTGGGAAGTTTATCGGCACTGCAGTCCCTCACTATTCCTCGGTACTAACGCAAGAAACCGAGTAAAACTTTGCCCGAAAGGATTTTTCTTATTCCTTCTTTCCAGCTGAGAAATACAAGATGGCGTTATACCTGTCGCGGGGTATATACATTTCGGACGTAATAAAGCCTCGCGAGCTTGCAATTTCTTATATTAAGTCCGTAAAACAGTGAGAAAGTGCAATGTCTGTAAAACCGGAGTTTACTGACGGTGGCAGTTTCTCTTTGTTACTCGAGGTTAATGCTAATAATTGTCGGAAATCCTGGCGCGTCCTCCGTTTGATGGATCCAAGATGGCGGCGGGATTTACCTCGCATGGGATGGTTATAGAATCGTTAAGAATATCATAAATATCTGATTAAAAGTTCCTATACCTTTCAAACCTTCCATCTAGTACATATAAGCGCGTTATACACGGTTTCTCGCCCTAACCTAAAAATGTCGCGGGAAACTGAAGTGCCGATAAGACCGCCTGATAAAGAACATATCGTTTAACATTTAGAACGCTAAATCTGTGGGTGAATCGAGATAAAATTGCTAAAATAACCTCGCCGTAATGTAGAAGAAGGAATTATATGAGTACGCGTAGTGAAATTTACATATTTCGTGGTAAACTCTCGCAAAACATACAACTTTTCGTAACAACTTTGTGAAACAGTGGAAACCCGTAATATCTTTAAAAACCTACATTATTAACATTTGCACTTTCACGTGGTTTGTTAACATTCTGTGATTTAACGTAAATAATTATGGGAAACTCTTGCGCGTCATTCGTATAGAAAATCCAAGATGGCGGCACGACGCGTTTCATGGGACGCGTTTAAATCACTGTAAAATATGTTAAATGATCATTTATTTATTAAAATAACGTTCGATTTCGTTGAAATAAGCAAGTAAGCACCTTTAGTCTTCAGAATATCGTGAGATACAAGCAAGAAATTCAGTTTTGTAATATTTGAAACGTTGAATTTGTGCCGGGGCTCTGATGAAATGATTGTTAAAATAATTTCGCCGGGCATGCAAATGGGATTTTCATAAAGATTGAGCACACAAGGGAGGAAAGTTGCTTTGGAACTTAAGCCAAGGTCTGTTTATGAAATCTAGGGCATCCCAACATAGTAGCTGCGCCTCTAGATGCATGTGTTAGTAAATATATAACTTTTGCTCGTTTCTTTGCGATTCGTTTTGCCGCTCCCGTTTATTTTGTTGCCCTTTTTGCCGCACTTACGATGTGCATTTTCCAGGGAGAGTGAGCAAGACAAGTTGGGCTGCCTTTAACGTTAACATGTTCATCCGCCATTTTATTAATAAAATGGCGATGGGAATTAAGGACAAGTAGTCGAAATAAATCGGATAAATTTAAACATTGCCAATTATGTCGACTGTCCAAAATGTTTATCAGTAATTTCATGGATCATTTAAATTAGTACATTGAATAAAAAGAATGGGTCCCAATTTTCGAAAATATGCCATATTTTACCGGTGGGCTTGATTAATTACATAAACGGTGGAACACGCAATTTAATGTCGACTCGAATCTGCGGCATCGTCACTCGTGTTATTTTGCGATATCATTGTTATTAATTGCGATATATTATTCCACCGCAGAGCTAAAATACCGTTTAAATCTGCCTGTGTCTAAATTAACATTCAGGATTGCGGTGATCGTCGAAGCGGATTATTAATGAATTTTCGTCCCTTAATAATGAAAGTTGCAAAATTCCTTTCCTCCACTTTTCATGAGCTTTTTGAACAATTAATGAAATTAAAACTCCGTAGAGGATATTTATATAGTCAATATAATCTCGTTAATTACGCAACGTTAATAAGGAAATGTTTATCGTTTTTCAAGATCGATTAAATGTGGAAATTCTGTAAACTGGGTAGATATTAATTTCAAAACGAATACTTGTGACTTATCTATATTTTAGGTATGTATACCTTTTTTAAATGCTTAGAAAAAAATGTTAAATTAGGCTTTCTTTCGGCAAAATTTTTTTGTAATCTTAAATTAATTATCGCAGCAGTTTAGGTGCATTTTCTACACAATTTGATGTGTTTATCGTGTGTGTAGGAGGTATTTATCGCATTTCTGGTTTCGTTAAAAGCACAAATCCTGCGAGACGTGCTACTCGATACCGATTCAATCGCATCAAATCAGTCCCGATTTGTTCCATCGCCACTTCTGTACGTCACCGTTCCATAACTTTGTTATTAATGATGACATGCAGGATTTTAACGCAGTTAAAATCAGGCCAAAGTCCTGCATGAAGCTTAACACGTCGATATTAGCGCCCACGAATGCTTCAATTATCGCAATTGCATCGCCGAGCGATTAATTCCCCATTTTTTGAACGAATAGTTCTAACCTTCCATATTCCACAAAAATCTTTAATAAATCATTAATGATCATTTCCTTCCTTCAGAAAATACATACAGATTTTATATCTCTTGCGCCGTGATTTATATATTTTTTTTTCTTCCACATTTGTTATAACGATTCGTAGGAAATGTTTACCGTATTTCAATCCCGATTAAAGCAGAAATCCTGCGAGATGTGCAATTTGATATCGAATCAATAACATCAAATCCATCCCGATTTGTTCCATCGCCACTTTAGTACGTCATCGATCCATAACTTTATTATTAATGATGACACATAGGATTTTAATGCAATTATGCTCAAGTAAAAGCTCTGCCTCAAGCTTTACACGTCGACATTACCGCTCAGAAAAGCCGCAATTATCGCAATTAGACCGACCGACATTCCTTTCACCATTTTCTCAAAATGAATGCTCGCGACCTCCATTTGACAAAATATTTTATTTAACACTTTTTTTTAAGCCTATTGGACCAAACTCATCTAAGAATTGTCCTGACACACTGAAAATTTGAATTTTTCAACAAAAACTCTTTATAATTATTGTACGAAAACGACAGGTGGAGTATGCCATTTGGTGCAATACCCAATATAATTCGACCCAGCTATCAATATAAAAACGAAAGTCGGCAACGTAGGCATTTAGAAAAATCTTCTTTATCGACGTCGATCAAGTTCCTCGATGTGTTTCACATCACCTTAAATAAACCCGTCCCGAAAGAGATTTTTTCCTTGCAGCCATGAATTTTCATGAATTTTAAAATATTGTCCCCCCTGGAAATATAGATGTGACTCGAGGCACATGTACATGTTTTCCTTCTGTTTTTTTTTTACCCCCACTTGCGACGTCAAAAGTGTCATGCATTTTAAAATACAGTTTCCCCTTTAAACAGATATGTCACCCCCAAGGCGGAGGAAAGCAGAGTTTACTGATAAGATTCGAGTGATCCCCACACGTTGGATTGACAGCTACGGATATTTCTGGCAGAAATGTATTGACAATCAGGAGTTTATCAGCGGTGCAAAGACATGCGAGATGGAACTGGAGAGCTGGTCTTTTTCCTTTATTTTGGAGATTCAACGTAAGTGAACAAAAATAAAAAAAAAGAAACGAATCCACATTTTCTTCCCGTATCAATAATTATCATTCTCAACGATCCACGTAAGAATGCCGAGGAAAAGAGATTTCATTGAACTCCTGAAATATTCCTTTGAACAGTACCGACGAAACGTTTTGTAAACTCTTAAAGAATAATTATTAACCCGAAATAAATTGGAATAAATTGCACGTGATTTTTTTCCTCGTAATTGTGAATATTTGCCTTTATTTATGAGGAGTTATTATTTATCTTCCTTGAAGGAACTGTTCTTTTCTCGGCGTGAAAATCTGAATTTAATTATTTATTACATTTAACCCTTTGAACACGGAGCCAGTTCGACATATGGGCGAGATTCCTCTGACCGTGCAGGCAATATTGGACCAAACGTCCGGCGCTCTTAGTAGCCAAAGGGATAAAAGAAGTTACACCTGTAAAATGAATATACACAGCGCGATTTGATATGGCAATTGTTGATTAATTGTCTTAACGGTTTTTCGACAATTTTGTGATTTTTTTTTTTGTTCCAGAAGCCACAAGGCAGACACGGATAAGCTGAAGCTCGTTACGTGGAGAGACGTTATCAACATGACATAAAGAAGACAATCCCCAAGAGGTGGTTTTTAAGACAGAGATAGTCGTTTCGGATGACCCAAACGATTGGGTTCAATCGTATGGAGGAAGAAAATAATGCAACGGAAAGCATCTGGATTGATAACTTGACATCTACGGCTTATGGAAATTTTAACGAGCCAGTGGTTGGATTTCCTGGGAAGAATTCCCCCTACACGGCTACTCAGGTGAATCCACTAAACAATTATTTAATAATATCAATATTTAATCAAGGTGATACGAAAGAGTACCGATTCGTTTGAGACATTACCAAGTGAATATGGAGGCCCTGCAGTAAGTCCTGAAACTCATGAAATTTAATTTCTCATGAAAAATTGATTTACTTATCATGGAGTAGAACCAACATGGCGTGGCCCGTGCACGTTTTCGATGTTTTACGCTTCTTGGGGGCTTAGAATAAAAAAATCAAGAGTTTCAGGACCTAGCTCGGACAATTTAGAATACCATAGAAATAGAATATTACAGAGTAAGTATGGGAAAATATGGGAAATACTTTCGGCAACGATTGCAAGACTTGTCTCGGGGGTAAGGCAGGTCTTTGGAGGAAAAATTTAGTTGCAGCTAAACGTCACAGATGGCGACGTCGGTCCTTAATAGTCGTTAGAATAATGAATTCCCGGGATTATCAACAGTTTTATATCGATCTTTTCATCATTACTTTACCGAAATGACATATGGAACGCTTTAGTTCGTACAATTATCGACGCGGACTGTAAAAGACTTCAACGTAAATATAACCCTAGTAGCACAAAATATTTGTCATATATTTCCTATATATTTAACGAATATCGTACATTTTGTAAATATTTGAAATATTTGCAAAACGTTTACAATGTATATCGATGCAAGATCCAGGGGACATAGAGTACGAATTTCTGATTGTGGGATCACTTAGGATTAATACAGGCTCGTAAGTTTTAACAGGTCCAGCAGGCATCCTGCCACAAATTCCTAATTGTGGGATCACATAGGATTAATCGGGTCCCATAAGTTTTACCAGGACCACCGGCCTCCGTGGATTTGGGTTTCCGAGGGGTTGACAAAACCGAAATCCAATAATAAAGGCGAAAATGTCCTCCCCAGAAATTGGCCATGACCAATCTTGATAAATCCCCGATCTACAAAAACATATTATGATTCATCCTTCCTAATCATTCTAATTTTATCCTACATATTGTATATAAATTCTGTATTAGTCCTTTGAACACGGAGTCATATCGACATATGGGCGAAATTCCTCTGACCGTGCAGGCAATATTGGACCAAACGTCGCGCGCCTTTAGGCGCTCTTAATAGCCAAAGGGTTAAGAGCAGATAGTTGATCGCGATAAATCCTCAATTAGCAGAAATATTTCGTCCTTCGTCCCACTTTATAATTATTACATTTTATTCTACATCTTGGATTACGTATAAACTTTGTAAGTGGTGCAGATAAATGTGTGAAATGCAGGGAAAGGATGAGATTAATATTTTATCAGGCATTCGTGATCTGATAATTCAGGATAATTTTGGAGTACTGAATTTTCGGGAACCCCATCGAATTTCTCAGTTTTCTGGGACCTCATCACCATAAAACAGAGTCTAGTTACAGAGTCAATGGATCCCTAGGGGTCTTCAAAATCGTAATTCACTACGTCTTGATAAAAAATATCTCATTATCCTATTTTATCTCGTCTCTTATATTACATAGAGATCCCATAAGCACGGAATGCAATGAGGGCTTGTCGGTAATAACGAAGTAACATGTTTCCCTAGGTACTCGGTCGAATCATTCATTTTTCCCGGATCTCATCATCCTGTCACAGGATCTGGTTACAGGGGACATAAATTTTCATTCAGTCACTCAGTTTTCCGGAATCCCATCATCCCATACATATACATATACATAGTGGAGGTAAAGAATCGTGAGTCCATTTTTTCGAACTTTGCTCCATTTTTCATCGTAAAACAGAATCAATGAGACAAAAACTAATAACTGCATGTTGGTAAAAGCTGGACTTAACATTGTTTATTTCTACGGTATAGATGTATACTTGCAAAGTACAATTAGTTCACAAGTTAAAAATATTTTTCATAATCGTATACATTATCTAATATTGCCTCGTAATAATTACTAAATGGCTTATCACGATAAGCTTTAAATTTCTGAACATGCCTCACGATCGCAGAATTCATATTTTATGTTACAAGTTACATTACGAGCACATTACACAATTTTATCTCACCCCCGATATTACATGAAGACCTTGCAAGTACTCAAACGCAAAGAGGAGCGACAAGGCTCATAATTGAGGAAGTAATTCCCAGAGTAATGCATTTCCAGAAACCCCGTCGAATCACTGAGTTTTCCTGGATCTCATCATCCTGCGACCGAGTCTAGTTACAGGGTACTTACCTTCTGCATGTAAAGCTGGTGCACTAGTTACAATGCCTTTGTGCGGCCTCCTGGGCAATCCAGATCAGAGCCCCTACGCATTATCATCTTCGAGATTTCCATTTAGATATTACTTAAACATCGAGGGACCTGCGTCATGTGGAAACTCTCATCTCTGTTCCTTTTCCGAGGCATTAATGGGAAAGCCACAGCTTGAGGTTTCCAGGCTTCGGCATGTCGAAGTACATACCTTCGGGCTGGAGTACATCATACCTTATGTACTTACCCTTCTATTAATCTTTTTCTCCACCAAAGATATTTCTACCGAGGAAAATGTCTTGGTATAATTCCGAAATGCAGAAGTTCTATGATAATTGCGATCTGGATACGGGAAATTGTGGGTCTTTATCAAAGTACTCGGTAGAGCTTCGAGCCAAGTACACTTTTCACTCGTTTCTTTAGTAGGAACTTTTTATCAAAGATCACCTTTGTTGCTGAATAGGAATTTTATACTCGAGAAATTAACCGATAACGATGAAAATTATCAAAGGACTGAAAAAGGGAATTTGGAGTACGATAACAGAATATGCCTTTTATTTCAATGGCACTCGGATATCGTGCAAAATTATTGGAAAATATTTAAAGCGAGATTAATTCATTATTAATCATTATTACGTGGGAAATCACGGTTTAAAAAAGAATTGAAGATTGTACTTCTTCTCTAGTTCGTGAAGTCCATGCCAGGGAATATTTATTTTTCCGTTTTATGAATCGTATTAATTGTTCATCGGTGCATTTCTTGTTCCAGGCCTTCTACTCGCTGTATTGCTGGGTATAAATAATCTTAAAAATTATATTATATTAAATTGAAGCATTTCCTCATGAAGTCCATGCCAGGGGAAATTTCTTTTTGCATTTCCAAAATCGTATTAATTTTTCATCGGTGCATTTTTTGTTCCAGGCCATACTACTCGCTGTATTGCTGGGTATAAATAATCTTAAAAATTATATTATATTAAATTGAAGCATTTCCTCATGAAGTCCATGCCAGGGGAAATTTCTTTTCGCATTTCCCAAATCATATTAATTTTTCATCGGTGCATTTTTTGTTCCAGGCCATACTACTCGCTGTATTGCTGGGTACCATAATCGTCGGGACTATAGTTGGTAATATTTTGGTCTGCGTAGCGGTATGCCTCGTAAGGAAATTACGAAGGCCCTGCAATTACCTTCTCGTCAGTCTTGCAGTCAGCGATCTTTGTGTCGCCATGTTAGTCATGCCAATGGCTCTCTTCTACGAGATTTTGGGAAATTGGCCATTCGGGCCAATCGTTTGCGATCTGTGGGTTAGCTTCGACGTCCTTAGTTGTACAGCCAGTATTCTAAATCTCTGCATGATTTCCGTAGATAGGTAAGTCGATGTTTAAATATTACACTTTCCTTATAATTACACCCATTACATGACCCGCCGGTTTAGAAAAGCATTGAAAATCTGTAAGGTCGGTAAAAGTGCCCTTTAGAAAATCGATAACAAATGTCCCAGTGGTTATTAAGTTTTTCATACACCTGTTAAACAATTATTTTCATGCCCAGGAAATCATCCTGCAAACTCAAGCACTCGCTTGTGAATAATTTCCAGAAATTTGGAAAAATACCGAAAAACTGCAAAGTCGGTAACTCATTGCTAAAAAATTCCTTTAAAAAGAAAAAATGATTCGACCAAGAATTTTGGAAAATAATAATGCGAGATCAAATCTCTATAACACATTTGTGGAAAATCTGTGGAAAAAAGGTTTCTTCGAATTTCCCGAGGAATAAAGCCGCATCAAAGTTTAATAAAATCGAGTCGGCCAATCTAAACGTTATTTGTCGTAATAGTAGTATGTACAGGGAGCGACATTGGGATCGATTTGTTTAGCGGGGAGGATTTTGTTTTTGTTTCGAGGAGATTCGCTAGGATTTGCCAATCTCAATTAAGCCGAGATCGATTCTGTTGGTCCAGTCGATTTTTCCGGTCCAGGGGAAAGGGCGCATTAAATTCATTCCCATGAATCTGATGGTTTGTCGACATGAAAATTAAATGAAAAAACGGGGCCGAGTCTTCCTCTGAAAAGGGGGATTGCGGATCATGCGGATTGCTCTCCTTTATTATTAATTCACCGATAGCCGTAATTCCGATGACGTTTGAATCGCTAACCCATTGACTGAATAAGAGATCCGAAGTTGAGGGGAAAAAAGGAGAAAAGAAAACGGAGCGAAGGTAGAAATAAAAAGCATAAAATGCGAAACTCCACCTCGAGGGACCCGCAAAAGTTTTTTCCGGTAGGAAACTTGGCACTTACCTCCTGGAAATTCGCAGGTGACCATTTTGTTGCCACTTTGTTGGCCCTAGTGATTTTGGCCGTGTTCGATCATTTTTCCTTTTCACCTCGGAGTTTTATTCGGTCTTGACGTAAACCGAGAAACAACCCCGTAACTGAAATAAATCAATACAACGACACCGGCCAATTTGTATTTCCGAGTGATGTAAGCAGGACTCGATTTACCGACTAGTTGACTGGTAAAACAACGTAAACAATTTATAATAAATTCAGAACATATTTCTGACTTGTTTATTAAATGATCTCTTGCAAAAGATGTACTATGGGGATGTTTGGTTTCACTCTTAATCACTATTTTCATTCATGGGACAATTTCAGACTTAAAAAAAAAAAGGAGAAACTTATAAAAAATTCAGGACACGTTTTTAATCTTTTTCTGGTACGGTTTTATGCAAACGATGCTTTCAGGTTTTATGGAAAGAAGTTTTTGCAGGGGTATTTTCTATTCACTCTGAATCGATATTTTATAATGGATTTAGGGTAAATAATCGTTTATGTAACTAAATAGCAAAAGCGTCCCAAATGCATTATCATTAATTATTCAGCTGACCTGTATCAATGCCGTGTAGAAAAAAGGAAAAATTTATAAAAAATTCATGGACTGTTTTAATAATCGCATTTTATTTAGATATCACGAAACCACGTTGACAAAATTCCTGGACAGTTTTAATAATGGAATTTTATCTAGATGTCACGTTATCCCAAAACCACATTAACAAAAATCCTGGACAGTTTTAATAATAGCATTTTATTTAGATATCATGCCATCCCGAAACTACATTGAAAAAATTCCTGGACAGTTATAATAATGGCATTTTATCTAGATGTCACGTTATCCCAAAACCACATTAACAAAATTCCTGGACAGTTTTAATAATAGCATTTTATTTAGATATCATGCCATCCCGAAACTACATTGAAAAAATTCCTGGACAGTTATAATAATGGCATTTTATCTAGATGTCACGTTATCCCAAAACCACATTGACAAAATTCCTGGACAGTTTTAATAATGGTATTTTATTTAGATATCATGCCATCCCGAAACTACATTGAAAAAATTCCTGGACAGTTATAATAATGGCATTTTATCTAGATGTCACGTTATCACAAAACCACATTGACAAAATTCCTGGACAGTTTTAATAATGATATTTTATTTAGATATCACGCCATCACGAAACCACTAGAGTACGGAGTGAAAAGGACGCCACGACGGATGATTATTTATGTCGCTCTGGTATGGTTTGGGGCGGCTTGCATTAGTTTACCCCCACTCATTATACTGGGTAATGAGCACACGTACTCGGAGACAGGATCACCTCATTGCGCGGTGTGTCAGAACTTTGCGTACCAAATTTACGCAACCCTCGGAAGTTTCTACATACCTCTGGTGGTCATGATCGAGGTGAGTATTGTTACCTTGGAGCCTTTCATACGCGACGCGCTTTCACGCGGTATGTACTTGGCGCGCGACTCTACCGCCACCCTCGCCTACTTTGCATATTTCTCGGACCTCTCCACCCTGTAGACAAGGGCCTAAAATGTACTCAAAATGTACATAAACATGTATACTTTTTTTTAAATAATTCACTAATTGTTAAAAGCTTGAATACGAAGAGGCGTTTGTTTCTCACTAGCAAGTAGAAATTCCGAATTTTCGATTTCGCTTAAAGACTTCCGGACGTTTTCAAGAATCCTCACGAGCGTTTAATTAAAGTACATACACTCGAGGTTTTGCTGAACGCACGTACGGAATGAAATTATACGCCCCTCGAAATGCAAATCCGGTAGTTTGCATGCATTCAGAGCGCATTTAAACAGTACTTTAACGAAAAATTGTTACTTGACATTCTGTATGACAAGACGGTACTGTTTACCGAGTACACCTGTAATTACAAGTAACTTGACAGTCGGATTTACAGAGCCGAGATTTTCGGAATTGCGCGTCGCTTATACGGAAAATCGCAATTATGAAATTTTGCATTTAAGCGCATTTAAACAGTACTTTAACGAAAAATTATTATTTGACATTCTGTATGACAAAACGGTACCATTTACCGAGTACACCTGTAATTACAGGTGACTTGACAGTCGGATTTACAGAGCCGAGATTTTCGGAATCGCGCGTCACTTGTGCGGAAAACGAGCGGAAAATCGCAGTTATGAAATTTCGAGGGGTCGATAGTTTCCATCGACATTGCCTTTGAATATATCGCGGAAACTCGAATCCCTCGAAACTGGGCGAACGAGGTTTCCCGATCGATTTTTCCGGAGTATTACTCCGTACGGAAGGAAATCCGATAATTTCGAGTCGCCCAGCTCCGAGAAATATTTTCGCGTTACAGTTTATGTTCTCACTTGAGTATTCGAAATGGCGTTACCCCCAGAAAAGGGTACAGATAGATTTCAATTTATCGACCTGGATTAAATTTCTCAGCGCCTTTCATGTCGCCTTAACACATTCGCGACCGCTGACGTGAATTCACGTCTTTTCAAATTTTATTCCCGGATGCCGCTGACGTGAATTCACGTCTTTTCAAATTTTATTCCCAGATGCCGCTGACGTGAATTCACGTCTTTTCAAATTTTATTCCTGGTTGCCGCTGACGTGAATTAACGTCCACGACGATACAAGACACAAGTTTGCGGCAACCAGTTTCAGAATTTTATTAATTTCCCCGGTACTCGGTATTTGAAACGGAAAAAAATTTTCCGGTCGGGAATTTGTTAATGTTTACACCTGTCACCCCATTACCTATTCTTATTGAGTAGCCTTGTATTTCCATGTATAGAGGTGTACAACCAGCCTACATCTGACTCGTATACATTACAGGTGTACTACAAAATATTCCTTGCAGCTAGAAAAATAGTTTTGGAGGAAAAGCGAGCCCGAAGTCACCTGGAGACGCATTGTTATCTGGAAGCCGACTTATCGGAGCAAACTGCGGCCAACGTGCATCGTTCCACTGCCTCGACCATACAAGCAGCTCATTGCGAATCCTTTACCGAGAAACACCGATGTTCGAGTTCGTCGACGATAGTACGTCAGATCGATCTCCACGGATGTCCATGGCCTGCCCCACTAAAAAGCCCCGAAAGGAGCGGATAAAAATTCCACGGGGTTTCCTTCCTCCCTATCGATTCCTACCGCGGCGCGTCATATAGATACCGACACCGGGCATCGGGACATTAAATTTTCCGCCCCGCGAGCCGTCCTACAGAGAAACTCCAGATAGAAAAGTTGTTCCTTATTTCACCCGCTATCGCTTTTATCCGAAGCATTTTTCCGTATCGGTTGATCGTAAGTCGGGGCGGGAGTTTTTCTCGGATCGCGGCTAGGAAGGGCTGACCTCGCGCTCGTACCTCACGGTTTCCATTCCCCAGGGTCATCCTACCGAGAAATGTTAGATATGAAAATTGTTTCTTATTTCATGGGCTATTGCTTTTATGGCCACGATTTTCCATACCGGGTGATTGCGGCTCGGGATTGGGATTCTTTTTCAGTCGTGGATATTGATCGGATGGCGGTAGGTTACGTTTCTCATCCCTTGGGGTTATCTAGGAAGGAATTGTCTTATACGAAAGTTGTCCCTTGGCGTGTTTACTGCAACTTTTGTCTGAAACGTTTTTCCATATCAGGGAGATCTTAGTCAGGAAACGGCGTTTTCTTAGATCACCTATGCTGGCCACGCGAGCGTATGTTTACTTGAACTGGAATTTCTGATTTCAAGGCCCGTCTAGTCAGAAACTGTTTCAAACAAAAGTTCCTCTCTGTTTCACCAGGAACAAGTTTCATCCTAGATATTTTCTTCTGCGAAGTCCCCCATCGGCCGAAATTTCCATTAAACATTAATTTGAAACATTTCTCAGGATCCCAAAGATCTAAGAGCTCAACACTCCCGATTTCGCGTTTTCCCAGTGAACTGAAATTTCTGCTAAACGAGCCCGCCGAATGAAAAACCATGTCAGACAAAACTTGTCCCCGATGAAACGGGGAACAAGTTTTGTCGAGGACATTTCCCTCTCCGAAGCACCCCCGGGCCAAGAAACGACGTTATCCCGGATTCCAGAGATTACGAGTACGGCACTCCCGGCTAACTGGGGCCCTTTCACCTAATTTGTTCCAGTGCACCGGAAGAGGAATGCGATGCTTTCGCAGCGAGCCCCGAAAAAGCAATGAATCCCAGTGCCCGATGCTGCAGAAGAGCGAGAAGAGCATATCGCCTTCGATCCCAACAGTGACACCAACAACGGGGCCAACGATAATCCAGAGGCACCAGAAGAGCACCAGCAGCGCGTCCTATTCGCCCCATCAAAAGAGACTCAGATTCCAGCTGGTGAAGGAAAGAAAGGCCAGCACAACACTGGGCATCATCATGAGTGCATTCACGATCTGCTGGCTCCCATTTTTCGTCCTGGCCCTCGTGAGGCCATTTCTGCACGACGCAAACGCTATTCCTCAGTCTCTGTCTAGTCTATTTCTCTGGCTGGGCTACTGCAACAGCCTCTTGAACCCCATCATTTACGCGACGCTTAACAAGGACTTCCGCAAGCCCTTCAGGGAGATCCTCTACTTCCGGTGTAGCAATCTGAACCACATGATGAGGGAGGAGTACTATCAGAGTCAATACGGAGACCCGACGACCAACTATGTCATTAAGATCGGCGAGATCGAGAACCGATTGAATAACCATAAGGCCGAGTCAATAGAGACGGTGTCACATCCGGCTGATGAGAGTTTTCTGTGATCTTCGGTGGAACTGGAAATCGTCCTGGAGGCTCTTCGACCGTCCTGGGATCCTCCTCTTCGGTAGGCTCGTTTTAACTCTTCGCTGCGAATGGCGTAGGTACGCGTCCGCCGTTCGGTCCATTATCGCTTCCCCGTGCGCGGGAATCTCGCCCGTACGCCAACGGGGCTTGGCAGTCGGACGGTTAAGGATCTTCGTATTGCAGTTTCCTTTCCGTAAGGGTCGACGGGTATGTCCCACTTTCATAGAAATGTTTGTCAACTTTAATAAAGGAATGATAAGGGAGAGAAGTCGGGGTGTCCTTCACTCGGAAGTCGAAACGAACTCTGCCTATTTTCCTGGATTATTTTTAAGTGAAACATATTTTCCCGGGTAAGCCTAACTCGCGACACGAAAAAGCGTCACGGTGAAGAATACGGCTGGGGTAAGTACTGAATGTCATGGTGTTTCGAACTACCGAAAACGAGCCTTGGGTCCTTTTCTAACGTAAATATTATTATTAACACTTTTTTATTACATTTACTTTAAAAATCGTTGGAAACGTGTTTTCTGTCAGCAATTGACGAACATTTATGTTTAATTATTGTTACACGTTACATTATTAATTCTCGTGTTGCGCCCTCCGAGGTCGCGTGTTCGATCCCAACCAGGTAAACATTTCCAGTTTTTTTTATTTTTGTTTTTTTTTTTAATTCTCTTTCTAATGTTTCCTTATCAGCTCTACGTTGTGTTTAATTTCGATTTGGTGTTGAGGTGTGCATACACGGCATTTTCGGTGTTCTTAACTCCAGCTCGATGTTCTGCATTTTTTGTTCAGGGTTCTCGTCCTTCTTTTTCACCTTTAAGAGAAGAATGTTGCAATTACTGCCTTCGATATGATCGCTATGAATTTCTTGAACCCCTGGTCGACCAAATTGAGGATGCACGATAAAGGTCCTGCATCGGTCCTTATCATTACACCCTTTGCATTCGCCGACCTGAAAATTCCAAATATTATTTTCAATAATTCACGTATATATTTCTTTTCCAATACAATAGTCTTGTCACTCTTTACTATAGCGCTGTTATCAGTTTATTTATTCATTCCTTGCGTATGTTGAGGGAAAAAAGTCACTTCCTCGAAAGAAAAAAAAGAAACTCTTCTGTCGAATAGATCTTAACTGACTATTATCAACAAAATAAAAACCATTAAATTTACGGCAAATTACAAACAATCCTCGACTTTTCTCACTCTCGACTTCGGCAAATCTATTTGACTCGTTATCATTAGAAGTTCATAAATTTGTTGAAATGAAAAGTTGATACACATTAAACAGTGCAACAAAAAGGACTTGATAAGATTTGATAATACTCTTGTAACAACTTAATCTATTTACTCCCCGTTAATAATTGTTTATATCACATGCTAAGCAACACTTTATCGAAATTTCGCCATTATCGTTGTTGCGTTTAATTTATTATTAAATAGAGGATTTTTTATATTTCTTTCACGGTGGAGTTTGTTTTCCTTCCAAGGCGAACTTTGAAAATCGATGAAGAGGCGTTTTTCACCTTGTATGTAATTGTTTGCGGTTTGTAATTAGGATCTTCCTTCACACCAATACGAGTTCTTGAGTAGACCTTGAACAAAATTTGATTGTTGTTCCCGCCGTTGACTATTTTTGGCCCTTCCTTTGTAGATGGTCTTTTAATTTCCACTATATCGCAAGCACATGGCGGCTCCCATTGGTCCTGACCTCTTTTCCCTTTGTTTTTTTTCCTCTCCATTCGAATCGTTAATTGATTTCCGATAACTTCCGCAGCTATTTCTTGAAACGATTTCGGGGGCAGCGTTTCCACTCCATTGCAATCTACACAAAACCAAGGGGATAATTTAACAATTACGAGAGTAGTTACACCTCAAGCACTTGATTAAGGTACGTCAACTCTTCATTATTATCATGCGATTATTTAAATAAATTATGTAGCACTTTTCTAGGCAGGCCATTTTTACCGAAAATATCCAATGCCGAACTAAAAATGGGATTAGTAAATTTTAGAAAATTCCACGCGAGCTTTATCGAAATTGTCTTGAAATTCAAAAATGTCCGCGCCTCGGTTTTAATTAGATTTTCGAACTGGAGAGGATTAATTTTTGTAAACTATCTACATAATTTTCGTACAGAGCGATATGAATTTTAACAGTACAAGAGAACGTTTAATCAAATTATATCGCATTTTCTTTATCGGAAATACATAATGTTGAATGAAAAAAGGGTTTGATGAATTTAACAAAATTCAGGATGAGCTATAATCAGATTATCTTGAAATTCGGAAAATTTCCGGCGTTTCGTTTTTAATTAAATTCGCGAACTGAAGAAGATTAATTTTTGTAAACTATCTACATAATTTTCGGATCGAGTGATATGAATTTTAACAGTACAAGAGAACGTTTAATCAAATTATATCGCATTTTCTTTATCAGAAATACAAAATGTTGAATGAAAAAAGGGTTTGATGAATTTAACAAAATTCAGGATGAGCTATAATCAGATTATCTAGAAATTCGGAAAATTTCCGGCGTTTCGTTTTTAATTAAATTCGCGAACTGAAGAAGATTAATTTTTGTAAACTATCTACATAATTTTCGGATCGAGTGATATGAATTTCAACCGTACAAGAGAATGTTTAAATAAATTCTACGGCACTTTCTTTATCGAAAATACAAAATGTAGAACAAAAAGAGGTGAATTTAACAAAATCCCGAGCGAGCTGTAATCAGATTATCCTGAAATTCGAAAAATGTCCGGCGTTTCGTTTTTAATTAGATCCGCGAGCTGGAGGGGATTAATTTTTTAAATCCATCTACATGACGTCCGGATTGAGCGACATGAATTTCAAAATCTGTCGATATCTCCTTGTAATTTTGCACTTGACCTCTGGAAAAAGCTCGCGTGTGATAAAAGCCGACTCGAAATTGGTTTAGCGGTGCGTCCTTTGTTGTACATCTAGTATCCGTTTGCCAGAGAGAAAAGAATGGCCGATCAATTTATAAATCTTCAGCAAATGAATAGAAAATGCATAAAACATCGGCTGGCCTCGATTCTGTGAAAGCGGATTTATAAGGCGGGATGAGCTTTTTAATTGGAAAATTAGACAACGAAATAAAGCACGCAAAACAGAATCCTGATTACGTAATGGTCCTTTTAACTCCCATGAAATATTGAAGATTTTTTTCAAAGCAAACCCTACGAGATGAAGCTCAATAAAATGGATGATTATAAATAAAGGATAGGGTACGAAATAGTATTTCAATTAAGGAGATAATTAACATTAATTTCTAATGAAAAATCTAAATATATATAATACCTCAAAAGTTGATATGAAGAGTCGTAAAAAAAAGTAAAAATCAATAAATTCCAAGTGGTTAAATATAAAATTGTGGTTAATGGTGGTTAAATATAAAATTGTGGTTAATAGTGGTTAAATATAAAATTGCGATTAATAGTGGTTAAATAAAGTCCCAATCGTGGTGAGAAACACTTGCGAGAGATTTTTCCATAAAGTGGCGAAAATTGGGGCAAGTGCGTTAACCGCTAATGGAAAGATTTCCATTTTGCTTACTCTGGGGATTCATGTTAATTCCCTCTATTTCTTTCGGGGAGCCTCGGATTCAGAAAAGTTCCTCGAATTAATTCCGCCGTGAATAATTCATGAGGTTATTGAAGGGCCATCCATCTCGCTCCGTACTTATCAGCCACTTGAATCAAAGAGCGGATTATCTCGTAATTCGGTATATATAGACCGGTAATACTTCCAAGTTAATATACTTTACATTTATATACTTTACGTAGGGCGGTAAAAGTTCTCACAGAAAATCATCGGAAATTTAGATCAATTTATCCCGCTACTTGATGTCACTAACATCCGAACTGAAGGCAGTTAAATATCATCTACCCGTTGTCATCACTGATTATTGCAAAACTCGGATTTCTATTCTGGAATTTACGGAAATAAGGAAATGCCGCGGAATAGTATTTACTCATTTTTCCTATAAACTTACGCGCGCACAAAATGCATATTAAAATAAGTATGTGTATCGATAATGATACTAAATGATGAATGCATTTAAATGGATGCCCAAAAAAGGAGTTTGTTTAAATATAAAATAATAAGACCGCAACAGAATCCCAGCGTTTTATTCGGCCTTAAGATCTAAACATTATAAGTGTTGTTTACCACTACTTACAAGACGAATTGTGGAATTACAATTTTTCAGCTTCATAAAAACATTCTGAATATTTAAATATCTTATATACATGATAGCAGGAAATTAAGTTAAAAAGAAAGAACATTCTCGACGAGGAAATAATCCTGTAACTTTTTTCCATGGTTTATTCAGGTTGGAACCGAACGTGCATGCACGTCGAGAAATGCGCTCTTCTATTGATTATTGGGCGAATGTATGTACAGAGTCTCATTAATGCAGTCCCATTTCCGCTTCCGGTACACAGGGAAAATAATTTCCCCTCTAGACGTTTCAATTCGTGGCTTAGTTTAAGCTTGTGTAAACGTACAATTCGAGGATTCAGGGGAGCGCCGTTACTTCGCCTCGGCTGCACATAACCCACTCGTTTACCTCGTCTCGATAGTACATATGTATTCCCAGTTTAATTGCAAATATGTATCCAGCGCTTAAACCAAAGCTGACCAAAGTTTTGATCGATCACCCGAATCTCTCTCTCGTCGCCATTTTCGCCGTTTAATAGGGAGTACCTAGATGAGGGGCGACTTTCCTGGCTGCCGGAAATCGAAACAACACCAACGCCATCTTGAAGCCGCAATATCACTTACTGTATCGCTGCGTTACTATTTGCAGCGAAACGGTTTGATTGGCTGAAAATGGATAGCATTGTTTAAGATGCTTCCAACACAGAGATGATTTGGGAGATTGCTTACAGGCAGAATCGCGCGATCGCATCCTGTGCTGTCCTCTGGTTTCGTACGTTAGCTTTCCCCATTTTTTTGCCCCCAAGGGCGGCGCAACGAATTTCTGATAGGAGCTCGTCGCCGTTGGCGGCTCACGTACTCGTGATGGTAATACCATGCGGCAGTTGACGGTGGTGGCTTACCTTCGCTTACCGATACTGCTCGCTTTTGATGGTAAGGGAAGAACACTCGTGACGCTCCATTTGACTTTATCTACTTATCTACTACTATTAAGTACATTGTTGCCTCGAAGTCGACGTGATGCGGAGCTTTGGGGCACGCGTCGGTGTCGCGTACGGAACTCTCGTGCAGCGAATCTGTGTGAGTGCGATAGCTCCTAGAAATCTTCGCGCGTCCCAACCGGCCAAGTGCCAAGCTACGGGTCGAGACGTTGAGTATGTGTGCATTCGGCGCTACACTCGCCAAGTATGCGTGAGACTCGAAAAATGCGAAAAATCCTCCCGAGGCTTACCTAACTGCGGACATAAGCCGAGTCACTTCGCGCATGACTATTACATTTACCTAATAGCGTTGTCGAGCGTTTTTAGGCGTTTTGGAACGTCTTCGAAAGTTTTCGAGCGTTATTGACCGTTATCGAGCGCTTTCGAGCGTTTCTCGATTATTTTCAGAGCGGTTTCGAGCGTTTTCAAGCGTTATCGAGCGTTTTTCGACCGTTTTTTAACGTTTTCGAGAGTATCTCGATTATTTTCAGAGCGGTTTCGAGCGTTTTCGAGCGTTTCAAGAGCGTTTTTGAGCGTTACCGAGCGTTTTAGAACCAGCAGCGAAAAATAAACGTTTAAGAAATTGAAATGTTTAATAATATTAACAAAAGCGCAACATTTCCCTCGGTGGAATGAAAGGTTGTAATTAAAGTTGTACAGCTCGTCCCTGATTTGCATTTTACGCAGGATTTGGTTCCATCTTCCAAGGCCTTGGTGCACGAAATTCGAGGTCGATGCTGTGCTTCCTCTCGCCGTATTCACATCTCTTTCTAATCCTTAAGAGGAAAATATTAGGATTCTCTTCTCTCTCTATAAGTGGTTTGTCCTTCTTATCTTTATTTTCGTCGTCGCCGACATTTCCAGGAGTCGGCGCGTCTATCACGAATTCCGGAAAAGTCGTAACAGTTCTATAGTCAGTTCCGCCTTCCTCTGGCGGAATTTGTGCGGATTCAGCTTTTTGAAAAATGACGTTATCCTTGAACTGAATTGGACCGTTACTCCCACGTCGATTTTGTTTTCCTAGGTGGTTATCGTCGCAATCGCAAGGAGGGTTCCACTCGTTATCTACGGGAACTTTCTCGATTCTCATCACCATGTAATTGTCGTTGATAATGGCCTCGATCTCTTTATACGGCGTGCCTTTAGTGAGAATTTCGGAAACGACTTTGCTGTTCGAGTTTTCGCAGGATTTAGGACTCTTGGATGGGATTCCTTCCGATGTGGGCAAATTGGAGCACACGCATCCTTCGGGGACTACGCTAGTCATGGTATGGGTACGGATGGATGGAACTGTAAAGTCAAGAAAATAACTAATACTGTATTATTCGTTCTCCTGGGAACTTTAAAACAAGGATAATAAATATATATAATTTTAGCTGCAAAGTGCTACCAAATTTACAATGGCAATTAATACATCTTAATATTTCAAAAGGAATTAAACAGTTAGATTTAACGTACATTGAAAACTTGAATCTTGATCAGAAGAAATTATGTATATACAATAATGTCCGATAGAAAAATTAAACGGTTACTTTCCTGATCGTCTGAATGATTTATCTTTGCTTTGAAACTTAATTCTGTAAAGTCGATGGGAAATTTTAGTGATGATTTCGCAAAATGGGTTAATTTTGACAACTGTCGGATAGTGTGCCTAAAAATATGTCAGATGAAAAAGAAAACATAAGAAGAGCGTCTTTAGTTTATGTACGTTAAGCATCCTCAAGATTTTTTTTAAAAGGATTTCTACACCGAATTATTAATCTCATTGTTTTTTTTTTCTGTTCAATTACTTAAAAATGTCAAGGCTCTCTAGGAATGCATACAGGGAGTTTCTTAATCTACCGATAAGCTTAAATAAATTATTATTCAATATTATCTAAATCTTTATTAATAATTACTGAGTAGGAAATATGTACAATAACGTCGACACGTTTAAAGCCACTACGAAAGAGCCTGGCCAAGTCAGCGATTGGATAGTGACAGAATGGATTCTATCTTATCAGCAACAGAAAATGGTATCAGTAACAAAAATAGGACTTTACAATTATGCACATGTAAAGAGAAATTAAGATTCATACGTGACAAGTCCTTGAGTTTCCCTCGATCAGACGATTGACGAAGCCGAAGGGTTGGGACTGGTGTCTGGTTCTTTTTTTGTGACTTGAGAATAGGTACGAGTGGACACAGGTGATTCCTCTGCAACATTTAGAAAAGATTCAGTGCTTATATCGGGTACACTTGTCTTCTTTCGAGGAAAAGGTATGGTTTTGGGACTTTTTCCCTCGTACTTGACAGGAGGTAGAATATTCATTCAGTTTATTCTTGACGGGTAGTATTGGATACCCCAAGGATGTACCAATGTCGTTACGTCAGACTTGCTGGACGTTGACTTACCGATATCCATCTTCAGTTCAGACATCATGTTTGCGAAAGGGTCCTGGCTTGTACTACTCGGTGCATCTTTTCGCAGGTTCAAAGTCCTCGCTCTCTCTTGATTAATATTCTTCACACTTGCAGTCATTATGTTTCGCGTCTTGTTGGTAACCATTATCTCATTCTGCAATCGTATGAAACAGATGTAATTAGGCATTTACTTAAAAAGTTTAATGACTTAAATTTACCTTCAGTAAGAACTCGTTCTCTGGTTTGGTGATGTCTTTGCATACCGTATTTAATATATCAGTTTTCCATACATTTTGGTTTTTGAACGCTGCTGTTTTATCGTGTTCCATTTGCGAGCTAATTTCACGTTCAGGTTTGTTCCCTTGCAAGCGTTCATTTGCACTTACTTGTTTTCGAGCAAGTATTTTAGCTCGCATCTCTTGTACTTGTTTCTCAAGTTCATAAACTTCACGGTCGGTTTCATTTACCAGCGGAATTAAAGAAGCGAGGTGTCGCTCTGCTGCCCTCTCTATGGCGGTCACAGATTCAACTCCGGACATATTTGAAATATCCGGTCTGAAAGAACAAACATCTTATGAATACGTTTGAAATGAGAAAACTAGATGTCTGAGAAACAATATTTACTTAAGCGATTCAATGATTTTGTCAAAAGCATTGGGTTCTTGCGTTGATTCTCGCCGTGGTATAGGTTTGTAATCAGAGCCGTCGTGTCGAGAGGCATCAGCACCCAAATTATTTATTTTCAAAGGTATTGGCTCAAATACCCTAAAAAATATTATTCATTAACTTAACTGAACATTCTTATATACATTATTAAGAGGTCATTCTACTATATAACTTTGAAAAAAGTCAGAGATTCTTTTACTAACAAATTTTCTTTTAATTATTACCGCACTTTTTTGGATTATTTAAGAATAGCTTAATAAACACCAAAAAGATTTACTTCGTTACATATTTACTGAATCAAAAATTCTAAAAATAACTTAATTTTTCGTCATCAAATTGGAATGACTTCTTAAATAGTCTCGTAATTATGGTAAGAAATAATATTACAAACCCCTTTTTATGCCGCAGGAACACGTGCCTATATTTATGCGTGCCTTTCTTGTTCGAAACTGAGGAATTTAGAAAGCACGCAACAAAGAGTTCCTCATTAGAGTTGTTGCCATTAGAAAAATGTAACGCAAATTGTTTATGTAAAATTCGGTCCCTTAACGTAGGCACTAGAGATGCATTTTGCCTAAATCGAAACCACCCGACGACTCGTTTGCTTTTGTCACGGGTGATGTCTTTAAGTGTATCCTCTTTCACTTTACCAGTAGAATCTTGTATCAAGTCCACAATTGGGCAGGCAACAACGGAGTCGATATCTTAAAGAATAAATTCGTAAACAGATTATTATGACACTTTAACATCGATAAACATTGATAATAGCATCGTAGTTCAGTAAAAAATCAAAGGTTTTCTCCAGATTTTACTTAAAGATAAAACACTCAACTAACGATGCAATGTACGTTACAATAATCCTATTTCTGAATCATTCTACAAAATTAAACTGCACCAATCAAGTTAAACTTAAAGATACGTACCGATGTGTATTCTAACATGTTCGACTTGCTTGTCGGAGTCAGTGAACTTTTTAGTAACGAACACGAGTATTTCCCCCAAAAGGAAACCCATCTAAAAGACAAAGCGAATTAGCGTCCTACAATTATCAAACGCTACTTAATTCTGCAGGAATTAAGGTGTTGCCAAGAATACATAACCTCAACGGATACATTTAATCCAGTAGTCATGCGTTTAGAAGTACTCTTATTTGGAAGAAATGCACGAAAGTTATTCACCTGATCTCCGACACTTCTTGCATTTTCGTAAAGAAGGAGGGACAGGGCGACGCCAGAAATTGTGACAACTAAACGGCTGTCCGCCATCTTGATGGTACATCTATTTAAAAATGGTCTACTTTTGCCTCCATATGCACCTCTGTCAAGAAGAGCCAATGAGAAGCCTAGCAAAAACATAATACCACAGCATAGGCATGATGACCAACTCTTTCATGGGGAAAAGTCAACCAGAAAATACAGAAAAAAGTCACTGAAATTTGAAGAAAAAAATAGGTTGGGTCATTTAGTGTTTCTCAAGGTCTTTAACAATATTACCAGATATTACCTGAACATGAGTTAGTTTTTGGCCGGGATGGAAAGACGCTTCATTCTGTTCTGCCATTCATCTGCCGCTGTAGAGCGCCTTTCTGATTGGTTGATTCCGATGTATCCTGCTCTCCCATTGGTCGATGTCGTATAACCGATGAATATATGAACTATACGGACCTGCGCAGAATGAGTTTATTCTCTCTCTTCCTTAGTTCCGAGAGAGACATGCGCGATAATATAATTCAAATTTAATCCTTCTAGTACTTCCATTTATGGTATTCACGTTAATGTTACTACACTCTTAACAAATGGTTCGCATTTAATGGTAGCTTTTTTTAGGCACATACCTTAGAAACTATGATTTAAACAGTAAACCTTATAAACTGTTTCGACAAGTCGAAGAATAAAGGAAAATTACAAAAATATACAATCGCTTAAAAATGAAGGAAATGGTCATACAAAATTATGCAATTGTTCTACCAAGTACAGTTCATTAAGATGTTATGAAAGGTCATTCTTTATACACCAAAACGTGAAAATATTTATAAAGCTTTTCTCCGAACTGAGAAACATAACACGGAATTATGGAGGTCCATTTTTTTTTTGCTTCTTGTCCGAGACAAATACAAAATTATTTATCGAGAAATGAAATTTTACGAGTTTCAAGACTTTCATTCCTCCATCACGTGTTAATGTTTCAAATGATTCGGTGCGTTCAATTTGGATGAAAAGTTTAATAAATATTTCGACGTTTTGATATATATATATGTATATAGAATGACCCTTTCATAACATTTTAAAAATGGTACCGCGAGAGTTTAGCGTATATACATTGGAAATAATTGCAGGATTAATTCATTACATGCAGTTTTGCTTCTCGTTTGACGGAGGAACAAGAGGGGTAAGGGATAATTCATAGCTAGTTGTATGTACGCAGGTAAATCCAATATGGCGGAGTCGCCATCACTGGTACGCACTTATGCTACATAAAATTAGTAGATACTGAAATAATACGTACCAGCTGGCACGTAAGACACGTACCGCTAAGCATGCCCTCGGGATGTGCATGCTGCATACGTTAACGTGCAATTTTAAATCCCAAATGCAGTGCAAGACTTCGCGTGTTGTCTCTGAATTACACCCTCTGTTATTTATATGGATTGCAATCGTGAACTCGACACAGAAGAGGGGCGCTTCAAGCTCTAACGAGAATGGCGAATTAAAATCGATTTTCACCACGTGCTAATTGTTTAAAGAGATTTTAAGATTTTAAAATTATCTTTGTAATTAACTATATCGAGCAGGGAGAAATTATTAGAATTAAATAGTGCTATTCTGCTGCCACGTCTTTTTTCTTCATTCGTGGGAAGCGATTTAAATAATATATTCGTATATAATACGAATACGAATGACCATCTCGTATTAAAAAATATAATTAACAGTTAAACAAATGAACAGACCGTTAATTCGTAATAAAAATTATCGCGCTTTGTATGCAATTTTTGGTCTCGCTCTTCTTAATGTAATTTACGGGGCGATATTTAAATAATATATACATATTTAAATAATATATTCATATATAATACAAATACAAATGACCATCTCGTATTAAAAAATATAATTAACAGTTGAACGAATGATCAGACCGTTAATTCGTAATAAAGATGATCGCACTTTTCGGTCACGGTCTTCTTAATGAAATTTACGATGAAGTATCTAGGAACTTCGCAGGACTTCCATACATTAAGATACGATAAAAAGAAATCCCTCCGAGCACTGAGGACTAGCTTGTGCTTTTAAGATGTAATTAACAGTTATAACCGACCAGATGGAGCCAACACTAATTAGATGTGCAAAGAGGAGCAGAGAAGCATTTGAGTCATGTTCGACGAAATTAATTTGGCGACAGCTGCACACTTGGCAGTGCACCGCATAAATCTTTGAAAGTTAGACTCCCCGAGTCGGCCGAGATGGGAATTACATTGAATCGTCATTCCATTGAAGTCTGATTATTACACCAGAATCCAAGACTTCATTAGAATCTCGGTTTTCACCTCACGGGAAAGTCGGTGTAAAATCCGCGGACTGTTGTCCATTGCTTCGGGAAATAAAGCCGAGAAACTTTCATCGTAATTGTTCCCTAGGGGCGTTAATTACGAAAATGGTCTGACTAAAAATATATGTATGAGGTAATTTATTATATATTTTTCGTTATATCGAATTAAATTACGGTATATAATAACCGGAATTCAGTTTTCTAACGAGAATGAAAGAATAGACCATTTCTGTAATTATCGGAATTATTGTTAAATTGTAAACCACATGGTTTTGCGAAAATCTAGTTACACTTTTACTTGTCTTTAAACAAACGCTTTACTCCAATTTGCATTTTTATATAATCTTTGCGTTTCATTATTACTACACTACGGTTCAGATATTTGTATTAACATGTTAAGAAGAAATAATGTTATTACCATTATCTTGTTTACTTTGGAGTATAAAAATAGTGTTTAGGGGGTTGTATAAAGGATGTTAATGTATGCGTTAATTGTTCTTAGGGCGGCATGAAGTCGTCGAAGAAAACGCTTTTTTGCGGTGGCGTTTGAAAAAGTGCAGGATGCCGTTCAAGGTTATTATTTTTAACAAGTGGACATTTTTATACACACAAAGAAAGTAAGAAGAACCGATGGCCTCTTCTTGCACTTCTGGTAAGAGTCCGCCGGATCGGAATCGAGTTTCCGGCCCAGAAAGGCGATTATTAAATCTTCTAGTAGAGAGAAATTAATCGAAAAATATAATTTCCATTATTTAATACCCATTTATTGGTAGGATAATATGCTAACAGTCTTTTGGTACTTACATTTCGGGATGGCGAATGGATTTTCTTTCGGTGAATCTTCCCTTTTCTGGTTGCATCGTTTCCTGCTTAATAAAATAATTGTATTGAATAATCGTGAGAAAATATGGCGGCGCTACATTTTTAATTATCAATCTAGTATTAATTTTGCAGAAAAGTGGCGGAGAAAATGGGAACTGTTTCCTGTTGGTCAGTAATTTGTATCTGATAAATTCGAGCTCCCGGCTTCTGCGATTTTGGGGATTTCAATGCCGGCAATTAATCAAAACGCAGGTTTGCAGAGAAATGTCGGAGCCAATCGAATCGTAATATTTACAAAATGTACGATATTCGTTAAATATATAGAAAATNCAGTTCGAGCTATCTCGGCTTCTGCGATTTTGGGGATTTCAATGCCGACCATTAATCAAAACGCAGGTTTGCAGAGAAATGCCGGAGCCAATCGAATTGAAATATTTACAAAATGTACGATATTCGTTAAATATATAGAAAATATAGGAGAAATATTTTCTGCTACTAGGGTGCAATTCGAGCTATCTCGGCTTCTGCGATTTTGGGGATTTCAATGCCGGCCATTAATCAAAACGCAGGTTTGTAGAGAAATGCCGGAGTCAATTGAATTGAAATATTAACAAAATGTACGATATTCGTTAAATATATAGAAAATATAGGAGAAATATTTTCTGCTACTAGGGTGCAGTTCGAGCTATCTCGGCTTCTGCGATTTTGGGGATTTCAATGCCGACCATTAATCAAAACGCAGGTTTGCAGAGAAATGCCGGAGCCAATCGAATTGAAATATTTACAAAATGTACAATAATCGTTAAAAATATAGGAAATATAGGAGAAATATTTTCTGCTACCAGGGTTCAATTCGAGCTATCTCGGCTTCTGCGATTTTGGGGATTTCAATGCCGGCCATTAATCAAAACGCAGGTTTGCAGAGAAATGGCGGAGCCAATCGAAGAATCATTTGCGTCCGGCGTACTCTAATTTGTAGGTGATAAATGCGACGCCTCGAGGAGACCTCCGTCGATCGATTTCTGTAATTCTCCTCGAGGTGCATTCCGTGGAACGATCGATTGGATCGGATCGGTTCGTGGACAATAATGAGCTTGGGGCTCACTAAGCGAAGCGGCTTTCAATTATTAGCGACGCGGTTACAAGGCTTCAGGGCGGCTTCCTTTGAGCCGGGATTTACACAAAGATGAAGAAACTTTTAACCCTTGTTGTCGCTCCGCAGACTCTTCGAGGGAAATTCACTGCCCGGGCATGATATTCATCGATTACAAGTCAAATCAGGACTTTCTACCGTGTTCGCAGAAATATGGATGAATCCACGAGAGAAATTCCAATTTGGTTCAATGTCGATCGGATAAGTTCCTCGGTTCAATTGGTTTGCACAATTTTCACAGATGATTGATCAAGTGATAACTTTCTTCCCCACTTGCGAGAACATGAGGGAATCGATGATGCATGATCATCGGGATTTTATTTTATTTTATGGCAGGGGAATTTAAATTCATTGGTGATCTTCTTTGATCGATTTCTGAAGCCATCGTTGAAGAGCCTGGACGATTGGGTAAATCCCGGAATTTTCTACGTTTGCGAAAACATCGCGGAATCGATGAATCTCATCTCATCGGTTTTCTGTTATTCAGTCGATGCGTCTAATTAATTATTCGCAAGTTCTCTTTCACTGATCGATTTTCAAGACTGTGGTTGATAAACCATTTTATTGACTTCATATTTGAGATG
The DNA here is from genome assembly GCF_000612105.2 of Orussus abietinus. Lineage (NCBI taxonomy): Eukaryota > Metazoa > Arthropoda > Insecta > Hymenoptera > Orussidae > Orussus > Orussus abietinus. Next base: position 245,112 of record NW_019394351.1, on the reverse strand, counting down.
CAGAAAAACAAATGGAACTCTTGGGAGACCGTCGACTTTTACGTTTTTCTACGTGAAACTTCATTTCTGAGGTGTGGAAGAATCTATGTAAATTTCCATCGATTTCGGTCAGGGTGTAAGAATGTATGCAAATTTTCATCGACTTTGATCAGAGTGTAATTCAAAAACCGTTTAAATCTCCTCCTCGAGTTCCAAGGAACCACGTGGAACTCCTAGAAGACCATCGACTTTTACGTATTTCTACGTGAAACTTCATTTCTAAGGTGTGTAAAAATCTATATAAATTTCCATCAATTTTGATCAGGGTGTAAAAATATCTATAAATTACCATCGATTTTGATCAGTGTGTAAAAAAATCTGTAAATTTTCATCGATTTTGATCAGAGTGTAATCCAAATCCGTTTAAATCTCCTCCTCGAGTTCGAAAGAACCACGTGGAGGTCCCAGAAGACCGTCGACTTTTACGTATTTCTACGTGTAACTTCATTTCTAAGGTGTGTAAAAATCTATATAAATTTCCATCGATTTTGATCAGGGTGTAAAAATATCTATAAATTACCATCGATTTTGATCAGTGTGTAAAAAAATCTGTAAATTTTCCTCGATTTTGATCAGTGTGTAATCCAAAAACCGTTTAAATCTCCTCCTCGAGTTCGAAAGAACCACGTGGAGGTCCCAGAAGACCGTCGACTTTTACGTATTTCTACGTGAAACTTCATTTCCAAGGTGTGTAAGAATGTATGTAAATTTTCATCGATTTTTATCAGCGTGTAAAAAAATCTGTAAATTTTCCTCGATTTTGATCAGAGTGTAATCCAAAAACCGTTTAAATCTCCTCCCCGAGTTCGAAAGAACCACGTGGAGGTCCCAGAAGACCGTCGACTTGGCGGCGGAGAAACTCCGATTCATCGTCGGCAAGTTCCCTTTTCCGAATCGATTTTCGTAATCGTCGCCTGGGAGCGATCGATTGAATCGGATCGGTCCGTGAGCGGTAATGAGGTTTCGGCTCGCTACGCGGGGCGGTGTTCAATTATTAGTGACGCACTTACGAGCGGTCGGACGGCGTCCTTTGAGCCGAAGCGTCGGTTTGCGACGCTCCGCGGCGCGTGTCGACGCCGGCAGACGGCGACGACGCTTTTCGCTTAGCTTATTGGGCAAACAACCGAGCCGCTTGTATCAAAATATACTGTACGCTGAAAAAGCGTAACGGAAGACACGTGGGGGCAGGCCTAATGCAAAAGCGCTTCACGGTTTCTTACGTGGCACCGACTTCGGGCTTATCCGCTCTTAATTCCCCGACCCGATCCGATTGGCCGATCATCGGCGAAAGATCGGTCAAATTAAAGATCCGCTCGGTCGGAACGGAATTTTTTTTCACTACTTTTTACAACTACGACTCTTAGAGGTGGCGACCGCAACGCAGGACGCCATTGGGCGTTCCCAGGATCCTAGGGACGAGTGAACATGGAATAACGACGTTCAAGTCACTTGAACACTGATATACGTGTTTTATAAAGAATTTTATGCTGCACATTTTGTATTTTTTTGTTTGTTTATGGAAGCGAAACATCTTAGGGACGAGTGAACATGGAATAACGACGTTAAAGTTACTTGAACACTAATATACGTATATTGTATGTATAATTTTTTAGATCCTGGGAACGAGTGAATTTGGAATAACCGCGTTCAAGATACTTGAACACTGATATACGTTTTTTATAAAGAATCTCATGCTGAACATTACATATTTCGTAATTGAAATGCGAGATCCAGAAGACGCAACGAAATGTTCATAAAATTCAATTGAAAAACGTTGAAATCTATTTCCTCAATTTAGGAAAGAGAGACTGTAGCATTGCATCGCTCTGAATATCCCAGCGAAATCATTAATAAAAAAGGAACCACGGTAAAATCGTTACGATCCGACATAAATGTCATATGTGGGTAAAAACATTACAAATTGACAGAAACGTTGCCTAGAATCCCTCCGTAGAATTCCGAATTGTCCTCCATAAAGTTCATGGAGAAAATGCCGACTATATTTCTTTTTCTATTCCAAAAAGATACCGGCTTTGCATCGCCCTGTATACCCCGGGAGTCCCCGTGAAGTCGCTCATAAGAAAGGAAGAAACGCTCGATGCGCTCCTAACGGTAATCCCGGGAGGCTAATGGCTTTCGGAAATTTTCAATCGGAGCGCCGATTAAGACCTATCATTCGGCGTAACAGTTTTTACGGGCCAGCTCTCCGATTACGGCTCACTGCCCGGGACCATAATGGAGGATTCTAGGAATATTTCACCTCTATTCCGGCGGCGGGGTCGAAGCGACGGCGCGTCTTTTCTCGATCGCAAGACTAAGCGGGTTACTAAACCAAGACCGCTTTGCACGGTCCAGTACGTGGGGCATTAGCATCGCTAGGAGCTAAATCCAAGACGGGGACCCTCTCGTCAAGTGTGCTCCTCATTTTCACCGTAGTTGTCGCGAGTCGCCTCCTGCCCAGTTCCGGAGAATGTTCCGGCAATTATTTCCCTTTTATCGCCGCAGGCCGCGTTGCATGGGGCCGCCATCTGTAATTTTGCAGAATTACTAAATAACAAAGTGGCCACGGCGCAAGACTTCTAACCGGTTAAAATGAAGCCTAACCCCCTCAAATCGGTCGCGATTCCTTTTAAGACGATTTTTTCAAGGGTATTGGATCAAACCGTCCAAAACTGTGGTATATATTTATGAGAAGTCAAATCGTTGGTGGAAGTATTCCCCGAGTTGGGTGTACCGATTCGTTTCCAATTTCACCACGTGAACGTGGTGGCGCTAAAGTAGGTCCTGAAACTGACGAAATTTCATTTTTCGTCAAAAATGTATTTATTTATCATGGACTAGATCGAAGATGGCGTGGCCCGTGCACGTTTTCGATGTTTTACGCTTCTTGGAGGCTTGGAATAGAAAATGAAGAGTTTCAGGACCTAGCCCGAACAATTTAGAAAACCGTAGAAATGGAATATTACGGAGGCAGATGGGAAATTATGGAAAATACTTTCGCCAACGATAGCAAGATATTGATACGATTCGGTATATTCAGTTCGGAGAAACGTTTCATGAAAGATTGGCTCCTTGACGTCCCCTTAAAAATCCCATAAATGTCTCGCTATTGCCATATAGTTCTTACCGTCTCCGTCGACGTCGCCACCGTCGCCAGGCAATGGCGTCGCTCGGGAATAATTTCACCGTCTGGACATTTCCATGAAATTTTCATCTTGGTCGTCGTTGTTAACACGCAGTTTCACGTGAACGCCGCCATCAGTTCTACAAGAAATTGAATGTTTCAGGATTTATGCATTATTTAGGGGGAATATGCGATGTTCCGCCGCATTTGTGAGCCTAGGACCTATTACGTAGCATTTGCTGAATATCGTGCGATATCAGGGGCCATTAGAGAACATTCTCGGAATATTGCGTGCCGTCAGAGTTGCAGCATCGAGGCGACGGAGTGTCTCCCCTTAATCGTAGGATGCAGCAGGTTACTAAACCAAAAGTGCTCTGCAAGGCCTACTACGTGATGCATTAGCATCGCCGGACGCTAAATACAAGATGAGGACACTCCTGCCAAGTGTGCTCGCCGTTGTCATCATCCTTGTCGTCGCCGTTGTAATAAGTCTCCAAAGCCGCGCCAAGTATCAGCCGACATTACCGAAGGGAATATTCCGCACACCTCAAGTACATCCTGTTAAAGCAATACGAAGAGTCACTCTATACATGAAAACATCCAAACATTTATCAGGAAACTCGGTAGAGTTTCGCGCCAAATATCACTTACAGATACGTTGTATGCAACTTTTCTTCAAACTGGGTGCACCGAATCATTTGTAACTTCAGAACGTGCTTATGGAGGCCCTAGGGAAGAAAATGATGCTCGTGAAATTCCATTTTTGGAAAAAAATGTTATTTGTAAAACAGAAAATAATATTGCCGTTGTTATAAGTCTCCAAATCTGCGCCTAGTATCAGCCGACATTACTGAAGGGAATTGTCCGAAATAACTCGGGATTCGTCCGAAAACCGGCGCCCTTGGTTCCCTCGGAGTCCGCGAGATGGCGCCACGGGCGTCGAATCTCGCATTCCTGCACCGAAAAGTCGAAATTCCGATCCGACACCTTTGGCGCCCTCGTGCGGCCGCCGCGGCAATCAGCTGCCCCGAAACCTGGAAGAATCCCCTCGATTAACCTCCCTTCGCATTAGCGTCGCGGCCGCTAAATACGAGTCGAGGCCGCTCCTATCGAGCGCGCCATCGTCCCGCGCCTTGGTCGTTGCATCCTCGCAGGTTAGGTCGCCGCGGCATAATGGGCGCGCATGCGCCGCGGCGCGTTACCTGCCTCTGGTTGGGTCGGCGCGCGGTGACTCGCCGCCCGGCGCGCACCACCCCCTCTCTTCCGTCCTTGCCCGCCCCGCTTTCGCCGCTATCGCGTAGTCGCTCTCCCTCGCGCGCGTTCTGACCTGCTCGCGCTGTCCCTCTCCCTCGCGCGCGTACTAACCTGCTCGCGCCGTCGCTCTCCCTCGCGTGCGTCTGACCCGCTCGCGCTCCTCTTCGCGACTACTCGGGGCCGCTCGGCCATCATCGGCTTCCCTCGGCTCCCGCGTCCCCCTCCCCGCTCACCGCGTCTCGCGCATGGTACGTATAATTTTCTGGAGGCCTCTCTTCCTTCGCGCTCCTTGGTGGTCGCGCATGCGCCCCTCTCGCTCGGTCGTATGGCGGCGCGGATGAAGGGAAGCGGCGCCCTTTGAAGTCCAGTTGGGAGCCAATTACACGAGTCACACAGGGCCGCATCGCCTCGCGCGCGCACCGAAAATATTACGCGCCCGCCGCGCCGATCGATTCGCCCTAACGAGTGCGAACGCCCGATCGAGCTCGAAACTATCGATTAACCGAGTTTCCACGAAGTCGCGTTTACGTCGCGATCGGGAATCGCGATTCCGAGGGATCGAGATAGGGGTTTCCTTTTTATCGAATGAGATCCGATAAGAGTCTCTGGGAGATTTTCGACCTCTTGGAAAAGTATTTGAAGGAATGGAAATATGTTTATTCTTTTTTTATTAATGAAAAGCGATGTTTTAAATATTTTATTGGATTTCTTAGTTTTGGACTGATCTTGAAAGGTTTCACCTTAATAAAACATGTTAATTTGAAGGATTTTGTAATAAATAACACTTTTTTTTCAGCTGGAAATGTGAGGTTATGTCAAAAGACCTAGAACGAAGAGAATAATTTGTCGAGAATTATGAACTGTTATTGTTCGAAGATCATTTATATTGTAACGCAGTATTATATTTTAATGATGTGATTAATTAATTAAACTCCGCTTTGGTGCCTTTGAGGACACTTTATGTCAAGCGTTAACTATTATTCGCTATACCGAATTATAATGTATATTTTTAAGTCTTATGATAATTGTTAATATCGCCGTTGGTGAGGGGGTAATGTTAATAATCTATTTATAGGGAAATAATTTCTGTGGAGATACAGGACCACACAGTCGGTCACGACGGACTGACGCGTGTTCTTAACTGAAATTATCTCATGTTAATAACCACCGCGTGGCCCCGAAAATATTTAAAAAGGATTTCGACAGAAATATGTTGTTTCCAAAAGTATCCGTATATCGTTGAATACGTCAGCGAGCGTTTCGATTAAAGCTAGCTAATGTGAGTGGCGAAACGAGTTCTCTGACAGATACAGGGATGGACACATTTTTACAAGGAAGATACCTTTGTTATATGTAAACGTCAATTACGTGCTATAAAATGGCGTGTTTTCCTTAATTTTAGAATAACTACGAATTATTGATAATTGTAATACTCAAGATACTCACTCCACTATTTCGATGTAAACGCAGTGAAATCCTTCAAGATGTTCATCACATGTCCTGTAAAATGAAATGATTTCTCTTTTGTTATAGCGAAAGTTTAACAAGCGGGATGATGGAACATTTTTAGTCTCATTTTTGCCAATTTACGATTTTGTTGGAAAGGATTTCATTGACAAAGGAAAATAAGCCTTGAGAAATGTGTTGAGATATATTGTTCTGTAATACGAAACGATTTGTTTTTTATTATAGTGAAAGTTTGTTTAAAAAGCGGAATCATGGGATTTTCTTATGCGCACTTTTTGCCGATTTACGATTTTGTGCAAAAACGATTTTATTGCCAGAGGAAAATAAACTTTGAGAAATGCGTTGAGATATATTGTTCTGTGATATGAAACGATTTGTTTTTTTTTATTATAGTGAAAGTTTGTTTAAAAAGCGGAATCATGGGATTTTCTTATGCGCACTTTTTGCCGATTTACGATTTTGTTGGAAAGAATTTCTTTGGTAAAGGAAAATAAGCTTTGAGGATGCTCTTCGATCCGGACACTCGATTAAACTGTGTTAGGCATAGTCGAACTATTTTCACCCTCTTATTGGTGATTCTGGGCCACTTGAAGCGGAGAAAATCGGAAAATTCGTCATGGCCCCCTTTCGGTGCCGAATTCATTTAAGACTCGACCGATTCGGTCACCTTGATGGAAACTCACGTCGGTGTAAACCTAAACAAGATCTGTAATCAATAACGCTCAGAATCGGATTACGAAATAATTAAAAAAAAAAATGAAACTTCAACAATTCATTCCTGAAATTTCCTCGATTTATTCTTATCGGTGAGATTTTATACAATTAATTGAAACAAAGTAACCAGTTAGCGATACCCTTGATTTGAATTAACCCGCCATTTTTTAATTTCGTATCGATGTACAAAATGTTCTCGAAAATAAAATCCACATTTTCACGTTCGAACAACATCAGTTTTGTGTTGAAATTTCGTATATTTATTCTTATCAACGAAATGTTACTCAATTAATTGAAAGAAAGTAACCAGTTAGCGATACCCTTGATTTGAATTAACCCGCCATTTTTAAATTTCTTGTCGATGTAGGTTTGTACAAAATGTCCTCGACAACAAAAGCCACATTTTCACGAGATTTGGGTCGAAGCAATTATTCGCAGTTCCTTCTCGGTATTTAAAATATTGCCGTTTCCTCCGAAGTGGCTTTGATTGTCGAGATCCTGTAAAGTCCCTTTGTAACCAGGTGCTCGGTGTCCTCTTTAAGCCAGGGTCATTGTACACGACAAAAGTGCATTTCTGAATAAGTCACGTGCACAGCGACGCATCCTAGTATTCCAAGATCCGCTTTTATTGTCGAAAATTCAAGGTAAGGCGTAATCATCTACAAGAGAAGTCCAGATGGCGGACGACAACGTCTGCGTAAATTATGAGCGCAAGAACTTTGATATCTGCAACTGACACGCTACCCTTGGATAATAATTTCTCCTCTTTCTGATCGCGTGTATGCTTCCTCCGATGTCGGTTTGTCCACCCTTTATGGAGTTCATTAATTTAACGCTGAATTGAAATCACTTGAAGGGAAGGAAACGCTCCTAAGGAATATCGACAAATCTGGGAATTCAACATTAGAAAATTCTTCCCTGCGCGATGAGTAAAAATCTGTAAATTGTACATATTTTAACCGTTGACATGAAATAATGTCGGTTTATGTACCTTTTATGGAGTTCATTAATTTAACGCTGAATTGAAATCACTTGAAGGGGAGGAAACGCTCCTAAGGAATATCGACAAATCTGGGAATTCAACATTAGACAATTCTTCCCTACGCGATGAATAAAAATCTGTATGTGTGTGTGTGTTCGGTTTTATTCATAAATAAAAGTTACAACAATCCACGATAGATTCGACAAAAACCAATCACCTTAAACATGAAAAACACATTTTTAGATAAATGGCTCTAAGGAGTCTTACACCTAAAAATCCACTCGTTTCTCCTGCATCTGTCCGCCATATTGGAATAGGTGCAATGGTCGAAAGATGTATTCGGTTTAATTAATAAATAAAAGTTACAACAATTCACGATAAATTCAACAAAAACCAATCACCTTAAACATGAAAAACACATTTTTAGATAAATGGCTCTAAGGAGTCTTACACCTGAAAATCCATTCGTTCCTCTTGCATCCGTCCGCCATATTGGAATCGGTGCAATGGTCGAAAGATGTATTCGGTTTAATTAATAAATAAAAGTTACAACAATCCACGACAAATTCAACAAGAACCAATCACCTTAAACATGAAAAACACATTTTTAGATAAATGGCTCTAAGGAGTCTTACACCTAAAAGTCCACTAGTTTCTCTTGCATCCGTCGACCGTATCACTTGCGAAATGTCTGAAAAGTGTGCCATTATTTCCATGGCTCTCGGACTAGGTGCAATGGTCGAAAGGTGTATTCGCCGATGGTTATCTCGGAGTCGGTGTCGGGTCGGAGGAGAACGCAAAGAGAGGGCAAAGCTTCGCCTTTCGTCCCTCGCCGGGCCGGTCCTTACGCCGCGCAGCCTTATGCTCTTAGGAAGGACCACCCACCCAACCTATACTTAGCGAGGTGTCGGCAAATTGAGCTATAGATGTTCAGGATATTGCAACGGGCGACCGGCATCGTCGATACCATCCAGCGCGAGGCTATTAGCCCGAAAACCCGAGGGAAGGACTAATTCTTTACCACCTGGTCCCATTCTTCTTTTGGCTAACCCTCTTTGACCTGGCACCAGGTTTTACCTTTTTACCTTCGCCTTTCCCGAGCCGAGAGCCCCGGGCTTTCCTTCTCTCTTAATTCTCTTAATTCTCTTAATTATCCGCACTCCCGAAGTCACCCTCGGAATTTCTTAATTTGCCCACTTAGCCGGCATTTTGCTGACACCTCCGGAGACTTCAATGCCTACAGAGGGAAATTCCCCGAACCGTGGAGAGGATTTGTTATTTTTGGACACCGTCCGGGGATTTTTGACACTCTCGGGTGACGAAAATTGGGAACTCGTTAATTGGCCCTTGATTTTATCTCAGGAGGACATTTAACAGCTTCTTCGACTTGGAAATTAGCTGTTGTCAATTTTTAATGGAATATTTTCATTGTCCAGGGATTTATTTGAGAGATTGAAAGAAAATAACCGAGGAGGAAATTTCAAAGTCAGATCTTTGATTTTGGGGATTTTTATTAATTTCATTCGGAATTTATGTTGTCTAAATACATATAAATACTTTTAATTATTTATGAATTTCTTTGAGAATTGAGGGAATACTTTTGTAGAGGAAATATGAGGATCCGGTGATTGCTTTATAAGTTTTTTTATTTCAATGCATTTTATTTAACCGCATTTCAAGGTACGCTGTTTTATGCAGCGGGAGGTAACAAACATTTAACTATTTAATTACTAGAATGTGCACAAAAAGGAAGGAAATCTCCATTGTTGCATTCTACCGTCTTCAGTCGTATAGCTCGCGCCTCTTTTTTACGTTTTTCAAATGTATATGCAAATTAGTAGACACCGAGGATTCACAAGCTGATGACTTCACTCCTCACGCCATCTACATATCATCGTATCTTATTCTTTGTCTAAGCTTTTTTGCATATTATCCCTCACTCCAGTTATAAATTCTGAACGATTCGCTGCAAAATAATTTCCATGAAGTGAAAAAGAAAAATTGTTTCTTTTCGCGCAGAAGAATCAGAGCGACATTTTGCCTCCACTAAAAACAAAATGTTTAGCGTCGGGCACTTGGGGTACTTTTTGGTCTTATCAATGACGAAGTCGTTGTGATAATTCCCAGCAAATTAATTTCCTCGATTCGAAAAGAAAAAATTTTTTCTCTCCGCGGAGAAGAATCAGAATGACATTTTGCTTCCACTAAAAACAAAATATTTAGCGTCGGGCACTTTGGGTACTTTTTGGTCTTATCAATGACGAAGTCGTTGTGATAATTCCCAGCAAATTAATTTCCTCGATTCGAAAAGAAAAAATGTTTTCTCTCCGCGGAGAAGAATCAGAGCGCGCGACATTTTGACTCCACTAAAAACAAAATGTTTAGCGTCGGGCACTCGGGGTACTTTTTCGTCTTATCAATGACGAAGTCGTTGTGATAATTCCCAGCAAATTAATTTCCTCGATTCGAAAAGAAAAAATGTTTTCTCTCCGCGAAGAAGAATCAGAGCGCGCGACATTTTGACTCCACTAAAGACGGAATGTTTAGCGTCGAGCACTCGGGGTACTTTTTGGTTTATCGACGACGACGTCGTTGTAATAATTTCGCAGCAGATCACTGCTTGTGTGGAGTCACGGAGGCTGATTTTAGTTGCAAATCGCGAAGCGCCGCGAGACCCGACAAAGGCCTCAAAAGAACCGCTTCCAACGGCACCTTTCTCTCTCTCTCTCCCTGCCTCCCCCTCTCGCTCGAACCTCCTCTTTCTCTCTCTCCCAACTACCTATCTCTTATTTCTCCGCACCTCCGCGATTATCATACAAACATCGCTGATGGCGATGATGTCGGAAGAATACTCCGATCCGCGAGATTATCTTTGCTAATCGTTCGGTGATGTCTTCGGCCATCTAATACAAACGATCGATGGACATCGATTTCTCTTTGGACGCTTTGCAGGCCTTTTACTTCTAAAACCCGGAAAATCGCGGAATAAATAAACCTACAAGATGGGAATGTCAATGGCTTCCGAGGGGCAGGTCTTTGGGTTTTTCGAGGTTAGCTTTCAATCCGATACGTTTCTGGGATTTAACTTTGTATCGGTGTTTTTAGTAGTTTACTTCGTATCAACACTTTTCCAGATATTTTCTACTTATTTTAATATTTATTAATTTTCAAATCTTTCGAAAATACCTATACAGTGGTGGGCGTGAATGCCTCCCCTGAAGATACGACATCGCCTGTGCAGGATGGGAGGGCATTGATGTCTCCCAGTGTGCATATACATTTTGGTATAAAATCCTTCGTAAGCATTTATTACAAGGTGGGCGCGCTACTCTTTATATACATAGTATGTAATAATATAATAATATAGCCACGAGGTGAGATCCAAAAAGTATAAAATCTTCACAAGGAAACTCGGTAGAGTTTCGCGTCAAATATACACACTTGCATACGTACATATTCGTATGCGTGATTATTTGAACAATTTTCATAATTCCCGTAGGATTTTCAAATCTTTCGAGAACACCTGTACATATACATTTTGGTATAAAATCTTTGGTAAGCATTTATTACAAGGTGGGTGCGCCACAGAGGGCACAAAATCCACAAAATATGAAATGTTTCTTTTTAACAATTTCCATACTTCTCGTATGATTTTCAAACCTATTTCGATACCTCTCTAAAACACCTGTACATATACATTTTTGTATAAAATTTTTCGTAAGCATTTATTACAAGGTGGGCGCGCCACAGAGGGCACGAAATCCACAAAATCTGAAATCTTTCTTTTTAACAATTTCCATACTTCTCGTATGATTTTCAAACCTAATTCGAAACCTCTCTAAAACACCTGTACATATACATTTTTGTATAAAATTTTTCGTAAGCATTTATTACAAGGTGGGCGCGCTACTCTCGGGGGCCTGTGTAGCCGCGGTGCAAGATCGCGGGCCGTCGAACCAAACAGTCGAGAGCATAAGCGTGGAAATATGAATAATATAGGTGAGAGGCTGGTAAGGAGCGATGAAGAAGGAAGAGTAGAAGGAGCTTGTGTAGAGACCACCCCGTGGGTCGTCGGCTCGTCGGCACGTTTGATCTTCTCCCACTGTGACCACTCTTTTTTGTTGGGCGCGCCCTCTCTCTCGCGCCCCCTGCCTTAGGCTCGGTCCCTCTCTCTCTCGCCGGCCGCTCGCTCGCTCGCTCTCGCACCCGGCCCCTTCCACGCTTGCGGTCTCACCTGCGAAGAAGTACTGCCACGACACGTCAGAATTACACCTAGCTATGACCAGCCGCTCACTAATAATCCGAACCCACCGAGAAGATGCTTCGAGAAATTCTCCGGGAGACCTAAGAGATCACAAGACCCCGCCATCTTTGCCGACCCCCCGGCCGAAACGAACTTTTATTGCGTTTCGTTAGATTTTACTACATTTTAGGCAGCCGGCTTCCTCGCAAATCCTCCGACAAACGTTCTGCCTGACGCGTATTTGTTTGACACTTTATTTTTTTTCCCTCTTTTCTTTTCACCCAACACCGTTCGAGCTGCATGGAATTCTCTTGGAGATTCTTTTCGAGGTTAGGAACGTTTCGAAATGATTTAAATGCACGCGGGATAAGAATTCCCGGTCGTATCTAGAAATTTTAATCACTGCAATGCGTTTGAACACTTGAAAATGGGATTTATTATTAGAAACTTGAAAGCAGCGTCGCTGGAAGAAACGCCGCCATCTTGAATCCTCCTCCTGCAAATCTGCATTCCATTACATCGCATTAAATTGAACTACCAGTGAGAGGAACGATATTTAAATACTTGAACTTAACATCAGACACTTGAGGGAGAGTTTATTAACTTCATTTAGGGATTATTCTTAACCTAAAGTTAAGTGGGAAAGAAGTCCTTCGCGAGAGAGGCGCCGCAAAAGTCGCCGCCATTTTCCCCGTTCCCTAAAACGGACTTTAGCGCACTTCGGTTAGATCTCCGTTTGGTTTTATGTTAGGAGCCCCTAGGAAATAGCATTTCACGACATTTGGTTTAACTTTTAGGACGGTTTTTACCCGGGGACAAATTGTCGGTCTCACCTGGGGAGTGGTCTTACCCTTTGCCAAAGTTACGCGAAGAAATCCACCACGAGAGCCGAGTGAACAGCAAGATCACAAGATGCCGCCTTCTTGCAGCTTCCCTCTGGAAAGACATTTCATTTTATTCCATTCCTTTTCAGTGAATTTCACAAGTAGTCTCTTCGCACGCCGAGGGAAATATTCAACCTTTTCCGCATTTTTTTTCGTCCAAACCGATTGCCACTTTTTCCCAGACGCCATGTTTTGATAAAGAAAGAAACGCCATGCCGGAAGAGAAGTTTCATAAATATTTTCACTTTTTGCCACGTATATATCACACTTTCATATCACCTTAACACTGCGACTCTCTCGGAGAAGCTTGGAACTTTAGAGCGAGTAAAAGATACGACGCCATCTTGAAATCAGTACTTCACATCTTAATCCGGACATCTTAACTCTTAATTCCTCGCATTACACGCTTTTCCCCGCAAATCGAAGAATTAACTACATATAAGGATCCCCGACGGTGTCGCGGCAATTTGTGCACTGTGATCCTGAAATTAGTACCTCGCGTGGTAACTCTTCCTGTTCAACATTACATGCTTCGCCGCGCAAATCGATGCATTAACTGTGACTATAACACGTGGAAGGGTTTAAATTTATTTAAATTTATTAATGCCCAACGCGGCACAGAGACCATTAACAGGGCACCTTCAACCTTTAGAGTTCCAATCAACATTCAGGATTATCTACATACTCTGAATCTCTATCTCTAACAATACTGGTTATCAGGACACTCGATAGAGTTCCGCGCCAAATACAATGGCGTGATAAGTTCCTAAAAAAAAAAAAAAACTCCGTAACTTTTGCACGAAGGAAAATCTCGGATTGTTTAATTAGGGAGAGGTATAATTAAAGGTATATTTCAGAAACAGGATGACTTAAGATTGAGGTTAGAAATCAGTAACACTTATTTTAAATGTCAATTTGTCATTTTTTTCCTATGGAAACTAGAGTAATGATTGATTAATTAAGAGAGAGGTGCAATTTTTGTGCATTATAAAAATATGGTGGATAAAGTTGGAGGGTAGAAAGAATTAGTAGGAATGTTTAATGTTAATCTATAACGATTTCCCTTGAAAATTCTCGAGATAACTTATTAATCAACGGGAAGATGTGAAATTTTGGAGGATTTTAAAATTAGGGTGACTGGAATTTCAGGTTAGGAATTATCAATATGTGTTTTTCAGGTTATAGAAGAAATCCGAGTTGGGTGGAATAATTAATCTGGAATGTAGATTAGTTTAGTGGCTAATCAGGAATAGAGGTGTCCATTGTCTATTTACTGGATGTTGAAGTATGCAACACTGTTGTCTGCACATAAGGGTGCAGAATTTATAGTGCACCGTGCAACATGCAGTTAGTGACACACCTACTCGCATGTATCCGACGAAGCAATGCGTTATTTGTAATCTGCAAATTACAAGAGGCAATTAATGCTCGCGTGGATCCTTATCGATCGCGCGTCGTACATCACTTACAAAGTTTAACTTGGCGGAAAGATTCCCGCTAGTGTTAGGATTAACAATATTGCCAGTTAACGGGTTAGATTTATTCGGTTCGTTAATTATTCCCGACGAGTTAGTCAACCGGTTGCTGCGCTGCGAATTATCGCATGCTAGTTATGAAATTAACGAAATTACTTGCATCGTATAATCTGTTATGAGAAAATGTCCGCCCCGCTTAAATGATTATTGAGCGGATGTACTAATTAATTCTTCAACTTTAGCCTGAACTAGTTATTTTTTTTATTAGTAATCTATGTCATATGGTAATATTTCGACTTCGGAAGGGAATTCCAAGGGGTGCTATTCATGAATAATAGAATTTTAAAAGTTAGGCGAATTAGTAACTAATCTTTTTTTAGGCTAATACTTTATTATGTATCTACTAAGGTAAATCTATGGTATTATTTTTGGTAGAAACTAAACGTCTGTAAAATGGTGTTGAACCGTTGGTGGAATTGTACAATGTTTTAGAATTAGTCGTTTTGTAGGATTTATTGGAACTTTTTAGATAAATATCCACTCTTGCGAATCCATAACATTAGTCGATTATCTCGAAAAAAATAAAAGGTCCCAATTTTTAGCAACCTTACCTCATGTCCAATTAGTTCTCTGACACTAGATACCTATTTTTAGTATTACTAATCGCATTTTAAAAGAATCCCCAAATCATACATAACGAAAATTCAATGATGTAAATTTCAAGGGAAAAAAATAAAAGGTCCCAATTTCTNATGTCATTAATAAAATTCATTGTAATTTGAAAATTGCCGATGTAAAATGTTTTTCTTGGTGATGCCAACTGAATCATTCCAAGATGGAGTAACAACCCTTTCGACGCCTCCTTTCTACCTCTGCAATTAATTCCTAATAATTTAAGTTATTCTTTAAGTATTCCAGAATTTCAACGCAAACACGTATCGTTAACAAAATTCATTGTAATTTGAAAATATTCAATGTAAAACGTTTTTCTTGGTGATGCCAACTGAATCATTCCAAGATGGAGTAACAACCCTTTCGACGCCTCCTTTCTGCTTCTGCAATTGCTCATTAATTTTTTAAGTAATTTTTTAAGTATTCCAGTGTTTTAATGTAAACACGTGTTGTTAACAAAATTTAGATAGGTAAGACTTGTGACCACTTTGCCGGATATCCTTCAGACCCTCTACCACGAAATAGCACGTTTGTATTCGATGAATGCCTTTACGTGAATGCGCAGTTCGGAATCTATTAACTCGATGAATATTCAATAAGCCATTAATTAATTTGTACAGCCCTTACTCGAACGTCTGAATCGTAGGAAGTGCGTAAATTAATTAACCGGTTACACGGGGGGAGATTTTATGCACTTCTTGAACCTTGAAATCCATTGACAAAGAGGTGATAAAGATACATATCCGGGCAATTGTTCCCCTCTTGAGAAATAAATTAATTAACAAATATAACCTATAAATTTCATAGGTGAAATTTCGAATATTCTCAAGGGTCTTTTTAAATTGACTGAAGATCCTGGATTTGTTATCGACTTTAATGTTATCATTTTCAGTAAATGTTAAAAAAACCTTACCTGGGCGAATTACCATAATTTGCAAGGCCTCGAAGAAAATTAATGTTCATACCAATGAAAGATGGAAAGTTGTGAAAGGAGGTGAGGACAAAAATTCGTAAACAAGGGACAGGAGTAATGAAATTATGGAAATATCGATATTACTAATATTTCCTACGAGAAATGTCGTTTTTATTGGCGAAGAGTGAAAGTAAACAGCAGTTAGTAACAGGGGTAGGTTTATTTCTCTGGAATTACACAATTTAGCTGCCCATCGATTTAATGTAAAAGCGTATTTCTTACAGGAAATATGAAACATCATTTACCGAAAGTTGTTTCACTCGAGACGTAATTCAAGGAGCCATTTTAACTCGTCTTTACAAGAACTCGTTACAATGCTTCCCATTATTTCCATTCTATATACAAAAATCCTGCCAATTTCGGTTCACGGCAAAAATTCGTATGTATAATTTTCCGATATAATTTCCGTACTCTACAACACCGAGTCTATTGTTTACAGGCCGAAAATCTTGGCTCTCATCCTCTGCAAACTGTTTGCCATTAATTTAATCGACAATAACTCGTTACAATGCTTCCCATTATTTCAATTCTATATACAAAAATTCTGCCAATCTCGGTTCACGGCAAAAATTCGTACGTATAATTTTCCGATATAATTTCCGTACTCTACAACACCGAGTCTATTGTTTACAGGCCGAAAATCTTGACTCTCATCCTCTGCAGATTGTTTGCCATTAATTTAATCGACAACTAGGTGCCAGGCTGCAACAATTAAATTTACAATGAACAAGAGGTAAAGACGAAACCCACTTAAACAGCGACAGTGCGAAATAGATCTCTGTCGACAAAAAAGAAATAATCTCGGCGTATATCTTTGACCCGTGATAACACCCCGGAAATTGATAAACAGTAAGATCGATAAGAAATATTTATACAGAAAAAGTAATACGTAAGAAATTCTTCCCCTCGGATAATAATTACATTTCACGGTAGTGAATTTTCTGAAGAAATATAATTAACAATAAAAGATTAATTGGAAAGAATTCCGTTGTATTGATTTATTGAAAAGAAATCCATGGGCATTAAAATCTAAGATAGCGCCGAGTTAATCCTTTTTGTCAGGATATTATGTCATTTAACATAATAAGTCTCGGTCGTTCACTTTTTTCAAAAGCCGCGCCCGACCAAGAACACGATTTGATAATGATACTTTGTTACTCTTACTAGACATTTCTATGTAATAAAATTTATTTACACTTTTAAATAATATTTCGCTATAGGACTACGAATACGCTCGCCTTTTCGTGTATGAATACATGTCAACAATGATCTAAAGTACATCTCGTCATCCCCGACACTGTAAAGAAATGATCATTAAACCGAAGAAATATTTCTTCTGACAATACCGAAGAAATATTATTCCAAATTCAAGGTATAATTATTAGACTGAAAAATTGTCATAATTCCAAAGAGACATTCCATAGAATTTATTCCAGTTTATTCGAGTGAAATAATTACTCCTTGAGTTATGAAAATATTTCCTTGGTTCAATGAGTATTTCTTATCAGTGTAGAATCCCTCCAATAGTTGATAAGACGTTGATGAGGAGATTTCGGACTTCGCAGATGAGAAACCAAACCGCACCCCGACGTCCTTCCTCGACGACCTAACCTCCAAAATATCAATTTTCTCATAGCACTAAGTATAGGTATTTCTCTCCGCATAGAGCTTACAGCCTACTGCGGACCGATAAGAAATTCTACTTATCTAACGCCGCACTAAGAATAAATATAACGAAATCTGGGCTGAAGTACTAACCGCCCTTGAAGTAGAATAAAGAGACAATGCGAATGTTCCTCAAAAAGTGGCCCCAGAATCTCAGATTTTCGCTGATCGAACGACGCGAGCGCCACTTGCGGGAAACGAGGGAACTCCAATCCTACGGACCCAAACATTTCCTTACCGACGTAAATGCATATCATTTTGCATTTTAACGCGATAAAGACCAGCGGATCAGCTAGCAGAGGATAACTTTTAATTGCAAAATTTCATCGAGGAGGCGCTCTCGGCACTAGATCGGAAAAAAAAGTCTGAAAAGATTTTGGAACACTAATAGTGAGGGCGACTTCAATACATGAGTTGTATCTCCTTACGCTACCTCGTGTAACCACCTTTCGATTAAGCCTTGATTATGGCGTCTCTATACGATTGCAGGCCCTTGGTGTAAATATGCGAACGTGGAATTGCCAGCGGTAACGCGATGGCACTATCGTACACAACGGTATTCTAAAATGGCAAGAGTCGACAATTATCGTACACATTCTCCGGTTTCGATTAAGACTCGCGCAGCTCGGGAGCTCCGGGACCTGCTTCGAGGGGAGGACGAGTTTTCTCCCGCCTAGATTGTAGCCCGAATTTTTATGGGAATTTTGCCGAAAACCGCGGGTCGATATTCCAAAAACTGAGGAAGTTACAGCGGGAAAACTCCGAGCGAGCTGCCCGAATGTGGCCGCGTTGCGCGCGCAGCTTGGCCACGCCCACTCTCGTGTTTCGGCGCGAAGTTCGCAGCGACGCCACAGCCGCGCTTCGAAAATCCATAAATCGCTCAATTTTCCAGCTAGAGAGCTGGGAAAAGTTTCATTCGACTTCTCAAGACTTGTAGATTGAGGTTTTCGAGAAAAATGCCCACTTTTGTGTTCCGATATGAAGTTCGCCGCGGACGCGACGCGTCGACATCCTCACGACGTTTGCAAAATTCCTGGAACCCTCAATTTTGCAGCTAAAGAGCTGGGAAAAGTTTCATTCGACTTTTCAAGACTTGTAGATTGAGGTTTTCGAGAAAAATGCCCACTTTTGTGTTCCGATATGAAGTTCGCCGCAGTCCCTAAAACAACGAGGCGGTCGTAACCAAGTCCTTGCACGGTGGCCGTCATCACAGGAATTGTACGTACAGGATCATTGGACGATACTTTTGGCACGATAGCAAATGTCGCTCGAGACACTCGCAAGCCTCTCATATTTCGATCGGTACTCATGACATCGACATGAAGTCTCACAGCCCCTGTACAGTCTTCCGTTCAGGAATACCGCGTGCGACTCTACCCAAAAAGGAGCCGGCTAGCCCAACACTAGTCGCTGGTGCACAAGCGAGACCAGCGATTAGGGAATCAATCAATCCGCCCATTGGACGATGGGCCAGGTCCTCTAGGACTTTTCTTCCATTGCACTCGGCAGGGGCCTCTTCTTCAAGATGCCCAAGTCCTGGACGTTCTCTAAAAAGGTCTTGTGGTGCTGCGCCACCAGCAACGGGTTCACCGTCTGGACGTCCTTCTTCAGCTCTTCCATGTCCCTCTTTAGCTTCGCCCTCCTGTTCTGGAACCAGGTGATCACTTGGGCGTTACTGAGACCCAGCTGGGCAGCGATCTCATCCCTGTCTGCTGGGCTGAGGTACTTCTGGTACAGGAATCGCTTCTCCAGCTCGAAGATCTGCTGGTTCGTGAACGCCGTTCGACTCTTGCGTTTCTTCTTAGGCTGCTGCCGGTTGTTGAACAGGTTCAGGTGGTTCGCTTGTTCTGCAACAAAGAATATATCGGCCGGTTTTATTTATTGTCAATCGGAACGGGGGGAATGGTAAGCTTTTAAGAGGAAATCTGGCTTGTTTAACCCCTTGGTATACAAATAATACGGAATTTGGTGCGTCCGAAAAATACTATTTAATTTGCCCGGAGGCAGTTCTCGACGTCTTGGAAACGTCACAGTCTACAATGGCACATGGAACGAATGATTTCTACCAAACGTCATTGTATGATAGATTTGAACAATCTCATCAGGAATATCACAGAATTGAAAAAAAATCGCAGAAACAATTCGAAGGCCATTTTCCATAGGAACATCTGTATCGTGTTCCCCGCTGATCAACGATGCCCAGGTCGATGAACATCCCGCTATCAGGGATTGATTTGAACAATCTCATCAATAAAATCACAAAATTGAAAAAAAAATCGCAGAAACAATTCGAAGGCCATTTTCCATAGGAACATCTGTATCGTGTTCCCCACTGATCAACAATGCTCAAGTCATATGAACATTCGTTCCCAGGGATTCATTTGAACTACCTCATCAATAAAATCACAAAATAAAAAAAAAATCGCAGAAACAATTCGAAGGCCATTTTCAAAAGGAACATCTGTATCGTGTTCCCTACTGATCAACGATGCTCAAGTCATATGAACATTCGTTCCCAGGGATTCATTTGAACTACCTCATCAATAAAATCACAAAATGGAAAAAAAAATCGCAGAAACAATTCGAAGGCCATTTTCCATAGGAACATCTGTATCGTGTTCCCCACTTATCAACGATGCCCAGGTCGATGAACATCCCGCTTTCAGGGGCCCATTACGCGCGGATCCTCCGCTCATCCCAGAAACGCGGTGCATATTGCGTGCATATTGCGTGCACATTAACGCTTCGGGGACACTCGGAGGGGAAAGTTAGGAAAAGGAGTCCCTTGGAAGGAATGCCGAAAGAGAGGAGGGAAAAGGGGCCATTGACGGGCCCGACGAAGGGCCGACTTCCGATGGAGAAAATTCCGGCAAGGAGGGAGGGAGGGCCGGAGGGCCAGGGGGCAATCGATAAGCTCGGGAAAGGGGAAAAGTTTTGCCCTGGGCTGTACTTCGGTCTGCAGGTGTAACCGATGGCGGCATCCTTTGATCGGCGAGCGACCGGGCTACTTTGTCCGCAACTCATCGAACCTTTGTCCCTTTTTCGGCCCAATTATTTCCAAACGGCCTAGCGACCTCGCAAAAATTCACTCCCACAATTTCCACAGTTGTTTTCTCGCCGGGGTCCCGTAAAAATCTCGATCGTTTCTACCGATCGCAGACTGCGCGAACCTTCACACTCGAGGAAATTTCACTTAAATTGGGCGGACTAAAAAGCGGAGGGTTAGGCTTCGTGGAAGAATGTCGTAAGCGACGAGGGGAAAACCGAGTGGAAGAAGTCGGACCCCTTAAAAGGGCTCTGCTAGGGTTTAAACTGCCCTTCTAGAGATCCCAGATCTTTTCTGGAAATCGATTATTTTTGCACATTTCAACTTGACACATCTGAAATCGCTAATTTGAAGAAATTAAGGGGAGGTCAAAGTGCCATCCGAAAGCTCAATCCTTCGAGCTGAGTATATCGAATCGTTTCATACCTTACATTATGAACATCGAGGATATAAGGAACTGCCCCGACACTCGTGAAATTTCATTTTTCTTTTTTTTAATACAAAATTTCGTAAATGTCTATAAAGTAATTTTTAAAAATTTCACATCCCCCTTAAGATGATATGAAAGGCGGTGAGAAATTTAATCGAGGTCGGTCAATTGAATTTCATTTTTTTTTTTAATACAAAATTTCGTAAACGTCTATAAAGTAATTTAAAAAAATGTCACATCCCCTTTAAGGTGATATGAAAGGCGCTGAGAAATTTAATCGAGGTCGGTCAATTGAATTTCATTTTACTTCTTTTTAATACAAAAGTTCGTAAACGTCTATAAAGAAATTTTAAAAAATGTCACATCCCCCTTCAGAATTATATGAAAGGCGCTGAGAAATTTAATCGAGGTCGATCAATTAAATTTCATTATTCTTCTTGGTTTGGCCCGATGTTCATTTTCAAGAGATCGCATTTTGAGAAGTAAGTAAAAATTCAAACATGCAGTGTGAATCAAGTGGATTAAGTAATCTTGAAAAAGTGCTCCCTTTCAATGCTTAATAAATGACGAGAAGGCTTCGAATGAACTAAATGTGTCATCAGCACTGTCAATAATTCAACATGTACAGTGGCCAAATCTCGGTGATTTCCCCCTTGAGGTAATGTCCCCCTAAATGGGCATTTCGCAGGACCAGACGTCTAAAATAAGTTTTGGTCATCCAGGCGATCTAAATTCGATTCCAGCAAATAAACGCCACGGGCACGGATTGATTAACGAGGGAACTGTCAACATGACAGGGAATTAAGTAAAAGTCCCGGGCGAAGAATGGCTTAAATGACCTTTAGGGATTTGCTCACTGAATCGCAATGATGATCCCCAAAAGTGGTCCCCAGCTCGTGCCCAGTTCCCCTCGTCTCCCTATGGGGTTGGTGGAAAGTTAGGGTGCTTTCCGACACCCTGTTCCACCCTAGACCACTCTGTTGGTGTACCGATGTATCGTAAAGTGTAGATTGAAAGAAACGAAACGATCCGAACATGACACTTTGTCGGAAGACAAGTTTCAGATCAGATCAGTGGGTTTCGACGGCCCTTCACTCCTGAAGATGATCCCCATCGACATCGGATTGACTAACGAGGGAACTTTTCTCTTAATCCCCTGTCACTGACGTGATATGGGATTAACAGAAAATCTCGGACCCAAGAAGAGATTAAATAGCCTTCGAGATAGCGAAAGTGGTCTTCACACCTGGCTCCCCTAGAAGCTGCTTCTGGACCCGTTCTCTCTCCTTGTTGTTGTGTCCAGAAAAAAAAACCCTGAATACATTTAACCCTGGTTAGAACAGAGTTAACCAGGCGTTGAGTCTAGATCAGGGTCGAAATCTCTTGTTGGAACGTTTCATGTTCACGGATTCCGTATCTTGGGAATCCTATCATTCAAGCGAACCTCAACAAAAGCCTACAAACACCGAACATTTATCGGAAGTGCATCAATCAGCTGTTGGGATTGTCCGATGAGTGCCTAACGCCCTTGCTGACATGTTTATTGATTCAGATTTTCGTAACTTAGGGTCCCTGTCGCTCAACATCAATGAACCCTACCAAAGAGTTCATCCATAAAGCCCCACGGACCCCAGATCGTCAATAAGCAATGTTGCAGTGTTCATCAACAAAGCCTACAAACACCGGACCTCTTCCAGTTATTGGGATTGCCTGATAAGTGCCCAAATCTTTTGATAAGACATTTGACATGTCACAGCTTCCTGTCTTACGGATCCAATCATACAATTTTTGGGTACCACGGCGCTGTATCATACAAAACACCGAATATGGACCAGAACAGCACCCAGACCCTCGGATCACCTTCCTAATCCCTTAATCTTGGAATAGGGCACGATGAGCTCGTCAATCCGTCAGGATTTTGTCAAAGGACCGCGGAAAGGGGTAAATCAGGAGGTTCGGCTGGTCGGCAAAGAAACGTTAAAATCTCAAGCGAAAAAAGGAGTGGCGCGATCCAAGCAGGAGGGAGCAGAGCGTCTTCTCTCGAGCGACAGTCATTTGTCTCTGGGCACCCTCGGAGATGCTCAAGTTCCGAGAACTGTCAGGTTGACCCGAGGGGCTTTGCCCACATGTCAACGATATATTTCCTCCCAGCTCACAAATCGTTTAGCGGGTAATTTTGAAATTGGAACACTTATTTAGTCGTTTAGTCCCGCAGACAAAACTCGTGCTCTGGTTAAGATTTATGGCTCGGCCCTAACCGAATGCCGTGCATCGCGGCTGCATTACAGGAGATGCACCCAACTACGCGTGTCGCCTTTCCGCTTGACGTTTCGTTGTCCTTCCTGCGAAATCGGACCCGATTCCTCTAAGTAGGTAAATTGAGAAATGGACGTTGCTCTGGTCTACCGATATGTGTTACTTTAGGTACTTGGATCTATTACTTCTTGTCTGGGAAATTCTCTATGTACTGATTGATCCGGACGTGGTGGAGGACTTCTTCACCTGACTTTTGGGGGTCCTTTCTGCAGACTTAGATGTGTCCAAATGGGCAAGTGCAAATGGATGATGTTGTGGTCTACCGATATGTGTTCCTTTAGGTACTTGGACCTATTACTTCTTGTCTGGGGACATTTTCCATGTACTGATTGATCCGGACGTGGTGGAGCACTTCTTCACCTGACTTTTGGGGGTCCTTTCTGCAGACCTAGATGTGTCCAAATGGGCAAGTGCAAATGGATGATGTTGTGGTCTACCGATATATGTTCCTTTAGGTACTTGGACCTATTACTTCTTGTCTGGGACATTCTCTATGGGTGGAGCACTTCTTCACCTGACTTTTGGGGGTCCTTTCTGCAGACCTAGATGTGTCCAAATGGGCAAGTGCAAATGGATGATGTTGTGGTCTACTGAAATATGTTCCTTCGAGTACTTTTACCTATTCCTTCTTCTCAGGGAACTTTCTCTGATTGATCCGGACGTGGTGGAGCACTTTTTCACCTGACTTTTGGGTGTCCTTTCTGCAGACTTAAATATGTCCAAATGGGCAAGTGCAAGTGGACCTTGTTGTGGTTTACTGAAATAGGTTCCTTCGAGTACTTTTACCTATTACTTCTTGTCAGGGAACTTTCTCTGATTGATCTGGACGTGGTGGAGCACTTTTTCACCTGTCTATCAGGTGTCCTTTCTGCAGACCTAGATGTGTCTAAATGAGCAAGTGCACGAAATGATGTAATTATATGGGGATGGGTCCATCTCGCGCAGCCAATATAATTCGACACAGCTGTCGATATAAATACGAAAGTCGGCAACGTAGGCATTTAGAAAAATCTCTTTTACCGACGTCGATCAAGTTCCTCGAGGTGTTTAACTTCACCTTGAAAATTCCAAATAATGGATTAAATTTCTAACGAATACCCGAGGATGTGCACCTGCAGTCCCATTTCCGTCTCACTGTGTTTCCTGCAGGATCGACACCGATCATTCTCGGTGTCGAGAGAGCGAGAGGGACGTAATTGCCGCGTATAGGGATACGAGTTACGCCCTTCTGGCCCTTCGGGACGGCGGCTTCTGTCTTGTATCCTCTCCCCCTTCGTCTGACCTCTCATTTACTACTCGTTCTTTACACCTCTTTTTCCTCCGAGTCAGCCTCCGATAGAGGTCCGGCTCTCGAGGCTTAGAAAACTTCCAATTTCTCTCGGCGGACTCATTAATTACCCCAGGATATTAATTAAATTAAAAACAATAGGCAAGAGCGTCCCTCGCTTAACCGGGGAATTTTGCAAGTTGTCCTTCGGATAAAAGTCCTGATTAATAAAATGCGACAAGAAATGTCTTCTTATTAGCCTGGGAAAAAAATGTCATTTAACCTATGAAAGATTTCCTAAACTCGACGGAGAATTATTTAACTCAAACAGACTCGGATTAATTGTATGCAACATGTGAAAGAAAATTTTATGGCAATCATTTTCAGCTCGAGGGTGGAACATCAATTTTATTGAATTTCATGACCATTGGTCAGAAATTATATACGTAATTTTTCAGGTAAATCCGCGTCGATCTTATAAAAATATTGATTGCGATTAACCGGAAATCGTTTTTTCTACCTAATGTGTGACGACGGATTTGATGGAAACGGGATTATATTTAACCGTAGAAAATAATTTCACTGCTAAATCCGAGTGATCCATCGGCGTAAACGGGATTTCCATTAAGGCTGGAAAATAATTTCCAGTTTGCCGCGTTTATGAGCGGAATTTAATTGAGTTATTTCCTCGGTTTAAATCGAGAAATCCCTTAAAGTTTTCGTGAACTCAGTCGAGATCAGTGGTCGGGTTAAACTCGTTTTTTTACCGTCGTCTGGAGAAAGCGGCTGTCAAATTAATCCTCCGCTGCAGTAGGAAACAGATTTCGGAACAATTTCGTTAAATTGAGAGCCCCACAGTAATGGCGGCCGAAGTCGAATTAAGATTCCGCGGGTGCAAAAAAAAGAAAAAAAAAGAAAAGGCGGACCTGCACTTTTTGCAACGTCTTTTATACTTTCAGGGACTGTAGATTGCAACTTCCTCGCTTTATGTTCTTCGCTTTCCTTTTTTTTTTTCTTTTTCAGATTGTATGCCACGTAATAAGCAAATAATAATTCCCTAGGAGACAAAAATCCAGTTCTAATTAAGACTGCTTGAAAGGCACGCAGAAATATGTAGATTAAGTAAAAATAAAAAATATAGTGGAATCTTAAAATTCCGTATTTTCAATTTTAAAACACTACGGATTATATTTATTATTTATATACCTGAATTGGGAAATGAATAGCATGAATGATATAAAATGCATGATAAATAGAGACATATTATACGTTTCGTATACGTATAAAATTGAATTATGTTTCTTAAACATTGTTACCGCCGATTTTCCCTCCTTAAGGCATCTAGCAACACCATAACTGAAATAAAAATTAATGAAGAATACAATAAACCGTTAAAAATTGTTTCTTCGTTTGGATAAATCGAAAGCCAGTCGAAACTTCTCAGGAACTAAAAATGACCAGAGTAAACAATCTCCCTTAAAAACACGTAAAATTTAATTATCTTACTTGAATGTTGTTACCGCCGATTTCCCTTTCTAAGGTCATACAGCAAGACGCCAAGTTGAATAAAATGTAAAAAAAAAAAATCATAAAACGTCAGAATTTCAGGTCGATTAACATTCGTTCCTAAAGATCATTTGAACAATCTCATAAGGAAAATCATAAAATTAAAAAAAATCGCAGAAATAATTCGAAGGCTATTTTCCAGAGCAACATCTTGGCCATCTCAAAAAATCATAAAACGTCAGAATTTCTTTCCTTGTTTGGATTAATCGAATTCGCCATTGGATAATTCGAATGTTCTAAGGAGGTATGGCCCAAGAGGAAGAAGTTTGGTTTACTCAAAAAGAACTGAAATCGAGTTAAGCCGTTATTGCAGCCGGTCCTCAATTTGTCTTCATTAGGACATCCAGCGGCGCTTCTGATATGGACCGAAAGGCGTCACGGGGTGCTGAATTCCTTGACATGGTGATACAAGCCAATAAGAAACGGTGTTATCTTCGAGGACCACGAATCTCACCCTGCGGTCCTTGATGAAGACCCTCGTCCGTTTTTCTCATCGTTTGTCCGCTTGTCTTGTAGACCGTCAAATTAAATCGACACTGACATTTGCTGCTTAACTTGGAGCCCAAAAGGGCTCTCCCAAAATATTTCCCCCTTTGTTTTGGAGATAAGAAAAGAAATGTCCCGAGCAAATGTGAGGTTATATGTCTGCACGGCAAGAGAAAAGAAATTCATCGAACCGAAGGAATAATTCCGAATAAATGTCGCGTCCGATTTATTTGAGCTAAATAATTATCCTTTGAGTTAATGAAAGATTTCTTTGGTTCAATGAATTTCTTCTTTTTTTTCTCACGGTGGAAATCTTGAAATATTTTGGCATATATGTATGATTTCGTTTCCTTTGGAAAGAAATAATCGTCAATCAATCCTCAAATCAAATAATGTATATACATTTCAGAAACTCTATTTTTGGGCTGTAATAGTTGATAAACATGTCGAAAGTGATATAGAGTATTTGTTAGGTTAGAATCTGAACAACCTATTTTTTCCTTTGTTTAGGGTATTTAGAGACCTAGAGGCGTCGAAACGTCTAGTAAATTAGTCTGGACCTAATTTCCGTTCTAAATAGAGCTCTAAATATTTTACAGGCCTGAAAATGTCTAATAAATCCATTCCGCCATCTTGATTTTTTCCCCACCCCGTGAGATATTTTCCTTCAACTCTTATCGATATCTAAAAAATACCTATCACCGTTTCATGATTATTTCCAAAAAAAAACCCTCTTTTCTCCCCCTCATTCCAAGAGTTCTAAATATTCTACAGGCTTCAAAATTTCTAATAAATCTATTCCGCCCTAATTTCCGCCATCTTGATTTTTTCCACACCTCGTGAGATATTTTCCTTAAACTCTTATCGATATCTAAAAAATACCTATCAACGTTTCATGATTATTTTCCAAGAAAACCCTCTTTTCCCCCTCTCATTCCAAGAGTTCTAAATATTTTACATGTTTCAAAATGTGTAATAAATCCATTCCGCCATCTTGATTTTTTCCCCACCCCGTGAGATATTTTCCTTCAACTCTTATCGATATCTAAAAAATACCTATCACCGTTTCATGATTATTTCCAAAAAAAAACCCTCTTTTCTCCCCCTCATTCCAAGAGTTCTAAATATTCTACAGGCTTCAAAATTTCTAATAAATCCATTCCGCCCTAATTTCCGGTATCTTGATTTTTTCCACACCCCGTAAGACCCTGTAAGATATTTTCCCTCCGTGTAGAGAAACTGTCACCACAGGGTCCACCTCCAAGAAATTCGTCTTCCAGGGCGCAACACATGAGGCCCACCAGGGCGACCCATGGGACCGATCAGCCGGTCATTAGTGTGGTCTTCGTTGCTCCAATTAGGGGAGTCCCAGGTTATATATATATTTCTCGGCCTTCCGCGATTCCTTTCCGACACCTTCGTGACACCCGAGCACGAGAGGACGCGTCGATTCCCTCGGGAATGCCTTCCCGGAATTCCCGTCCTCGGCAGGCCGCGTAGAAAGAATAATGGCCCCGGCGAAAGCGGACCACGGAAAAGCGGTCTAAAGTTTCTGCCCTCTCGTTACCGGATACCGAAACATACCCAACAAATTGCGCTGAGGGATTAATGAGTTTATCAAAAGGAGTAAACGCCCTGTTGAGGCAGAAACCCAGCTCGGATTTTTATCGACTGACGACGCACTCGCCAGACAACTGGATGTGGATGAAGAGGTTGCTGAAGAGGGGGATGAAGAGGAGGATGAAGAGGTTGCTGAAGAGGAGGACGAAGAAAGATCGCCTGGCATCCCGGGGACTTGTATATTTATTCCCCAGGGATACCAGGATGATGAGGCTAACGTTTTGCCGACTGACTCGAAGACAATCTTATTCGCCTATTGGTGGAATTTCCGTACTTGTTTATTTACAGATTTATTATCTCTTTTCAATTCCTGAAGTATACTTGAAGAACAGAAAATCCCCCATTCTTTGCGGTAATTAACATTGGAAATTAATCAAGATAGTTACCTTCGTTCTTGGATAGGTAACTCGGAGGAAGAATGTATTTGGCGCAAGACTCGATATTTTCCCTCTCTTTACGAGATTCTTGCACGATTTTTGTACACTATTTTCCGAAACTGAGTTGATATCATCAGGTTACCCCATTTAAAGCATAAAGCTTTTCGGCAGTGCTGAAAATATGATTCTTACTATTTTTATACATTTTTATAAATTATCTTCCTAGACTAAGCCGACAGTTACCTATCCAAGGGTACAGGTAACTATCAGGAAAAATGCACTAAAGATTCTTACGACCTTCACCCACTATTTTCCAGAACTGAGCTGATATCATGCCTCCTAAACACGGGAAATGAGTTCTCCACGGCTGCTTTTAGAGGTTATCCTATTTATCGCAACAAAGCTTTTCGGCAGTGCCGAAAATGAGAGGCAGGAAACAGGGATTGGACTCGGGCGCCTTCCAGCCATGGCCAGGAGAGGAAAATGTATCGGCATAGCTGGGATTTTATTTACCGAACCGACTCGGATCACGGGGGACGTAAATCGGCCCATTAATTTTACACGCGCCCTTCGTTGTCGCCGACCCCATACCTGCCACCCATGAGTACACGTGCGCGAGTCGCGCAGAGAGATCCTTACAAATTAGACCCTGTACTCGTTACGAGCCCTCCAGGGGCAGGGGGAACACCTACCGAATCTTCCGACACTTTCATTTACCGAGCTATGCGAACAGAGGAAACGGAATCACTCGGGCTTACCGTAATGGCGTCGCTAATGTTGCGCCCCCGGAGGACGTGGACTCGGTAATGGGCAAACCGGAACGAATGCATATCTCTTGATGCTGGGAGTTTATCGAGTTAAAGTCATGACCGGTGGATTCTCAGCAAAAAACTGAGTCGGAAATGTCCCGTGTGACATTTTCGGGGAGCCAGTACTTTTCGTGTTATTCCCTGCTGAAATTTCGGACTTGGGATGTGGGGTATGGCGGAAGGGATTTGTGGTTAGGTCAGTTGTCGATGATCTGGGTTTTTCTTCTTTTTTTTTGTCACCGCATTTGTTAAGATCCTAGGGTAACCGTGAGATACCTGATATTTAATACATAATTGTTGCAGCGCGTGTTTCATCCCCTGTTAACAGTGCTCACCCCTTTATCGATAATTCGGAGCCCTCCACCACACAGGGAGAAAATGTCAAGAGGAATTCCTACAATTAATTGTGGCATCAAAATGACCATTGATTACGTAAATTGACATGAGCATTTTTATCAATGTACCGCAGCAACCACCCTCGCGAAGACACCCTCACTCGATGACTCGAAGCCCTCCACCACACATGGAGAAAATTTCAAGAGGAATTCCAGAAATTAATTGTGGCATCAAAATGACCATTGATTACGTAAATTGACATGAGCATTTTTATCAATGTTCCGCAGCAACCACCCTCGCGAAGACATCCTCACTCGATGACTCGAAGCCCTCCACCACATACGGAGAAAATGTAAAAAGGACTTCCAGAAATTAATTGTGGCATCAAAATGACCATTGATTATGTAAATTGACATGAGCATTTTTATCAATGTTCCGCAGCAACCACCCTCGCGAAGACATCCTCACTCGATGACTCGACCCTCCACCACATACGTAGAAAATGTAAAAAGGAATTCCTGCAATTAATTGTGGCTTTTAAAATGACCAATGATTGAGTATGTAAATTGACACGAGCATTTTTATCAATGTACCGCAGCAACCACCCTCGCGAAGACACCCTCACTTGATGACTCGGAGCCCTCCACCACACATGGAGAAAATGTGAAGAGGACTTCCTGAAATTAATTGTGGCATCAAAATGACCATTGATTATGTAAATTGACACGAGAATTTGTATCAATGTACCGCAACGACCACCCTCTAAGACCCTCCTTGCCCTAATAATGCTCATTTCTAACAATCATCAGTGCTTATCAGCGACCATCCTCACGAAGACACCCTCCCTCTCGATGACTCGGACCTCTCCACCACACCGGGGGAAAATGTGAAGAGGAATGCGCAGTCTCCGGGATCGACCATTTGTCACCAGGCCTCCGACTTTCCCATTTTCCACTCGATTTCCCGTGATAGCGAGCGACGCCCTACCCTTAGAATCCCTCACGCTCCGTCGTTACCACCATGGCAGCCACCTACCCCGCTTTCGCCGGCGCTTTCGCCCCCACTTGTCGCCGGCGCTTTCGCCACCATCCACCCCGACGCTATTCGTTTCCCCCCGGCAACTTTAATTCCCCGCCGCTTACCATTTACCCCCGCGGCCTCGCTTTTTCTCAATTACCCTTATTTCATGAAACGCGTCGTCTCGATGGGTTACAACCCGTAGGAGGTTGTAACTAATGTGAAATATCACTTCGCCATCCCCACCGGTGCGTTAAGGTGAAGTGAAACACGTCGAGGAACTTGATCGACGTCGATAAAGAAGATTTTTCTAAATCAGAGTGTTCTAAATTGTCGTAAAATTGTCCCGACCCTTTCGTTTCTCATATCAGAGCCTTTGATAATTGTATATTGATCGAAATATCAGAGCTTGACGCCATTTTTGTTCTGGTCTGGGATAAGTTAAAAAATATATATATAAAAAAAAATCCAAATTTTGAATATGTCAGGACTATTCTTAGATGATCAGGAGTGACGTGTCAAAGTTTCGGACAGTTTGGTCTAACACCCTTAAAAAAAAGTGTTGTATTCGATCGACTGATTTGAAGGGGGTTTCACTTCACCTTAAAAATCCAGGACAAAAGGCACGCTATTAAGTGGCATAATAAATAATTAACATTAAAGTAGGAGCTTTAAGTCGAATAACTTTAACCTTGGGGGGTCTCGTGAAATTTCCTGACCCACGAGAAGGGATGCAAATAGGAAGTAGAAGTTGGAACCCTCGGCAGGATCATCAGCTCGTCCTGTGCTCAGAGAGCCGTGGACTTAACCACGTTACAATAACGAGATATCGAGCGCATAACGAAATATCATATTTCACCCTTAAAGACTCGAATAGCTTCTATTAAGGGACGCCGAGTGGAAGATCTTCCCCCGACCTGCGCAACGCGAAGGGCGGGGGGCACATATGATCCTCATTACGTTCCTCTCGTACACCGGCGATCATTACCGAGTGTATGAATTTTAATTTGATACCGCGGAACCGGGCGCGAAGATTAAGATAAATAGGCCGGTAATCTGAGACGGGAAAGTTGGGGGTCTATTACGTATTTTTCACGAGAGCGCTCACTTCTCGCCCCGTCATGTCACGTGAGTTTATTCCCCGAATTACGTATTCGGTATACGAAACAACGAGATCACTAGTACTTTCGGTGTAATGATATCGCCAAATAAAGGGGCATACCTTGTCAATCGAGAATTGTTCAGAGGTAGTGGGGTTAGGCAGGGCAATATTTTTCACGGCAATATTTAGGCAATGTTTTTTAAATATCGTCGAAGAGGTTTTCTTTGTAAAACTTTTCTCCCAGCTCGATTTGCCGAATAATTTGAAACTTTATAATGTGAACGAAGACTATAAGGAAGGTCCTGAAGCTCATGAAATGTCAATTCTTTTCAAATTTCTATATAGGTATTTTAAAAACAGTATATAAAAAATGAAATCACCCGAGTTTCAGGACCTACCTTAGGGTCTCCATATTCACGCTTTAAAGTATGAAACGATTTGAGGCACCCAGTTCGGAGAAAAAAGTTTTATGAACGATTGAGCTTGCGGGTGCCAGTTTCACATCCCCTTAAATGAAACTCCGTTACTCCGATGCAATTCCGAGCGGGCTGTTTTTTTTATTTATTAATTCTTTTTGTCAGAAAAAGTGTCAAAAGAGGGAAGATTCGGAAATGGCGGCATTTACAGGTGCGTCGGTCAATTTTGCGAGGGACGTTTCCGGTGGCTCCGAGGGCCTGTTTAAACAAGGCCCCTCGGGCCTCGGTGGCCCTTTTCGGGCCGAGCTACTTTTTTATCGGCATTTCGCTCCGGCAGGCAGCCTAAAGGATACAGAAGTGCTACTTTTAAGAGCAATTCGGCCCCTCTCGGGCCCGACATCCTGCCAGGAGGGGACACCGCGCATACATTAGCGATGCGATTCGCCCGTTTCGGCTTGCCGGAAGGTAAGAGGTGAACGGTCCCTTGATCGGCGCTCCTTTTGATCTCGAGCAGCCCGTGTTTGCCCGACAATGGTTTGTCGGTCTTGCTGAGGAAAGTCAAGCCCCTTGTCCTGACCCGGCAGTCATGCAAGACATGCAACAGCCAATGATAACGTATCGACACCTCGGCCGGTGCCTTCGCTAAGAATAAAAATCGACCCTGTGCTAAATATCGAGCTCGCCTCTTGAACGGTAAATAAGTAAGGTTAGGACACGCAGAGAAGTCATTCACGGACTTAAGGTGATATGAAAGTGTGATATAGGTACAATGGCGGACATGAATGCCTCCCCTGCAGATACGGCATCGCCTGTGCAGGATGGGAGGGCATTGATGTCTCCCAGTGCATATATATACACACTCCTATATCACACTTAAGGTGATATGAAAGTGGGATATCGATGTGTGTATATATATGGTATGGTGTATACACACACACACATCTATATCACACTTTCATATCACCTTAAGGGGATGTGAAAGTCATATAGGAATTAATCGTTCATGAAACTTTTCTCCGAATTGGGTGTACCAATTTCTTCCAAATTTTCCCACATGAATAAGGAGGCCCTGAAGTAGGTCCTGAAACGTGGGGAATTTCAATTATTATTAAAATTGTTAAAAATAGCCATAAACAAATTATCATAAAATTGAAATTTCATGAGTTTCAGGATTTTCCTTATAGTCTCCACATTCACATTATCAAGTTTGAAGCGATTCGGTAGAATCGGTTCGGATAAAAGTTTTATAAAGGAGAACTTTATGCCCCGCTTTGACATCACCTTAAGTATGTGAATTGTCTGTACATGTACATACGCTCAATTTTAGTGATCATTATCAGTTATCCTGAAATTTGGTGACAAGGGCCCTCTTTTTCATATTTCCTTACGATGGACATGGGTTAAGGAGGTTTCTCTTCTCTTCCATAGAAGTGAAATTTTTGGTACCGCACTAGGTGCCTCTTCCAGCACTTAACCTTAAGCTCTGAGTATCTTTACGACCTCTCGAGTTCTCCTTACCTCCACCGCAAGAAGCTCCCCGAGAACTTGAGATTATTCTTAAGCGAATCTCTCGGTTTTTAACGCGAACGGTGGCGAGACTGAGCTGTAAATGTTTACGACTCTTTTCTGCGTCTGCTGCGAGACTTCTATTGTACCCCGACCAAGTTTGCGGTATTCCTCCCTGCCCGGGCATACTTTATGCCTTAATCCGATCGTAACCCGAAAAGAGGCGTCGTTCCGACAAAAATCCACTTCCGTTGTGCACGCAATGGATGAAGACGCCCAGAAAGTCGATCAATTCCCTGGCATGAAATAACCTAACAAATTGCGTCATTAAATACAGATTTATGATAAAAGAAAATCGCCTCGCGGGACCCACCACCTAAGTAATACCTCAACAATTCATTTGCAATTGCGTAAAGACGGAGCTTCTATTCCCAAATTGAACCCTAGTAGCATAGAATAATTTATAAATATTTCTTTGTAATCTTTGATCTCAAGCGACAGATTTTTCAAGATTTCTTGTGGATTTCATTCGAAGATATCTGAAATATTTCTTGAAAGTCTCAATGACATATTTAGTTTCAATAATTTATAAACATATGTAGAGATTATATTTTTTAATTTATGAACATATTATAAATATACATTTCTTTTACTTCACGATTATTATCGGACGGTTCATTTGGTGTCGAAAAACAGGAGAAATTTTTGTCATATTTTCTTTTCGCTATTTCATTATGGGAGCGAAACCTGTGATTTTGATTTTAATTATTTTTAAAACGTTTATAATGTATTCGGCAGATAACACTTAAGTAATACTTGAAATCTGCAAGAAATCTTAACAAAATCTGTCGCTTGAGATATTTAGCAAAGATTACAAAGAAATATTTAGAAATTATTCTATGCTACTAGGGAAGAAGACACACAGGCTCGCTCTAGTTAGTGTGGGTAGCGCCGCGTCGCCGCGTTGCCATGACGACGCGCGTAAACACGCGGTATACTATATATACACCCGTACGTTATAGATGATAATGATTAATAATTTTATTACACCCGTGTGTACTAAATATTATAAAACAAGTTACACATTTTATTAGACACTACGTTATAAAATTATTATACCGTGTCTGAATAAAACTTCCAATAAAAAATGATATAAAATTCCCGCAATTTTATTAACAGTGTACTTTACACTAATTAGGAAGGCATTAATGGAGCACTTCGTGACCCAACAAAGATTATTGATAAATGATTCCTAAAAATTATAGTCAGACGAGAGAAACAGGAAGAGAAACGTCCGACTCATCCCAATTTCCTCGTCCAAGCGGTATATATACATTATTCAATAAGAAGTGGAGTTTTGAAAAAGGTGGGGCGGCTACTGCATCGAAATCTTCCGAAATTGATTCCTATTGTTAAAGAGTAGGGGATTCATTGGACGGCGTCGAGAAATCGGAGCAATTGGACACGCGGCCCGAAATCTCGGATAAATTGAGACCGATCGGCCTCATAAATCTCCCCTCTCGGTCCAATATAAATCCTGGGCCGGCCAACATAAATACGGCTTAGTGGGTTGCGATTTCCCGCTAATTGAGAATTATTCCTCACAATAGGTCTCTTGCGCCGCGCATGCGCGGAATAAATCAGCCGGGCCGCGTCTAGCGGGCGTTTTAAATCCGAGTTAATGATTTTATACATAGGTGCGCATTTATAGGTGGAGTACGCGTCTCAAGGGCGAATTAATCATTTTACTAACCACCCACGCGTAAAAGAACGAATCAGTAAAATTTCTTTTTGCTTCACCGACAAAATATGCTTTTAAACCGTCAAACATCAAGATGCGGTTATTTTAAACTTTAATTTATAAGTAGCCCATTTTTCATCGATTTCCATAAGAAACGCAACCACATTTAATAAATCATTTTAATCTGCCAAACCCTAAGAAACAGTTTTTTTTTTTTTAACTAGTAAGTATTCCTTCAATTTCTAACAAACCCATTTTTCTCCATTTTCATAATTAACATAACCCATTTTTCTCCATTTTCATACCTAACATAACCCGATTTAACAAGTCCATTCAAACCGCAAGAATGATTTTTTTCCAAACTGCTCATGAAGAATCCTCTCTAAGCCTCACACCACCCCTAACCTCAAACCCGGTTCCCCACAGCTATCGAAAAACCGCTCTCGAGCGCCCCTCTCGGCTCTTCCCCAGTCGAACTTTTCGGAATTCGAATCAACGGAGGCCATAACGACATCGTTTCGCATCTAGCGTTGACAAACGGTAGTCGCTCCCTGTGTCAGGCCGAAGAAAAGCGACCGTCGAGGGAGAAAGGGAAAGCGGAAGTGCGGGCGCTAGAGGAGGACGGGGCTATTAGTATCGGCCACCCGTATAGCAGGGTAAGGTGAAGAGAAGGGATAGGGGCCAGAGAGGGAGCCGCCGAGTGGTGGGGGAAGTCGGGGAAGTGCGGCGCGAGGCCGGACCAATGGGGGCGGAGAACCGCAAAGTGGGAGGAGCCTAAGTCGCGGCGTCGAACGGAGAGGCGAGCGACGCGTCAGTCTGGGAGTGGGGGTTGGCCGGGTCGCGCGGGGAAGCGGAGGAGAACTAAACGGTAGCTTTATGCATTATTTCGTTGACAATGTATGCGCGGTTACTTCGACGGACGAGGGCCGTTCGTAGAAGTGCCGCGTGTAGGCTCCTTAATTGACGGCCCCCTTGGCACGGTTGATGCTCGTGGGCCGCGCCAAGTGAATTAAGGTAAAGCGAAGCTCCCCTCGAATCAGTCGATTTAAGTAAGACTTTTTTTTTTAGCCAATCAGCGCTGTGGACGCATAAGTTCGACGTTTGGTCCAGTATTGCTTGTACGCCCTGATGAAATTCCCCCATACGCTAATAGTGCGCTTGACGTTTAGTTGAATACTGCTTTTAAGGTGATATGAAAGTGTCATATGTATATATATATATATATATATATATATATATACCAAAATATGGCGCAATCGAGAAACTCGCATTTGAACGGGATAAGGAAAAAAAGTGTCTTATGCGCTTTCGTGTTAACAGGAAGGCGTGAAAACAGGATTAAGGAAGATTGTTAAGAGTTACCCTGGGAATCCAGGAGACATCTAGAGAAAATGGCGGCCTCGGTATATGGCGCGAGTAATTGCGCGTAGTTTATACCGTTGGCGTGGACCTAGTAATTGCGATAATAATAACAGTTGGATTGATATGTTAATGAATCATAATAAAGTATGTTGCTTTTTCTCGGGTGTAATGTCATTGAGCCATGAATTACGCGAGACATGTGAAGTGAGATAAGGACGCCGCGTCCTAGGCGTCAAGATGGCGATCCTCATAAAAAGGAGAAAATGGCCATTACCATACTTCTTAAGCCAGGTCATCCAAACTAGGCATACATTTCTCAATTGAATATATGAGTACTCCCAATTTTTTTCACATTTTTTAGTCCACTGCAAGTCAGGGTTTACCTGACCACCACCAAGAGATTGCCGTGAGCAAACTGAAAATTGATCGGATTTTTGCGTTTCGTTAATGAAATTTCATCGTTATGGGAGGATTTACAAGGTTTAAAGAATTTAATTTATAGATTTTCTGAATTTTAGGCCCCGATTCCCCGTGGGTATATCCTTTTGGAAGGGAGATATCGAAGGGAATAAATGGAGAGGCTGAGAAATACAGAATGCACAATATATGCCACGAAAGTATAGTGGGCACAATAATCAAAGCAAATTGCAGATACGTGATGCTACCGTGCTGGTGGGAGTCCAGTGAAGCCATCTTGATGTTATTAGGATCTTCCCGACAGATGCAACTAAAGCAGAATGCCAGGCCGATCTGCATCGCGCTGCTTCGCTTAACCTCTTTCTAGTTTAACTTTAATCTCGAGGGCCTCGAATGTAATGGAAAACGAATCAAATACTGTTACCAGTGATTCGATTTAATATTCTTCTCGTCAGGCCGCGAGATCTATGCGCAAGGAAATCCCGGTTTGTATGGAGTGATTGTATATTCTGCGCACTCTGGCGGGAGAAAATTGAACCAAAGGTCGCTTTCTGTACCGCGCAGGAAATTATGCAACAATGGATATTCATATTTTCTCGATGGTCCGATTTTGTCGTAAATGTTACATCAATATTTGCACATGCCACGAAATTCGTTTTAAATTCCACCTTGCGTCTAGTGGTTAATTTTATTCAATCGATTCCTTCGAGTCGAATTCTTCGAAAAATTCGACTCATTTTATGAAATCGATTACTTCGGGTCGAATTCTTCGAACAATTCGATTAATTTTATGAAACCGATTCCTTCTAGTCGAATTCTTCGAACAATTCGATTAATTTTATGAAACCGATTCCTTCGAGTCGAATTCTTCGAACAATTCGATTAATTTTATGAAATCGATTTCTTCCACTTGAATTCTTCGACAGGAGTTTTCAAACAATTCGATTAATTTTATGAAATCGATTCCTTCGACTTGAATTCTTCGACAGGAGTTTTCGAACAATTCGATTAATTTTATGAAATCGATTCCTTCGACTTGAATTCTTCGACAGGAGTTTTCGAACAATTCGATTAATTTCATTCAATCGATTCCTTCAGGTCGAATTCTTCGAACAATTCGATTAATTTTATGAGATCGATTCCTTCAGGTCGAATTCTTCGAACAATCGATTAATTTCATTCAATCGATTCCTTTGAGTCGAATTCTTCGAAGAATTCGATTCATTTTATGAAATCGATTCCTTCGAACAATTCGATTAATTTCATTCAATCGATTCCTTCGAGTCGAATTCTTCGACAGCACATCGAACAATCTGACGAAATGTAGAAATCAAATCCTTACATAATTTTACTTATTAATTTAGACATGTTGATTAGTACGAATTTTCTTTACTCAATCTGATATTCCCTTGGACATGTTTCATTGCATAATTTTAGTTTCCGCAATGCGTACTTCTCTGAGTCAAGGAATTTAATTTTTTTTTTTCAGGACACGTATGATGATTATGCTTTTAGGATAATTTTTTTTTCTCAGAACATGTATGATGATTATGTCTTTAGGATAAGTCAAAAGCAAGACTTCCTTCCCGTCAAATAATATTGTCAAAGGATCGTTGGACACATCGGACGTATTGTTGACCAAGGGCGTTGCACTACATCACATTGTGGGATATTAATATCCCACAATGCGGATAGCGGTGATAAGATCTGTTACCATTGACATCTGAAATTGACTGTTCAGGCTGACTGGCCGGGTTTTTAGGCAAGATATCACTGTCAATTCTACCCCTGATTTACTGCGCCGGTGATAATAGTGATAGTAGCGGTAGTAGTGATCGCCCACTTCGATCAGACGTGATCGGGCATCTCGGTATAATTATCGATAAGGCCTATAATTATCCCCTCAAACCCACACACGTATACCTCGTATCCATGAATCCCCAGAATTTCGGGCCGAGCGTTTAAGGCGATATGAAAGTGCGACATGTACATACCAAAAAGTGAAAATATCGATAAAACTTATCTCCAAACTGGGTGCACATAATTATCGGAAACTTTAACAGGTTTTTTTCGTCGAAAAATGAAATTTCAAGGGCAGCGCGTTTTTCCTTAGAGCCTCCATAATCTCGTGTTGAAGTTTAAGATAATTTGGTGCCGCCAGTTTGGAGAAAAGTATTATAAATATTTTCACTTTTTCTTATTTATACATATCACACTTTCGTATCACCATAACGCAGGAAACTGTTTTACAGAATCCATCGATATCTCTCCCCTAATTATCGTGATAAATTCCAATTAATTACTTAACATGTCCAACAGTGGCAAAAGGAGAAACTAAAACTGATTATAAAAGTAATATAAAAAGTGCAGAATTATGAAGAAAAAAAAAAACAGACACGATCGGAGACTTCCTTCTTAGATCGTAAAAATGATTTAATGAGCCTCGGAGCCATTTACACCGCAGGTATTATTTGTAAATCGGGAATTCGCGAATAATCGCGTATAATGTGCCGAGATACCGAGATTACATGTTATTCCGCCGATTCCGTTTTCCATGTTTTTTTTCTCTTCCCTCATTTCCCCCCAGATTGTGGATAAATGATTGTAAAGCTAAAACGACGCTTTTTGCGGCATCTCCCAGTATGACCAAAGCGGCGTCTCTTGGAAACGCTTTTTTCCGTGGCGAGGCGATGATTATGACGTTACACGGGGAAGTTTTCGGTTTAAATTTAAACCCGGACCGGAAGTCGTTGAAAAGAGGCCCATAACATGCTTTTCACCATGGGAATTGTGCAAGCCACAGCGGCCTCCACGTTGCAGCTCGCCGGGCGGTCGTGACCATAGAAGTGAAGAATCATCATGTCGGCATCGCTTCCGGCGAAAAGGGTCCTTATGTATATATTATGTATTTCGGGGCCTCGGCCTTTGTTATCTTTATAATGCAATTATGTCGAAGAATGAAGGCTACGATGATACACTTTTTTGGCGGCGCGTTTCCCTCTTACCGAAAGATAGCTATACTTTCATATTAGAGGAATGTTTTACAGAAAGTTTCGATATTAATTCATTCTTTTTTAATTAACATGCGTCTGACAAAATTTCTCAAAAAATGGTTATTCTTTTCTAATCAAGATGGCGTCCATACGGTCTCCGCGTTTCAACTTCTTACGACCTCTGCATCGCGTCACAAAGATGGCGGACGCGTTTCAATTTTCGTCCACCTGACAAAACTCCCCGTAAAAGAAGATTAATTTTTTTCTATTCAACATCACGTACATACGGTATCCAAGTTTCAATTTCTTACGATCTTTGCATCGCGCTCTCAAAGATGGCGGACGCGTTTCAATTAACCACCTGACAAAACTCCCTCTAAAAAAGATGAATTCTTTTCTAATCAACACCGCGTCCATACAGTCTCCAAAGTACATTTTCTCGACATTTTTGCATCACGGCCAAAGGTGACAAGTTTGCAATACAACTATTGCAATCAATAACCATCCGTTAAAATTCTCTAAAAGAAATAACAATTCTTTTCTAATCAAGATGGCGTCCATACGGTCTCCACGTTTCAATTTCTTACGACCTCTGCATCGCGTCACAAAGATGGCGGACGCGTTTCAATTAACGTCCACCTGACAAAACTCCCTCTAAAAAAGATTAATTCTTTTTTAATCAACATTACGTCCGCCAGGCATGCAAGATATTCAATGGATAATGGCGCTCGCATCGCGGCCAAAGATGGCGGCGTCGGTTTATACGGTTCTCGCAATGTCCGGTATCGAAAGTGCAACCTTTGGCATTCCGTGTCCCCGCTCATTCCCCATCCATCTTGCAGGTTTGCTATTAAAATGGCAGCAGCCAGTGTTGCGGCAGCTGCTGGCACCGACTCCGGTCCCCGAGATCGTCTTAGATCGTACAAACATACATTTGTTCACAGTTAGCCTTTCGGTGAGGGAATTTATATTCGTAGTTTCGGCCCGACTATGCCAGTCGTTATGTCTCATTATGCCATGTGGGATGAGCGTCGTTACCTTACATTATTATCCGTCGTTATAATCCCGGATAATGCCCACCCGTTAAAACAACATCATATTAAAGTAATACAGTGATAGATGGGTATTATTCTAGGATACTGCACCCGAGTGAGCAGCCCTTAAAGGCGGCCATCTTGTAAATATTGTAATCAACCCCAGCTACATAGTTTCTCATATTATTTATTTTTTCTTTTTATATTGCGTACACATTCCGTTAAAACAACATCATATTAAAGTAATACAGTGATTGATAGGTATTATTCTAGGATACTGCACCCGAGCGAGCAGCCCTTGAAGGCGGCCATCTTGGAAATATTGTACTCAACCCCAGCTATATAGTTTCTCATTTTCTTTTATTTTTCCTTTTACATCGCGTACACTGATAAAAATGTTCACGTGAATTTACATACTTAATTATTGGTTATTTTTATGCCACAATTAATTGCAGTAAAGTTACGTTATCTCTGTGATATCAGGAAATCTGTGTAATGTCATAAAGTATATCGTAATATTGACAAATGATTGTTACAGCGAAGAATGATGAAGGTGAGGATCTTAGAGATCTTCAGGAGATGCAGGAAAGCTGAAAAGCAAAATCCAACCTCTGGTTGCAAGTTCCACTTCCGGTTCGTGGAACCGGAAGCGTCCAAAATGGAGTCGCCTTTGACCCGTGGCGTATCTTCTGCGTACGTAGAAAAGTCGTAGAGCACTTTTTGTCCTCGATACCAGGCCATTTACATTGTAAACATCGTTTACACCCGGCTCTTTTGAAGCTTACATGGAAACGAAGCAGCGTGATGTTTGAGGAGCGGGAAATAGTGCGCTTAAAGCGTCGTTTATTTTCTATGCGTTTCGCCCCTTTCCTTTGGCAAAAGTCACAGAGATGGACTAAAAGCCGCGGAGTACTCGAAGAGGCTGGTAACGAGACAAATTAGCCATAAACAACCTCAAACGGTACAATTAATCATAAATATTATTTTCAGGCCCGAGAAAATGTGGAACCAGCTGAAATTTCGGTCCCCCCAACAGAGCTGGAAAATACTGTTTACACGTAGAGATTTAAGGTTAAGTGAGACCTCAAATCAGTCGATTCGAATACATTTTTTTTAAGAGTATTGTACTAAACTGTTCGAAACTTTGACACATGCATGCATGCATTTTTGAAAACAATTTTTTAACTTAGACCAGATCAGAATCAAAATGGCGTCGAACTCTGATATTTCGATCGATGTACATTTATCCGATCTCAGAGTGAAAATTTAATTCACCTGGAAATCACAGATGGCGCAGGGGGTCCCTCTGCAGTCAATTAGGGCCTCAGAAAGCACGAATCCAGAGGATTTCTGGAGTTTTACTTGGATTTCTTTATAAATATTGTACGTAAACGACAATTAGAGTATGCCATTTGGTACAATACCCAATATTATTCGACATAGCTGTCAATATAAAAACCAACGTCGGCAACGTGGGTATTTAGAAAAATCTTCTTTATCGACGTCGATCAAGTTCCTCGACGTGTTTCACTTCAGCTTAATTTTCCCTAAACATGGCTTGTAGAAACAATACTCTACTGAAGCTCGGGCATTGTTCTGATAATTCACCGGAGTGCATGCGACGTTATATAATCAGAGTTACTGCGTCGGTTAAACACGAACCAATTAGTTATATCAATGCATCAGCTGTGCCGCCACATGGAAGTAAACAAACTTAATATGCTGACTGATAAAAAGCGTTATGCCTGTGAAGATAATGCCAGTTTATCGAAATTGGCCGTAAACGATCTTACGCAATTCAGTAATTTATAATAAATATTTTCTTCAGGTCTAACCAAAAGTGGAACTCGTTAAATTCTTCGCCCCGCGAGTCAGCTGTGAAAATATCGCTCGACGCGTGATTTAATTATTTAAAGGGATTGTTTAAAAAGAAAGATACTTTATTTAAGCTTCGGTATTCTTGTGGTAATTCACTAGAATGCATGCAATTTTATACAGTCGCTGCGACGGTTAACAATTAAATAATAAGCTATATCAATGCATCAGCTGCAGTGATATGCGTTATCAAAAACGCATAATGCACCAACTGATGAAAGATTTTATAACTGTGGGTACAATGTTTATCGGAATGCAATTAGCCGTATTAAGTGCAACTGCATATCTCTCCGAGTAGGTTTATTAATAAACGCGCAATTAATCATGTTAACAAACAAGTGTAACTGTAACACGTTTGACTGCAATTTCTTTCATAATTAATTAGCTCAATCGAAACATCGGCTCTAATCACGTATCCCGCTAAGCAGGCTCGATAACGACTCTTATTACTTACATTTATCAAGAAATATGCAAATTAGATTGCATAAACGAAATTGTTGCTATATACGTTGGCCGAGCAT
This sequence comes from Orussus abietinus, assembly GCF_000612105.2. Taxonomy (NCBI): domain Eukaryota; kingdom Metazoa; phylum Arthropoda; class Insecta; order Hymenoptera; family Orussidae; genus Orussus; species Orussus abietinus. The sequence goes on along the minus strand of NW_019394351.1, from coordinate 201,383 downwards.
AATTGCGGAAATCATAGGCGGAAGTTATTCGAAAATTAATTAACAAAATGGAAACATCTATTACACCACTCACGGATATTATTAATAACACGGGTCCAGTTTAATAATTATGTAACCTAACTCCTGTAAATAAATTCTATACCAATTATGCCGAGTTAGTATGCAAATGCCGGGGTCTAAATTACCCGAAAATTAATTAACAATATCCGGACACTCCAGCAGACTTAATAACGAGCATTCATGCCGATGATTATGTTAATCAGTCCGTGTAAATAAATGTTACGGTAATTATCCCGGCTTGATATGCAAATGCGGAGGTCAGAGGCAGAAGGTACTGTTTATACGAAATGAAAATTAATTAACGACATCGTGATATCGACTGTTATTGCGGATATTATTATCCGGGGGCGACAATAAAGATGTAATTAGGGCAAAGATGCAGATCTTTAAGGTGAGCCCATAATGCCGGTTTACAGGGAATTAATTAGAGCGGTATAAAGGCGTCCCCCACAATGGCTTAAGTTATTAAGCAGATTTACTAATCAGCTCCGCAGGGGAAAGGAGTAATACACAAAATGGTTCGGGGAGTAATCGCGATACGACCTCTTTGTACTTGTATTAAACGTGTTACGACTTTGCGATATAGCTGCACACCGGCAAGACCTCAGCCCTATTTGCGAGATTATTTCCCGGCAAAAAATCGCCCCCAAGTACTTGTAACTGTTTTCTTTTTCTACATGCGGGAGATCGTAATCTCTTACTTTACATCCACCAAAGCATGTAATAAACGAGTGGTTACGTGCCTGAATATCGTGTATTCCACATCAAACATGAAGTCAGGGGCGTTGACTGCCTCAAGCCCAGACTCCGACCTCGGACATGAAAATACACTTCGGCCATTCATTATTTCACTGCCTAACAGTGATTAAAAATTTACCCCAGAAAATGGAAATTTTTTCAAGAAATTCCGAAATTATATGCGAACTTGATAGTCTTTAAATTCTTATGACTGGATTTTAAATGTTGACTCCGACCTCGGACATGAAAAAACACTTAGGCCATTACTTATTTCACTGCCTAATATTGATTAAAAAAAATGTGATTAAAAATTTCCTCCTCAGCATATGAAAATTTTCTAAAGAAATTCCGAAATTACATGCGAACTTGATAGTCTTTAAATTCTTACTACATTTTAAATGTTGACTCCGACCTCGGACATGAAAATACATTTCCTCCATTATTTATTTCACTGCTTAACAATGATTAAAAAAAAATGTGATTAAAAATTTCCTCCTTAGAATATGCACATTTTTTAAAGAAATTCCGAAATTACATGCTAACTTGATAGTCTTTAAATTCTTACTAGATTTGAAATGTTGACTCCGACCTCGTACATGAAAATACACTTCGGCCATTCATTACTTCACTGCCTAATATTGATTAAAAAAAATGTGATTAAAAATCTCTCCCATGCGAACTTGATAGTCTTTACATTCTTACAACTAGATTTTAAAAGATTCCAGACAAGAACCAAAGGAAGAAATTTTTCTCCGGAATTGAAATTTCGTGAATTTTAACACGTGTTAAACTGTTGAAAATATTTGGTCCAACGAATTTGGAGGTATGTTTTATAAATATTTTCACGTTCTGATATATATAGAATGAGACCCTTTCGTATCACCTTAACAAATAATTTAATTTACAATTATTTTCTATGTATTTTCAGACTTACGACTATAGTTCTAACGTTGCCATTGTGAATCTTTAATGGCAGATTGCTCGTACAAAGGTCGCGTATATTCCACATTAAATATGAAACAGTCAATGTCTTCTTCGGCTCGGTCAATAACGCGAAGTTTCACCGTTAAATAATTCAGGGAGATCGGTCACACTATCCAACCAAAGACCCTGAATTACCAACTACTCGGCTCTAAGCTTTGATTTTCCATTCCCTCGCGAACGTTAAGTAATAAATGGACATTAAGCACCAGCAAACATTCGAAATTTAAATTATCCGCAGTTCTGGCGTATACTTTCTTAACGACAATTTATCCGAAAAACGGAATGCCACTAAACCCTCGAAATTTAACTCTAATTCATAGCAAATTTTCATATGTTTACAGGTATTTTTATTGAATATTAAAGTCGCCGAAGATCGTCATTGAGAAACGATCAGGAAACTCGATAGAGTTTCGCCCCAAATACATTTAAAAACATGCGCGAACGGCACCGAATACTTTACGCCAAAGTTCGTCCCGTCAACTCGATAAATATTTCATTCTCGAATAAGAGAACATATTATGGACTCATATTTGGTACAATGAAAGTACGATCCGTTCTGTAGAGCCTGTAATTTTTTTCAGATTTTTTAGAGCTACCATTACGTTAAATCGTCACTATGAACATACTTCGATTCTTTTTACTTTTTGCCACTCTTTCTCCTCTTATCTACAGTGCGGAATTTCTTCACACTTTACGTATTACTTTCTAGAAGCAATCCTTGATAATTACACTTTACCCCTTTTCCCGTTTTGAAATTGGCTCGTTTCCCGCGCAAAATGGCCGCGCGCGAAGTGCGCGATCTTCGCGTAGGAACAGTTACATATGCGCAAAGATCGCGCACTTCACGTCAAGCATGAAACGGCGAATGTCTTCTTCGAAACGGCCTATAATACGCAGTCTCTGCAGGTAATAATTCAAACGTGCTGCGTGTACTGTTCAACGAACGGAATGAATTACTTATACTTTGCTCCGCGTTAAATGTCGGTATCCTTACACACGGGATCGCCATCGCATCAAGATCTGCAGTGTTTTTTCTTCTGAAAACTTTCCCCCGTTGATACAACTCACCTAGGGCTCGGAAACTTTAAAATGTTTAGGTATAAGAAGACATAACCTCAAGGTTCGGCTCTACTGGCCAAAGAATAATAGCGTAAAAATCCCGAATTTTCGCTGATGCAACAACGCGAGCGCCACTCGCGGGAAATTGAGGAACTCCGACGCCACTAGACCGAAACACGTCCTATCGAAATAAATACCCTAGTGATTTTAATTTCGGTATTAAGATACCGAACGCGCTACTATAATCAGGAAAGAGAAATAAACCCAAGAGGTTATGCCAATCAGAATAACTTAGTAAAGGAACAATGTAAAGAGGTTATGATAAGCACGGTGAAGCAACTCGTTCCTTGTAGTCACCTTGATTAAAGGAACTCTGGTTTCACATTTTCATCGACTTTTATCTTCTTTCATTTCGGTGAAAAAATCCGCTATTTATGCTGATCAAGTCTGAGAGTCTTATGATTTTTTTAGGTACATGTGGCGAAGGAAGCGTTTATTTACGGAGCCGACCATTTCGCGTTCGATGCTGCCGATAACAACTTCCCTTGGGGATCCTGCTGGCCGGTAATTGGTCGTTTCTCCTAGAGCGACCAATGACGCGCTATTTTATAACAGAAACGACCAATGACGCGCTATTTTATAACAGAAACGACCAATTACCTAAGAGTGATCCCTCAACCCCGAAGCGACGCTTCTCGCATCCGAAGAACGACTTAACGACAGGAATTGCGACATACGAGGTCTACTCGCTTTACAGTCCTCATTAGAAGCTGCATTAAGTAAGAACAATTCACTATTTTAATTAATCAGTCTCCATTAAAGTCCGCAAATTAATTCTTTTCTATTCCGCAGAACGGCGTCACGGAGTCGGGACATTTTCTTTTTGAATTCCTGTTTATGGATGGTTGTATATATTGTTAAAAACAATTATCAAATTCATACGCTCTTAGTACGTAAGGTTGCAATGAAATTATAAATCCGGTGTATTAAAGAGATTTAATACCAATTTCAAGATAAATTAAGAATTTCATGGCGTCGGGTTAGAATGTTCTAAAGTTCTGTAGAAAAAATTAATTTATTTACGTACTAAGTATGTGATAAAAATGTACAATTGCAATCATTTTCTTATTAACAGTTAAGAATGGCCCACATAAAAATTGAACGGTTAAATATTTGCGATATGTTTTTGAAGATACATAAAGATGCTTCAGGCAAAATTTGAGTATTAGTGCATAAGGATCTTTGTTACAAAGTAACTTTTTTTTTTTCAGAGCTGTCCAAGCCTGCCAATTATTGTTTAAATGGAACCGGGTATTTTGAGGTAAAAAGGAAGTTCTATCTTTAAATGTTTTCGCCTATTTCTAAGTGTCTCGATATAATGTTATTAATAAAACTCTAGGAGCACGCACTAGAGGTATGTCATGCCCTGCAAGTATTTTAATGAATCGCGTCCAATTAGGATCCGGAAATAAATGAACTCTTTGCTTTTTCAGAGGAGGACGTCAATTCAATAAAGGCTGGGGAACATCTCTTTCTAAATTCCCTCTTTGGATGGTTAGTTCCCGAAAGGAGGCGTGCCAAGAAAAAGTCTGGCAACTCTCCATGTCGAATACTTCACAGCTGATGCATCGATTTTCTTTTTTTTTTTTCCATTCAAAATTCTCTAAAATATTATTACCAACGAACAATGTTCCAAAGATACTTCTTATTCTACTATCTTCGTAAAATGCGCCCAATTGACGATAACAAAATTAATGTTTAATTTTTTTTCCCCATGAAGGAAGGCCACATTCAATTCAACAAAAGGTTTTGTTTATAAAACTTTTCTCCAAACTCGATTTACCGAATAGTCTGAAACTTTAGAACGTGAATAGGGAGACTATAAGGAAGGTCCTGAAACTCATGAAATGTCAATTCTATTGAAATTTGTTTATAGGTATTTTAAAAACAGTATATAAAAAAATGATATTTCCCGAGTTTCAGGACCTACCTTAGGGTCTCTATATTCACGTTTTAAAGTATGGAACGATTTGAGACCCCCATTTCGTAGAAAAGTTTTATGAACGACTGAGTTTTCGGATGCCACTTTCACCTCCCCTTAAATACCATATACGTATGTACGTACGCAATTAATTGATTCCATGTCATATTACAAATGCATATTCGAACACTACATAACAATGTCTTCGGCACGCCGAGATCCAGATACGTCTTACTAGGCAAGTATTTTAATGAAAGCCGGCCAATTAGGCTCTGGAAATAAATTAATTCCTTTTTTCCCAGGGTAGGACGTCGATTGAATAAAGGCCCGAGACTCTTTCCTTTTGACTCCCCTCCCTCGGATGGTTATTTCCCGAAGGGAGCAGTGCCAAGAAAAAATTTGGCAGCTCTCCACGTAGAATATTTCATAGCTTGAGCGTCGGCCGTCACCCTCCGCCTCTTAACTTAACGACCACACTTGGCAACTAATTCATTTACTTCTGTCTTCGAATAAAACTCAACTCGGTCCGCAACTAGTTGGACATCACATCTAAAAGATTGTTTCCTCGAATAACGATGCCCCGTCGCTCTCAGGAAAGCTTATCCCGTCATTAAGTGTTTTGAAAATAATCCACGGGTATGTGTGCCGTTTGTCGGCACTTAATGTTTACCTTGCCGAGTGCTGGCGGAACAAAATGATTTCCACAAAAGTGCATGTCATATACCCGACGCGATACGCCCACGGTTATGTACTCGTTCTTTGTGCATTATTCCCGGAGCATGCACCAATTGAATCCCACTTATCTGCGTATGTGCCTTTGCGCGTATTGTGTACCTACGGTAACCAATCGTTTCTGCATGTGAAACGATTAGTAACAAATGTGTTGCGGGAGGAGCTTAATAAAAATAAAATAAAATAAAAATGCATAAAAGAACAAATTTTTTCATTAAACGTCATTCGATTGACTGCATTTAGTATGTGTCGAATATAATTCCCATTCGGGGAATCCCGGCGAATTTTTCAGATCAGGAAACTCGGGAGAGTTTCGCGCCAAATACGTTTAAAAACATGCGCGATTTAGTAAATCCCAATATAGTGTATTTTAGTTTCAATGTTATTACCTCAAAATCAATGTCGGGACATGCTTATGCTTGATAATCAATTATTTCATCATGTGAAACGATTTGTAACAAATGTGTTCCAGGAAGAGCTTAATAAAAATAAAATAAAATAAAAACACATAAAAGAACAAATTTTGTCATTAAACGTCATTCGATTGACTGCATTTATTATGTTTCGTATAAAATTCCCATTCGGGGAATCCTGTGAGATCCTTTGTGAGATTTAGTAAATCCCAATATGATCCGCCATTTTACTTTCAATACTACCACTTAGAAATCAATGAAAAACTACTATTACCATCATTATGTAAGGAAATGTAAATTTGAAATATCCCACCCTAACTTAATCTACATAATTATCTAATAAAATATGAATTTTAGATATCCTAATCTCACCTAACCTATAAACGTACTTAATACAAGGTGAGTTTAATCTGCCCTGCAATACAATGCACAAGTGCACATGCTCATTTTTACACGTAACAACTCATCAGAGGATGACTTCCCCCTTTAAAGTCCAGGTTCAGAGAATTCTCATTCGACAGCGAGGTTTAGCAACCCCCAATATAGTCAGCCATTTTACCTTCGACTTTGTCACCTGGAAGTCGAAGACGTCCGCCTCGGCGCGTTTCCACTCCGATTTTACTGCCTGCCGGGAGATAAATTGATATTCGAGGAAGCCACAGTTCCAAAGACTCGTGATATATATATATACATATTCCCCACGTCTCGTTGCCTGGCCTCAGAATAGAAAACGGTAAATTATCGAGAAACAGAGAATCAGGTAGTCCCAATACCCTCGAGCGTCACGCTTTAATTAAGGTTTCGGAAGTCTACTGATTACGCAGTGATCTTCGCCCAGTTTAATCCATTTACCTTGTCCAACAAAAAATGAGAAAGTACGACGAGAAAAGCATTTTTCCTTTCGAGGAAATTATTCGCTTGAAGGAAATTAGAGGAACTGAAATAAAATCCAAGAAACACAGTTCCTGGTAACAAAATGGCGAACGTTTAACTCCGATACGTTGCATTAAACTTCATACGTTTAATTAATGTATCCTGTTCGGAAAATAGAAAAGCAGAAAGTACGACGAGAAAGGCATTTCTTCTTTCGAGGAAATTATTCCCTTGAAGGAAATTAGAGGAACTGGAATAAAATCAGAGAAACACAGTTCCTGGTACCAAAATGGCGAACGTTTAACTCAGACGCGTTGCATTAAACTCCATACGTTTAATTTATTTATCCTGTTCGGTAAAGAGAAAAGCAGAAAGTACGACGAGAAAGGCATTTCTTCTTTCGCGGAAACTATTCTCTTGAACGGAATTAAAGAAACTGGAACAAAATCCGAGAAATACAGTTTCCGGTACCAAAATGGCGAACGTTTAACTCCGATACGTTGCATTAAACGAATACCTCATACGTTTAATTTATTTATCTTGTACAGAAAAGAAAAAAGGCAGAAAGTACGAAATTGGAATAAAATCAAAGGAATACAGTCTACAGTACCAAAATGGCGAACGTTTAACTCCGATACGTTGCATTAAACTTATACCTTCAATTTGCCGTTTCCTAAGTAACGTTATCACAATTTTTCTTAAAGTTACAATATCTTGACTAAATCACTGCACTCCTACCGAGTAGCTCCATTTATTTAACAATGTATATATGAAAAAATTGATTTTCCTACAATTATACGATTGACATATCAAGTTGAAGATTTCCAACATTAGCGTGAATTTTTTTAAGGGCATTAACAGGGTGAAAAAATGGCCGGACGAGAAAGACCCAGGTTTTCTGATGGGAGGTGTCGAAGAAACGTTTACAGACGAAGAGTGTAACATCAATTAGCCATTGTTTGGGATGCTACTCTTAGGAGATAAATTAAACTGGAAGAAAATTCCTTTCGCAAGTAATTCATCTGAACAAGGAAGTGACTTCTCTGCCCAATTTTTGTTTTAGGCTTTCGTCCTTCTTTCCCGTCTCGTTACAGGCATGCATTGTTCTCGGTGCCCCACATTTCCACGGAATCTCGTTGGGATCAGAATTCACGAGCTCGCGAGGTTTCCTCGTTAGACACCTCGCAAGATAAACCAGACTGATAGAGCTGGGAAAGGTGGCAGTTATCTCGCTGAGGTATCGGCTGTTGCAACCGTTTCACGTTTTCGCGCATAACTCGTTAATCACGCGAGATAGCAAAAACTAGTTCAGACGAAACCTGCCCGCCAGGGACTGCGTTATAACCTGACCGGCTCGGTTTCTCGAAACTCGAATTTTTTTCAAAGAAATTTTCGACATTTTTGAAAATTCTTTCCAACCCGAGCTAGAACTCGGTAAACTGAGTAACTTTTGCTTGAACATATTTTCTATATCATGTACGGTTTGCGTACTGAAGCCGACAACGTTAGCGACGCTGCCCCTCGTCATATAGCACATTGGTGCGGTGTTAAATACACCAGTTAAATATTGTGGTTCGCTCCAATATTAAAATGTGGACATTGCGCCAGATTTATTCCACCTTATTTAGCGTGTAAAATAATTATTCATTTAATTAACGACACATTTCTGTGGCACCATTCAAAGAAACGTTTTCACAGTGCGGTATTAAAAGTATTCATTAAACTCCTACACTTTGAGTGCCCAAGTTTATAGTGAAATTACAAATTGTCAAGCTGGGATTTTAATTTTAATTCAGAGACGTGAGACGTTTTTTCATGGGACTTGTTTTAGAACCGTGAAACAAGATGGAATGGATCGGGAAAGACAAGAGTCATCCCGCCACGCCAACGATGAAAGAGGGTAACCGGTATAAACTCCAATCTCGCGATTAGCGCGAACCTCTTGAACCGATCGGATTACCTTTCTCCGTTCTAACCAGAACTCAAGCTGGAATATCTGCCTCGGATGATCTCCTTGCACCGTGAAAGAAAATGTACCCACTGCAAAAGACAGGAGTCACCTCTATCCCATCAGCGAGGAAAAGGGGAACCAAAGCGATCCCCGATCATGAATGTCCAGAACTGACCGAATTAACGAGCGGATTAATTGATTATATCAGAATGATCAGAATCCAAGAATATCAACACCCCAGCTAATGAGTCCGAGTCGTAACAAAGGGCGGTTCTAATTATATACCCCAAGCCAACAATAAGACCTTAGGGTTTAATTTGGCATCCGATTCACGAGCAAGAATTTCTTTATTTCCTTAGAATATTCGGTAAAGATTAACATCCCAGATCCTAGCCATCAGCCTCGCAGCATCTCTGCCCAGGACCATCTTGGAAAGTAATAAAAAAAAAGTGCCATCGAGCCTAGGAAATATTTTTTTAAATCAAAGAATAATTGTCTGACCCAGCCAAACTGGAATAAACTGGATGGAATGTCTCTTCGGAACAGGGAGAATTTATTTCAGCTTGTTCGATGAACTTGTTTAGGACGAAGCAAACTATTTCCTCGGTCGGTGAGTTCTTTTTCTCCCTGTGGGAGTGTCCAGAATAGGTAGCAGTCAGCCGAGGCGCATCAGTCCCGATGAAAGAGGGTAAACCAGTATAATCTGGAGGCTTGCGTTTAGCACGAACCCCGTGAACCTAGCGGAGTCCAGCAGGAGTAAAAAGAGCCGAGGCAACTTACCTTGACTGTGATCGCCGGCGTCGAAAGTCTTGCTAGTCATTTGAAAGAGAGCGTCGAGGGGACTTCCCTGGCCAGGGGCCCTCTTTCCGTTTTGTCCACCCTGGGATCCATGCTGCTGGGGTGAGTTCCTCTTGAACTGCTGCTGCATAGCCGGATGATGAAGTCCAGGATGAATGCCATGATGCAGCATATGGTGATGATGAGCAAGGGGATCCGGGCTTCCAGAGTCGGAGACGGAGCTTCTTCCAGAGGAGGATGAGCTGCTGAGCGGAGGTTCGCTCATGGGCCCGGAAATAGGTGCCAGGGACATGCCCACCAGCGACAAATCCTTGGGCAGGGCGCGATGGTGATGCTTGACGTGCCGCTGATGATTCTGATGCTGCTGGTGCAGCTCGTGGTGGTGATGGTGATGATGATGGTACCGATGGTCGCTGAGATGCGTCGCCGCCTCCGTCTCCGCCGTGTCCCAGGGTCTGACGATCTTCGCCTTGGGTCTGTGCGACAGGATGTCCAGGATGCTGAAGGACTTGACTCCTCTGACGGTCTGCTCCCGGTCGCGGTCCTCCTCTTCGTCGGACTGCTGCATGGGCACCATCTTTAGCCGTTTGAGGGGCTTGAAGTAGTCGTCAGCACCTCTGGAGGCTGTTGGGTTCTCCTGGGACTCCTCATCCTCCGCGGTCCCTGCCTCGTACTCCTCCTCGTCCTCCTCCTCGTCGTCGTCCTCTTTCAGGGACATCGCGTCGCTGCTCTCCGTCCCGTGGACCCCGGGGACTCTGTTGACGCAGGTTGGTCTGCGTTCCCCGTTCCTGGAGTACCGGTCTACCTTGGTCAGCACGTCCCGGTACCCCTTGGGGCTGTGTCTGTCGAGGAACCTGTCTCTGGAGAAGTTCCGAGAGTCCTCCACGTTCGCCGTGGGGGCGATCACGACCAGCGGCAGTGGGCTGGGGCACCCGACAGAGATCTCATCCTCCTCGCCCTGGGGGTTCCTCGGAGGTGGTGTTCTTGACGGGGTCCGCCGCTGGTTTGGGGAGCCCAGACAGATCGAGATCGTGCCGCTGGAAGATGCTGTCGACGGCGACATCGTGCGGCTCTCTGTCATCTCCGCGACCTGGTTATGGCACATGTGACTCGAGATAGCTCGAGTCATCAACGGATCCTGTCCCACGCCCGACTCGGATTGCCTGATCAGGTTGTCCTAGCTTCTACCTCCCAAGGTAGAGGAACATCCTACTGTGCGATCAGACGTAAATCCTCAGGGATTGGTGGCACGATCCCTGCACAACCTAGGATACCTTGTAACTCATCCTTGCGTCACGAATCCTCTGTCTGGACGCCAATCACCATCACTGGGGTGTCTTCTGCATTGAGTAACCTTCTCGGCTGAAGCGGTTACCTCCCTGACTGATCCAAAGAAAGTCCTTGCGATGCGTTTCCTAGTTTTCTCCTAATGCCTGGCACTTCGTCTTCCAGGGGAATCAGTCATGGCTTCGGGAGAACATTCCATGTATCATGGTCTACCCTGGACTGTAAATCTTCCCGGCTTCACCGTTAATCCCGAAAGTCCCCTGCGGAAACAGTTCAAGCTAACGTCTTCTAATTCATCCAGACGACCCTGTCACTGTTACTTTTCCCTGGCTGTCGAGCACAAACCTATCCCTACGGGGAATTCAGGAAGTCCTCGTACCTGCCCTCCTAAATCCAGGAACGAAAGTGCGTTATTTGAAAACCCTTTTTCTAAAAGCACTCGCGACGACCCTTGAGCCACATCCCACGACTCGTCAGGGTTTTAAATCCCTAGGGACCTGTTAATAACCCGTAACGCTTTCTGGACAACACCCAAAAAACATCCCAACTCTGTCACAGGCGTTATACTCAATCTCAAGTACCGATGCCTCGGTTTAACTCACAAAGTCACCAACGGGGACATCAAGGGACCTAATTGACGACGAAGCTGCTCGCAGACTCTTCTAGAAATTATTTTTCAAGTATATACCAGCTCCCAACGTATCCCAAAAACCTCACCCAATCCGCTACAGTCTGTCCGCCACCACCCACAATGTCCACATGGGAAACCCACCTTTTCTAGGTAAGCGGTTCACCGTAAACACAGTGTGTCCTGCCCGGCACTTTAAAATCCCGCTCGGTCACCCGACGGAACCGATAACCAGGCTTTGGCAACCCCCAAAGTAGCCTATCAACCCGAATGATTAGGAACGGGGTCTGCTAATGGGGTCCTTTTTGCAGTCCGGCAATTCCCCGCTCAGGAACACCCATCACAGCCTCCTGAAAGCCGGGACATCTCCCTTTTCCCTGGATCAGCACTGGAATATCATTACTGGGGACGCAATTCCTGCCTCGATGTCAACATTCATCGGTTATGGACACCAGGTCGCCACCGCATTCTGTCCCAGAGTCAGGACACCCACGTGAAGCCACTTCCAACCTCCTCTTCTTCGCCAAACACGGGGCCTCCTTCATCGGCACCTAAGCCATCGCCCATAACACGTTCCCCATATCTTGTTAGGCTATGCAGATGATGGATGTGCTGGCACTATCACCACGTGCCTCTAATCTGCCACTGCACCAACTACATGGGTCAATGGACACAACAAGGTTTTGGGTGCCGAATGGTGTTTGATAAGCTTACGGGCGATTGTGTGGCCAAGGACTGGAAATGTAGCTGGTGGGACCTCCACTGATGATGATCTGGGGTCTGCGGATGTTGAGTGGATCTCAGAAGGCTCTTGGTAGGTATCCGTTCAGGATTGTTGGAGGGAAACTGTACAAACCAAGTGTTTTTGGTATCAGTCTTCTTCAGCTCGCTTTACAACACGTCCTCCATTCTTGTCTTCTACTATCTCCGCTGAACTTTCGCTGCGATCCTAATATCTGCCACTGCATCTACATGGATCATGGATCAATGAACCCAACAAGTAGGCTTTGGTTGTAGGCCTAACGAGTTAGTGGCGAATGTTCGGCTAACGACTCGAGCCGGGGTTAATGGTGCTTCTGGTGATGATGATGGTCTGCTGCCCGGAGGTATGCAAATTTCTTAAGGCGCTTCATGCCCGTTATGGAATTTCGGAGACTCGACGTATCGGTCCTCACTTTCCCGTCCAATGCTCGGCACTTTGGCGTAATTATTACGGCCAGATCCAAGATCTCCTCCAGAATTATCGACACATCTGCCGATGACGGTCCGGAGCCTGGAGATGTAGGAAATTTCAAGGTACTCTGGACATCGGGTATTTTGTTTTGGAGACTCAAACTGTACGAGTCGATCCAGATGTAATACAATGATCCTCACTTTGTCCAACTCTCAGTTCGAGCCTCCGTTGGCGCAGCACTTTGTTTGGTATTCCGTCCAATCACGACATTCACCTTTAATAACCTAACGACACTTCTGCCGATGACAGTCCAGTCATCAAGTGTCGCAGATGTTAGAAGAGAATGTTAACCGAGGAATTTCACAGGCTCAACACATTTGTCGCCCAATTTTCGGACTCAGCAGAGTTTGTTAGGCATCACGACGTCCTTCATCAGGCCAACAACATTTCTGCTGATGACAGTCCAAAGTTTCCAGGTGTTGCAAATGTTAGACGACGTTAATGGAGGATTTTCACATACTCAACGCACTTTTTTAGGTATTCCGTCCAGTCGCGATATTCACCTTTAATAACCCAGAGAAACTGCTGCTGATGACAGTCCAAAGTCACCAAGTGCCGCAGACGTTAAAAGACAACGTCAATCGAGGAGTTGCACAAGCAAAGACCCGAAACACTTTGTCGGGGAACTTTCGGTCCCAGCACAGCACTTTGTTATGTATTCCGTCCAATCACAAGGCTGCCTAACGGCACCTAATCCACCTTGATATACCATAACACGTTCCCCATACCTGTGCCCGAGTACTGTCTCCGCCAAACACGCCGGCACTTTCACTGCGTACCTCGAATCTGCCAACACACCAACTACCGTGAGTCATGGATCAGCGGAGCCACCGACAAGTGGGTTTGGGTCCCGGAATCCGGGTCCCAAGACAAACTGCTGATCGATGCCCGACTCGACAGGCAGAGTTAGGCTAACGGCTGGGGATAGTGCCCCGTCTGGAGGTGCCGCAGCCTCTGGAGGGCTCTTGGACCGGTATTTATCCGGGACTCCAACGCGAACGTCAGTCCAGGCAAGCTAGTGACTCGAAACGGTGTGAACCGATCCGTCTACGAGTTCCCACTTCGCCTCCCGGGGTTCCTGCCCGGCGTGGTGGGAGTCCTTGTCGGCGGAGATCAAAGCCTCCACACTTGGGGGCGGTTCTTACCGACTCTGGAGGCGGGGTCTCGGCGGGGTACGCCCAAAGCCCTGGCCAGGCCCTCCGACAGGGGCTTCCGAACCGCAAAATGAAGCCGACTCGATGGAACTTTTACGAGATGTATTTAACGTCCGCCGCGCTCCGACGTAGTGGTGCTCACTCCCGGAATCACCGATCCGTCACAATCATCAGCCCTTCCGACCTCACCGACACAAACGCGCGAGGCTAACGAGCTCTACTCCCAGCCAGGCTGGGATTATCTGACCGTGCTGGGGTACGCGTTTTAGGATTTCTAATCATTTTCTGTGCTAAAATGGAAAATGATGGCTTTTTTGTCACATTTCAATTTTTGATGTCTTAAAATTTGGAATTACGATTTTTGCTCGTAGGAACTAAATGAACCTGATTCGAATGTCGATTTTTGATTCTTTCGACTTTCTAACCTAACTTAACCTTAAAGCAATTTGGAATTACGATTTTTGGTCCTACGAATTAAATGAACCTGATTCAAACGTCGATTTTTGATTTTTTCGACCTAACCTTAAAGCCGTGCTGGGGTACGCGTTTTAGGATTTCTAATCATTTTCTGTGCTAAAATGTAGTTATGTTTTTTTTCACATTTGAATTTCTCACGTCTTAAAATTTAGAATCACGATTTTTGGTCATAGGAAATAAATGAACCTGATTCAAACGTCGATTTTTTATTCATTCGACCTAACCTTAAAGTCGTGCTGGGGTACGCGTTTTAGGATTTCTAATCATTTTCTGTGCTTAAATGTAAAATGATGATTTTTCTTTTCATGGTTGAGTTTTTGACGTCTTAAAATATGGAATTACGATTTTTGGTAGTATGAAATAAATGAACCTGATTCGAACGTCGATTTTTTATTTTTTCGACCTAACCTTAAAGTCGTTCTAGGGAACGCGTTTTAGGATTTCTAATAACTTTCTGTGCTAAAATATAAATGTTTCCTTTTCGCCGCACGGTACTTTTGCAACATTTTGAAAATCTGTATTTTCACAAAATTTCGTTTCATTGAGCGAAAAAGTGGAAGTAACACCCTCTAACAAATGTAGGGTACAGATTGACATTTGAAAGATTTAAAAATGACTAGAAAAATGTTCAGAACAATTGGAAGATCGTTACGTGTGTTTTTGAAATTAGAGAGAAACTGATTTCCTGTCTAGGGTTTTTTATTTCTACCTTTTTAAAGAAGCGATTAGTAAATAGGAAATGTCCCCGTGGAGTAGGGTCATTACGAGGAGAATCACTGCGTTGTGACGTCATGGAGAAAGTACGGAATTTGCAGTACTGCATTTCGAATCTACTAATTAGCGCTGCATAACTCATTGTACTCTCATATTTATCGATAGAAAGGCTTAAAAACGAAATGGCAAATTCTGGCAAACGGAATTGAATAAAAAAAAAAAGGATACACGTGGCAAAGATGAAAAACGATATTTAAAAAAAAACTGTCACATAGTACGACGAGTCGATTGCATTGATTCAAAATTACCCCTAAACAATTATTACGGGGAAAAATGTCAACCAATTTTCCAAGTTACGTCGATAACCGCTAATTAGCAAGAAATTGGTCGCAGAACCAGAACAGCAAGAAATGTAATTGACAATTACCTTCCAATTTCCTCGTCCTTGATTCCATGGGGTGCATAATTAAAAAGTACTGTCCCTCGAGTAATGGAATAATTACGGAAGTAACCTGGCATCTTCGGTGAATATAACAGTGTAGTGAAATTCCAGATCTCCGAATACGTCGGTTCGCTTTCTCTGGAGCACAGGAAAAAATATTACCATGTCGGATGGTAGTTCTTAATTAACATTCTGATTGGACGGTCCAGAAGCTCATTAGTTTCCCAAGTCACCGGTAGAGTGCTTCCGAGTTCTAATTCTCGGATACGGTAGATCGAAAATCGTCTCGAAGCGTGCAAAATACATCCCAGGAATTTCTTATCCACTAATTATACTTATCAGGAGTGAAAAATTTAATGAAATAGTGTATTTTAATATTTAACACGTCAGGATTAAAAAGCTTCGAGTTTAAATCCTCCCAAAAATGTCTTCGATGCCTTGAAGCTGCACTTTACAATTTTTACCATTCAACAATTTCTTCTAAAAGATTGCAATGTTTAATCGTGTCGAAGGGTACAAAATATTATTTTAATATTTAACATGTCAGGATTAAAAAGCTTCGAGTTGAAATCCTCCCAAAAATGTCTTCGATATCCTCAAGCTGCACTTTATAATTTTTACAATTTAACAATTTCTTCTAAAAAATTGCAATGCTTAATTAAACAATTACTCGAAATGATGGATATTCGCGGGAAGTGCGTTCTTTTCCGTTTACTTTAGGAGCTTAAACATTAATTAAGGTGGTTTCGTATGAAACGTGCCGGAAAAATGGTAGCCTTGAAGTCTTCTATCCCTTAACCGCAAAATTACATAAATTCAATTAATAATTTTTTACAACGCAGAATTAACTAGTCGCCCAGCGAAGTTTACATCAGGCGCATTACGCGATCCGCTGGCGTCGTCTCTTCGATTGAATTCCGGCTAATAATTAGTAATTAATAATTAATTATTTGACGCAGTGCAGAATTAACTAGTCCCTCGGCGAAGCTTCCGGAGAAATCAGCCGCGTTTTACGACTCGCCGCCATGACACTTAACAGAATTCCGCATTAACAATTAATAATCAATAAAGTGACATAACGCAAAGGAAGAACTCTTGGAATGAATTATCCGGAGAAATCGACATTTTACAGCTCGCGTCCCTATATATCCGATAAGTTCCCACTTCCTAACTAATAATTAATAATTAATGCCGGAATTAAATCAACACCCGCGTGAAGTTTCCGCCTAAGTCGGAATTTACGATTTACAATAATCCATTTAGGTGGATTGTTTAAAATGTTCACTTTTACTTATAATACATCGAGGTTGCAATCAAATTATAAACATGGTGGCTTAAAACTGAATTAATATACCATGATTGTAGACTTATAAACATTAGGATATTTTTATGTAGATAAAATGATCCAACAGAAATTTTATGCGTTTATTTATCAATTGATTATAATTGCAAGGTCTTACGAATGGATAACCTAAAAAGATGAGCCATCGATTCGGAGTTTCCTCTGAAGAAAATGAAAATTAGTATACCATGTGTCTTTAAGGTTTTATGAAAAGATAATTATATGTATTAAATAACGTTATCATACGCTAATTTATCAATACATAAAAACTGCAAGGTCTTACGAATGAACAACGTAAATAGATGAGGCATCGACTCGGAGTTCTTCGGGAAATTTCCGCCGAAGGAAATGAAAATTAGTGTATTTAAAGCTTTGTGAAAGGGCAATTATATGTATTAAATAACGTTATCATACGCTAATTTATCAATACATAAAAACTGCAAGGTCTTACGAATGAACAACGTAAATAGATGAGGCATCGACTCGGAGTTCTTCGGGAAGTTTCCGCCGAAGGAAATGAAAATGGCGGCGGCCGTCGGGCCTCGGACCGCGCGGCTCGCTAAGGAATATTTACGTGATTGCGACGCGCGCTACGGGGCGAAATCAGTGAAATCTTTTTAGAACCCTTTTAGCTTCAATTTAGTGCAGATGGCCGGCTATTTCCGACCGCCGGCTTTTCTATCCTAATACAAAGGGGCGCAGGCCGGCCAAATTATTATGATAGGTGGTCACTGGATTCTGTCGGTTCCTTTGATCTACCATCGTTTAGTATGATCCCTTGACGTATAGCGCAACCGTGAGCCGAGGAGCGCCGGCACGGATATGGAAGTGAGAAACTAAAACAAAGTCCGATTTTTTGGAGGGAACCTGCTCGGCAGCCCTTGCCACTCTTCTCCTCATTGTCTTCTTAAACACGGTCACTCCTCAGGAATTTCATCATTCTTCCCCTAATTGCCTTCTTAAACATCCTCCTCGAAGGAGATTGACAAATTGCTAATCGGTTTACGCTCGTCCAGGACACCCGGGTGCTCTCCAGTATACCCGGAAGATTTTGGAAGAGCTTTACAAGCTGCTTATCACTCTTATCATAGGGGAAGAAGAAAAGAAAATGAAGAGTCAAAGCGAAAAGATGTGAGTCCTGATTTCTTGTCTTTCTTCTTTTTCTCTTTTTTCAATCCTGGAGTTCCTGAGGAATTTCAATGCTCTTCTAAACGTCTCTCTCGAATGAGATAGACAAATTACTAATCGATTTGTGCTTTTTAGCCCTTTGGCTACTAAGAGCGCCTAAAGGCGCCCGACGTTTGGTCCAATATTGCCTGCACGGTCAGACGAATTTCGCCCATATGTCGAAATGGCTCCGTGTTCAACGGGTTAACGGCGACTTCTGTGCGATAAAAAAAAAGAAACACCTTGTGATCAAGATTTAACGGAGATTTTCCTCTAAACTGGGAAAATAAAAATCCATTTAACCGCAGAAATATATTATTTAATCCTTTGGCTACTAAAAGCGCCTAATGGCGCCCGACGTTTGGTCCAATATTGCCTGCTCGGTCAGACGAATTTCGACCATATGTCGAAATGACTCCGTGTCCAAGGGGCTAAGGTATTATGCGTGCTCCAGTGCGTGTCTGGAAGATGTGGAAAGAACTTTACAAGCTGCTTACCACTCGTACATTTTTCTTCCTCGTGACACACCGATCGGTTGAGAGGCCCCTCTTATACAAGGATATAAAAATCATAAAAATACAAGGAATCTCTTTTGAGCCGGGAACAACGGTCTTCTGGCTCTTCACCGAACGTGTTAAAGACGGGAACGGTTTTACAACGCTTTTAGGGACGATAGAGAGGTGCCTTCTTGACTTCCTAAAGACTCCAGAAGTACCTAACATATTTTATGATATTCGTGATACTGCTTTCAGGTCCCGAGGCACTTTTAAAATATCTGAAAACTTTTAAAATGTATATACGCATCATCCACCGCCTAAGTTAATCAAGAATAATTAATTAAAAACTTCCTAAATACTCCAGGAATACCTAACATATTTTTATGATATTCGTGATACTGTTTTCAGGTCCCGCGGCACTTTTTAAATATCTGAAAACTTCCAAAATTTGTAAATGTTCATAATGTTTCTAAACAAAATTCACAATAAAATTCATATATCTTGTATCTTTATGCTTAAATGACACATCAACGTTTAAACGTTCGTAATGTTTCCAAACAAAATTCGCGATAAAATTCATATATTTTGTATATTTATCCTAAAATGAAACATCAATGTTTAAACGTTCATAATGTTTCTACACGAAATTCGCAATGAGATTCATGCATTTAGTACTTTTATGCTGAAATGGCACAACAATGTTTAAACGTTCGTAATGTTTCTAAACAAAATTCGCAATAAAATTCATATATTTTGTATATTTATCCTAAAATGAAACATCAATGTTTAAACGTTCGTAATGTTTGTACACGAAATTCGCAATGATTTTGTATTTTTATGTTAAATTCAGGTATCAATGTTTAAATGTCCAAGGTATAAAGAAACTCCGGGTTAAATGATTTCCTCTATTTCCGTGCACTTTTCATTCTAGTGACTGTTACTTGTTAATAAATATCTGCGAGGGTGACTTTCAGGAAATTCGGAATTTCCTTTGTGGACCACCCTAAGCGAGGTCGTATTTTGTGGAGAATGCGGGAAAATTAGGGCGGTCCAGCCGACTCTGTGGTCCGACCGCCTCGGAGCTCCCCCGAAGGGCACGGCATGAGTTGGCTGCTCTTAATATTTAATCTGCAACCAATGGGTACGTGCCAGGAACCGTAACTGCATCCGAAACCGTGGCGAAAGCTCTGCAAGGAACCGAACAGTGTATTAATTCCCGCAAGACAATAGAATAAATGAAGGAAGCGCGCACGAGAAAGAATGACTTCCAAGAGCGCAAATCAATCAGACATCTTTTTCAATTTTTGGCTACCCTTCTACCGCAAGCTACCCCTGCAATGATTATTTTACCAGTTAATGTAGATAATAAACTGCCGGAACAATTTTTATAACTATCCTATGGAAGTGGAAATACAATTTTTTAACGTTCCTTCGCGCCGTCTAGGACTATATAGAAGTGGATAGTGCATTGGCCGAGAGAAGCAAAACTGAAATTTCCGTCGCACTGGTATAAGGTATGAAAAAATGCTTTATACAAATGTTGTGGACAATGAATAAAGTAACAAGTTTCATTGGAACAGTTTTTCGCTATCTCGTTCCCTTGAGTTTGAAAAAATCGAATTTCCATCCGACGTGCCCCGAGGCCGCGCTGGGGCGCATCGTTAAATAAGCACCAGAGCATTAAATGAAAAAATCTTCCATACAAAACTCATAGCTACCGAAACAAGTAACAAGTTTCATTGGAACAGTTTTTCGCTATCTCGTTCCCTTGAGTTTGAAAAAATCGAATTTCCATCCGACGTGCCCCGAGGCCGCGCTGGGGCGCATCGGAAAATACCGAACGGCGTCACGTGTCGGACATAATAAAGTATATATATAAGGAAACGGCGAGTTCCTCAAAGTGTTACGAATCGATCGGGCTGAGAATAGACCTGCTAATGACGGCAAGAAGGCGTGAACGAGGGAATGAGATGTTAAAAGGGCGGAGGGAGATAGATGGTTGGCACCAGCTGTAACCCGGATCTCCCAACAATGGGAGACTCCATCTAACCAAGAGAGTCCGCAAAAGCCGACCGAAATCCTCGGGCATTCGAAATCGATCGACAATGGGGATTTTATGTAGAATAGACATAGACCCCCGACGATTCGATGCGCTCTCTGGGCCTAATAAGTGACACCAAAGGAAACGGTAACGAGACCACGGTTCTCCGGAAATCGAGGCCGAACAGATGTCCTCTGACAATATCAATAACCCCGGATGAAGATATCCTCCCCTGTTCCGGTGGAACGTTTTACAAAGCACCCGGCTTAATGTGGGGTGCAGGCTAATGTACAAATGATCGACTCCACTGAGCTTTCCCGCGGAAAAAAAAAATTGATTGCGGATATTGTATTTCACTTGGAGACGGGTATGAGTGACGAGGCAGTGTCAGGATCTGGGAAATCCTTTACAATTGGATGGGAAGGGTAGTGGATGAAACTGCCATTGTTGGAGGCTAGTTTGAGCTGGATGTGCTGATAATTAAAATTAATATATATGTTTATATGATCTGATGCATATATTCTATAATTGAACCACCAAAAATGTTCTCAATTCGACTAAATGTTGAAAGAACATCCGAGATTATCTTGCCATGTCAACCAAACATTTAATTATCCATTGATGGATGTGCTGGTAATTAAATGGAATATATATATGATCTGATATATATATATTCTATAGTTGAACCACCAAAAATGTTCTCCATTCGACCAAATGTTAAAAGAACATCCGAGATTGTCCCATCTTGCCGTGTCAATAAAACATTCGATTATCCACATTCTATGGTTGAACCACCAAAAATTGTATCATCCAAACATGTCAACCAAGCATTTCATTATCCATGTTTAATGGTCAAACCACCAAAAATGTTCTCAATTCGATCAAATGTTGAAAGACCATCCGAGATTGTCCCATCTTGCCATGTCAACCAAACATTCGATTATCCATATTCTATGGTTGAACCACCAAAAATGTTATCATCCAAACATGTCAACCAAGCATTTCATTATCCATATTTAATGGTTAATCCACCAAAAATGTTCTCAATTCGATCAAATGTTGAAAGACCATCCGAGATTGTTCCATCTTGCCATGTCAACCAAACATTCGATTATCCATATTCTATGGTTGAACCACCAAAAATTTTATCATCCAAACATGCCAACCAAGCTTTTGATTATTCATATTTAATGGTTAAACCACCAAAAATGTTCTCAATTCGACCAAATGTTGAAGGACCATCCGAGATTGTTCCATCTTGCCACGTCAATAAAACATTCGATTATCCATATCCTATGGTTGAACCACCAAAAATTGTATCATCCAAACATGTCAACCAAGCATTTGATTATCCATATTTAATCGTTAAACCACCAAAAATTTTCTCAATTCGACCAAATGTTGAAAGAACATCCAAGATTATCCCATCTTGCCATGTCAACGAAACATTCGATTATCCATATCCTATGGTTGAACCACCAAAAATTGTATCATCCAAACATGTCAACCAAGCATTTGATTATCCATATTTAATCGTTAAACCACCAAAAATTTTCTCAATTCGACCAAATGTTGAAAGAACATCCAAGATTATCCTATCTTGCCATGTCAACGAAACATTCGATTATCCATATCCTACGGTTGAACCACCAAAAAATGTTATCATCCAAACATGTCAACCAAGCATTTGATATTCCATGTATAATGGTTAAACCACCACAGATGGTTTTGATCCGACCAAACACAGGAAGAACATCCTTGATCTCGTTTCCCTCGCAAGCCGAAAGGGTTGCAGCTCGTCCACCCCCCGCGAGGCGGACTTCCGGATCCTCTCGTTATCCGATGTACCAATCAATCCGCCGCATCCCTGCCTCTTTCGCCTTTCGCAATTCCACCGAGGTGTACAAACACCACCCCCACCCCGGGGCGTAACAAACGAACAAGCCGAAGGTGTGGCGAGTGAACTTGCCCAGCGGTGCGTCAGGTTACCATTGGTGAACTATCACCTCCCCAAGCCCTCCCCATTGGTCGCCCCCTAACTGCAAAATGCACAGCTTCTCTCCCGCTCCCTTTCTCCTTTTCCCTCTCCCGGTTTCCGCGTCCCCGGCTCCCCCCAGGGACGCCGGTTTACGGGGTTGCTACCCCCGGCCGCAATTTCCACCCGGGCTCCTTTATTATTTTCCGTCCCGAGGAAAATGTCCGAGGGATAAATGGGGATGGCTGCCCGCCCTTCCGAGGATTTAGCGATAACCCACCCTTCGGGCGAGAGCTTGCGGAGTGATTTCTTTACGCCCTTCTGGATCGGTCCTTGATGCCTCTGGTAGATTTCGGAAATGAAAAGGGACCACAGATCCTCCTGGCATTTTTTTATCCTAGAAATGGTTTGTTTAGAAAGGATGTGCGTTAAGTAAAAATTGTGCGTTTCGACTTATTTACCTTGAATTTAATTTATAACTATTCTCTATTAATGAGGATCTAGTGATAAGCCACCCTTTGGGCGAGAGCTTGCGGAGTGATTTCTTATGGGATTTTTTCTCCTGGAAATGTTTCGTTTTAGAGAGATGTGCGTTAAGTAAAAATTGTGCGTTTCGACTTATTTAAGTTGAATTTAATTTATAACTATTTTCTATTAACGAGGATCTTGCGATAAGCCACCCTTTGGGCGAGAGCTTGCGCAGTAATTTCTTTAGCGCTCTTCTAGATCGATCCTTGACGCCTTTGGTCGACTTCGAAAATGAAAAGAGACCACAGATCCTTCTGGCATTTTTCATCCTAGAAATGTTTCGTTTATAAAGGATGTGCGTTAAGTAAAAATTGTGCGTTTCGACTTATTTACCATGAATTTAATTTATGACAATTCTGCATGAGCAAGGATTTGCGATAAGCCACTCTTCAGGCGAGAGCTTGCGCAGTGATTTCTTTTCGCCCTCCTGGATCGACTTTTAACACTTTTGCTAAATTTCTGAAATAAAACGAGGCGACAGAATTTCCTAGTATTTTTTATCCTAAGCAAAAATTCATTTACCTCGGGCTAAAATGTAACGCTTTTGCATCACCGAATAAAGGGAGCAAGTGATTTGATAAACGCTACCCTTGAGGCTAAAGTCTGAAAAGTGATTTCTTAACATCCCTCCCGATCAACTCTTGACGCCTCCGATCGACTCCGAAAATAAAAGGAGGCTAAGTAGGGCCTTATATATATTTTTATCCTGAAAAAGTGACGTTTATGAGGGGTTAGTGTTAACCAAAAATTATCGGCTGTGTCTTTTTTACCGTGGTTTTAAATTATAACGATTTCACTCCACTAAGGATCTAGTATAAGTTACCCTTCAGGCTAAAGCCTGAGGAGTAACTTCTTAACGCCCCTCTCGATCAATTTGTATCGCTTTCGCTTAAAAAAAGAGAGGAGGCGACATTTTATTCTGATATTTTCATGATAAAGATTTCTCTCTTAGGATTTTGCGTTCAATTTATTATTGCTTCATTTTATCCTTGCCTACACCGAGGGAAAAAAAATGATTCCGTGCTAAAGCAATCCTGACATTTGCGTATCTTCGCAAGATTTTAATATCATTCAATTCGACGCGAATGCACATGAGATAAAGGTAAGATAATCCCAAGACGTGTCTTTGAAACTTAGTCAATTTCTTCGTATGATTTTAAAATTACAATTTTCTCTAAATACAATTATGCATTTTTTTCAATATGAAAGTTGAAATTTTTTTCTCGGCAAGATTTTAATATCATTCAATTCAACGCAGATCGAGTAATTGAAATCAAGTAAGTGAATTATCGCGGCATTACACCAAATTAATCTACCCTTTACGTATCTTCGCAAAATCCTAAAGCTATTCTGAATTTCCCTTGAATACGCAGAAATAATAGAAATAGGAGAATAGCCAAGTCGAGTGATAGTAATCTAATAAGTGAATTATCGCAACACCGTGGCAAAGTACACCCGACATTAGCATTTCCATATCCCCCGAAACTGAGAAGCCAACTCCAAAGTCACTTTTGATACCCAGTAGATAAAACTAAGAGACTTCCAAGGCGCGTCTTTGAGATCTAATAAGTCAATTATCCTGATAATTGCCTTCCAGCGCATTGTATTAAATTTAACGCCGTCAGTTCGTAGGACGTGTGCGATAATGAAACGCCGCTAGGTTTCGAAATTGTCTGCTTCCGTCTAAAACAGGTGCTCCAAGATCTTCTGGACAGGTGTTTCTAAATTCGTTACTCCGAAGACTTCCGGCCTAGAAACAATACCCTAGGAATATAATGGAGGTAATAAAGGACAATTCGTTAAAAAAGAGAGAATAGGAAGAGCAGAACTAAAAGCTAGAATCATAATTCATATAAATATGTATAATGCCTCGAACCGAAACACCGGCCGAGCCGGCTAGATTGAGCGGCCATTTTTCTTTCCTCGGAAAGCCGGAAATGGCGTTGCATTAATGAGACCCAGTGCACACCGTGTATTTATCATTCCTGAGTTAATAGAATTTAAGGCACGTTACCCGGCGTCTCCAGGGATTTTTAATTCCTCCTGCAACAATCAGGAGCCCGGAATTAGTACATTCCAACCCCCAGAAAGGGTTCACTTAAATATAAAAATGCATATACAAAGCCTCCCTCAATTTCCACAACTCTCTTTTTTTCTTCTGCTCGGTAAATAACGACACAATTTACGCAATATATTTTCCTACGAGTTTTACATAAAACTCCTTGCTGGTTAAATTGTCTAAAGAGTAAAAGAATAAAAATTGATGTGTGAAACAAATATTTATTTCTGATACCATGTACTTACGTGTAGCATTTATTTCCAATGTTTTTTTTTGCTTTTCTACTGGTGGACTTTATTCACGGGATTTTCGTCCGCGTGAATTGAGGGACGGGTGTGGAGGCAGAAGCTAACCTCAAAAATGTTCATTTCGTACTTACTCTTCCAGCTACGCGTACAGAGGTCTTATGTTTTATAAATAGCCCCGGTCTAATTATACCACTTAATAATGATAATATGTCTAAGGTGATATTCCCAGCTGAAGGTCATTTCGTGGCTGGGTTTTTTTACTGGGGAAACTTCTCTGGGTAGGATTTTCATTCGTCGAGACTTTACCGACCCTTCTGGCGGGTTAAATCGGTTTCCGGTAAGGAAGAGAATATATTTACCGACCAGAGTTCAGGTAAGACGGCTCCAATGGAAAGTTACCGGCTCTAACGGAATAATCGATGTTCAGTCGGAATTTAATGGGCGGACTCGATTGGTAATACGAAGACCGTTACAATTCCGACTCGTGCCGCCATCGTGCGGACATATTGTGAACTAATTTAAATTTCAAAGTGCGTTGAATAGAATTTCAAAATCCCGCAGTTTGTCTAATTTCACGGGAAACTATTAGAATATAAATTATTATGCCGAGAGGTGAATGAACAATGAATTCTGTTCCTGGATTTCATCCTTTTCTATCTGTAATCGATGAAACAACGTTCTTCTCTATCGATTTATGATAATGAATAACGACTCTGTTATGACAGACACTCGTTCTAAGTAATACAGTAAACTCTCCCTAGATGGCGCAACTAATACGTGAAACCTTATTTTAACGCTATTCCAAATATCAGTATAAAAGCCACATCAGCCATTAATCTTAACTGGATTATTAATTAGAAATTAGTCACTTATATTAGATGTAATAGGTTTAATGGAATTTCTCAACAAATCTTTAGCCATTTCAGATATTTACTACATTCGACTTGAATTATATTTCACTTTCGTCACGTGGTAGAGATATTGTAATCACGTCTCGGTGATTAATTGCATGCCGTAAGTGAGCTGCAAGCGAAGGACACTGTTAACGATTTAACACTAACATTACCGTTCAATTGCAACCATCTTGTACAGAACTTAAGAATGCAGGGCTTGCATGCAATTTGTTTACAGATCTCTTTAAGACGCAGACTTCTGACATTAAAAGTCAGGACGACGAAGAAACTATACTTACGAGATCAGCCACCATCAGCCAAAGTTGTTAACAATTTATAACGTCGCCCCAAAATTTAACAACCCATTTCCCACCTCAACATAATATTTAACGTAAGCGATAATGGCCTGATTAATAAAAACAATTAAATAAAATAATTAACACAGAAAATAACGCACTTACAAGAAAACGTTTACGCTAATTCTCTCAATAATAATTAACAGTAAAAATATTGAACTGGGATGAAATATCAATAACACAATAACAATATAAACAATTGCACTTTGAAATTAATATTTCTGAGGTGCAGGAAAAAATGGGAAAATTCAATTTGAAGAATTTGAAGAACTTGAAGATACCGAAGTCGAGAATTTCCGAATATTAAGGGTGTCGCCTGTAATCGTTTATACATATATTTACACATTGATTTACACACTGATACTCTATACATCTAGAGGTAAGCACAGAGTCTAACGAGGTTAAGTATGCAAATGTCCACGTGACGATTCTAAGCAGACTTCAGTCTTGAAGTTACATAGAAAAAGGTACTCGATTCTCACAATAGGGCCGGTATGAACATATAGTCGCACATCTCACTTTGTACCTCCACCTACTCCCTCCCTCTTTGGGTGGATTCCAAAAAACCAAAAACCCTCCTTGACCTTCAATTAAACCATAAAAAATGAGCCGATAATTTCACCGGGGTGAATCGATACACGAATGTGTCCAAACAAATTGATACAATACCAACAGAGAGCCTAGAGACTGACTTTTCGGCAAGTAGTCTTACCGACATTGCAGTTTTCCATTTAAATGCAACTCCACTGAATAGAATTATTTGAAAATTTGTCAACTGAAAGTCTAACCCACTGAGATCATGCACTGATTAAGATATCTGCGTTTGGTTAAGTGAAGCTTCGTAAAAAAATTATCTACCTCTCTTTACACACCATCAGGATAGAGTAAGATGGCGTTACGTCAGATATTTAAGTGTTTCTTTAGTTAACAAGTAATCCCACTGGTCCATATGCGTAAATATCAAAGGTTCTACGAAACTCCTCGCATTGATATTAACAAAAAAAAATGAAAAACTGTAATGTCGGTAAGACCTAATACTAAGGTGATATGAAAGTGGCGTCGAAGGGGTCAATCTTTCGTGAAACTTCTCCGAGCAGGGTATAGCAAATCGTTTCAGACTTCAAAATCATCTCAACAACAAATAAATAAGGTCCTATCGCCCATGAAATTTCATATTTCATATAAAAATTTAAAAATGTCTATGAATAAATGATAAAAAGAAATGAAAAGAGCCTCCGCAATTACGTCGTAAGGTTTGCAAACGATTCTGTGCACCCACTTTGGAAGAAAAAAAAATGTTTCATAATGAAGGCCTCTTCGATGCCACTTTCAGGTCGCCTTAATGTTATTAGGACTAAATAAAAATGCATGCATCACGTAATCGGGTTCGACAGTTCATAATTTGCAACATGCTCGCGATAGACTTTCCTGGACCTTTAGAAAAATAAACGACAACCCTAACGCGATTTATTGCGAGTTTCTTAAGGGAGAGACGCCATTTTCTTTTCGCCTCTTCCAGGTCTTCATTTCTGGCCATCGATCTTCACGTGCACATCTTTTCCTTCTTGCTCGAGACATGGTAGGGCTCCTTGGACTTGGATTTGAGCCGCGTGCGAGGGTGAACAAAGTAATGGATGGTAAGGTAGACAATAGTATGGGAAACCACTCAGGGTTTTATTCAAGGGGTAAACTTGAGAGTCTACGGATCGCCGGAGGAGCTGATCCGATCTGGGCACCGGCAAAGCTCTGAGATGTTCATCGGGATGAACTAAAACTCGAACTGCTACCCGTCTTGCACTTCTGGAGTTCACCAAGGCTTCCAGCTCCTGTTGCTGTCGCCGTTTGGTTTTGTACCTGAACAAACGTTAATGAAATTGTACACCCAGAGGATAAATTTGCTTCGTTTAACTAAGGCGTTTGATCGATTGCCTTTTGGTTCGTTTCAAAATAACGTTTCGGCGTAGTGAACTGAATTTTACTTCACTTCGCTTCAGTTCAAAGTCGTTTGATCGATTACTTTTGCTTCGTTTAAAAAATCGTTTCGGTAAAACGAACCGAATTTCGGTTCAATGTAATTCATAGATTGCATTTGGTTCGTTTCAAAAAACGTACCGGCAAAATGATCCGAATTTCGGTTCAAAGTAATTCATATATTGCATTTGGTTCGTTTCAAAAAATGTATCGGCAGAATGAACCGAATTTTGGTTCAAAATAGTTTGATTGATTGCTGTTGGTTCATTTCACAAAACGTTTCAATAAAATGAACCGAATTTCGGTTCAAAGTAGTTTCATAGATTGCATTTGGTTCGTTTCAAAAAAACGTTTCGATAAAATTAACCGAATTTCGGTTCAAAGTAGTTTCATAGATTGCATTTGGTTCGTTTCAAAAAACGTATCGGCAGAATGGACCGACTTTTGATACACTTCATTTAGGTTCAACGAGACTGTTCAATCAACTAAAGAGTCTTGACTAAATTGTTTCATTAATTTTAGAAAATGTATCTGAGCCAACAAAACAATTTTAAATAAGTGCACCAAATAAAGTATGAGCTGAAGAAATGTTTCTCGCGTAAATATACTTGGTTCGAAACTCTATCGAATTTTTTTAACGACGGACAAAATCTGTACAAAATCAGGCATCAAAAGTATTTTCGAAACAAGATGACTAAGTGCCGCTAACAAATGATTTAATGAAAACAGTGATAACTCCTTTTCATTGTTGATAAAAGACAATTTTAGAAGGGTACCTTCGATTTTGGAACCAAATTTTCACTTGGGTCTCCGTAAGTTTCAGACCTCGTGCCAAATCTGCTCTTTCTGGACCAGATAGATACTTTTGAGCAGCGAATCTTCTTTCCAATTCGTAGACCTGTGCATGCGAAAATGCAGCTCTGCTTCGTTTTTTCCTCCCGTGGGATGTTTGGTCCTGGGACTCGATTTTGTATGAGTTCACCTCCGCACTATCTGTGAACAGAAATACAAATTTCGTTTCACTCAAAAGAAATGTTGTATCATTTAAATAAACCTATTTAGCAAAAAAAAAAACTCATCCGACTGTTTTCAATTTTATTCCATTATTTGACAAAATATTCATCGGCCATTTTTAATCTCGTTCCATTATTTGAAAAAATATTTTTCTCTATAATACTTTTACTCTAAGACGGTGATTTTCAATCGGACAATACTTTCTTCTAGTGCATACTATTTACGTAACTCAGGTATTAATTTAATAAGCGATACTAATTAAATCTTCGTACAATCCATGGATTGCCAATTACGATATCGGAGTACACCCGGTTCTCCAAAATGGCGGCTTGCAATTTACTGAGTGCACCATTGAACGAGTTGGTACCAACTCGTACCAAGGACCTACTCATCACATTAAAGAAATAAGAAAGTGCCAAAGCATCGCTTCCTAATAACAGCGATGGTACATTAGCTAATTACAACTCGGAATACCCCCTAAGAAAAAAAAAGAATTCATTGAACCACAGAAATGTGTTGTTAATTCAAATAAATCCAAATAAATTGTCATAATTCCGAAAAAAAAAAGAAAAAAACGTTGCATTCAATTGAATCGAGATTATTTGTGTCGAATAATGATTCTTCGAATTAACAATATATTTCTTTGGTTCAATGAGATATTTCTCTCGGTGCGACATGAACGATCAATACCTCTTTCCGAATAAATTGCCAAGTGAACGAAAATAGCGCCAACTCAAAGAATTCAAATGCAGTACTTATTCTTCATCACCCCAAAGATCAGGAATATTTTTTATAATTTTATATATTCACTTTCAGAAAATCGCGAAATGCATTTGGCGTGAAACTCAGTCGAGTTTCTTTACATTTTTACAGTCCTCGCGTTGATTAACGATTTAAAGGGTTTACCACGACTCGTAGAAGTGAATAAGACCAAGTAAACCGTAATCTGGATAAATAGGGTGATCCCTAAGAGTCAGTTACATTACTTTAGGGGTGATTACAGACACATACCCTTGATTAGGCACATACGATATGTGCAAACATCATAGAAGCTAAGTCATGATTGATTCACGAGGGCGAAAAGTACACACAGGGCGAGGGACCGTTTACTTCCGAATGGACAAGAACCCTCCTTCATAATGAAATTTAATACCTGTCCTTTACCGTTTTAGTACCGCATACCATGTACAGAGAGAAAAGAGACATATGCATCTATCAGTGTGCGTCTAAGAGAGAAGAGAGATGCTTTCAAGTATTCCCGATCGCCATTATGTCATCCTCTCGGAATAAGAGCACCATAACTCGATCTTCCAGGAATGAAATCCTTTATATTTCGAGTGGTGAACATAACAGGGAGCATTAACTGTATTTTGCAAGTATTAATACCATTACACTTCCCCTACCTAATTTTCAATATACACATCTCATACATATATAAGAAATAAAATCATAATTCCAGCATTCTCTAAAACGTCTCCAATTTTTTGTACAACTTTCTATATACTGTTAAAAGTATTCGGAAATTTATAAAGTACATTAATTCCCATTTAAGACCTGAAATTAATTATTTCACTGCAACCTTGCGTGCTGGAAGTGTAATTTTTTAAAAATTTTACACAGTGCAAGTCTCTTCTTTCAAGAGGGATTTTTTACAGCTTGTAAAGTGAATTCAGGATTGGGCTATTTTTTTTTTTTTTAGGTATTTGAGGGAAGATAAAATGGAGATTAAATCACAAGGCCGAGTTTCCGTGCAGGGGACATTTCTGGAGACAAATAAAGTCTGAAGAACCACAATGTTGTCTGTGATCAAAAGAGCCTAAGTGGTAGGTAGAGCAGTAGATGCTACGTCTGCCCAGTCAAGGACCACTTATGCTCCTAAAATTACATTCAATCGCATTATCAGTGCCTGGGTTAACTTTAAAAACCCTTGAAAATCCCATCCGTTATGAAAGCACTCCACGAGAGAGAGGGAAGTAGCTCGACTCGTTAAGCGCCGTTCAGCTTACGCATGATTACTATTTCTTACCTAACCTGAAATGCAACGTTAAATAAAAAATGCGTCATTTCACAACTTTCCAATTTTCCGCCCTATCTGTGAATTTATGAAATACCTTTTTCCTATCAGACTCAAGAAACTTCAATTTTCTTTCATACCAAACCAAACGCTAAATAATAAATGTGCCATTTTCACAATTTTCCAATTTTCCGCACTATCTGTGAATTTATGAAATACCTCTAATAAACACAAGTAACTTCAATTTTCTTTCATACCAAATCAAACGCTAAATGATGAATGTGCCATTTTCACAATTTTCCAATTTTCCGCCCTATCTGTGAATTTATGAAATACCTTTTTCCTATCAGACTCAAGAAACTTCAATTTTCTTTCATACCAAACCAAACGCTAAATAATAAATGTGTCATTTTGACAATTTTCCAATTTTCCGCCCTATATGTGAATTTATGAAATACCTCTAATAAACACAAGTAACTTCAATTTTCTTTCATACCAAATCAAACGCTAAATAATAAATGTACCATTTTCATAATTTTCCAATTTTCCGCCCTATCTGTGAATTTATGGAATACCATTTCTCTAATAATTTAAGAGACTTCAATTTTCATTAACACCAAACCAAACGCTAAATGATAACTAATAAAACATTTAAGACACGTTTCCGTCGTCCGACGGATTTCACGATTCCCAAGAAAAGCTCCACAAATAATTTCACGATAAAATCCGAGATTATTGAAAATAAATATTTCATCGTTTCAAATCAAGAGAATAAAATTAATGACGACTTAAGAAACGCATTAATCTTCATGATACAATTTTTAGACTATACTCCTGCAGCGTCGGACTGCGCTTCGCTTCCAATCCGCAAGAAAAACGCTTAAAAAATATATAAGAGGTTAATGGAGTGCTGTAATCAAGAATGAATAACCATGATTAATAATTTCGAATTATCACAAAATATCGTGAAATAATTATTTCCAGGAAATTTCGGCGAAATGCTCACCAAAGTACTTGCTCTTGCTCATGTCCAAGGCCTTGTCCTGCTGCCTGTGTATGGAGTCCCTGTTATCACCGACCTGATAAGCCCCAGCCACAGGACCCAAAGACTCGACAAACTCGACATTATTCGTCGCCAAACCCGGAATTCCCCTAAAATTGGACAAGCTGGCTTGAGCAAGATTCCTTCTCAAAATATCCAGCTCCCTGGAGACATTCAGATCTCTCGAAGACAATCTGCAATTCTGGAAGAGCTGGGAGTCCTGCAGGATCCTGACATCGTCCTGGCAATTCTCATCCTTGCTCTCTCCCTGGGAGCACTCTTCACCTTCCTTGGAATCATTCACCTCGAATCTTCGTCTTTCCAGCTCGGAAGGTGAATTAGTTCTGTTCAAAATGTCAGCAATGCTGAAGGGAGTCGGTTGCAAATGTTGGGATTGCTTCGCAGAGTCTAGAAGATCCCCTCTCCTGATCTCCTCCATTGTTGCGGAGCTTCGATAACGATCCAATAAATTGGAAATAATTTTAGAACAGTCCAGACTTCCCTTTCAGGATTTAGGTTGCCCTTCCAACCGTTTTGAGAAGCGATTCCAACGAGCCAGAAAGAAGTTTCCTAACTTCAGTATTTTTAACGGCACATGAACTATCAGGGGAATCAAGGATGTTGAAGAGATCCGACATTATTCCATGCCGGGATAGTTTAAGCTTGATATCCAATTTCTGCCAATGTGCTGGTCAGTGATAGCAGACCAGGAATTGCAATATGACAAAATATCGGAATATCGCTGATATCGAGGAATTGCTTCTGGTCCACTTGTTCACCTAGCCAAATATGATCTTCAGGTAAACTGCAAAATTCGGTTGATCCACTTTCAACAAAACGCCTTTAGTAGCTGAAGTACTAGTCAGTGATAGCAGACCAGGAATTGCAATATGACAAAATATCAGAATATCGCTGATATCGAAGGATTGCTTCTGGTCCACTCGTTCAACTAGCCAAATATGATCTTCAGGTAAACTGCAACATTCGGTTGCTCCACTTTCAACAAAACGCCATCAGGACTCAAAGTTCACTCTCATCCACCTTTATGAATTATTCCATAAACACCTGACTCCGTGTCCCAGCTCATCTCAAGCTCCAACAATAGCAGCTTCTTCAACACCTACAAGGGCTAACTTCTTCCACCCAGCACAGAAAACCAACACTTGCACGGTTGTTTCTGGAAGTGTCCACTCGCCATCACCACAAGTCTGCCACCAAACATTTATTTAACACCTTTACCCCCAGCATTGTTAATCTAAACAAAATGCACGCCATAACGTACGTCGAAGGACCACCGACTATTTAACCCCACGATCTGTAGTTGTTTAATTCTTGAAAGCCAGTCTTTGCCACGATGATCCTCTTGTTTGATGAAAAACACACCCTAATTTCTGCCACAGATTTAGTATATCAAATATTATTACAGAATATTATGTGGTTTACAAAAATGATCAGATCCCACCGGCACACATACCAGCGATAAGTCCAGCGAAAAAGTCAGGATTTGTTGTTGTTTAATTCTTCAAAAGTGTCTTGTTTGCTGGGAAACAATCCCAGATTTAGTATATCAAATATTAACTGGTATATAAAAATGATCGATTCCCACCAGCTCACGTTCCCTCCGCCATGTCGAAGTCCATGGCGCCTCCACGTCCTGGATTAACCGTGGATCGAAAGGCTCCCCAAAGCCGCGGAAGTCGGCGACCATCCGGCCGAGTGTGCTTCGATCAAGTGCGCTTGTTGCGCCAGGGGACTTATTTCCCGAATTAAGCGCCTCACTCGTCCATTCGAATGGTGCGTCTCCGTCTGGTAGCAGGGGCCTCCTCTTGGCGCGGTGAGGGCATCCTTCTCTAACTCGGCGTCGCTAGTAGGCGAGGAGGTATCTCCGTCTCCGTCCGACAACCGACTACGGTCGGAGGGACACGTTCCGTCTCCCTCCCTCCAGCAGGGGGAGAAGTCTTTCTCAGAGAAGGAAAGAGGGTTACCTACGTGCCCGATGGCGGTCTCTCCCTCTTTCTGGCTTTTCACGACCCCTGAAGCCTCGGCGACTCTTAGGTTAGGTTAGGTTATATCTGGGAGGTGGAGCCTCATTCTCGGCGGTTCTTGTCCGACGCGAGAGTCGTCGCGGCGCCAGGACTCTTCGGCCCGGTTGGCGGGCGTCGCCCTTGCGGCCAATTGGAAGCTGCTGCCAACTGACGACGAGCCAATCGCCGCGACTTAGGAGTCGCGTAAAACCGAGCCCACGTCCTGCGAAGTGATAAGGCCAGGGAGGGGCGCGAAGTGCGCGCTTCTTTTCCCCCGGGATTTTAGTCGAGCGTTCATTCAGTCTCTGGACTGCCTGGAACCTAGATCGGAGGTGGTTGGTTTTTTTGCGATAAATCGTTGGAATTTAGAACTGGAGAGCTATGAGTTTTTGTATGGCACCAACGAGGCACCTACAAGTCTTTTAGGTTAGGTATGGACGGAAGGACTTAGACGGATTATCGCGACGGTTCGTTTAGTACGCTTATCCGCCACGTTACAGTTTATACGTGTTATTCCTTTTTTCTCCGGGATTTTAGTCGAGCTTAGTACGTTTAACCGCCACATTACAGTTTATACGTGTTATTCTTTTTTTTCCGGGATTTTAGTCGAGCGTTCATTCAGTCTCTGGACTGCCTGAAAGCTAGATCGGAGGTGGTTGGTTTTTTTGCGATAAATCGTTGGGATTTAGAACTGGAGAGCTATGAGTTTTTGTATGGCACCAACGAGGCACTTATAAGTCTTTTAGGTTAGGTATGGACGGAAGGACTTACACGGATTATCGCGACGGTTCATTTAGTACGCTTATCCGCCACGTTACAGTTTATACGTGTTATTCCTTTTTTCTCCGGGATTTTAGTCAAGCTTAGTACGCTTATCCGCCACGTTACAGTTTATACATGTTATTCCTTTTTTCTCCGAGATTTTAGTCGAGCTTAGTACGTTTATCCGCCACGTTACAGTTTATACGTGTTATTCCTTTTTTCTCCGGGATTTTAGTCAAGCTTAGTACGTTTATCCGCCACGTTACAGTTTATACGTGTTATTCCTTTTTTCTCCGGGATTTTAGTCGAGCTTAGTATGCTTATTCGCCACTTTACAGTTTATACGTGTTATTCAGAATGGGGCAAAGTGGTTCTTGAAATCTAAAATGGATAATCTCATCATCTAAGAATTGTCCGACCCTGAAAATTTTAATTTTCAATACAAAAAAAATTGTTAACTTAGTCTAGCTCAGAACCAAAATAACGTCGAGCTCTCATATTTCGATCTCTTTCCAATTACTGAAAGCTCTAATATGAGAAACGAAAATGTCAGGACAATTTTATGACAATTTAGAACACTCTGGTAATCGATAAATCCGCATTTCAGGGGAATAAAGGGAAAAAAAGTGTCTTATGCGTTTCAATGCTAAAATGATAGGCATACGAGGTCTCGGAGTGAAAATTTAATTGACCTGGAAATCACAGATGGCGCAGGGTGTCCCGCTGCAGTCAATTAGGGCCTCGGAAACCATGAATCCAGAGGATTTCTGGAGTTTTACTTCGATTTCTTTATAATTATTGTAGGAAAACGACAGGTGGAGTATGCCATTTGGTGCAATACTCGATATAATTCCCAGCTGTCAACATAAAAACCAATGTCGACAATGTAGGCAGTTAGAAAAATCTTTATCGACGTCGATAAAGTTCCTCGAGGTGTTTCACTTCACCTTAAGGGTGCTGCGCCATCTCTCAATGACGATGATGACGCTCGTGTGCGGTTTTCGGCACTGAGTAAGGTTCGAACACCTCTTTGCCCGCGGATGTTTATGCTAACTGCTATTTTTGTTTTCCGTGTAAATACGCTTCGAGCTAATTCCTTGGAACGCCGCTTGTTAGGCCAACGAGATGGGCTAGGAGGATCTGGCCGGGCTTAAGGGGGGCGGAATTGGCTTTGGCCTACGTTTCTGCGGTTTAGAGGACTGATGGAGGCAAATGTCTTTGACGAAAGTTGTTGCTTTAGGTGCCATCGATGTGCCCTATTAGCTATACTTTCGGTTCTTACGCCGTTAGAGGACGAAATTGCATTTATAAGGCGAAGTGATGGGGCCACGGATCAGATAGTCAGTCTGAAGTTGATTCCTAAACTAAAAGTGGATTTCTCGTAGCTCTTCTTAACATATTCCGCTGACGTGAATCACGTCCTGTTTAATTGGCTCACTAATTGTTAGCCGGCTGTACTGTTTCTGTACACACGTGAACACCGTTCGTGCATTGGAACGTTCTTATATGGCGGACATTAACCTCTTATGAGATGTCCTATAAGAAAAGGCAGGACGTCTTACGGATAGATAAATGTCTGGCTGAATTCCAGTAGCACAGAGATCATTCAGAAGAACCGAGGAGGGTTTCTACAAATGTTTATACGACTTTTATAGGCATAGCACGTGAAGAATTGAAACACTTCCCCGCTGTTTGTAGGACGGGCGGAGTTAGGTTAGGGCACTCTCTATTTAACAGTTTTCTTCGTTCAACTCCCTAGTAGCAGAAAATATTTCTCCTATATCTTCTATATATTTAACGAATATCGTACATTTTGTTAATATTTACCAGACATTTGAAATATTTGCAAAACGTTTACTTTAGTATATTATCCCTATAATATTCATATAATATTACAGGGCGGAGTTAGGTTAGGGTACTCTCTATTTAACAGTTTTCTTCGTTCAACTCCCTGGTAGCAATGAATCTGCGTGTATTTTGTACGGAATGGAATACGGGATTTCATGATCCTACATAATAGGAGTAATGATAGTCCACGTACGACCTACGTGCCATGCATAATAAAACATTATTTACCTATCAATTTGGTAATAATACAGTAAAATCAAAATCATTCCTCTAGACAAATATTCCCTCCAGACTTCCCTAAATTATTTTCTTGAGCTTTTTGAAGCGATTGTGCAGACATTTTGGGGAAGCACCGTTTTTCCTAACCTCCTTATCTTTCTACTTACGATAAATATAATATTGCTTCGTTTGTTTAGGTCATATTTCATGATACGTCATATCATAATATGGTTTGGTTTTGTTTTTAGCTCTCGAAAATGAAGAAACAACGATTCTACTTCTAAAAATGGGAGTTCTTGTGGTATATAGCGTAAAGAGATGAAGCTTGCCGTTTTATTTCCGGAAAATTGAATATCGCGCTTTTCCGACGGGAGGAGAAGTTCAGGTTCTTCTCCTTCAGATAAATCAATATGAATTAAAGCATCATTTGTCAAGGTTCGTTTACCTTAAAGCTATCTGGGGAACGTTATTAAGATATCCGTTACAACGTTTTAGCGTCCCAGCGTCCTTTGGCGAAGACAAAATGGCGCCCGTTACTCCTAAGAGCTGCAATGCTCACTTGTTACATTAATACTATGACTCTATCGATTGCATCGATGTTTCGTAATGCAGGATGAAGTTCTTACGGATTGTCGACGCCATATTTAAAAAAGCACATCGACTTAACGATAAGGGAAAGTATTCTTTCGAGGAAATCTTACAGTCAGAGGCACGCTGCCAAACTTGGACAGCTCTTTAAGAACCTCCAACAGGTTCCAAGATTCACTTGCAGAAAAACTTCCTAACTAGTTCATGTCCTAGAATAAACGTATCATGAGATTGTACTGAAATTACGTAAGCAGTATCATACAACCTTAATAATTCCTTCAGAGCGTCGGATTACTCGTGACGCTCCGATACATTATCAATTTTAGACAAGGATCCGGCAATTCTGTAAACCTGCCTGATTTAGTTATTAATTCAGTAAGAAAAAGTGCCTTACGTTCTGGAAGGAGGCATTTCCGAGTTTTGTAGTATTCCGAGATGGGAGTTCCCTCGTTCTCCGCGAGAGGCGCTCGCGTCGTTACGTCAGCGAAAATCTGAGACCTGATTCTGGAACCACTTTCTGTGGAACCGATCATAGGCGTTAGGTAAACTTATTTCACTTCATGGTTAATATATTTCTTATATGATATTAATTAATTTAACGCTATTTCCAAAGCTTGGAGCCTCCACCGGGTCGCGTCCTAACCTAAGTAGTACGTCCAGAGTCGGTGCAGTCTCCGGGGATGTTCACGTTTCGACTCGCTGCTATCGAGAATCCGCGCGTTGCATATATAGGGTGTGCTTTACATGACAATTGTCGCTAAAGACTGGCAGAATTGTTCGCCACGTGCGAGTCTCCGAGTTCCTATTGCGGTTTAATTAAGTGTGAACCACAGTAGCGCCGATCACGCTCTACCTAACTCTACGATAGCCTCCTACATTTTTCTCGCCGCCATCTTGTTGAGGATCCGACGCCAGTGGCGCCACCACTCGAAATCATACTGCCACTTTCGGCATAGTAGTACTAGTAAATTAATACCGAAAAAATAGAAAAAGAGGAGAATTACGTTATGTAAATGCTGTTTAATTAAAAGCATTTTTCTCGCCGCCATTTTGTTGAGCATTCAGTGGTGCCAACATTCGAAATCAGGACTGCCACATTCGGCCTATTCAACTAATACCCTAAAAATCGAAAAAGAAAACAATTCCGTTAATGACAGGTTACTCTAGAATTTTATAAAACTATGTTATGGCATTTATAAAGCATTTAAAAATGTGTGCAAGGTAATAATGAAGACGAAATTCTAATTTTTTGTTTCTCACGGAACAGGAATTTCTTTGTCATTTTACACTTTCCAGGGCAACATGGCTAGCATTAATTGTTACTCTACGGCAGATAATGGTTGGGAATAAAATACTTGGCTTGGAATTACATATTTTATTTATACAGTTCACTGTAATGGGGAGAAATGGAATTTTATTTCGTGGCAGAAAGTTCATCGAAGGTCCTATTGCCGTCCGACGGCAACGAGTAAAACGACAAAATTTTTCCACGTTAATAGAAATAAACCTGGGAAATCTTCGAAATCAATTTTATGAATCCTTTATTGACCAGCACCCCCCTTTATCGTAATTTTCGGTCTAGTAAGGAAGAAGTCGATAAAAAATATCACACGTTCCCTAAGAATGATTTAAAAAATTAGAAACGAGACGTCGAAAAATTGTTAAATTTTATATTTACATTGTTTATCGCGAAGAGTGTAGTGAAGTAAGAAATACGTATAAGTATGTACATTTATTTGGCTTAATATCGCGGTACGTTAAAAAGGGACTCGATTTAAGCATTCGAAAAGAAATTTGACCACCTCGGAGGTATTTAGACCTTATCATTTACTTCCGGTGAAATTTGGAAGACCGGGAGGTCCAATAAGGCCACTGGCATCGAATCTTTCTTTTTTTTTCTCGATTCGAACTAATCAATAATAAATTATAGGGGGATTCACTACATGTCTCCCCTAAGGCAAGTTCCGACCCTTGCGCTCAATTGGTCGCAATTCTTAAAGACCTTAATTGGTGCGGAAAATTATACCTTATTTCAGCAACCCCAACGACTTAGTTTCCACCCCCATTCATACTCATCGCTTTTTGGTGCCTTCCATTGGTTTTTCTCCTCGCATACATTTTTAACGACTCCAAAGGGGCACTTTATCGCCGATCGTGACCGCGCCTTTTATTGCGCTGCTCCGCCATCTTGGCGAAATCTTTTAAACTCTTAAAAATCATTAAAAATGGAACAGGGCGTTATACATGATGAAGTAATAACCTGATTTAATATACTTTAAGAGTAAATATAATATTAAATTACATATGTGTTCGTGTATCAGGTTTTATTGCAGTACAAATTAAAACTGCAGCGAACAGACGAGACGCTTATTGCGCTTCTCCGCCATCTTGGTAAAATCTTTCAAACTCTTAAAAATCCTTAAAAATGAAAGGGGACGTTATACATGATGAAGTAATAATCTGATTTCATGCACTTTAAGAGTAAATTCAATATTATGTTACATGTGTGTTCGTGTATCAGGTTTTATTGCAATACAAATTAAAACTGCAGTGAACAGAAAAGACTCTTATTGCGCATCTCCGCCATCTTAGTTACGGTTCGGTTAGTTCGATAAAACTGAAATCTGCATTAATTTACTACACATTTGGTGTATCCCCAATATATAGGAAAGCAAGGCAGTCCATTAAACCTTCTTCAGTATATAAAAGGAACTCTTTTTCTTTTTAACTGCACTCTTATTGTGTTTGGTCGTCCTCTTCGGCTCCGCCACAATCAGTGGAACAAAAGTCTCATTTCATTCCGAAAGTTTGGGTTCATTCGAAACCTTCTGAAGATATTCCGTCCTAACAGCTGACATTCGTGTAAACTTTCGCTTCTCAACACGGTTGCTTGTTTCTTTTTCTGTGACGTTGCGGCAAACGAGGGATCTAAATCCGTTTAACGTGTATACGCCTTGGAGGAAATGACAATGGTAATGATGGTTCCACATCAGTCAAAAAGTAATGCAGATTAAGTGGAAACGTGTAGACCTTTCCTTGCATATACAAGATAATTAACCATTACTAAAATATAACACGTAAAAATACTGCCGTTGTGTGATTGCACGTTTGTCAAGAATACTAACATCAGATATATAATTCGTTGATTTATGATATATGATCGTTAAATTATAAGTCCTTTTATTTTTATCAATATTCTTTGTAAAGTCGTCTCATAAAATAAAGGATCCGCTTGACCATTTCTACCATTGACATAAAAATTTCACTATAATATTAATATCCGATTTCAAAGCACCATTTCGTGCTTGTAAATCGAATATATATACTCGCTCACTGGGAATTCTTTTTGATGGCTTCTGGCATTTTTATTACTTGCTCTTTAAATGACCAAACCAATTACTGCCTCCGGATGCCAGAAATACCCGATCTCGTCTGTCCCCATAAAATCCCCAAAACCACAATCTGCAGAATGGTCCTGAAACATCATGCATTCCGAGAAAGAATTCAAAAATAGAGCAGAGTGCTCTCATCGTGGCCGAAACGTCTGTTAATCTTTTATTCCGATGTTAAGGTGAAGTGAAACACATTATATTGAGTATTGTACCAAATGGCATCCTCCACGTGTCGTTTTCGTACAATAATTATAAAGAAATCGAAATAAAACTCCAGAAAACCCCTGGATTCATGGTTTCTGAGGCCCTAGTTGACTGCAGAGGGACCCCCTGCGCCATCTGTGATTTCCACGTCAACTAAATTTTCACTCCGAGACCTCGTCTTCCCATCGTTTTAGCACAGAGGCTCATAAGACACTTTTTTTGCCTTTATCCCGTTAAAATACGAGTTTCTCGATTACCAGAGTGTTCTAAATTCTCGTAAAATTGTCCTGACCCTTTCGTTTTTTATATCAGGGCCTTCAATAATTGTATGTCGATCGAAATATGAGAGCTCGACGGCATTTTCGTTCTGCAGTCAACTAGGGCCCCAGAAAGCATGAATCCAGAGGATTTCTGGGGTTTTACTTCTATTTCTTAACAATTATTGTACGAAATCGACAGGTGGAGGATGGCAATTAGTACAATACCCAATATAATTCGACACAGCTGTCAATATAAAAACCAAAGTCTTCAACGTAGGTAGTTAGAAAAATCTTCTTTATCGACGTCTATCAAGTTCCTCTACATGTTTCACTTAACCTTAAAAGATCGCAGAGATCTCTTTGACCGACCCTCCACTTCGCAAAAATACAATGAAAAACAGGGACAAAAGGAAGCGAGAAAATAATCTCGCAGGGGAATACGAAGTGTCGATTGTAGGGTTAATCGGTGCCGTAAAGGGCCGAGTTTTTCCCCTAAGAGTCTTAATAGTTTCGCCTGGGTGGGCAGGACAGAAACGAGATATGTTTATTCAGATGAGGCGGGGACGTACCGTCTTAACGGTGGCCGAGGAAAAAAGAGACAGATCCGCCACTCACCGGTTATAAACAGAAGATATACATTATCGTCGTTCTCACAATCCATTAAATCTGGCATGGAAATGTGACAAGTGACAAACATTCATTTTAAGGCGGGACTAGACAAGGAAATTGACGGAAAAACTGGCTAAAGAGAGAAAATGGATTTCGGGAAGTGCACTTCTTAAGGCGATATGAAAGAGACATTCTATATATATATTCATGTAAATCATTCATTTCATATATATATATGAAACGTTAGAAATGTTTATAAAACTTTTCTCTAAACTAGGTGCACCTTTATTATTTAATAACGGACGCCTAAATATTAAAATTGGTAAAATATCCTTATTTCTACACTATCTAAAATTTCGGATTTTAAGTAATTTCTATAAAGATGTAAAATTTAATAACGGACTCCTAAATATTGACATTGGTAAGATATCTTTATTTTTATACTAAGATTTCGGATTTTAAGTAGTTTCTATAAAGATATAAAATTTAATAACGGACTCCTAAATATTGACATTGGTAAGATATCTTTATTTTTATACTAAGATTTCGGATTTTAAGTAGTTTCTATAAAGATATAAAATTTATTAACGGACTCCTAAATATTGAAATTGGATATCCTTACTTTTATACTAAAATTTCAAATTTCAAATTTTAAATAATTAACCCCGCAGGTGCCACTTTCATATCACCTTGAATTTTAAATGTTGATGAAATAATGTTAAGGACAATTATTCACAACGGTGCTTGTATCTACGATTTATTCAGTATTTACAAGTAGTTTCAATAAACATTAAAAATGTAATACCGGACTTGTAAATATTGAAATCGTTAAGATATCCTTATTTCTACACTAAGATTGCAAGTTAAGTACAAATGACGGGAAATGTTCAGTCAACTTTCCGATC
The DNA here is from genome assembly GCF_000612105.2 of Orussus abietinus. Classification (NCBI taxonomy): domain Eukaryota; kingdom Metazoa; phylum Arthropoda; class Insecta; order Hymenoptera; family Orussidae; genus Orussus; species Orussus abietinus. The sequence continues at coordinate 157,900 of NW_019394351.1, read as the reverse complement.
GGGAAATTCGGGAAAAAGGTAAAAGAATAGAGTGCAAGGAAAAAGGAAGAGAGACGGAGCGCGTAAGCAAGAGCAGAGTCGTACACTGTACACTAATATTACATCCCTCGGCTGACAGACGTGCAGACTTTAAAGCCCAAGACTAATAAACAGTCAGCAGTCATCCGGTCTCTGCTTTCTGTACTCCGATGCACACAAGTGCCCGTGCTTTCATATTGTGAGTCGGTAAAAGAGGGACGCTTCGAAAATATCACCATATCCCCCATTTGACGTCGAATTACCTACGGATAAAAAATCATCTAGTCTATAAATCATCCAAATCAGCCATCTGAAAAAACCTCCGACTTACTACACGACTACATATCCCACAAACAGAAAACTCCTTACAAAATAACAATACCGATTGAAGGTCTTCATGTCTTCAATAACATCGATTGTTTAACTTACATCTTTACTTAGGATTTATGTTTCGTTCTTCAAAATCAGTACGAGGAAACGAAGGAATGATTTTTCGACTGGGAAGAACTTTAATCCACTAATTTATAGCTGATTAATCGGTATTTGTTAAGGTTTATTTAACGCCGAAAGAAAGATGGCGTCGCAGCTCGTCACGTGACCTTCCGATAGACCGATGTATATTCTTAGACTTTTGTTAAATTTTAGTTTTTTAGATTAGTAGGGGGAAATAATGAGAGATTAATGATTCGGTTGACTCGCACTGATGAGATTAGATGTAATCGGATTTTATAATTATGTTTTTAGGGTTGCTGCAATGAGGGTAATGGGAAAAAAACTGCTTTTCTGGACACTTACAAGCTCTGAGTAAAATTGCTACTGTCGTCTTTATCTAAGGGGTAAAGAAGCCAAAAAGAGAAGGACTCTGATGGAGGGGTGCTGAGCACTATTAACACCTAATGAAAATTAGCTTTCGTCAGTTGATTCAACGTTAAATCGGTCCTGTCTTGTTACCAGAGGGAAAGAGAGACCTCCATTGCAGTCGCAGTTAAAACGAAATTCTCCTCTCACTGATTTCCCTAAAATTCAGTAAAATCACGATCCCATTTTGCAACCTCGATTTTTAAATCTAACAACGTTAATCCTCTGAGGTTAAAATAAAATCCTGATAGTACTGCTTCATTTACGAATATTACAGATATTAATGCGTTTCGATTCCTTCTACAAGCTTTTTTGCGAACGGAAAGTCGGACGTATTTATTTTTGGTAAATAGGCCTCCAACGAGTTTTTAAATTTAACATTTAATATTCATTGAAATATACCGTGGATTTTATATCAGCTTAAAGTTAATTCATTCGGATTTTCCAAATTATATTTCCGCGGATGATAAATTGATATTTTCTTTCTAATCACTTGTCGGGGATTTCATCGAAAGAAATCGGCATTAAAGGCAATTACTTTATCAACTTCTTATGCTCCGTCGGTAAAAGTAGTGCCACAAGTTTGAGTTTCATCGAAAGCCTAACTTATCTTTTCACTGACTTTATCTACCGTTGTCAATGAAGTATTAATTAACATCAGTCGATTTTAGTCCGTTTGAGATAGCAGCGCCTTTATTTTAAACTATTCTGTAGGTGTCATTTTGTTTATTTCTTTTTAAAGCATAGAGTAACAGAAATGAGTTGGAAGATTGCTCACGGGCAGGGTCGCGCGATCGCGTCCTGCATCCTTTGATAATATATTTAATCACAAGAATTTAAGATTAGTTATTGAAAAGGAAACGTGTACAATGTGCAATTGATGTTCAACTTCTCCGAGATAGCATGTGATCATACAATTAATATATTAACGAAGAAGTCAATAGGTTAAAACCTAACCTCTATATAACGATAAAGTGAAAAATGGAGCTTAGCGAACAGGAATTAGAGTTAATTCGTCAGGAGATTATAAATAATATCCTCCAAGTGACCGCTCTGATTCAGGTATATTTCTAACCTCGAAAAATATTTTTCATGCGTGTAGTATTTCAAAAAATATAATGGCATAATTGTCCTTAATTTGTAGGATATTCAACAATGTGCAGGGCCTAAGGAATTGCTCAATGAATTAAATATTGAAGGGCGGGCAAAGATAGCTCTTTTGAGATCGAGTATTAATCGCCTGGCGGACGTTGCCGAGAGTGAACGTAAAGAAAAGAAGAAGATGGAATTGTTATTAGAAGTGGATGATCACAGGCAACAATTGACCGCTGCATTGGCAGCTTTTCGGAAAGCTAATGTGATCAGTGCTTGCGTCATCGACAAAATGGCAAAGGATGAACTCCTGTCTGTCCCTGAAGAACGGCAACATGTTCTTCGAAAGCGGCGAGATAAGCAGGGTTTGGTAAAAGCTTCAAGTCAAGTCACAGATACGCTGTTTAGCATTTCCAGAAATCTGGCCGAGACGGTACAGAGAAGTGCAAACACATTGGATACTTTAAGTAAGCACTAAATGTAATGTTTAAAATTCAGATTATTTCAGTAGTTTTTAAATTAAAACTTGTATTACCCACAGTAACGTCTTCGGACAAGGTGACGGGTACCAAAGATGAACTCGAGCATCAACAGCAAGTGATAGCGCAATCTGGAAAACTGCTGGGGAAATACGGTCGGCGTGAAGTCACAGACAAAGCTTTATTAATGCTCGCATTTGCTTTTTTCCTTGCCTGCGTATTCTACATTCTTCAAAAAAGACTTTTCTAAAGGTAAGAATAATGTGAAGATCAAGATAATAATCATCACAGCCATACATTATCAAAGTCTATCAGCTGCTTGCATATGATTTGATCCTGTAATAAAAACAAGCGATTCATTTAAATCTATATCCGTTTCAGCAGGTGCATATCACAGACGCATACAATAATCATACGTTTTTACAGCTGGTCAAAAACTCTTCCTTGGAGATGACTCCATCTTTGTCGAGATCCATCTTCTTGAAAAGTCTACCGACGTGAGTGTTAACGGTCTGCTGAACAGTTTCCGAGTGTCTCGTAACCATCTCATAAATGGCAGATACTATGACCAACATTTCGTGCCTTGTAATGAATCCATCGCCATTTAAATCATACATCCTGATGGTTCGTAAGTGTTTAATGTATACAGTACTTATTATTTTTTACCTATAATAATACCTACTGAATATACCGATCCAATCAATACATAACTAACCCAAATATCCAAGATAGTTTTTGATCTGCATTTCCCCTGACGATACGAGCGACTTCCATTAGCAGATCAGTAAAACTAATTACTCCATTGCCATCCTTGTCCAACGTTTTGAATACAATTTTTGCATACTTTGTCGAGTCACCCAGAGGGAATAACTTAGCGTACACAGATTTCATATCACTCGGAATCACAGCTCCTCCAGGACACTGCTGTTTAAAAGCTCTGTACAGTTCACGAACCTTCTTTTTGGAGAAACCAGTGCGATCCACCAACATATCTAAACATTCTGGTTCGACTCGAGCCCTTGGTCCGTTGAGGAAAAAATCTTCTAAGCCTCGATAACATTAGTATCGGTTTGAAAAATTTCCTAATGATAAATATCGTATCTTAATACCTTTATTATTTGCCCACATGTTCCGTAAGAAAGAAAGATCACATTTGAAACTCCATCGTAACACTTTTGAAGCTCCGCTGCACCTTAATAAAAAACCACTTTTCCTTCCTCAGGCGAGACAAGATCACAACGAAAAGTTCATCACCCGATATCTGAAATCCCATACTCACAATCTCATTAAGAAATCAGTTGGATACTCCGAAGCTTAGCGAGGAAGCATTTAACTCGAAAGACAGAAAATTCGATCGGAAGTCATCTCTAGAAACTGTCGGAATCGCGAATTGCACGCAACTGAGTCGAGCTAGATGTAAGTATGGCCGCTCGGAAAGTGCAGCTCCCGAAGTTCCTAGCCGATCAAAATATTTAGACGATTCGTCAAGCCGTTCCCCATAATGCCGAATAATCTCCTGGCTCTGCTGATTCGGAAACCTAATGAATCGAATTTCACGACCGGCGGAAACGCAAGACGAGGCTTCCAGGAAATCCCCGCAAGATCTCGGATGACGCTAAAAATGGACGCGAGACGTAAAAACGAAGAAAAAGTTCCCCGATGGATTTATATTCAGTACGTTTGCGATACTGCGTTCAGGAATCGGGTTCGCGATGATATCAATTTTCTGGGCACGCCTTTTAGCTGCTCCTTTATTATAATATATCGCCGGTATCGCTCGCGTAATGCCTACAAAGTCCCACCTGGCATACGCAATGAAACGTTCTTTTGTTCGCCTGAAAAATCCCTAGCGTCCACCCTGACCTTGTAAATTCCTCACAATATATTATTCTCGGTGACTCGTTACACTAACGCTTTTTCTTCGAATTTTTCTCGCACGATTTTGAGGCTACTCTTTTAGTATAGACACTAAGAGCTCTCATATTCCGATCGATATCCAATTATTGAAAGCCCTAATATAAAATAAAAAAGTGTCAAGACAATTTCACGAGACTTTAAAACACTCTGGTAATCGAAAAACTCGCATTTGAACGGGATAAAGGCAAAAAAAAAGTCTTATGCGCTTCTATGCTAAAACGATGGTAATACGAGGTCTCGGAGTGAAAATTTAGTTGACATGGAAATCACAGATGGCGCAGGGGGTCCCTCTGCAGTCAATTAGGGCCTCTGAAACCATGATTCCAGAGGATTTTTGGAGTTTTTCTTGGATTTCTTTATAAATATTGTACAAAAACGACATTTGGTGCAATACCCAATATAATTCGACACGGCTGTCGATATAAATACGAAGATCTGGAAGATCTCAACATATCACTGAAGCACTTTGCCATTTTTTAATCAGTCTGAAAAAATTCCAAATAACCAATTTGACTTTGTAAATTCTTATCAATGCATATATTTTGTCTAATTATGCTGGATTTGGGAGTTTTTCTTGATTTTTCTCGCCTCGTCTCGAGGCCGCTCCAGTTAATCCGACAAATATTTCGCCTCGATCCGATTGGCATTAAGTATGCGCAATACTTGGCCCTGACCGAATTTTCGTATCGGCTCCGAGGAGTTAATAACACCGAGCGATGTACAATCTTCATGAAGAGGAAGAAGAAAAAGCGAGAAAAATGAAGAATCAGTAGCGCCCGTTTATCGCTAACGCGTGGGAAAGCGCAACGGAGCAAAGTCGTCTTTAGGGTAGACCGGAGTGCGAAACTTTCTCTGTCGATCACTATTTATAGGCGGGTCAGCCTGGAAACCGGGTATTACGGCATTAGGAAAATAGTAATAATAGTGGGCCCACTGTAATAGGTCGGATTAGGTGTAAACTGGACCTCCGTTTAATTGCTCGCTGTAAATCATTCGCACACTCGTCGGTAGACATCCATGTACGTAGACTAGACGAAAAACTTGTATTAATAGTTTACCGTCTCGCGTGATTACCTATTACGACATGTACAATTTTACGACTTTTTTTTTAATGCCGATTTTTAGGCTCAGAAGCGGGTAATTACGTGGCAGGGTCTCGTGGGGTATTTTAACGATATTTACACTTAGGAAGTATATACGTCGAGCTAAAGAAATGTTTCTTCTAACAGTACCGAGGAAATATTTCCTTGGCCCGACGAGTAATGATTTAACGCTAATAAATTGTCGCCGAAAGAAGTAGGATTTTTTTTTTCCTTCTTTCTTTTTCTCTTCGGAGACGAATGATTGAATCACGTTCAAAAGCGTCACGCACGAGAGTCGTGAGTGTTTTACGAAATTCAGTCGAGGATTAAAGACCTTCCTCAAGTTTAAGTTCATTGTTAAGCGGAGTTGTTGAAATGTACTTGGCGTCGCGCTCTACCGAGACAAAGAATTCGTTCGCCCCATTTTTTTATGAGACTTTTTATTTACCGACTAACGAATAACTAATCCACTCTCTTTGCGCTTTGCTGTAAAAAAAAAAAAAGAGAACAAGCATCGTTATGTATGGAATGTTACAATTGTCCAGGTTGCAAAATTGTAAGTAGTTATTGTGACACTTGTAACATTCCCTCTTGCAATTAGGCGTATAGGTATTCAAGCAATGCGGTCAATAGTTAATTCTTCCTACGTCTAAGATAACTATTCTCAGGATTAGGATTTCATTACGCTGATAAAAGCGCGCTTGTACTAATTATTTAACACCTCGAGGCGAAGTACAATTAAGCGATCGTGGCCTGTAGGTGTCTATTGTCGTTTACATAGAGCTTATCAAGCATTGAATTTGGTTATCTGTATTCCGAGATTAAATTTCTTCATTCGCCGAAGGACAGGCGGTGTCACGGTTTCAAGGGTACTTTTTTTTCTTCGTCGACTTTCTCCGTTCTAAAAATGATACATGAACAGGATTTAAGTATTCTTTAAATATTCCACCTGTATTGAATTGTAAAACAAGGCTTTGATGAAATATTCCGAGAAGCGATAAGCAAGAAACTCGGTTGAGTTTCCGGCCAAATACATTTAGTACGAGAAGCAGACGACCTAGTATCTTTACGTCAATTATGGACCTCTATTAGTGACCTAACATGCTTTTTCCCTTTGTTTGCCAACTTAACAGCAAACAGTAGTTTTTTTAAACACTCCTTAAATCATCTCATATATCAACGTATGAATAATATGTTAGTTACAAATATTTCGCCGAGCAAATAACTCGATAGAGTTTCCGAACAAATGCATGTCGAACGAGAAGCGGACAGCCGAGTATCTTTACGTCAATTATGGACCTCTAGTGGACTATAATTTTTTTTTTTTCTTGCGCTCATTTCTACAAAAGCGAAACGTCGGATCTTTTAAACGTGGACAGTGTGCCCTTAAAAAATTACGACGTTTCGAGCCGCCATGGAATCGTTTAGTCCTCTCGACTCGTCTATTTTTCCGGGAGGCAGGGCTTCTCTTGTATATAAAACAGCCGGGATAATTCAGCATCCCTCCACTCGTTGAGTCGAGCCTAAGTCGAGCTGGTGCTTTTAAATGGTCGACTCGAGTTGCCATAATCGCCGGAGGAACCTTGACTGTCATTCCTCTTCTCCGATCGGGCCAATCGGTCGTGAAAGAAACCGCGGCTTTTAACTCTCTGTACGAGAAGTGCACTTGCGACTGCAATCTCTTCCAGTGAGTATCTCCACTTCTAAGGTGATAACTAGTCATGTGATTAAACTTCAGCCAGTGCGGTGGAACATCTCTTATAAAAAGTGTCCTCACCTTAAGGTGAAGTGAAAGACGTCGAGGAACTTGATCGACGTCGATAAAGAAAATTTCTCTAAATACCTACGTTGCCGACGTTGGTATTTATATTGACAGCTGTATCGAATTATATTGGGTATTGTACCAAATGACATACTCCACCTGTCGTTTTCATACAATAATTATAAAGAAATCTATGTCAAACTCCAGAAATCCTCTGGATTCATGCTTTCTGGGGCCCTAATTGACTGCAGAGGGACCCCCTGCGCCATCTGTGATTTCCAGGTCAATTAAATTTTCACTCCGAGACCTCGTATTCCCATCGTTTGGCATAGAAGCGCATATAACACTTTTTTTGCCTTTATCCCGTTCAAATGCGAGTTTATCGATTACCAGAGTGTTCTAAATTGTCGTAAAATTATCCTAGCCCTTTCGTTTCTCATATCAGGGCCTTCGATAATTGTATATCGATCGAAATATGAGAGCTCGACGCCATTTTGTTTCTGGTCTGGGCTGAGTTAAAGAATTTTTTTTTTAATCCAAATTTTGAATGTGTCAGGACAATTTTTAGATGATCAGGAGTTATGCGTCAAAGTTTCGGACAGTTTGGATCCAATACCCTTAAAAAAGAAGTGTTGTATTAGAATCGACGGATTAAAAGGGGCTTCACCTTATAGCTCCAATTTTCATGCAAAAATATCCAAGATGGCCGCGCGATCCCTCGTTTAAGAGGACGTTTCTCGCTGCTTTTTCAACGTCTTTTCTTTCGCGAGTCTTGCTATTTCATTAATATTTATTAACGGGAGAATTCCAAAGTTTGAGGAGCGACGCGTGAATCCGGCTTTCCGCTCTAATGAAAGAATGACGAGCAAAAAACTACGGGAAGGCCACCGCTGGCCACCAATAATACGACGCCGGTGTTCAGAAAGTGTGAAGCTTCCAGGATGAAAGTATCTGTCAAAAGTAGATGACGATTCTTCGTGGATTCGAGAACCGTGCCTCGCCGGGACTTACTGCCGAGAGAAAAATGAGCAGAAAGTCGGATAATCGAAGAAGGTGCGAGACAATTTTCCGTCCTTAAGGTGAAGTGAAAGCCCCCCGTTAAATTCGTCGACTCTAATAAGACACGTTTTTTTTTAAATTATCGGACCAAACCCGTCCGAAACTTTGACAAATGATCATCTAAGAATTGTCCCGACACGTTAGAAATGTGGATCTTCGAAAACCTTGACCTTGAGAATTAAATCCTGCGCGCGCATCCTGTCGCTATCCTGGAAGAGCTTACATTCTGGTCCACGAAATCGTTACGTATGTTACATACATCTTTACATTTTAATTATGCTACGTAAAGTGGGCCTGGTTAATTGTTTGTCGTGTCAATTGTCACGGAAAAATTCGATGATGGTAGAATTCCTTTCTGGACTATCGCGAGAAGTTCCGGCTGGTCTCGTTCAATCTCAGAAATTTTCTAGATTTACTCTGATCAAGCCTAATTTTAATTCCATCGTATATACTAAAAAGCGCCCAAAATTTCCTTTAAGTTTAGGCCTAATTTTAATGACATTGCATCCATGATAAAAACCGCTTAAAATCGTCTGATTACATTTCTTTCCAGATCGCCACGAGAAGCCTTGGCTGATAACGCTCGTACCGTGTCAAGAGTTCAAGGCCATGAGGGTGATAATGGTGTTCCTGGCCTTGATCGTCTGCGTCATGGGAGCGCCCTGGCTGGATCTCGTCTTCGGAGGGTCGCAAGATTATCGCTATAACCAGAGACAGAGGCATCGTCAAGGAAAAGGCGGAAAAGAACGGTGGAAGGAAATCTGCAGGACGATTAATCCCGACAGCTTCGCCTATCCAGGACAACCGCCCTATCTTTCGTCTCCAGTTTGTCCCTGGTGAAGCATTTAAACCATGAAGTTGTATAAGAAGATACAACGCCAAGTATTAAAATCATCCCTACCGTAGTGTTCCAAGATCTTCAGATTTTTCTCCGCTCTAGCGCCGAGAGCGCCCTCACGCTGAAATTTTGCAATTAATAGTCATCGACTGCTATCAGGTCCGCTAGTCTTTATCGCGTTAAAACCATCACATTCTGTATATCATCCGCGGATTGTCGTTTCGCTTTTCGTACCTTAATTGCAAAATTAAAAACGTTTTGGGTTATTTACGTCCCTAGGAGATGTTTCGGTTACGTATATCGGAGTTCCCTAGTTATCCGCAAGCGGCGTTCGCGTCGTTAGATCAGCGAAAAAGTCTGAGATTCTGGGTCCCGATTTTGGGGCCACTTTCTGTGAAACCGACCATTTGCGTTACGTCTACTTATACTACTTCATGATTTAAACGATCTACGAGAATTCTGACGCATTCCGTCTCCTACGCCTGTATATATAAGTCTTAACTTTTATAAACGGAGGTTTTATTGTAACAATCTCGTAGACATTACGTCTTAACGACTACTCTGCCTTATCACCGGGTCGCCGGGAAATCGGCGATGGTTCTACGTATATTCTTACGTAATGAACTGACGCACCGATAAGGCACCGTTCAAGATCGATATTTAAACGATACTTCATGATACGATGTGTAATTGCCGTCCCTCGTTCCGACCGACAGGGAAATTGAATGATTACTTTTGCATGATGCGGACTTAACAGCGATCTGTTAATTATTTTACATTATTTAACATGGCTCTCGTACGTATTGTGTGTACGTTCGGGATTACATTCCTGTAAGTGAGGATTATCCAGGATTTTCTCTATGGAAGATGAACGCTAGGAAAAAAAGAATTCCTTCAGTGTAATGGGGAAGTTTTCAGCGGCGATCGATTTCCTACCTAGGTACTTTCAGACACTATCAGAACTGTTTAAATAAATTTAAATCATAGGACCCGTCGTTTCAGTGTAATTCGTATTTTTACCTGTAAATCTAGAGGTACGACTCGGAGTACTGTACAGGTGCCAGTCATAGAAACCAAAGCCGCGTCTCTCAACGAATTATCGGTTAACAAATAGCATCGCTTCTCTTAGACATTAATTTTCGCCTTAAGGAGTAACTAAATCGGTAAACCAATTTCGTGGTACCTTCCACCGCCATCGTACTCTATTTACAAAAACCGTCCATAGATTCGCAGCTCGTGCCAAACGGTGCCCATCAAATGTTTCATTTCTTTTCCTGTGTTTTATCAGCATCACAGCACACTTCTTTTTATCAGCCTTGTTATCGTCGTCAATAACGAAAGTATCCTCCGAATTGGGTGTATCGATTTGTTTCAAATTTCATCGCATGAATAAGGACCCCAAGGTAGGTCCCGAAACTCGGGATATTTCATTTTATATAAAAAAAATTTTGGAAATATAAACAAAATTTTTTTATAATTGAAATCTCATGGGTGTCAGGACCTTCCTTATAGCGTCTATATTCGCGTTGTAAGGATCAAAATGATTCGGTACACCCAGGTCGGTTTCATGAACGCCGCTCTCACATCACCTTAAGCCACGAGTAGCTCGTCGTCATAAAAGTCTGTAGTCCAGGACCATCGCCAGGACCATCTCGGAATCACTTCCAGACTTGTATCAGGCCATCCGTACTGCCAGTGAGGATGCAAGCATTCGACATGGACACTGCTGAAATAGTGTCGTGGTGACCCGAAGGAGGTGCTTCGGGCCCTTGTCCACCACTCTCTTCGGAACTCCTCACCCTGGCGCCTCCTCCTCCGGATGTAAGTCCTGGGGGTGCTGCCAACACTTCCTGGACCACGTTGGTACCATCTATCAGTCGCTGCCTGAAAGCGGATTGAATAAATTGGTGTTTCCCTGGTATCGCAACCTGAACTCAGAGCTGAGTAACATGGTCCCCGGGAACTATTTAAAATAGGGAATCCAAAGTGGTTCTGTCTTCTCACTGATGCAAATTAGAAAGTGGCATCTTTAATTTTAAACACCCACTTCAAGTGAATTCAATTGAAATGGTTACCCAGCTCTGTCTGGACTTTCTCAGGATAAATACTAACTCGTAGACTAAAGAGTTCAGAGGAATGGCGTCGTTCGCTGCAGGCAGTGCGACGTAGGACTCGTTGGGGATGTTCAGGTCCCAAAATCTCAATCTCATGTCTGTTCCACCAGCCAATAAGAACCCTGATCTGTCGACAGACCCTGAATGCATGGCGCAAACGCTGTGGCCACCTTGAGAGTGACTCAAAGGAGGTGCGTTCGATGCCCAAAGTACCATTTGCCGGAAACCCGTCTCCAGGTTCCACATTGAGATCTCGTTGTTGCCCTGGACCGCAGATATGATCCAGGAGTGCTCAGTTGGGTGCGTGATGACTTTCCTGACTCTGGCGCCTAGAATATTTCCAAATGGCAGAATTAAGGTGGAGTGAAATACGTCGAGACATTTCATCAACGTCGGTAATAAAGATTCTTCTAAATATCTACGTTGCCGACGTTCGTATTTATACCGATTAATTCGAGGAGGGTATTATTTCACTTTAATCTGGGATCTTGCTAATCGTGAATCCTTACCGGCTGGGTGTTTTATGTTGCTGATGGGCAGCTGGAACCGCAGATCCCAGCAAGTGTGGACCCCAGAGCTCGTGCCGAGAGTCAACCATTGTTGGTAATTGTTTACGCAAAACGAAGTGATGACCCCGTGTTTCAGATCATTCTCCAGACGCCACGTGGTCCCAGGACTACGGAGGTCCCAGCCCACCAAGGATCCATACAACGTGGCGTATACAAGAACAGACTGCGAGCCAAAATCCAAGTACTGGAGGTCAACTGCGCAGCCTTCCTCCTAAAAGTCATTTATACAAAGTAGTTACAGCGAAGGGATTCTAAAGTCGTTTATACTCCATTATGCAAGGATATCAAGTTAATAATCACCTGAAGATCCAACTGTCGCGAATACAAGACATTCATCTTACAGGAGTTTGGCTCGATTCGAAGGACGAACACTGATCCAGATTGACTCGCAGAACTTGCCAAGGACTGTCCCTGCTCGCAGACTGCGAGGCCAACCAGGGGACCCCCTCTATGCACATATGTCTGCCTGTAGATCGATTATTTAATCAGTAATTAACGTTTAAAACTATGCGCAGACCGAAGACTGACTATATTACTTTGTTATAAATTCTATCATCTAACCTGGAACGATTGGCGACGTTTCTTCCCTCCATTTTACTTGCATCCCAGATCCTGACGCAGCCATCTGCTGCGCTGCTGGCAAACAAGCTTGTATCAGGAATGGAAACCAGTCGATTCACTGCAGCTCTGTGCTCATGAAGATGAGCAACTGGAATCCCACGTGGTCTCCACCCACTTGGCAACAATCTCGACCCTTTAACATGTACGCGATGACTAAATTTAAGGATATTAATATTTCCCAACCATTATTTCTCATCGTCACAAGTTTTGTCTGTTCACCGTTACGTACCACTTTGCCATGCAATGTTATCAGCCCAGTGTTGAGCCCTCAGAGCTGCAGCATGTTGCTCCTGTTTCCTGTAGGTCAATTGTCGCACCTCTAAACGACAGGGTGCACATCGATCTGGAAATCAAATGGATTTTTTAATGGAGTCACTTTTTTCTTATTCATTTCTGAAATTTCTTGTTGGTTCTGGATATTCACACTGAATGTAAGACCGCTCATGAAGAGAGTGATCGTTGATACTGTTCATATCGGTGAGACTGTGCTGCGGAGACAAGTGTATGTCACCTCCATGTATGCTTTGGCTTGAACCACCACTTCCCATCATATCGGAAGCTTTGATAGAAGAATGCTAGAAATGATACATCAATTGATTGTGTTCAAACTTCGATTTTATTCCACAAACTGAGATCAGTACCTGTGCACTTTCATGGGCTGCGAACATGGTTCGCCATTCTTGGTTCATCGTGGCATATGCAGCTGCTGTGTCCGAAGTCCTCCGATCCATTTTCTTGTAAGCATGCAGTCCCATATCGCCTTTGGTATCAGGATACAGGACCACGATGTGGTGGCGAACCTTGTCTTTCATGGTATTTAATTCCAGCTTCCCATCCGTTTGTTTGCTGGCATGATTCTTGGCTTCCACTGCATTCCTGTACTTGTTGATTTTTATTAAATGTGGCTTCATGACCAACAGCTGGTCCTCGACTACTTCCGTCATGGATTCAGAGGTCAAACGCCTGAAGAGCTAAAAGAAATCATTAGTATAAAATTCGAAAATAGTTTAAATGTAAATGTCAGTAACTGTTCTGGATGACATATCAATTAGAACTTTTTTCTGATTAAATGTCGACATCGATTTAATTTCTTGGTGTCTTTCTTATTGCCGCAAGAAGTATTTTAAAACTCTTTTTTTTTAGTTTTAGAAGCATCAACGGATTTAACATACGTTTCGTAGAGATGTACTCATGTCATTGTACTGCGGCACAATTCCTGTAATGGCTTTTATCCTGGCAACCTGACGCTGTTCCAGCACCTGAAAGAGTTCCTCGACGTCGCTGTATTTTACCACAGAGTCGTAAACTATCCGTGGAATCGGTGGAACCAGAGCTTCCAACAACAAGACTTCTTTCTCCAATTGTATCAGAGAATGCCTCAAGTAAGGTTGTATCATTGTTTGCACCTTACACTGAACGTCGACGAGATTCAACGTTCTTGCAGCTGCCGAGATAAACCCAACAATGGCGTGCCTGACCCACAGGTTTGGATGAACCTTTAAATAGTAAAGCAGAATAAACATTACACAGTTTACTTCTTTTTTTTCTTTCAGTGTAGTTAAAGGAAGGGGAATGATTTCGAGGTTATATTTACCAAAAACACCACGGTCTCGGAGAGTAATTGGTACAGGGCAGACTTATGCAGAAGACCCAATTCTGTTAGCGTAGCCATGGCGTTTATAGCCTTAGTAGTTACAAACTCTTCAGGGTCTGTAAGTCCTTGCTGAAGAAGAGGCATGAGTATCGGACTACAGTGCCAACCTACGTAAGCAGCAACACCCACGATGCACTCGAAAAAGGATCCTCGCAGTTGCTTATCTTCCTTATCGTTTAAAAAGGTAATCACGTGGCTTAGCAATACATCGTTTGCTTTTTGTTTGCCGAAAAATACGCACAATTTGCTCATGCCGTTTTCCATTAACGTCTGCTTTACTAAATTTTGTGGGTCTGTGAGTAGCATCGATACAGACTGTTGCACCTGCAAAATAATTAAAACGTGATAGACTGTTTAAATTCATTTTTTAAGTCAACAGTGATTAATTAACAGAATCATGCTGAAAGAAAGGAGACCGAAGCTTACCATTTCGTGTAGGGTTTGCAGTTCGCCGTCATAGCTTGGCCTGGGTCCCTCGTTGTTGCCCAAATTTGACAAATGGGAATTTTCCAAATACCTCAACGCTATGTGAGCCAGATGAGCAATATTTTCTGCGTAAGCAGCTCTCACAATCACTGCGTCGTCCTGCGTGATGTGAGACAAGCCTGGTAAAATGTACTCTGGAAAGATGTTCACATCGGAGGGTGGAATAGACTTGACAAGGTACAGACATTTTGTCAAGGTATGAATCGCAGATACCCTGACTCTGGGTGCAGGATCATGGACTAGATGAAACTGCGAACAAGATTGTTACGTATTACAAGAACAAGAGGATTTAATAGATATTAAAAATTATTAAACTCATGTGGTTCGCTTACTATGTAAGGAAGAATTCTGTCTAGGATGGTTTCGTCGGACGTGTTCTCGGCCAGTTCCAATAATATTTCCAGACTTTGTAACTTGGACTGAGAATGGTGCAGTCCTCTGATGCACGATGTCACAAGTTGTGTTATTATTACCAGGCCTTCCAACCCATCGCAGGATTTAGTCTCTCTCTTTTCCTTCTCGCAGTCAGTCTTCTCTATATCAGCTTCTAAACTGGTGCATGAATCTGTAGTTGAGAAGTGAGAAACATTTATTCGATTGTTCTGATAAGGCGAAGTCTTTCCAGAAGATTCGCTCTCAGTTTCTTCGGTTTTACTTGTGTCATTTTTACTGGATATCGCTGAATCTGTAGTACTTTCGTGACCATTCTTCACGTTCTCGGCTTGAACACTTTTTGCTTGTTCGCTGGTTTCAGTCTTTAAAATATTTATAATATTCCCGATGTCTTTCTTCAGTCTGTTTATCTTTTCATCGGGAGAGAGTATCGGAGCAGCAGAAAAGATCAGCATGTACGATTGCAGGAATGAGTAAAAGTACTCGGGGAAGATCTTTCCTCGGGCTTGAGATAAATAAATTTCTGCACTTTTCCTATTCGCAGGATTTCGCTCTAACATTGAGCCAAGTAATTCGCGTATTCCTGTGTCTTCAATTTTATCCAAGTGTTTATTAGCTGAGTACTCCCCATTTCTGTACGCTTTAACAAACATAATCATTTTGATAATTCCTGACATCTACATTGTTATATTTAAGGAGTCATTTTACTTTGACGACTGAAAAATTAAGCTATGTTGCGATTTCATATCACATATATCGAGCACATAGTTTCGAAAAGTGAAACAAAAAATGTTTTATTTCAAAGTAGAACGATCCTTTAAGGAGATATGTACATATTTAAGGGTACTTACATAAAAGCTGGGAAAAATCAAACGGAGGATGTCCTTCGTTGTATAACTCTGCTAATGCACAGCCAGCAGAAAAAATATCCATCATTGGCTGTAAATCACCCGTTTTCAATTCTTGTTCCGGTAAAAGCATTGTATTACATAATTCCGAAGAGAGAGTCTTAACAAATCGCTCAGGAGCAATGTAACATGTTCTGAAATTATAAATAGGTCTAGTTAATCAGTTACTTTTTAAAATTGGGTTGAATCAGGATAATTAAGCACCTCCTTCTAGACGTGTCAAAAAAATATGAAAAATCTGCAGGGTTGTCCTCCGGTAAATACGTTGGTTTGAAGCTGGCAAAATCTGCGAGCAAGACCCAATTCCAGCTAGTTATCATTATATTCTCCAGTTTGATATCCCCATGGCAAACACCAAACTAGAAACAACCAATTCTTTAAATTTTAGTACCAATTCTAACGTATTCATTTCATAGACTTACCTTATGAGCCTGATGGAGAGCATAGAGAACTTGAAACGTTATCCACTTTTTCTCAACAGTAGTCAAAAAGGGCCTTGTGCTGATTCTATCGTACAGTGAATACTTTACATACTCTCTCATAATGAATCCAGCTTTCTCAGTTAACTAGTAACAAATAAATTAAATTCTAAACATAATTATATTTCATTTATCGAATAAGCTGTAGATTTAAATATCCCATACGATCGTTCGCTGGAACGGCAGGCAATTGACCGCGGAAGCAAGCTTTGATCTAATCTCTTCCAGCTTGTCTTTATACATGGACAATGGCAGAGTCGGGTCATGTATTACGAAGACTTTGACTACGATCAAACCTTCTTGACTTCTAGCTCGAGCCACTTTGAAGAATCTTGTGCTTCCCAAACTGCAAAGTAGATCAAAACATCGTGCAACATATAGAGTCGATAGGCTTATATGGCCTAATTTCTCTCACCAACCTCGATGAACGATTAATTTCGAATGACTTGTAGAAATCTTTAAACTAGTAATATGAACGTAACTTACTTAACATCAAACAGTAGATCACTGTGATCAGTCAAATAATGTTCGACCGGAAATATCTGGCTGGGAGCAATTCCGACCAGTTGATTCCCCATTTTTACTCCTCAGATATTAAATTGACCTCACGTTTGAAACCTTCGAATCGTCCTCAAAAACGAGGTTAATCTTCCTTGGGAAGTCATCTGTCGCGATAGAGTGGGAATAAAAAGTGAGGTTAAGTCGTCAGCTGTTCAACATAGGCGCAGAGCGCGAAGGGACGCGCTATTTCTCCTAGATCATAAACAACTAATTCCAGAAGACGGGAAACCTCGTTTCCAGTCTCGAAACGTGCACAATGTTGCGGAAAACATTCCAGTAAATAACCAAAACGAATAATTCTCCTTAGATTCGTGCACTGAAATCATTTTTAAGATACTCTTCGGGAAATTTTTAAGTTTCCAAGATGGCGGCGGATACATATCGTTCGCGATAAATTCTAGAGACGCGTTATCAGAGATTTTTAACGCCAATCCTTTTCACCTATCCTTGTAGGGACAAGTGTCATTGCGCAAAAGTAATTGAAAAAAATTCCTCTTCCATATCCATTCCTACGCAGCGAGGGAACTCGTTTCCAGAGCCATTTTTAATCGCCTTGCAGATGTTACACACGAGCGCAATTTATTGTAGTGTGTTAACGGTACGAATGCACGTATATGGGAGAATAAATGTGCCATGTTCCCGTAAGAGCTACTCGGTCTTAAGAATTACTTTCACTTCGAGAGTTTACTCCGATCCTGGCTTATTTTACTCTTGCTTAAGACCTCGCAATAACTGAATTGCGAGTTCCTTAGAATTACATCGGCATATATTTGCCGCATGCAACCAGAAGCGTTTTACATCGCGACGTCTCCATCTGAAAATACAAAGATTTACATCTACATACTTCCTCATTACTGTTTTCTTCACGTTATTATTTGTATACGTTACCGACTTTGCGCTAAAATTCTTAAGTGGGGTCGGCAACAAAAGTCTTTTCACGTTTTACTGCAAGAATTTGACTTGAAAAAAAATTAAATATTTATATTATTTCCGCGTTTTAACCGACGTTACGTTAGTACCTGCGTCGCACTATTATTTTCCGCTCTCGTCAATTTTGTTACATTTATTAAGTTAATTACAAAATCAACTGCTAATATCGGGATGAGTTTAAAATGTCCTGATCGAAAATTTGAAACCATCCTTTGTCATCATGGCGAGGTATACGAACAGTTAACGAGCATGAGTCACTTCAGTTACGAGCGAAGGACGGGGAACAATTTCAGACAATAAACTCTCCTTAACGGAGTCACGACGCAACGTCGAAAATTCCGTCGAGTGAGATCAGTCAATTTCCTCGATTCTTTCCTAAAATAAATATTTCCTCAAAAGACGCCTCCTAATATCTCTTTAAATAAAACGCATTGGCTTTCCCGCCGTTAATTCAAAAATCGCGCATGCGCCTCCCCTCTTTCTTGTGGGGAGTGTTTTTAAATTCTCAAGGCTTTAAGTGCGAGTAACATAACCGATAATGTCACGGTAATTTAAACTTAAATTTTTCGTCGGTTATGTTCTCGTTCAGGTTATCTTACCGGGGTAATATAACGCAGTAAAAACACTTGTAGGGAAGACTGGCAAAGCCCTTGAAACCCTTTCATGGAAATGATTCTCAATAAGGTTATTCATAGGGATCGCCTTGATATTCTCGTGGGGCTCGTCGAGGACGATTTCTAGAAATCTAGGAAAGGGGAAAAAGGAGGAAAAGTAATTCCGGAGTTACTGACCAGCGGTGAACGATCGCCGCGTTTCCGCCGGCGGTTTTAATGGCGAACAAAGAGTCTCCTTGCGATTATTCAGACGGCGTGACTCAAACTCGCATATGGCGAGGCCTTTTTTCCGTCATATCAGCAGTCGCTTCCACTCGCACTATCTGGCCTGCATTCAGTGTTACTCTGACGGCACCGGTTGCGTAGACGGTGACGCAAACCCTCGAACCGATGCGCATCGGAAATGCTAAAATACTTAATTGCTAAAATGTGCTGACCCTCCGGCCGCCATTTTGCGAAATGGGCTTTAGAAGGAAAACTTAAGACGTAGAAAGGCGACTAATTGTCAATTGCGAACGGAAAATAATGTCAAAATACGTTAAGTGAGCGACGCTTAATGTTGCACGACGCAAACCTTTGAACCGATGCACATCGGAAATAATAAAATACTCAATTGCTAAAATGTGCTGACCCTCCGGCCGCCATTTTGCGAAATGGACTTTAGAGGGAAAACTCGAGTCGTAGAAAGGCGACGCAATTGTCAATTGCGAACGGAAAATGATGACGGAATACGTTAAGTGAGCGACGCCTGACCTTGAAAACCTTCAAGAGTTAGCGTGGGATAAATGGGTCTGCTAAATCTTAAGTAACTACAGTAGTCAAGAGAGATGGCGTTTATTTAATTATCTTACAGAATTTTTCCGTGTCAATGCTCCTTGTTAATCTTCTATTCCCAAAAGGTCCCTCTCTTCAAGACCACCTTCCTTTTCCGAGATCACCTTTCCAATCCTCTGAAAATTACGGTTTACTAAAATCACCTCTAGTCAAAATCATTTACTGTTTCAACTCCGATTTGCCAAAATCCTATTATTCAACTGCAATTTGTCAAAATTCTGTTTCAAATCCGATTAGCCAACACCCTATGTCTCAACTCCGATATCTCGAAGTGCTCTCATTTAACCCTTTAAGTGCCGGCCAAGGTCATTAGCACTAGTAAAACGGCGATATATCGTCCGGCACTGAAAGGGTTAAAACTTCGGATCCGTCCTTCCAACCCCCTTCCTAAAAGTCCCTCTCTCCGCGATCCTTCCGTCCTACTTGCCCTCTCGGCAATCTCTCGTATCTTATCTCGGCCCTCCCTACGTGCGATGCTCTCGAGGCCCGCCGCTCCACTCGGCCCTCGCCGTCAAGAATCCCGCGTGCGTGCCCAACACCACTCCGCGTTCCCTCTTCGGCACTCTTCGGCACTCATCGGCACTCTTCGGGGAACGGAGCGTCTGGCGAGCCGCCGGTGGAACTTGGCCGAGATAAGCCGAGCAGCGAGCGGCCAACGCGGCCGAGTGCAGTCGAGTGCGAGTCCTCTCCCGAGCCGCACGCAGGGATGACGTTCCGAGGAAATCACGCGCGTGCCCCTCGCGACCCCCCCGCCCCCCGCGGGCTGCGATCTTCGGCGTAACTCGATTATAGTCCATTACCCCGAAATTCCAGGTCCCCAGCCGAAGGATATATCCTCAGGAAAATAGAAGTCCGCTCGTCGTTCTTCCCGCTGATCTTGCGTAAGTATCACGCGTTCGAGGGGAAAGGAACGCCTGGGGATATGTGAAATTACTCGCTTTTGTTATTCTTTTTTTTATCGCCGGTGTTCATGTTTTCTGGTTTAGGAGCTCCGAGGGTCGGTCGCTTAATACCCGGTAGTGGAATTCGTTAATCGGCGCAACTTAGTGGTAAGAACTGTGAATATTTTCTTCTATCCGGAGAGGCATTTTTTATTATCGATCGCGTATTAATCCGATATTCTCGTGAGGAGATACGAGTTTTATGGGAAAAAGAAAGCCTTTTCTTTGCATTTTACTAGTGTATATCTTGCGGAAGTGCCGCGCAGTTGAATGGACAGGAACGGGGATAGGTGAAATCGGCTTTTCATTTATAATACTTTTCATTTTATGAGGTTTCGGTTGACCGAACATTTCATAAGAGAATGGTGGAGGACTCTTTGGATGAGGTGTTGATAGCAAGATGCGGTAAAAAGTGTGTCATCGGGCTGTAGAAAGTATTCCGCCCTTCTGAGAGGAAAGATCCTTAAGAAGAGAAGTAGCTGATGACAGGACATTTCTTGGCACTCTTTTAACAACTTTAAACAAGAAGACAAATAATTCCCTTTTAAAACCGGGTACAAAAAAATATATATATGCAATATAATATATAATAATTATAAATAATAATAATCTCTAATAATGATTTACTTTCTCGGAATAATCCCTGGGATGAAATGACGAAATAATTGAGGATTTCCTTGCGATAACACTTCCGGGTTGATCGTAAAAAGTCATCTAATAATAGTAATAGTAAATTCGTGTTCATAATAATAAATGTCAGCAACTGTTATTAAATGGAGCATCGAGGAAATTGTCGATTTTCAATATCGATCAGGGTCTCATTTTGGAGAAATTTTGACTTCACTTTGGACCACGCGTTTAAACGTCGTAATAATAAGTGTCGGTAATTAATATTAAATGGAGCATCCAGGAACTTGTCAATTTTCAATATAAATCGAGATCTCATTTTGGAGAAATTCTGACTCCACTTTGGACCACACGTTTAAGCGTCGTAATAATAAAAGTCGGTAATTATTATTAAATGGAGCATCCAGAAACTTGTCAATTTTCAATATAAATCGAGATCTCATTTTGGAGAAATTCTGACTCCACTTTGGACCACGCGTTCTCGGCAAACGAGATTTTGACAGGGAGTGCTTCTATTTCGAACCCACCTCGGACTTCTCGGGGGCGCGACCGATACGTTTATTAATAGAAAAGTCCCGAGTTATTAACCCCTGGAGGTTCAGGTGGACTTCCGTCCGAGTTGACGCGTTACGCCTTACTCGTAACACTCACTTCCGGTCGAGATTATCTTATCGGATGAGCAGAGCCCGAATCACCTGGTATCGAGACCGCTTATCATACGGCTTCTGTCATGTTCATTGTCAAGTGCAGGGAATGGATCTTGACAGGGCGAGGTTGGGACCAAAATGAAAAATCGTCACGATCGGGAAAGAATATGAATTTCTGAGACAATAATTAATTCCTCCTGAAGAACACCTCCGTGTAAGAAATCCCCACCAAAACACCCGAGGTGTAAAAAGAACGCCGTCAAAAATACGTTCTTGTCTCTCCCTTCAATGACAGAAATACTTGAAATGGTTTTTCCTTATTTATTTTTTTTTTTTTTTAAGAATCGAAATCAATTATTTTTGCCAAATACGATAGTCTATTATTCCCTTTAGAAACTTAACAATAAGTCAGGCGTATTGCCAATCGATATCGTATATTTTGCCCTGCGTAATGCGTGCACATCTGTTAAAAAAACTTGTACGTTTTCCCTCGAAATCGTATGTATTTAAATCTACAAGATTTTCTGTTTCATCCAACGAAAGGATGAAAATTAAAATGTTAAGAAATGAGAAGAGAGCCATAGAGGGATTTACACGTGTAGAGATGTGAGAAGAGAAACATCAAATGGCTTGTTCGGATCGGAAAGGCGTAAAAAAGCGAAAAATATTTTGCAAACGGTAATGTCTGCTCTCGATGTGAAATCTCGGCCTAGGTTCCGTTTTATCTAAGTGTCGATAAATGTTTTCTCAGCTCCTGGGCATGACGTTACGGTTGAGTCAACGGCGAAAAATTCGAGATATTCCTCGGGCCGTTTGGAAGGGATAATGTAAACGCAAACGCGAGATAACGCCTGGGTTTCCTTCGAGGAACGGTTTAGCCTGTGGAGACCCTGAACTAGGTCCTGAAACTCACGAAATTTCATTTCTCATGAAATAGTGTATTCATTTCTCATGAAATAGTGTATTCATTTCTCATGGACTAGGGCGTTTATTACGTATTTTTGACGAGCGTGCTCACTTCTCGCACTTCCATCTCACGTGGGTTTATTCGCCGAATTACGTATTCGCTATATGAAAGAACGAGATCGCTAGCACTTCCGGTCTAGTATTATTGCAAATAAAGGTATATACCTTGTAAATCGAACATGTTGAAGAGGTGGGTTATAGGCAGGAAAGGCGGGAAGATGAAAAGCCGTTAAAAGTAAAGAAGAGGACTCGAATCTATTGAAATTTTTTTAAACATGTATTACATTCATATTTACACGTACTATAATTAGACGTTCAACCATATAATTATCTTATCGTGTCTTGTAAGCATGAATTATTTAATAGTTTTCAATGTTTAATAATGTAATGTAATCTCGCAATAACAAAAACTAACCTGTACATCCTAGTAAGTTCGAGTACGATTGTTGCCAAAATTTAAACACCCAGGAGGTTTTCCATTTTGAATTTTGGTGTCACAATCCGTGGAAGATGGCGTTCACGGCGCTTATTTTTCTATCTTTTCTTGTATGCTTCACTATTTCCCGTGAAAATTTGTGTCGAGCCGGTTCACATGAATGGTCTCGCATTTTCACCGCCAAAAACGTTCCGTAATACCGTCAGCTACTTATTTTTCACATTTTCGCTCAATTTGCTTTACGTAATAGACCCCTAGAACCAACATGGCGTGGCCCGTTTTTAGAGGAAATAATTTAGTTACGGCTAAACGTCACAGATGGCGACGTTGGTCCTAAACAGTCGTTGGAATAATGAATTCAGGGGATTTCGACAGTTTGACATCGATCTCTTCGTCATTACTTTACTGAAATGATACATGGAACGCTTTAGTTCGTGTAATTCTCAACGTAGACTGTAAAAGACATCATAGATATAAATGCCGGAAACTGGATGCGCCAGGTTATGTTACCACTTGAGTATTCAAAATGACGTTACCGCCAAAAAGGGTATAGATGGATGTTAATTTATTGACCTAGATTTAATTTCTCAGCGCCTTTTATATCATCTTAAGACCATTTTTTTTTCTACTTTCAGGAACCATGAACAAGACGGAGCTGAACATATTCTTGAGCAACGAGCCGCCGAGGGCTTTGGCCAGTCCGAATCATTCCCTGATCCCTGTGCCGAAAATAGGGAATCCCCTGAGACCCGCCGAGAGATGTCCCCCGAAGAGGAGAGAATCTTTGGAAAGGACTGCGAGGACGACGTCCGTTGCCGCCCAAAGGGCCACCTTCGAGAGGTCCGAGTCGCCCATCCGGTGGAAGTCGAAGAACACCGCGACCTCCTCCATATCCGAGACGAAGAACTCGAACGAGAGATTATCGGCCGTCGCGAATAAACGGCAGGAAATGGACCAGAAGTTCAACAGGAGCAACAGCTTCTCCGAGAACAAGTGGAAGAGCAAATTCGAGGAGTCGGAGAAACGTAGGAAGGCTCTTTTGCAAAAGGGCGACAGTGGTGATTATTTTATTTATTTTATTATATTTATTATACATCATCGACGGATTTACATTAATGTCTGATTTGTGTCTACCATTAATTGCCAATCGTTAATCTCATTCTTTTTGGGCGATTAATTGAGACTTTTTCATTCTAGGTAAGGACGGAAGTTAGTAACAATTACATTCCATTATTACCGAGGACACGTTAATATATAATTATCTCTTCCATTGATATCGATTGTTGATTGGTTTTTAATTTGACTGACTTTTTTCCCTTTTACCAATGACTGGTCATTCGTTTCTTCGCAAGAAGGTGGAGTCAGTCGTAATCACATTTCCTTATTAACCGATACGCCTTATTTATTAATACCTAATTAATTTGTACATTAATATTAATAATGGACTTTTAAGAGCCACTTTGAAGTTTAAATTCCATTTGTCGGAGTCATTTAAATTCCACGGTGTTCCTCTGAATATCTTTTAACGAAAGGTACTTAATGGAATGGATTAATTATATTTATTGAATAAGGAAAGGGTGTCTTGGAAATGATTTTGCGCTGATTTTAATGATCGAATCTTGTTGCAATTGATGATTGTAAAAGTGGGGACGTTGGCGAGGATGATTCACCAAAGTGCGATTCGTCTGTGTAGTTTTTATTAGTCACACATCTCGTATTTATACGTGGCCGACTTGTCAATCGTTGAATGTCATTATTGTCGCACGCACTTCGCCACTTGTTGCTGTCGCAATCATTGCAGGGGAAATAAAAATCGAGGCTTCGCATTCGGTTATCGAGCACTCGGAATCGAGGCGAACGCGAAGTTTGGGGGCCACGATTGCGAAATTACCCCATCTTTTGCAATTGTTCTCGGCCCTGGAATTTTCCATGAAATTTGCAATGCGCGCGTTCTGCATAATTGTGCAATTTAAAGTTACACGGGAGATTCGCTACCGTATACCGCAATTTTCATAGAAAGATGTTGCGTTGTCGAGTTATAATTTATCCACCGAATTGCAAACGGCATTTATGTCGCTCTCTTTCGAAAAATCATTTTTTTTTAATTATTGTATAATTATGTCGCTTTTGTAAAGCGTCTTGCATAATTATGCAATTTGAAGTTGCACGGTGGATTAGCGACGTATACCGCAATTTTCATAGAGACATGTTGCGTTATCGAGTTAAAATTTATCCACCGAATTGCAAATGTCATTTATGTCGCTCTTGTTCGAAATATCATTTTATTTTTAATAATTTCACCGCCGGGGAATTTTTGTATCCCATGAAATTTGGAATTCGTAGCGCCGATCGTCTGTAGAGTTTCCATTATTAAAACTTTCCACGACCATTTAGTCTCGCTAAGGGAAAATTGATTTCCATTAATTGCCTCGTTGGTATGTTTAATTGTACCTGAAGTAATGCAAATGTTTTACAGCCGCCAAGGAACATGTCGACCTTGAGAGAAAGCACCAACAATTGCAGCGGCTGTACAATGCGCTGCAAGGCCAGATGCAAGAGAAGGAGCAAAAGTTAAACAAGCTGCGCACGGGTAATCATTAGTCTCACTTTAATTCTTACTTCAATACACTTTCCCCCCTAAGGAGAAATACTTATTCGAAACAATTGCTTGTTTTTTCTATCCTAGTTTCGGAAGCGGTCTGCAAGGAATACGAGCAACTGAAGCATCAGTATGACGTGGAAACGGGAGCGATGCATAAAGCTATGCAACAAGCCTCTCAGGTAAAGATAAAAAATAAAAATAAATATACAATGGAAAATTGGCGAAGCGAGGACTAATTGCATATTGATATGCATGACGACAGTGGTACAAGCAAAATCGGGAACTGAAGAGGCGGTCCCAGGTGCTGACCCAGAAGTTCCTTCAAGTTAATCCTGACGGAATCCTCGACATCGACTTAGCGGACGAGGTCGACTCGAATCCTGACGACATAGAACAACTGAGGGAAACGGTAAAAGGTAGACTCGTTAAACAAATTATATCTCAAGGCCGGTATTAATCAGCCGAGGGGGCAAGGTAAACTTTTATCATTTTTATCAATATTTCTTTTAGAACTGAGCCAAGACATCGCCAGGCTACAGACGGAATTAAACGCGGCTCGTCTTCAGGAATTCGAGGCGCAAGAGCAGGCCGCTCTTTTGTCCGCCCAACTCGACGAAGAACGCGCCCTGAGATGCCAAGGTATTTTTTTGGCTGTTGTTTCACCTCTTAAGGTGAAGTGTAACCCCCTTAAGGTGAAATGAAACCCCCCCTCAAATCAATCCATTCGGAATTACACTTTTTTTTTTTTTTAAGGCATCGGACCGAACTGTCCCAAACTTCGGCACTTCAGAATTATCCCGACACTTTCCAAATTTGGTGTTTCATCTCACCTTAAGGCGATGTCAAAGTGGCGTCAAAGAGGTCTCGTTTGTTAAACTTCTCCCCGAACTTGGTGTACTAAATCGACTGAAACTTTACAATATAAATATTGAGGGTATAAGGAAGGTCTTGAAACTCGTGAAATTTCGATCTTCTTTGTTTTAAAGTTTATTTACAGATATTTTTTAAATTTTGTTATGACAAATGTAATTTCAGTAGTGTCCGTACCTTCCTTAGAGCCTCCACATTCGCGTTGCGAAGTTTGAAACGATTCCGCGCACCCGGTGCGGAGAGAAAAGCTTTATGAAGGAAACCTCTTCGATGCCACTTTCGTAACACCTTAAGGATTTAACCACTTGGTATATATTGACTGTTGTACGTTCAGGGGACGAGAAGCTGAAGGAGATGACGATGAAGAGGGAAAACATGGAGCGGGTGACGCGGATGGTAGCTGAAGAGGTCCAGGCCCTGAAAACGCAGTGCGACCGGGAGAGAGAAAATGCCCAGATGATGAAGATGGAGGCCGACCGAGTGAGTTCGACGAGATGAAACGGTCGCAAGAAGTTGTCGACGCAGTTCCTGTACGTCTCCGTTGTTTGATTGTTGGAACAGGTGCAGAAGGAGAGGAACGTATTGGCCCATCAAAGCGCCCTGCTGTTGGCGGAGGTCAACGAGGACCCGGACGGCCGGCTGTTGTGCGTTCTTCAGGAAGTCGAGTCGCTGAAGAGGCTCTTAGAGGAGGAGCAGCAAAGCCACCGGTTGCAGATCCAGCTGATGCAGGAGAAGCTGGAGGAGAAAGAGTCGAACGTTGAGTTTGAGATAGTCGAGGAGAAGCTGAAGCTCGCGGAGTCCGAGCTTGAAATGGTGCAAGCCAGGGCGGAGAGGGCTGAAAAATCGGCGGAGGAGTTCGAGAGACTCGCCCAGGAGCTTAAGGAGAAGGTCGAGGAGATGGAGAAGAAGCACACCTTACCGCCACCGCCTCCTCCACCTCCACCGCCGTTGTTCCTCAATTCTTCGCCTTCCATCAAACTGATGACCAGGGGGATGACAAACGGCGACAGAAGCACCGCAGTCTCCGACATGGAGAACATCCTCGGCATCGTTAAAAAGAATCCTGCGGTACCGCAACAGCCTGGTAATTTTTTACCCTCTCCAGCATCTAGATCGAGTTTGAACAGATACCAAAAATTAGTTCACTCATCGCTGAGGCAGGAATATGTAGAAATGTAACTAATCGATGACTGTGTTTCCAGCCATCGATGACATAATCAATCAAATCAAGGGAGGCAGGTTTACCTTAAAGCAGACCGATGTAAGTAGACGTTTTGCAGGCTGAGTTAAACGTTAAGGCGGGTGGTTTTGTTTTAGAAGGGTACATTTTCTTTCCAGAAACAGAGGGAAGAGGAGAGGAGACGCAAGCAGGAAGCTGAGGCAGCACCTCCAGCTGTCTCCGAGATGCTAAATATCTTGGGGACCATGAGAAGGAGAGCTAAGCCGATCAGGCAGTCCTTCAAACTAAACGACTCGACTGCCTAATACCTAAATTCCAGTTTTGGTTCAGAACTATCGTGGGTACTATTTTAAGTACCATTTCAATGACGAACCAGCATGTTCGTTCTTTTTTTATAACTTTTTTCAGTATTCGTATGTTCTTAAGGTTTACTCAATATATCGATTGCAAATATCCAATCACGCGAACCCTACTTTAAGGTTTTATGAAAACGTCATGATAAAGTAAAATACACTTTTTGATAGTACGCCATCTTGGATACTCGAGTGATAACATAAGCTGGCACATTATGTCTACGCCCTGGAAATTTTCCTTTTCGATTCTGAGTTTTCAAGAAATGTAAAATCTAAAACAATATATGTTGACGAAGCCGTCTTGACTCTAGTTTGAAATAAACACTACTTTTTTTCTTAATGAAATTTGACGAGTTTCAAGACTTTCATGGATACATCCGTAATCAAGCACTAAAATTTCAAATGATTCGGTGCACTCAGTTTGGAGAAAAGTTTTATGAATATTTTGACATTTCGATATCACGACACTGTCACACCTTAACCGTTTCCATTTACCACTTAAGTTAGGATAGGATTGATTAATTGATGGCCAGCAGTTTAAGTAATGCAGTCTTTCTTCAGCAGCGTTAAAAAACAGTTTATATTACCAAAAGCTTCGTATATACCTCTAAGAAGTTACAGTTCTTTAATTCAGCGCGTGGCGAGAGATACAGTTTCTCTCTCAAGGCTGTGAAAGAAGCGAGGTAGTTTCCTCAGAAGCAGTCAGGGTATAATTCTCATCCATAACGATCGGCGCTCATTGGTTAAGAGACGAATCTCTTAATCTTATCTATAATAGGTTGAAGTTTCGAAGCCTCGAAGAGAAGGACTCTCCTATACGGCGTCATCTCGTCGTCGCATTCGCCCCATTTTCCAACGAGGCCACTGTCTGCTTCCTTCTCTACGCAGAATTCGAAACTGAATGTCGCTTCTTTGGCGAAGATCTCTTCTTCCGGATTACTCCAGAAAATTTCAGGCTCCTCGGTTGCGCCTCTCCGCTTGCTTTTCTCCGTCTTTTTGACAATCTTCTCCATTTTGTACAGCTTGCAAATTAAGATGTAGTACGTGAACTCGAAGGGCATTTTTTTACTCACGGCACGTTGTATCTCACACATTAGATTCTCGAGAAGAGGTACCGAGATCTGTGCAGGCATATTGACGAAACGTTCGTTAATTAATAAGCCTAACGTCGATGAATCATCTTCCAGGATCCTTTTAATCATGGCATTTGTTGCGTCCGAAGCGTTATCACTTGCCAGTTGCTTCAATATGCTCCTCAATTGTTGTATACATGGAAGATTCTGAAAATGGTGAAAAGACGGAGATAATGCTTAAAAGAGGTCGATTACATTCCTTTAATTTACTTTGCCTCACATCGTACCTGTCTGTCGGATAAATTGACAACGGTTGTTATCCCGAATACGCCATTTACGTAATCGTCCTCATCTGATATATCTTCACCGTCATCCTCCCCGTCATCGGATTGCTTTACCACGGATCCGACATAATTTTGTGATATTATCAAATCCGTTAAAGCCGCTAAATCGAGATGAGCTTTCAGAAAGAGCTGCTGTAGCAGCATCTTGATTCCATGGTAGTCCGGATCTTGAGGATTACGCCCCTCGAAGTCTACTTGAATCTCCATGCCCTAAAAGAGAATTTCATTTGTTGGAGAAAATTTACCCACGAGAGTATCGAAAGAAAAGTTTCTTCTTGTTAAAAATTAAGATACTCGACCGCATGGCTGTGAATTCAATGAATTCAAATCAGTTCATTGCCAGGAAAGGTAATAATGGCTGATAAATTTGATGACATCAGATATACTTTCCCAAACTTAATAGACGAAACAATTTTAGTTTTCTTAGCGATCATAGACTAAGCAGGACTCAAATCCTTCAATAATTACAGGACAAAGTAAAATCCTTTGTGCGCAGCACATGCTCAATTTGAGGTTAGGTCCCGATGGACTATAGTTCCCGCACAAACGGAGCCAATAATTCGCACCTGCTCATTCCCTGCACCATTCTCGTTCTCGTTCTCGTCACTTTCCGAAAAACTCGAAGCTTCGTCCTCGTTGACGTTCTTCCCCGTTTTCAGAGCTATCTCACGTTTCTTCCCCGGAGCCGCCATTGTTGCGCTACTTGACGTGCAGAGTATGACGGGTCGAACCGGTTTGAGCCTGTCTCAAGCCACGTGACAGGCACGCGTGACACTTCCCTAAAACCGTCGAAAACTCTGCATTTACTCACCCCTCAACTCCCCCAACAAACAAACCCCTCTCCCACGTAACTTACCCAGTCCGCAAAAGCAATTCCGCAAGTAATTCGCCCAGAAATTCCAATACGTAACCCCAATCTCCACCCGGCGAAGGAAAATCTCGAATTACACGAGAGAGTTTCAACGATTCAGCGCAAGATGGCGCCACCAGTCTAAACGAACTTCTCTGCCCACGATACCATACGTTACTCGGGTTCCACTTCCCGGTACGTAGTCTTGAGAGCGCCGCAGAGATGGCGCCACGCACGCGATCCCACCGCGCATAAAAATCACATAAAAATCGACCAAGCGTGCCGAGGTGGGGACATCATCAACATTCCCCTCGGGTCGCGTTCACCGGCGTTCATTGAATCCGAACCCCCCGAGGATCCCTGGAAATCCAATTTTTCAACTTTCCAGATGAAGAGGCCGCCAGGAGTCGGTCCCGGCGAGCTGGCCGGCGCGGGCGGCGCGCATGCGCAGACCAGCTCGCCCGCAAGGCCGCTCCGGCATTCAAAATAAACCCTCGGACGGGGCTGAAGGATTCGTCGAAGTGCATCCTCTGGTCGGCGGGTACGTGCGAGATTAACCGAGCCGACTATCGACTACCTATCGGGGGGGATCCAGTGACTCGTCTCGTGCGCTGCGCACTCTGCGCATCTCGCGCATCCCTGTGCGCTCGCGGGGCCCGGGCGCACCGGGGCGAAATTCGATTAAAGTTCTCGCGCATGGCCGGACGGGAAATTCCATTTTCTCGGATTTTCCGGGAGGCGGTCGGCTGGATGGTTACACGACGCGCGACAGTAGCGCGACGGTAGCGCAACGGCGCGACGGGAGCGCAGCGGCGGCGCAACGACAGCGCAGCGGCAGCGCAGTCGCCGGCGAGACGCGGCGCGGCACGCATCGGGTCTCTCTTTCTAGGTTATACCCCCAGGAGAGGAGGTTATACCCGGATTGCCGCGTGGGACGGCGAGCCGTATTAACGCTCCGAGGGAGAGAGAGGGACTGATAGGGGGAACTGGAGAGGGGGGTGAGATAGCTGCCTAGTGTTTAGATGTTCCTACACGTAGATACGTAATACACACCGTAATTAACACACCGGCGAAATCGCCTTCGAGCTTTAAGGTTAAGTGAAATTCCCCTCAAATCAGTCGATTCTAATCAGACACGATTTTTTTAAGGGCATTGGATCGAACCGCCAGAAAATTCGACACTTTACTAGTGAGCATCTAGGAATTATCCTGACCGCTTGAAATTTGGATTTTTCAAAGATATTTTCTCAACTTAGTCCGGACCAGAACCAAAATGGCGACGAGCTCTCTCATACTTCGATCGATATAGAATTATCGAAGGCTCTGATGTGAGAAACGAAATGGTTAGGATAATTTTAAGAGAATTTAGAACACTCTGGTAATCGAGGTACTCGCATTTGTATGGGATAATTGAAAAAAAGTGACTTATGCCCTGCTTGGCTGAAAGGATGGTAATATGGCGCCTCGGAATGAAAATTTAAT
The DNA here is from genome assembly GCF_000612105.2 of Orussus abietinus. Classification (NCBI taxonomy): domain Eukaryota; kingdom Metazoa; phylum Arthropoda; class Insecta; order Hymenoptera; family Orussidae; genus Orussus; species Orussus abietinus. Next base: position 126,261 of record NW_019394351.1, on the reverse strand, counting down.
TTACACGGAAATCACAGATGGCGCAGGGGTCACTCTGCAGTCAATTAGGGCCTCGGAAAGCACGAATCCAGAGGATTTCTGGGGGTTTACTGCGATCTCTATAATTATTCTAGGAAAACGACAGGTGGAGTACGCCATTTAGTACAATACCCAATATAATTCGACACGGCTCTCGATGTAAATACAAACGTCGACAACGTAGGTTTTTGGAAGAATCTTTTTTACCGATGTCGATCAAATTCTTTGACGTGTTTTGTCTCAGCTTAAGGGCGATAAAAAGTCGGGAGACAAAGATCTATGCTTTCAACGGACAAATGCGAAGCAAATTTCGTCTCCTAAAAGCTCCGACAATCTTTACGAGCCATAACGCGTACCCGAGAAAGATAAAGTGCGTAACCACGCATTCGCGGTTAACAGTAGCCTACAGTATATACCATCCGTTTACTTGGCATGATTTACTTCCATTTGAAGATTGCACCGAGAAGAAGATCCACCTCTGAGAGAGCAAGAGGAGATTTAAGGCGATGTGAAAGTGGCGTCGAAGAGGTTTTGTTTATAAAACTTTACGAAATATGAGAGCTCGACGCCACTTTGGTTCTGGTCTGGGCAAGGTAGACAATTTTTCTTTTCTTGCCAAACATCCTCATTCTGAACGTGTCAGGAATAGTTCTTAGATGATCACGAGTCACGTGTCAAAGTTTCGGACGGTTAGGTCCGATACCTTGAAAAGAGGAAAAAAGAAAAAGTAAAAAGTGGCTTATTCGAATCGACTGAATTGAGGGGGCTTTCGCTTCACCTTAAGGCGGGTGGATCAATTATGTCCACGTCGATGCCTCGACGGTGTCCAAGTCGAAAACCTAGTTCTGGCGATTCCGGCCATTTTGACGACCTCGATATAGATGTGACATAATCTCCTCTCGCCTCGGCCCGAACACGTTCTTGGTGTTTGCCGACGTTCTCTCGCACTTCCCTCGGCTTCCTCGTTTATTCGCCGCCATTTTTTCCTTCTTCCTTTTTTTTTTTCCCCCGAGGAAATCGCAGTTGGATCGATCCAGCTGCCGCGGATGGCGGGGAGTCGATCGGCTCGGCTATTTCTGCACTTATCGCGTACCTCCAATTTTTAAAGGGATCACTCTTAGATGGAATATAGTACGCGTAACAAGTTGCAATTCATTCCTGCCAGACGATCTGTACAGATTTAATTGATACGTTGATGATAAGGTGATAACGATAAATCGTAACGATAGGGCTGCATAACGTTTTGATATACATATACATACCAAAAAGTGAAAATATTTATAAAACTTTTCTCCAAACTGGGTGCACCAAATTATCTAAAACATTATTAAAAACATTTGATGAAGGTGATAACGATAAATCCTAATGATTGGGCTGCATAAGGTTTTGATACATATATATACATANTTTTTGTTACATATATATAACACTTTTATATCACCTTAAAGAATCGAATCGGAATCCAACATCCCTAGCGCATGTTCCCACCCCCTGGCGGCGACCTGGTGAACGAGGCTCCCGGCATTCCTGGGGGATTCTTTCCCAAGTCCCTTGGGAAGAATTCTCCAAGTACTCGCGTGTACATACCTTCCCGCACCTATTCTAACCTGTCCGGATTCCGGAAGGGGGTGGACAGGCTCCTGGAGGTCCGAACGGGAGGCGCCACCTCGTCGTCGAGGAGTCGAACCATCTGGCTACACGACTGGGGCGTGCTGGGCCAATTCTGGAGCAACTGGTTGATTTATCGGCGCTTTCGCCCAGTGAAAACTACGACCCGCCGCGGCCGAATTAGATTGCGGTGCGTGCGCAAATTGGTTTATTCAAATGTCGCGGGCTTCTTTGTCGCGCCTTAAACCACTCGAGGCGTACCTCCCTTAGCGCTTTTTTTAGAGACCCTCGACTTCGTGAGGCGATTGCGAAGGTCTTTTCCACTGTCTTTTGTCTTTTATTTTATCAGCCAGGTTACCTTATTTCTTTCTCATCTCATTGCCGAGGAGATTATCTAATTACTTGCTGAAGATGTAAGGGGAGTCTTGTGTTTACTGCCCTTTAAGGTGATGTGAAATGCGTCGAGAGATTTCATCGACGTCGGTAAAAAGAATTCTTCCGAATACCTACGTCAGCGACGTTTGCATTTCTGTCGGCAGCTTTTTTTAATTATATTTGGCACTCTACTAAATATGTCGTTTCCGTAGAATAATTATTAAGAAATAGAAGGAAAACTCGGGAAATTTTATGAATTTCTGGTTTTTTGACGCCCTTATTGACTCGCAGAGGGCCACCTCGCGCCATCTGTGATTTTTTCGTCAACTAAATTCTCTCTTCGGGACCTCGTGTTAACTTTTCTATCCTGGAGTTCCTGAGGAATTTCATCCTCTTCCGAAGGTCTTCTTAAACGTCTCTCTCGAATGAGATGGACAAATTACTAATCGATTTGTGCTTTTTAGCCCTTTGGCTACTAAGAGCGCCTAAAGGCGTCCGACGTTTGGTCCAATATCGCCTGCACGGTCAGAGGAATTTCGCCCGTATGTCGAAATGGATCCGCGTTCAAAGGGTTAATAAAAAGTGTCTTATTAAAATCAACTGATTTAACGGGTCGTTTCACTTCACCTTAAGGTTATGAGAAAGTGGCATAAAAAAAATCTCGTTTACGTAATTTTTGAAAATAGCTGAAATTAACTGTAATTTTCCTAGATCATATTTTTATCTTCCCAATTATTCAACCGTAAATGTAAAAATATATCCTGGACCGCAATCGCAGATCTCTGCTCCTCCACCTGTATCACCTGTATCCAGGAAATCATTTACCCTCTTCGCTTATCTCCGCTTATCTCTCGGGGGTGCATGAATCTCTTTTCGAAGGGGTTGATCCGACACCGAGAGGGGCTATACAGCTTCCGGAAAGGCGAATTCGAATCCTTAGCTCACCAGGAACGCGTAGCTTTCGTCTGCTCCGCGTTGATAAGCACCGAGTCCTGCCCGATCGGATCGTTCGGCTTTTATTCGACGATGGAGGACCGCGATCCCCTTTCGATCCCCTTTCGATCCCCTTTTGATCCCTCCCCGAGTTTATACAGTCGAGGGGAATCGAAGAATACAAACACGTCCCTCGTCCCCCTCGGGTGGGTGGGTGGGTGGTGGGTAAGAGCGATTTTCGAAGCAGTTTTCCACCCTCTTTTCTCGGGATTTTCTGTTTCCGCGGAAAAATCCAGGAAAATTATCGACACTACTTTCTTTATATCTCTAGTATCCTCAATTAATTACTTCCATTACTTCCAAGAGCAGAGAGTAGGAAAGGGTATAGATGGATTTTAATTTATCCACCTCGATTAAATTTCTTAGCGCCTTTCATATCAGCTTAAAAATGTCCGATTTCCCGACCGATGGTTATCGATTTCCCGGCGAGTCCTGGTGGCTCGATGGGGACCATTAGACGCAAGGTTTCGGGTTCGGCCTTTAAATCGAAGCCGACTTCTTCCGGAGGTGCAGAAACGCAGCCCCGGGGGTTGAAGTTCCCCCACTGACGCATAGGGTCGAAATGAATTTGCCGTTTACCCTGGCGTTTCCCTCCTCAGACCTCGCAATAGCCGGCGGGCTGCTCGCTGGCTTTTTATCCAGGAATATACCGGCTGCCGAATAACTCCGATTTCAATCGATCCCTCGGCAAGCGTCTTACGATTATCTGGACCGCGGCGCAGATATATATATATTTTTTTTTTCTTCGATTTGTCTTGACATTTTCCATCCAAAAGTGGAGAACCCGAAAGTTATGTATACTTTTGAAAATCAAATTTGTAGGGATATGTTTGATTTTTTTTGCTTCGTTCATATTTTGATAATGTCGTAGGATGAGGTAAATGGATCGAGGGATGAGTTTGGATTCGCTGGCTTTTTATCCAGGAATTTACCGGCTGCCGAATAACTGCGATTTCAATCGATCCCTCGGCAAGCGTCTTACGATTATCCGGACCGCGACGCGATATTTTTATTATTTTTTTTTCTTCGATTTGTATTGATATTTTCCATCGAAAAGTGGAGAACCCGAAAGCTATGTATACTTTTGAAAATCAATTTTGTAGGGATATGTTTGATTTTTTTTGCTTCGTTCATATTTTGATAATGTCGTAGGATGAGGTAAATGGATCGAGGGATGAGTTTGGATTTTCCAAGTGACCTTGAATATTTTGGAATAAAAAAGGGGATCGATAATCGATCGGCGCGGCCACTTTCGCCGATCCTCCGACTTCACTTTCTCTGTCGTTCGTCAATCGAGCTTCCTCGGGTAGCACGTCGCTCTCAGGGACGAGGGAAGAATGTGAGGTTAGGTCGGCCTGTGACCTCCTTTCTGACATCTGCAACCTCCTTTGCAGCTTGCGCTGCAAATTCACTTATAACCTCTGAAACCTGCTTTGCAGCCGCCCTAGGAACTTTTTGCAGCCCTTTTCCAATTTTCCTTAAAGTCTCCTTTCTAGTCCACCTTGCAACTCCTTTGTAATCTTCTTTGTTACCTTCCTTGTTATCTCCATTGTAACGGGTCTTGGATCTTCTCTTGGGATCTTCCCTGAAACCTGATTCTCAATTTTCCTGGTAATTTCCTTTTCAAGTTTAGTCTCAACATCCGTTGTAACCTCTTTTGCAACTTTGATTGTCATCTGCTTGCAACCTTGTCGCAATTTCTCTTCTAATCTGACCTAGAGACTTTTGAACATTTTTTTGTCAACTTTCAATGTCAGCCTGTCTTACGATTCCGATTTCAAGATTACTTTCAACGTTCCTTGCAACATTTCTTCCAACTTCTGTTTCTCAAATCTGTTTTGCAACTTCACTGCACATTTGCTTCCGAACTCCCTCGTAACTTCAGCTCCAATTGGAGCTGAACCAGCATTTCAAAATGACGTTCAATTCCTTTGCAACATCTTTTCTAACCCTCCTTGCAACATCTCTTCTACCCTTCGATTCCAATCAACATTCCAACATGAAGTTTAAAATTCCCTCCGACCTACCCTGCAACTTCAGTTCCAATTGGAGCTAAACCACCTTTTCAAAATGACGTTCAATTCCTTTGCAACATCTTTTCTAACCCTCCTTGCAACATCTCTTCTACCCTTCGATTCCAATCAACATTCCAACATGAAGTTTAAAATTCCCTCCGACCTCCCCCGCAACTTCAGCTCTAATTGGAGCTGAACTACCATTTCAAAATGACGTTCAATTCCTTTGCAACATCTTTTCCAACCCTCCTAGCAACATCTCTTCTACCCTTCGATTCCAATCAACATTCCAACATGAAGTTCAAAATTCCCTCCGACCTACCCTGCAACTTCAGCACCAATTGGAGCTAAACCACCTTTTCAAAATGACATTTAATTCCCTCGCAACATTTTTTCCACCCTTCCCTGCAACTTCCCATGTAACCTTCCTCTGAACTTCGATTCCAATCAGCTCCTCAACTACAAGTGCAAAATTCCTCCCGACCTCCCCCGCGCCGCTTCAGCTCCAATCTCCCTTGCAACCACCATTTGAAATTCCCTTTCAACTTCCTCGCAGCCTCTCCTGCAACTTCCTCTCCAATCTGACGCGAAACCCCATTGCAAATTCCCTTCCAGCCTCCCTTGCAAGTTGGCTGGTAACCTCCGTTGCAACCCGGTGCCGTGAAGGTAGACCCGCGCACCTCGGGGGCTATGTCCCACTTCCGCGGCGGGCGCGACGGAGAGAGAGACTAAGAAAGACCGCGAGTTGGATAAGGACGGAAAAAACTCGCCGGCCGAGAGAGCGAGCGAGACCGGTGAGACCGAGAGAGAGAAAACCGAATCAATAAACCTACGATCTCCCGGTACACCCGCCGCTCTGCCCTGCACCTACTTACGTAACTAGGCGAGTCGCGATGCCGCTCTCGTCCGCGATACTTCTCCCGTGCTCTTATCCCTAAATCAAATTAAAATAATATCAATTGACCCTAAATTAGCCATAAGGTGATATGAAAGGATCAATCTACACGTATCTAAGCGCCATTACTGATAACAAAGGGTCGATTGATATTATTTTTATTTTATTTACAGGCAGGGAAGAAAATGGAAAAAGTAGTCAGGTCGGAAGCAACATTAAGTTGATATAAAATTATCTACACGTATCAAAGCGACGTTAGTGATAATAAATTGTCGTTACTTCTTCCTTGTATTTTAATAAAATAAAAGTAATATCAATTGACCCTTCATTAACAATACGCTGATTTTTTAAATCAATTACGTAATAAAATTGACGGTCGTTTACTCAAACGTTAAAAAAAAAAAATAATAAATAATTGTACCTGCACCCCGACAGGTGCGCGTTATCTTAATGATGGGGGGCTTCATCCCCCTCAATTTTTTCCTATGGGGGAGGGGACAATACCGTCTGCTCTGAATTTCGATCGAGGGGGAAGAATCCATTGTCCTTCCCCGGATTTTTCCTTACACCCTTCGTTATCCTTATCGCGTTCCTTCTACGCGCTCGACCGAGTGCTGCACCCGATGTTCTCTTCCTTTTCTTTTTTTTTCTCCACATTTTTCATTTTGATATACTTCACCCCTCGTGACTCTTTCTGGTCATCGATGGTTGTCACGTGGAAAAAGGAGTCACGTGTTGGTTTTCAATTGTGAAGGACGTGGGTCTTATCAGAGCCTTGATACGATATTTTCTAAGGGATTAGAAGATTAATACACTGTTGTAAAAATTAGAATATTTTTTTTCATTTGTAACAGTGTGCACGGAAAAATTGCGCTTCTGCTTTTAACCTCCTAAATGTGTCTCTAAACGGCACCGAAATTCGCGATTGCGATAAAAACTCGTCCACGAGGGAGAAAGATTCTCGACGAATCTCGAAACTCGAATCTCGACGTCGAGACGAAACGCGCAGGAACGCAAACGGTTCCGCATAGGACAAAAGTCTCTCCCGACTCGGCTTTTTAATTGCGCTTCTCTCCTTTCTCGTCCCTCCTTTTATTCCGCACTGTATTTCTATCTGCCTCTCTCTCGCTCCTCAGTAGAGTCGCAGCGAGAGCGAGAGAGAAGAAGCGAGACAGCGCCCTCTACTTTTCCCGGGCGTCTTCGAATTTCTCGAGCACCCACGATCCGACACCCTTGGAATGTTTAAGAAGCTTTCCAACGGGGCTCCGAAGGGACATCTCCCTCTCTTTTCCACCTTCTCTCTTTTTTCTACCCTGTAAAATTCTCCTCCCATCTCTCTCCGACGACCGCGCGTCCGCGCGTCTGAGTTGCTCCACCTCGGCTAAAGGAAGTCTCGTTTCTCCTCTCCTATGGTGTTCAGCTGGTATTTTCTTCTTGTCCGCTCTTTATCTTCCGTGAGTCTACCCATCTCTGCCGGCTTGACTAATTTCGTGATCAGATGGGGCCAGGAGAAAGAGAAATATATGCGAGACGGTGAAGGGGTTCGGAGGTGTCATGGCGGCCGGAGAGTTTCAAGTGAAGCGAGTTGATTCGATTTACTTTGAGGACACTGGTGAGTTTTTTCGTCGTTTGCGAGATGTCCGTTCCTTGTAGGGTCAGCTTTTCTTTTTTTTTCAAATTTACGGGAGCGCGAGCTTGAACGAGCTTCAAAGGTGTCGCTATGTCTGGGAAATTTGAAGCGGAACCAGACACATTATCGATTTTTTTTGGAATTTCATTCTATCGACGTCGATTAAATTTCTCAGCGCCTTTCATATCGTCTTCACCCCCACTAATTTCAAATAAATTCGAAAAAAGAATAGTATCGAAATAGTAGTACAGATGAATTTCATTTTATCGACGTTGATTAAGGCTCATTAATTTCAAATAAATTCGGAAAAAAGTTAGAAGCGAAATAGTAATACGAATGAGTTTTATTTTATCGACGCCGATTAAGCCTCACTAATTTCAAATAAATTCGAAAAAAAGAATAGTATCGAAATAGTAGTACAGATGAAATTCATTTTATCAACGTCGATTAAATTTCTCAGCGCCTTTCATAATCATCTTCACCCTTACTAATTTCAAATAAATTCGAAAAAAAGTATAGAATCGAAATAGTAATACAAATGAATTTTATTTTATCGACGTCGATTAAGCCTCACTAATTTCAAATAAATTCGGAAAAAAGTAAGAAGCGAAATAGTAGCGAGGTGAAAAACAATCATGGCGGGCGGGGAAGTCGAACCGAGCCTTACATTCGATTTTCTTTGGAAAAGACGAGCTTCCGACTGGAATATGGAACTCGTCGTCGTTGCCGGTCACGTAACGCCGTTACCGCAGCTCGTACTTCCGCCATCCCGGGAATTTCTCACCGAAGCGAACGTTCGAAATAATTAAATCGGTACGCAGGAAGAAGAGGGTACCGAAGTATCTATTCGAAGAGGGGAATAAGTATTGAAAATACGGGATATACCGAGGAGATGGGACGCCGCTTCGAACCGGAAAAGCAAATAACGTCGTTGGAAATAACTGCTGGGAGGAAGTCTTAAATCTTAGGAGTATTGAAGATACAGAGAGAGTTGTACTACAATCGATGGTACAATATAGCGACTATATGCGGAATAAATTGAGTGTACTACGTATCATTTAATATATGAGATAGAATATACGAGGTCGATAAATTGAAATTCATCAATACACTTTTTGGTGGATCCTAAAATAGTACCATAAGCTGACGCGTTACCGACATTTATATTTATTTCTAAGTCTTTTACAGTCCACGTTGAGAATGATACGAATTTAAGCGTTCCCATGCCATTTCGGTAAAGTAATGATGAAGAGATCGACGTAAAACTTAACGTAAAAAAAAAAAAAAACGGGGATTCAATATTCTAACGACTGTTTAGGACCGACGTCGCCATCTGTGAGGTTTAGCTGGAACTAAATTTCTGCTCTAAAAAATACGTGTTAGCCCCGACAAGCCAGCACTCTCTTGCAATACTAGTTTAAAGTATTTTTCTATATCGTTCTATATCATCATTTTCGCTTCCAAGCCTCCGAGAAGCGTAAAACATCGAAAACGTGCCCGGGCGCCGCCATGTTGGTTTTACTCCATGATAAATAACCAAAGTTTTGGTTTTATATATGTATATATATAAAGGCTGACTCTTTCGTATCCACATTGTCAAAATCACCGATATCCGTTAAGTATATAGAAAACATAAGACAATCATTAGTACGACGAGAAGTCATTTTCGAGTCGCATTTCCACAACAGTTGGTACAGAAAACGAAAAAAAAAAGAAAAACAGCCTCCCGACTTTCCCGACAACCTAATACTTTGCGCAACAAGGGTCGTCGCAATTTTCCGGAGTTACTCCATTCACGTCGACGGTGGAGGCCTCTCTAGAAGCCCTGTAGAACCTACACCCCTCTCCCCGAAAATAACGAGGTCCGTACGTAACCTAAAGCAGAGGTACCGCGGAAGAAAATCGCATTACGCGAAACGCGACTCGCGGATTTCACCTGGATCCTACCTGGTCCCGTTAATGCGGGTCGCAAGGAGGTTCGCACTCCCCCTCGCCCCCCTGCCGCCGGCCCACCCTCCCCCTGCCGAGAGCCGCTCGCAATTCGCTTACGCGACGCCGGGAGTATGCGGGTAGTCGGTTTCCCGGGAGGGGATTGGCGGGGCCGGAGGGGTGGGGTGGGGTGGGGAGCAGCCGCAAGCTCGAAAGTTCGGAAAAACCCGGGGAGGGGGTCACCTAGGCGCGGGCGCCGCGGGGCCAGGGGGGAAACGGTCTGCGCAAGCTCGTACCCTCCCTCGCGCCGATAGGGGCGGAGCTTACGACTCCGCCAATGCATGTCGCAAGCTGGAGCTTCAGTCCTTTCAGGGCCGAACCGGCGCGCCGTGGTTCGCGCCGTGGTCCGCCGCGTACTGAGGGACCCGACCCGATCCGACCCGACCCGACCTCTCCCCAGGGCCGGCTGGGAAAATGAGACTCAAGTCGGACACCCTCCGCGGATTGGACGAGGAAATTCGAAAGATCGGGTGAAGAATCTGACGGTGAGAGAATTTCGGCCCGTGGGGATGGGTCCTGCTTGCGTACTTCGGCATGGGGTGTGGGAATGGTTTTTGAGTTCATGGAATGTATGGGGGGGGATGTAATCGCCAATGTCGGTTCTGGGAGGGGGGTTGGAATTTTACACACACTCGTTTTTGTTATTTCGACAAGAGAACGGTTACTTCACCTATTCTAATTCTAGTAGTAGTTGGAATATCTCTTCGAGGAAATACGAACTGTGCATCACTCGTTCGGTTCAACAGGGACGAGAGTTTTTCTTTTGGCTGTTGCAGGGAATTTATTTGATTATTTGGCAAGCTTGTTTCTGTTGAGAAAGCTCGCTAATTGTTATGTTGACGATTTGATGTGGTTGAAGATATTTTTCCTGGTGGGATTATTCCTGCGGGAAGAATAAGACTATCGGGATTGATGTCCTTTGCTGAAGGTGCAGATGACTCTTTTCTCGGGGCACGGTCGAGATTGTAAACATCGCAGGGTCACCTTAAGGTCCCCCGATCGCTCCGGCTCAGTCGTTCGGTGACCGGCAAGCCGTGCGGGCGAGTGCTCCAGTCGTCGAGTGTCTGTGTCGAGGCAAGTTAAGTAGTGTTAACTCTGCGGTCATATTTTCTGTAAGCACCATAAGGTGATATGAAAAAGGGTCTTACTATGTACGTCGAGACGTGAAAATGTTTACAAAACATTTCTCCAAGCTGCGGGATAATATTTCCTCGAATGGGAGCATAGAGATATTTCGTTGATTCAAAGAACTCGAGGGAAATAAACTCGAATGAATTAGATGCAACATTAATTCGGAATTATAACAATTTATTTGAGTTAAATAATTATCCTCTGTATTAGGAAAATATTTCTTTGGTTCCATTACACTTTTTTCCCCCTCAGGGTAGACGTAACCATTAGAGAGCTTTCATTAGGAAAAATGCTTCCTAAAGTAGCGAAAGAATTTCTTCGTAACAGCCGAAAGCTTATTTTCGTCCCTGCTAGAACAAATGAACGAAATAGGATTTGTTGTCGTTGAAAAAGATCATTGCAACCGTGAATGGAACTTGCGTTGACCCGGTAAAATTATTGACGCTCTCCTCCCCGGTATAACAGAAGGGTCGCTGGACAATTGTTTTGCCGGCCCATATTCGGGGGTTCACGTTTGTAGAAGTAAAATTTCTCGCTGTGGCTGTGAATTCTTTTCAGCTCGATGGGTCGCAAAAAATACCGATCGGAAGTTCCTGGATCGATGAAAGGCGGCTCATGGAAGTCATTTTCGGTTCCAGGTCGAATGTAAGTGCGCGCGTTGTCGGAGTGCGTGAGTGCGTGAGGATACACCGAGCCAACCGGCCTCGAGGAGCACCGGGAACCCGCGGACAGTGTCCCCGAGAAGAAGTTAGATCATGGAGGCGTCCGGGCCGAGGATCGTCGCTTGGGGGCTGATCTTGTGCGTCTTGGTCGTCCCGCCATTCGGTGAGTTCCACTTTGAGTTCTCCTTTCGCTATCTTCTTTCGCTCTTTCACAGATGGAATACCATCCCTCACATATACCCTTAAAATGAAGTGAAACCCCCTTAAATCAGTCGATTCGAATACAACACTTTTTTATAAGGGTATTGGACCAAACTGTCTGAAACTGACACGTGACTCGTGATCCTCTAAGAAATGTCCTGACACATTGAAAATTTGTATTTTCAACGAAAATCAAACTATGCAGCTTCTTAAAAAAAATCGTTTTTTTTTTGGTAAGGAGATTTAGTTGAAATCATATAAGCAGAAAATATCAATGCTGTAATTTTGATCATAATAAGCACCTTTTATCGCGAGAAAAATGGTTACATGCGGTTGCTGCCGTTCCGCCATTTTGTTTCTCTTCCGAGGAGAGTATTAAATTGAAATCTTATTTACAGAAGGTATGAATACTCTAATTTGGATTTTTCAATGTAGCTTTTATCGCAAAAAGTGGTTATTTTCAGACCGCCGTTTCGATTGTTTTGAAATTTAAACTACAAATTTGAAATCAGCGACTCAAGGAACCTTAAATTCGTCATAGTTTGACAAATTTCTACCTTTTGTGATTTTTCGCTAGGATTTTTGGATTCTAGCCCACTGTAGTCACTTTCTCCGGGGTTTTTGCGAGAGTCTGGTGCACCGTCCGACTCCTGATGAGGGCGCCGTTATTGCTGGCGCCCTCGTCGCCGGGAATGCGAATCATTTTGGGACGTCGGACGTATTTTATCACTAGGGAGGTTTACAACGTGCGAGCTCAGGGCTTCTCGCTAAGATCGATCGTTATTGCCGCGAGTTTCCTCGGTCCGCGGCCATATTTTCCCGCCCGTCGGCGGGTGTGCCGGGCTGTTTCGAAACTTGGAACCGATTAGAATGTAAATGCCGGCCCTGGCGAGCCGCGTCGCGACCGGAATGACTTTCCGAGAGCGCGCCTCGCCTCGGGGATTGCGTAATGGCCGCGGCTCGCGTGGCCTGCTTTTTCCCTCGAACTTTCACTCGCCGACTCGCTGTCGGGCCTCGTGAGGATTCGCGCTTTCGCGATTCAAATCGGACCCCGAGGCCTGGGAACGCTTAAGGTGATGTGAAACCCCCCCTCAAATCAGTCGATTCGAATACATTTTTAGTTTTTTAAGGGCATTGGACCAAACTGTCCGAAACTTCGTGACACGTGATCATTCAAGAATTGTCCTGACATATTCGAAATTTGGATTTTTCAAAATAATTATTTAATTTAGTTCAGAATCAAAATGGCGTCGAGCTCCCATATTTCGATCGATATACAATTATTGAAGGCTCTGATATGTGCCCATAATTATGAAAGTGGTCTAAGTCAAAATAAAAAAAAAATGAGTTTATCAGTTATTTCACGCCATATTATTTCGAACGAAATTAATTCAATGTAATTTCGAAACAAAAAATATATGACTTAGACCACTTTCATAATTATGGGCACATATGAGGAACGAAAGGGTCAGGACAATTTAACGACAATTCAGAAGAATCTTGTAATCGAGAGACTCCACTCAAATTAGTCGATTCGAGTACATTTTTAGTTTTTTAAGGGCATTGGACCAAACTGTCCGAAACTTCGACTCGTGATCATCTTAGAATTGTCCTGACATATTCGAAATTTGGATTTTTCAAAATAATTATTTAATTTAACCTAGGACCAAAATGGCGTCGAGCTCTCATATTTCGATCGATATACAATTATTGAAGGCTCTGATATGAGAAACGAAGGAAAGATATGAGAAACGAACGTTTAAGGTTAAGTGAAACCCCCCTCAAATCAGTCGATTTGAATAAATTTCTTTTTTTTAAGGGCATTGGACCAAACTATCCGAAACTTTGAACACGTGACTCGTGATCATTCAAGAATTGTCCTGACACATTCGAAATTTGGATTTTTCAAAGTAATTATTTAATTTAGTTCAGAATCAAAATGGCGTCGAGCTCTCATATTTCGATCGATATACAATTATTGAAGACTCTGTTATGAGAAACAAAAGGGTCAGGACAATTTAAATACATTTATATTTTTTTAAGATGATAATGATAATTATCTTGTGAGTGAAAGTGCCAAATCGCCCCTTGACACGCCTGACTTTGGATGGTGGTTTCACTCCCTTAAAGTGTTTAATGGCAGATAAAAAAAAATACGTGTCGCTTAGTTTTTAGTCTACTATGACATATTGTAAAAGAAATGAAATCGGAGAGATCGATCTGGGATACCTTCCTTTAAGAGAAGACACGGGTGGAGATGGACGTCGGGAAGACCTTCGAGGACCGGCGGTGGGGAGCCGGGGGGATTTGAGGAATTAGTCGGCTTCGAGCGCGGAACATTGTTTCTGGAGATATCCTCCTGTTCAAATTGCGAACGTTTAGCGGCTTATCCGGATTACCGGTTCGCTCCCTCGGCGTGGCCGCCACCGGCAAGAGGGTGGAAGTTGTGCGCGAAAACGTTGGGGCGAGCCGAGCTTCCTTTTCCCGGAGGATACTGCGCGCAGGTCCTGCGGGATAATCCGCCTCGGGGACCGCGCCGAGTCGTGGAACCAGAAAGGCTCCACGACGACTGCACCGAAATAAAGAAATTCAGCGAACCAAGAAAATTGTAGATTTTCGTAGACACGTGATTTTAAGTGACAATATCATTTTTAGAATAGATGCACTTGTATTATGCCAAATAAATAGTACAATTTGGCAGCGATATCTGATTTGAGTATTAAACATATTCGCGACCGGCACATTTTTTTCCGCTTCAAATACTGAGTACCGGCGAAAATAATAAAATAATGAAATTTTGCAACTGGTTGCCGCAAATTTGTATCGTGTATCGTTATGGACGTGATTCACGTCAGCGGCAACCAGGAATAGAATTCGAGAAGACGTGAATTCACGTCGCGAATGTGTTAATAAAATGAAAGTACTAACATATTTGGCAAAAATAGTCGATTCATATTTCTTACTAAAATAAAACGAAAAACGTTCTGAATTAATTTTGCAATCCTAGAAAGAAACAAGAATGTATCTGGCGAAGTCTTTTTTATAACTTTAACGTTATTAAAAAAACCAGCTACCTCGGCAAACTGTAAACAGGGGGTCAATTTTCGGAACTTTAATTTTTTTTTTCTTCTTTTTTTTTTTTAAATCAGAGAAGCCAGATCTATTAACGACAATTATCAGGATTCGAGTGATGAGTAATCACTGCTCGTGATTTGAGGAAAATGTCTCTGTTATGATGATAGGAGGGATTCTGGACGGAATCCTTCCGAGAAGACTGAACGCGTGGATTCTCTTATTCGAAAGGTTGGCTTCGTCAAGGTTGGCCATCCTCGTTCTCAGACAGAATAAGAGAGGGGAAGAGAGAAAGAGAGAGACGCAGAGGGGAGCAGTCTTTCGGCCCAGGGACGTCGATTTAGCCTTCGGAACTTTAACCGGTCCTTTTTTAGCAGGATTCGCTATTCCACTCCATCCTTTAACAAAGGGGAACCGGAACTTAAGGTGTTATTATAGTCACATGTCACATGTATTTGACAAAAAGTCAAAGTATATAACTTTTCTCCAAACTGGGTGCACCGAATAATGTTAAACTTTAACACGCGATTGTGGAGGTCCTTATGAAGGTCCTGAGACTCGCGAAATTTCATATTTCGAACGAAAGAAAATGTAGTTACCTCGGATAAGAAAAAAGAGACATTTTTAATCATTATTTGAAATCAGTTTCAGAGTAAATTTTGTTGTTTTCCGTCGTACTCTAGATTTTTCTGGCTCCGTCTAAATCGCAGGAAATTTCTGCTCAAGTTCGCCTTCTTCTCTTTTCCTTGTCTCTTATCACTCTTTGCGATGCACGGAAACGATATCGAGAGCAACCTCAGACCGCACGTCTCCGGGTGCACTGATAACGTCAAAATTAACCTCTTCCTGCGGGATGACGCATATTCGTTTCAGACCTCAGATTTCATTCGATAAAATCTCATTTCACTGAAAAATACAACGCATGCAATACGAAACAAATACAAGAAACCTGATTTCTAGAATTTTGAAGTTTATCCCACAATTAGTATCTTTTTTCTTCACTCTCATATCATTCCTTGTATGTATCTTATATCATTCCTCTCTCGATCCCGTTCGATCTCGATCAATCCGATTCGATATGATCAAATTTCACGAACAAATACAACAGCTGCTCAAAACAAATAATTGGATGTACGATTTCTCGAATTTGGAAATCTGTCGCAGAATCAATGTCTTCTTATTGCGCTCATATGCCGTTCGCTTTCGCCGACATCATTCGATACTATTCGCTACCATTCGATACCATTCGATACCATTCGATACCATTCGATACCATTCGATACCATTCGAGCGAGCGCCCGGTAATCCGAGGCTCGAAACGATCGACGCGGACGCGCTCGTCGAACCGGAAGTAATCCCCGATCGAAGGGAGATATTGGGGAAAAAAAGGAAAAAAAAGAAAAATGCGAAACTACCGGCATACAAGTACATCGATATCCGTACGTGCATTAACCGACAAGGACAGACGTATCGATGTGCACAGACCTACGCGCCTCTATATTTCCGCTCGCAATCCGCGCACTTGACGTTAGCCCGCCGTTTCGAAAAGCCGTTTCGAAAGGCCGTTTCGAGGAAAAGTTTCGCCAACTCCCGCTTGTTCGCCGGGAAAAGAGGAAATGCCTGGAAAAATGTCCCGTCGACTCGAGGAAAATGTCTGACCAAAGCGGGCACTAATCTACTGCGACTAAGGTGATATGCAAATGTGATATACACATAAGGAAAACGTCAAAGTAGTGATAACAACTTATCTCCAAACTGAGTGCACCGAAGAAAGCGATGCTCGCGAATGTTCAATTTTTTATTAAAAAAAAATGTGATCTTGGCTCTAGTCTAGGGTAAATCGAAGAAGTGTTTTTTTTTTTAAATGACATTTTACGAGGATCGCGTTCTTAAAACGTTTTTAAGGCCGTTGGGGTTTTGCGGCTGTTTCGAGAGCCATCCGCACCCCCCCTGTCCGATTCCCCTCCTTCGAATCCCCTGATGGGGGTGTCCTTGCCGGAAGGAGCCCCTCTCCTGGCCTTCCTTTCCTTGGCTCGTCGTTAAACGATGCTCCTTGACCTCCTCCTCCTCCTCCCTTTTTCCTCCCATCTTGAAGCTGCATCGGCTCGATTGCACCTGACCGGCCTTGGCAGGTGCATCGAGACCTCGAATGCACCAAATTGCTCCCTTTTCTCCTCCTCAATTTCCTCAGGTTTTCCCCCGCTTCTACCCGCGGTCGTGTATGGTTGCTGATAACAAGGGGATGGTCTATCTCTCATGCGCACCTTATCACTGGTCATACCATATGCAGATACGTTAAGGATACTCATTCTTTGATCGCTGATAATCGCTGATAATCGCTTTGATGCTGATAACAAGGGGATGATCTATCTCTCGTGCGCACCTTATCACTGAAGTCATATCATATGCAGATACATTAAGGATACTCATTCTTTGATCGCTGATAATCGCTTTGATGCTGATAACAAGGGGATGGTCTATCTCTCGTGCGCACCTTATCACTGAAGTCATACGATATGTAGATACGTTAAGGATACTCATTCTTTAATCGCTGATAATCGCTGATAATCGCTTTGATGCTGATAACAAGGGGATGATCTATCTCTCGTGCGTACCTTATAAGTCATACGATATGCAGATACATTAAGGATACTCATTCTTTGATCGCTGATAATCGCTTTGATGCTGATAACAAGGGGATGATCTATCTCTCGTACGCACCTTATCACTGAAGTCATACCATATACAAATACGTTAAGGATACTCATTCTTTGATCGAACACCACCTAACGTTCCGTAAATAATTATGAATGTCTTTTCTCTCTCGTTTCTTCTTCACTATAAATGCGCTCGTTATCGGTACAATCCCCCATACATCTATATCTCTGGAGAAATAATAAGATTAATTGTTAAATGATAAACGGAATTAAAATCCAGATACTTGAGATGACCCGAAGTTACCAATTATGCAAAAATGAACGACCGTTTAAAATTCTGTAATGGGAAACGTAACTTGGGACGACTCGAATTCGAGAAAAAAAAAAAAAATATATGGATTGATTAGCGGTTATCACAGGAGGGGTGGCACCTGCGCCCCCCTGGGCCAACCGGGATAATCGAAAGAGACGTCGCGATAATGACGGGTCCCGGCCCATACTTCATATCCGGTGCGTACGTTCGTACACGTTCGTACACCCTCTCGGTACCATGTGCCGGGGTACTCCGAATAATTGGCGGCGCGCATTTAATGCGGCCGAGCACTTGCGTACTTGTTGCTCCGGTATCGCCAGATGCGCGATTCCCGGTGGACCTCGGACGAAATGTGCGGACCTCGCCACCTCCCTCGATGTACTTTGCGGTGCACCCTTAATCGGTCGATCCACCCTTAAGGGGGTCCTGAAACGCGGCATTGGTTTCGCGAGGGATGAAGAACTTTTCTATCAAGAGAACTTCTTTGATCCTTTTATGACGCTCCTCCACTCGTTTTTTAATTCGAGTGCCTTTGAGTAGCTTTTTCGAATTTTTAGGTTATGTCGTTTCTCTTTTTCAACTTCTCGTTAAACGTCGCTTTATATCCGTGAATGTTTATGGGGAATGTCAGAATAATTTCTTTGATCCTTTTATGGCGCTCCTCCACTCGTTTTTTAATTCGAGTGCCTTTGAATATCTTTTTCGAATTTTTAGTCAGTTTTTTAATGTCAGAATAATTTCTTTGATCCCTTTATGGCGCTCCTCCACTCGTTTTTTTTAATTCGAGTGCCTTTGAGTAGCTTTTTCGAATTTTTAGGTTATGTCGTTCTTCTTTTTCAACTTCTGGTTAAACGCCACTTTCCTCCAAACTGAATATTTCTTGAAAATATCAGTTCTTTATAGTATTAAATTTATCATACTTCTTTTCTCATCTGCCTGCTATTTCATGTACTTAATTTTGCAGTAACGTCGATTGTACAATAATTAATCACCGGAGCTTCTCTTGGCTCTACTTGAATATTCTGATTCAGCCTTTTCCTCGTTCACGCGGTTTCTTTTCGCTTCTTTTCACTTCTGTCGGGTGCTTTGACTTTTCGGGCTTTTCCGACAGGAGCTTTTAGATTTCGGATTTTTCGTTTTTTTCCGTCCTTCTGGCTCTTTCAATCCTCTTGGACCCTCCTGTCCTTTGACTTTTCCTTCCGCTTCTTTCTATTTTCTTGGTTTTCGACACCTTTTTCGGCGTTCACGAGTGATTTTCTATGGGTACGAGTTTAAGGGCTCGGATAAAGATCGGAAGGGGCTCCTCCTTTCCCGGATGCTCGGAAAGAAAGGGAGACCGGATTGTCGGATAAAGGACTGGGGGCTCAAAGGGAAGCTCTGTATCAGGGAAACAATTTAACTAATGGAAGGGTATTGGCGCTAGACTCTGCAGTTGAAGTCGGCCGATTGTACAATCTAAGCCCTGTCTTACCTCCTCTTCGGCATATCTTGCGTCTCCAATTCGTACGATAGGAAAAAAGTCATTGATCTAAAGGAAGATTTCCGTGAATAGTACCAGAGAAAGATCCCGTTCATTTCACTCGAATAAACTGAAATAAGTTATCGCAATGCCGAAGAAACGTTGCTTCCAATTGTGCCCATAATTATGAAAGTGGTCTAAGTCATATATTTTTTTGTTTCGTAATTACATTGAATTAATTTCGTTTGAAATAATATGGCGTGAAATAACTGATAAACTCATTTTTTTTTTAAATTTTGACTTAGACCACTTTCATAATTATGGGCACAATTTATTCCACCTTATCTAGGTCTAATAATTATTCTTTGATTTATGAAAATATTTCTTCGATGTTATTCAAAGATTATGGTTCAGTGACATTTTTTCATTTTTTTTTTTTCTTTCTTTCTCTAAACCCTGTCTTACGTCCTCTTCGACATATCTTGCCTTTCCGATTCGTACGATAAGGAAAAAGTCATCCATCCAAAAAATAATTATTTCCTGAAATTGAGATTGCTAACATTTTCCCTGTATTCATTATTATTCACCATCAAACAATCGATAAATTTCCAGTAAGAACAATTCTTTTACTCGCACTATAAGAATGACAAATGAGGAATTACTTTTCAATTAAAGATAATTATTATATACAAGATTAGCGCGAAACATATTGATGTTAAGGTAGGTCGCGGATTTTTCCGCGTGTGCGCCGCCTTCGAACGTTTTCACCGGGCCATGGAAAATAGGGGAAAATCGGGAAAAAATGGGTAAAAAAGAGGATAAAAAAAAACACGCGGTAGTTTGGCCGACTTTCCTGCGCTATCGAGCCCATCGCCCCTTATCGATCAATCGCAATCGGCGACCTAATGTATCAGGTGGACACGCGTCGTTATCGTCGGTGTTTTTTACGGCCCCTCTCCGTGTCGTACGTCACCTTCCGTCGACGCGTGCACGCACCCCCGGATCATCATCCCCCTGTTCCTCCTTTCGACGAGCATGGTTTCCCATGAAATTCGCGTTATGCAGGAGCGTGTCTATCCTATGGGGTCCCGTGGCCGTGTTCCAATCGATATGCGAGGACACCCCCTCGGGGAGACATTCATATCGCAGTGGAACTCAAACTACCCCTGGGTTATCCGGGATTCGTCGGCATTGCTTCCGCCGATGTCCTCCCCGCGGTTCCCAGGGTAAACATCCCCGGGTTATCGATACCCATCTCCCCTGGGACCGCTTCCCGGGGATATCTTCCTGCTCCTCTTCCTCTCCTACGACGCCGTCTCAACGGGACGAATTTAAAGGAGTACTCCCTGGAACGAGGAAACGTTTCTTGGTACCCACCCCCAACAGTACCGAAGAAATGCTTCGGTAAAAAGACACGAAAGGCGCTGAGAAATTAAATCCACGGGGGGAGAATGAAATTCATCGGCACCCTTTGAACACACAACTAGGAACATAAGCTGGCGCGTCACGTTACCGACATTTATATTTATCGTCCTTTACAGTCTATGTTGAGAATTTAGAAAAATTTTGAAAATTAGAACAGCATCCCCAACCCAATGCTCACCATACCACAGTTACTCAAAATGTGTACACCCACCCTATATCACCTCCCAAAAAAACAGCATCCCCCATGCAAATGCTCACCATAAGTGCCCAACCTCCTAAAAATGACCGAAAATTAGAACAGCATCCCCAATCCAATGCTTACCATACCACAGTTACTCAAAATGTGTACACCCACCCTATATCACCTCCCAACCACCCCCAAAAAAAAACAGCATCCCCCATGCAAATGTTCACCATAAGTGCCCAACCTCCTAAAAATGACCGAAAATTAGAACAGCATCCCCAACCCGATGCTCCCCGTACCACAATTACTCAAAACGTGTACACCCACCCTTCATCACCTCCCAACCACCCCCAAAAAATGGAGTCCACCCATCCGACAGAAGCGGCTCAAAAGCCTAAAAATACTCAGTGGTCACTTTCCACGTTTTTCGACGTCCCGGCGTCGTCTCCCTCCTTCGGGAGTCCATTTGGAGTCCCTGTTTAAAGCGATCCCCCCCCCCCCCGGGGGGGTGTTTCCACCCCCTGGTGACGAGTGGTCCTTCGATACGCCCGGGTTATTTCGAAAGTGCGTGTGCGAGCACCTATGCACGCGTGCGGACCGCCCGGCCTGGCGGGGGTGAGTGGGCGGTGGGTGGTGGGTGGTGGGTGGGTGGCGGCTCGGCGGGCGCCGGGGGGTGGTTTAACGGGGGAGTGAGGTCTTAATGCATTTGGCGAGGTAGCTATGGTACGCATCACCAGGCACCCTTTCCGCAAGCTCAGCATTCCCTCTCTCTCTCTCTCTCCCTGTCTCTCCCTCTCGCCACCCCCCTCCACCCTCGAGCCCTCTTGTTCTCTCAATATATCTCCCTCTCCCTCGCTCTCCCGGCCTCCCTCGAGAATATAATGGCTCTAAAACGAAGCGCCCGACCCCCTCGGCTTTAATCTCTTAACGGGCAAATGACAAAAAATATCATTCATATTCTTCCAAGGAGTCGGACCGGGCATGGCCGTCGTCTGGCCGGATCAATTAAGAGATTGCCTCGTTTCCACCCTAGATCGATCCAACTATCGGAACGATCGAGAGGGAAAACTCGATACGACCTTACGGCGATTGACGCTCTTTTGGGGAAACTAATTGTCTTGATGATCGGTTTTGTTCTACTAATGAGATGCTTATGCGAGACGCGGACAATTCACTGGTCTAGATCAAGTCGAGAGGGAAAACCCTAAACTACCTCCGGTCGTTCCTTTCTATGTCACGAGGAGGAGGAATTGAAGAATTGATCCTTGAAGAAGGGTCCTTGATCCAGTAGTCAGGGACGTTGATCTAGGGCGATTCCATCCGTAGGCGATGTTTTGCCTGAAATGGAAACGCGGAATGGTTAACGGGTTAAGGTCGACTGGTGAATTCTGGTGAATTAATCCTAGGTAGTAATTCTCGATACCTGGTTAATTGGTTACTGGGTAGGGGAGGCCTCCGAAAATCGATATCCAGGTGCGATTGTTCCACGTCGTGGGTCTTTCGAATTTCTCGTTTTGACATTTGAATTTGGCGCCCTCGTTTGAATACCAAAAAAATCGAAATCTCGATGCTGTCGATCCCGCGACAAACCAGTCATCTCCAAAAACGACGGCCGCGTAAAATGGCGACGTTTCTGTTACTTTCAAATTTGCCGTCTCCATTTTCGAATTTGGCGCCCTTGTCCTAGTATTAAAAATGTCGAAATTTCAATATTTTCACTCCCGCGATAAACCAATCATCTCCAAAAATGACGGACGCGTCAAACGGCGACATTTCCGTCACTTTCAAATTTGCCGTCTCCACTTTCGAATTTGGCGCCCTTGTCCTAGTATAAAAAATATCGAATTTCCATATTCTCACTCCCGCGACAAAGCAATCATCTCCAAAAACGACTGCCGCGTCAAAAGGCGGCGTTTCCGCCACTTTCGAATTTCGCGCCCGCGGCCGTCCTCCGCAAAATCGATGTCTCGAGACTCTCGATCTCGCGGCGAATCCTGGCGGGCCATATCTTGATTAAAATCACTGCCAGCCCATCCAGATCCCTTTCTTCACCCTTCCTGGGGTTCCTTCTTCCGGCGGCACCCCCTCTCCTCTCCGCCGAGCCGCTCGACGATGAATCCGGTTAGTCTCGTTAACGTCTAAGCCACCCCTTCGCTCTCTCTCTCTCTCTCCTGCTTCCGCCCCGCGCCCCGGCACCCCCGGCATCGTCCCTTCCAATTTGGCAAAGACAATGGAGCGAGACGGTAAACGCCAGCTCGCCCGGAGCCGTTCGCGCCCCGCGACTCGCTTTCCCGAAGGAACACCTCGGCACGGGGGAAATTAGGAGAGGGGTGGAAAATTCGCGCGGGGGCGAGATTTCACGATAATGGCGGATCGAGGAAACTTTCCGGGAAATATTTCATTTTCGTCGATGGGTGTTTTTTTTTCCGCTGTAGCCGATTGGAAAAGCCGAAAAGGCGAGTGGGAAATTTCATGGTAATGGCGGGTCGAGGAAATTTTCCGGGAAATATTTCATTTTCGTCGATGGGAAAAGCCGAAAAGGCGAGTGGGAAATTTCACACTAATGCCGGATCGAGGAAATTTACCGGGAAATATTTCCTTTTCACCGTTTCAGGTTTTCTGGAAAGTTTGGCAATATCGCGAGGGGAGCGTGAAATTTCACGATAATGGCGGGTCGAGGAAATTTTCCGGGAAATATTTCATTTTCGTCGATGGGTGTTTTTTTTTTTCCACGGTAGTCGATGGGAAAAGCCGAAAAGGCGAGTGGGAAATTTCACACTAATGCCGGATCGAGGAAATTTACCGGGAAATATTTCCTTTTCACCGTTTCAGGTTTTCTGAAAAGTTAGGCAATATCGCGAGGGGAGCATGAAATTTCATGGTAATGGCGGGTCTAGGGAACTTTCTGGGGAATATTAAATTTTTAAAAGATCTGTTCCCAGGCTGCATGTTTTTTTGCTAAGGAGTAAATTCATGTAGACGCGTAGAATTCCAGGAGGATGCTTCTGCGCCGGGATAAGATCCGGCGCGTCGATGGCGCATCCCGCGGGACTCGTGCGCATCCCCCGGAGACTTGTTTGCCAGGGTCAAATGTTGACCGAGCCTCCCCGGGCCGCTCCTGGACCATATCCCGCTTTCGAGGGACCCTCTCGAGGTCCTCTGTCGATCGCCGCCTGAATCGCTCTCCTCCTCTCAGGGGTTCCCGAAAAAGGAACTCCGTGATCCGGGATGTCGGGAACTCTCGATCGAGCGACTACTCCTTGGGCGAGAAGGGGCTCCCTAGGGTTCGAAGGAATCCCGAAGGAGGATCGAAACATTGAGGGAATAGACCGCTTCTATCCCGAGTAGAATTGATCTCGAATAGAATTGATCTCGAGTAGAGTTGATCTCGAGTAGAATTGATCTAGAGTAGAGTTGATCTCGAGTAGAGTTGATCTCGAGTAGTAGATCTTGAGTAGAAATGATTCCGAGTAGAGATGATCCTGAATAGAAATGATTCCGGGTAGGAATGTTCCTAAACAGAAATGATCCGGAGTAGAAATGGCCCTAAACAAAAATGATCCCGAGTAGAAATGTTCATAAACAGAAATGATCCGGAGTAGAAACGACTCTAAACAAAAATGATCCCGAGTAGAAACGATCATAAACAGAAATAATCCGGAATAAAAATGATCTCGAGTAGTAATTACCCAGAGTAAAAATGCTCACAAGTGGAAATGATTCCTGGTAGAAATGATCCCAAGTAGAAATAATCCCGAGTAGAAATGTTCATAAACAGAAGTTATACGGAGTAGAAACGGCCCTAAATAAAAATGACCATGAGTAGAAACGATCCTAAACAGAAATAATCCCAAGTAGAAACGATCCTAAACAGAAATGATCCCGAGTAGTAATAAACCTGAGTAGAAATGATCCGGAGTAAAAATGATCCCAAGTAGAAATGATAATAGATTAGAAACGATCCTAAACAGAAATGATGGCAGTAAAACTAATCCCAAGTAGAAACAATCCTAAACAAAAATGATTCCGAGTAGTAATAATCCCGAGTAGAAATGATCCAGAGTAAAAATGATCCCAGGTGGAAATAATAATAAATTAGAAACGGTCCTAAATAGAAATGATCCCACTAAAACTAATCCCGAGTAGAAATGATCCGGAGTAAAAATGATCCCAAGTAGAAATGATAATAGATTAGAAACGATCCTAAAATGGCAGTAAAACTAATCCCAAGTAGAAACAATCCTAAACAAAAATGATTCCACTAAAACTAATCCCGAGTAGAAATGATCCGGAGTAAAAATGATCCCAAGTAGAAATGATAATAGATTAGAAACGATCCTAAACAGAAATGATCCCAGTAAAAATGATCCCAAGTAGAAATAATAACAGGGCTCTGATGGGTCCTCTATGAAAACCCGTAGATACGTCTGGATTTGGATCCTTCAGCCTCCGAAATCGCCCCAGTGATTAGGGAAGCTTCAGCCAGGTCGTTTGATAAATACCGGGATTCGTCCTGAAATCCAATCCGCATAATAACTCTAGGAAGGTTTATCGAAAACCTCGGGGTAGGGGGTCGAACCCCATATACCCTCCTATTCTCTGTCCCCTGATTTAAGAGATAACGACCGCCTATCAATCGTAACGACACCACATCGATCTAGATACGATGACGCTTTTCGTCGGTTTTCGCCTAAGTGAAGTCTACACGCGATATATTTCGTCGTGCCCTTTTGGTCTTTCCGACTCTGGCTGGTTTTAATGGATCCTAACCTATTCTCGTTGACTATTCCTGGTGATCCTAACCTATTCTCGTTGACTATTCCTGGTTTTAATGGATTCTAACCTATTCTCGATGGCTATTCCTGGTTTTAATGGATCCTAACCTATTCTCGTTGACTATTCCTGGTTTTAACGGATCCTAACCTATTCTCGTTGACTATTCCTGGTTTTAACGGATCCTAACCTATTCTCGTTGACTATTCCTGGTTTTAATGGATCCTAACCTATTCTCGTTGACTATTCCCGGTTTTAATGGATCCTAACCTATTCTCGTTGACTATTCCTGGTTTTAACGAATTCTAACCTATTCTCGTTGACTATTCCTAGTTTTAATAGTTACTAGCGACTCCTCGCGAGGTAACCCCTTGGAGGAGGCGAAACTAGGTAAATCTAATTAGTTACTAAAATCGTAGAAAAATAGGTATAAACAAATTTTCTTAAAATTGAAATATCATGGGTACCAGGACCTTCCTAACAGCCTCCGTGTTCACATAGTCAAGTCTGAGAGAATTTGGTAGACCCATTTCGTATAAAAGTATCACAAAGCGATACCTCTTTGACGCCACGTTCACATCACCTTAACAGGGCGACTCCTCGGGAGGTAACCCCTTGGAGGAGGCGCGAGGGTGGTCGACTAATTCGTCCCGGTGATTACCGATCCATTAGCGTGGCAGCCGACAAATAGCAGGCTACAATCCAATAACCATCGTGGCCCGTAATAAAAGGGAAGACGGTTTAGGCACCAGTCGGGGGTAGTTTAGCGCGGGGCTCGCGAGGGGGCGCGACGCGTCCCCTCCCACCCTCCCCCTGATAGCGATCATTGCATTCATTGTCACATGACTATAATACCCTGCCGGCGAGTCGGGGGACACCCCGACGTGGCCGAGGCAGGGGAGGAACCGGGAACCGACTAAATGGAACGGGAGCGGAATGGAATCGCGAGGGGTGGACTAAAAGCTCGATCTATGCGCTCTAGATAAAGACCAGAGCTGGATTAATTACCGTCGCGACGCGCCCCCTCCGATCGAATTTATCCACCATCGGCGTTAAGTAGAGATAAGTTTTTCCCACCCCTTCCGCTTTCCTCCGGAAATTTCGACGGCGGTCCTTCGGCCCCTGTGTTTTACGACTCCTTCGGCCCAGCCAAATGAAATTCATGCAAATCGGGACACGTCCCGATCCCACCCCCGGCCGGCTTTTGTGTCGGCGCGGCGATGCGTTCCTCTCGGCACGTCGGAGGGTTCCTGGACCCCGGCCGAGAATCTCCCCGTCGGCTCTGTTTCCGGACCTAGTACTGTCTCGGTGGTGGGTTCTGTACGTGTATCAAGGGTTTCTGAACCTGATGCTTTTGACACCTTTGGTGACGTTGGGTTCCTTTCGCTGATGTTGGGTTTAGGGCATCTCTGTTTGGGTGGAGTTGGACAGTTTTGGGCTGATCTTTCTCTTGCGTTCAATGATATTTAGACATAGTATCTGTCGGCTCTGTTTCTGGACCTAATACTGTCTGGGTTCTTTATGTGTATCAAGGGTTTCTGAACCTGATGCTTTTGACACCTTTGGTGGCATTGGGTTCCTTTCGCTGATGTTAGGTTTAGGGCACGGAGAGAAATCTCTAGGTGGAGTTGGATAGTTTTGGTTTCAATCATATTTAGACAAAGTACCTGTCGACTCTGTTTCTGGACCTAATACTGTCTGGGTTCTTTATGTGTATCAAGGGTTTCTGAACCTGATGTTTTTGACACCTTTGGTGACGTTGGGTTCCTTTCGCTGATGTTGGGTTTAGGGCCCGGAGAGAAATCGCTGTTAGGGTGGAGTTGGACAGTTTTGGTTTCAATGATATTTAGACAAAGTACCTGTCGGCTCTGTTTCTGGACCTAGTACTGTCTGGGTGGTAGGTTCTGTATGTACATCAAGGGTTTCTAAACCTGATGCTTCTGAGACCTTTGGTGGCATTGGGTTCCTTTCGCTGATGTTGGGTTTAGGGCCCGGAGAGAAATTTCTGTTTGGGTGGAGTTGGACAGTTTTGGGCTGATCCTTCTCTTGGTTTCAATGATATTTAATTAAAGTACTGTTCAATAGTATCTACTAATCTCTATCACTGGTACTACTACTAGTACTCTATCACAGTATCGCTAATCAAAGCTCTGTTTCCGGACGTAACGCAACTTGGATGTGGGTTTTTCTACGTATATCTCACTTTCTGTACATGCATTCTGATACCTTTTGGATGAATTTCCCATCTCGAGAAACGCGTTTCTTGCGTGAATTTTTTGCTCCGTATGCCGGAAACGAACTCAACCGCCTTTTCTACCCAAGAAGCAGCTTCTTATGCTTTTTATTCTTTCAGGATATGCTAGGAACGGACCGAATTACTATGGCAAGAAGATCGGGAACCTGACAGTGTTCGGCCATGGGATCAAGGGGATGGTTTTCGCCGTAGACGACTCGACGATCTTCATCAAGGGCTTCAGCTACGACGGGACCGGACCGGACGCCTACTTCTGGGCCGGGAACTCCACGATGCCGAGTCCCGAGGGATTCATCGTTCCCTATCCTGAGGACTATCCAGGAAGGCAAGTAGTTTCCGGCACACCTGTATAGAGAAATAAATTTAAAAAGGCGCCGTATCGATTTACCCTCGTGCAGAAATCTAGATTCGCGCTCAGCCCCTAGAAGGAGGCCCAGGGGAAAGTAATAAAGTGCCACGATTCCCGAGTTCCTGTCAGAATTGGAAAGTAATTCGGTTTTTATTAACTGCACCCCCCCGGTCAAAATCCTGCCCCGAGCCCTTTGAGTTTCGTTTCATCCCCTGGATACCGACCGGCTCCCCTTTCATCCCCTGGATGCTCCCTAACCTCGCACTTCTATCTCCTGCCCTGTTGGAGAACGACGGACTGGTCGGCAATATTTACCAACGACGGGGGAAATTATTTACCCTGATACATTGATTTATTAAAAAAAATATATATATGGGAAATCTTCGTATAGATAGATATTAATGACCACCATTAAAAAGAAAAGGAAAATGTGCGTCGCGGGACAGACACGACCGAAGTAATACTTCAGCAATTAATTTGCATATTACGTAAAGATATTATTTATTGATGTTTATTGATATTATTTATTGAATGTTTACAACTTTCTGTCAGGTTATTTATGCATAAATTCGTATTTATTTATTTTTTTTATACTAAACATCCGTGGCTGGAACTTTACTCCCCAAGCCCCTTCAAGTTTCATTTCATCCCTTCAATACAGCCCAGTCTCTTTCATCCCTTCAAAGTTGGAGATCGCACTTATACTTCTACTTTACTGATGGGGAAGGACGGTCTAGTATCGGGAGAGAATTATTAAACCATAAAAATCGAGTTGCTACGGCTTAGAATATAAAATATGCATGTATCTCGATAGGACGACCTCTACTCTAAAATATCATTTCTATAATCCTTTCATCTTCCAATTTTACAATGTAGCGCCAAACTTGAAAATATGTATAAATCTTACACTGCGCGAAAATATCACTTTTTGCATTAAAAGAAATTCACCATTTAGATTGCCGCCTATAATTAATTTCCTGTAGAACGTATATTTCGTAGTTCACTATTTATCACATTTCTTTCTTATTTTACCTGGAGGGAAATTTTATTTGCGCTCGGAGAAAAAAAAATATATAGATATATAAATGAGAGGAACTAACTCGAATATTTATTTCAGGGAACCGCCGATTTTGGAGGATTACAACAACACCGATATAATCCTGAAGCTTCCTCAGGGAATCAGAATTCGAGACATCAAGTACCTCGGCGTGTGGTGTCGAAGATTCACCGTGAGTGTTTCAAAAATTTACTTATCAGTGTTTCGCGTCTATATATATATATTTGGCGCGAAACTCTACCGAGTTTGAATTGAAAGATTGTCATATTTATTTTAACACATTCGCGAGTATTCGCGCAATTTCATTATTTTATTATTTTCGCCGGTACTCAGTATTTGAAACGGAAACAAATTTGCCGGTTGCGAATGTGTTAACAGTGCACCTTAAGGGGATGTGAAAGTCGCATCCGAAAGCTCAAACGTTCATAAAACTCAAATCGTTTCATACTTTAAAACGTAAATACGAAGACCCTAAGGTAGGTCCTGAAACTCGCGAAATTTCAATTTTTTATAAACTATTTTTACAATACCTATAAAGAAATTTGAAAAGAATTGAAATTTCATAAGTTTCAGGACCTTCCTTGTAGTCTTCCAGTTCACGTTGTAAAGTTTCAAACTATTCGGTAAATCGAGTTGGGAGAAAAGTTTAATAAAGAAAACCTCTTCGACGCCCCTGTCACATCACCTTAAGGGGATGTGAAACTGGCATCCGAAAGCTCAAACGTTCATAAAACTCAAATCGTTTCATACTTTAAAACGTGAATACAGAGACCCTAAGGTAGGTCCTGAAGCTCGCGAAATTTCAATTTTTTATAAACTATTTTTACAATACCTATACAAAAATTTGAAAAGAATTGAAATTTCATGAGTTTCAGGACCTTCCTTGTAGTCTCCCAGTTCACGTTGTAAAGTTTCAAACTATTCGGTAAATCGAGTTGGGAGAAAAGTTTAATAAAGAAAACCTCTTGGACGCCACTTTCACATCACCTTAAATTCATTAGTCGCACGTGAAAACCTCCTGTCCGGTCTCGAGTCGTTTCGTTCTTTTTTTTTTCTGTTTTTTTTTTTTTCCTGTCGAGGGGGAAGATCTCCCGTTTCGGGGCATCGAGATAAGTTAATTCCCGAGGAGGGCCAAGGGCGGCCCTATCGGGTCGCATTGGCGAGCAATGGCGCGTGCGAGATGGATACCGAAGCCGCCAAGGCAGGGTCGACGAACGTGCCCGAAAAGGGAGGAGAGGGTGCAGCTTTTGCTCTTATATCGGGAGGGCTTTAATATCGAAGTCCGAGGGGTGCTCCCGCACCGTGACAACCCTCCATCGGACACGCTCCGTCGCCGCAAAACGCGCCGCCCGTCCTCTCCCACACTGTTAAAAAAAAAAAGATTCTGTGAATTTTATAACACTTTTGATGGAAGTTTCATTCAGACGCGGTATACTAATTTAAGGGGATGTGAAAGTGGCATCGAAGGGTTTTTTTTTATGAAACATTTCTCCCAATTCGGATTTACCGAATGGTTTGAAACTTTACAACGTGAATAGGGAGACTGTAAGGAAGGTCCTGAAACTCATGAAATTTCAATTCTTTTCAAATTTGTTTATAGGTATTTTGAAGATAGTTTATAAAAAATGAAATCTCGCGAGTTTCGGGACCTACCTTAGGGTCTCCATATTCACGTTTTAAAGTATGAAACGATTGAGCTTTCGGATGCCATTTTCACATCCCCTTAAGGTGATATGAGTGTGACGTCGAAGATGTTTTGTTTATAAAACATTTCTCCCAATTCGGATTTACCGAATGGTTTGAAACTTTACAACGTGAATAGGGAGACTATAAGGAAGGTCCTGAAACTCATGAAATTTCAATTCTTCGCAAATTTGTTTATAGGTATTTTAAAAATAGTTTATAAGAAATGAAATCCCGCGAGTTTCAGGATTTACCTTAGGGTCTTCATATTCACGTTTTGAAGTATGAAACGATTTGAGACACCCAGTTCGTAGAAAAGTTTTATGAACGATTGAGCTTTCGTATGCCACTTTGACATCCCCTCAAGGCGAAATGAAGCTCTCCTCAATCAGTCGATTCGAGAAAGACAAATTCTTTAAGGATATGACTGTCAAACATTGACTCCCTAACCAATCTAATCTCCACAACCGAAACCTCCATTACCCATTTGTTCCCCCGAAAATGTATGAATTTCCGGAAATGCCGGAAATGACATATATGGTAAAAAAAAAAAAAATAATTAACCTTAAATTCGGCATCGAAACCTGCCGGAGTATTTACACATTACAGTGGTCCATAATAAATGTAAAAGCCCATAAAAGGGTGATAAAACCGTAACGAGTCCGCCGCCCTTTCATAGGGCCATATAAAGACAGTAGATACGCGTTATCGCCGCGATTAGAGTGACACCGGCCATTAAAGCGTGTTAAAAGCGGGAAAGTCGGGGAAAGTCGGGAAAGCGAGTCCCGTCGAGCCCCGGGAGTCCTCAATGGACGGAACCTCGAGTGTCCCGAGGGTGAATCCGGGGGTAGATCGGGGGTGCAAATCCGAGCCGAATCGGCAATCCATCGAGCGGCAGGATCTCCTTCGAGGGGGGTCCTCCCACCACCCACCACCCCCCGGAACAAGGGCTGGCGAGCCCTGACAATACGTCCTCCCGCCAAACCCCGGGGTAGGGACGATTGACGGACAGCTCCTGTCTACTCGATACCAGCCAAGATCCGCACCCCCCGGATACACGTCATCCACGTCATCTCCGGAGCCCCTCGACAACCCTAAGAAATCTCTCCTGCAATCTGCCTCGTTTTATGATTTATCTATTTATTTTTTTTCTCTAATCATAATACTGGATGGTCCTTTGCTCTTACAAGCTTTCTTCTCTATTTTTTTACTATCATCTCTCGAGCGCATATCAGCATGCTTTAGGATTTTCATTATTACTTTCTTTAACCCTTCGAACACGGATCCATTTCGACATACGGGCGAAAGTCGCCTGACCGTGCGGGCGATATTCGACCAAACGTCGCGTGCCTTTAGGCGCTCTTAGTAGCCAAAAGGTTAACGTTGTCAGACGCAGTTTGGCACCTCTACTTCAGACTAGAAGTCAGGCCATTCATTCGCAAGATTCCTGTCATTTGATACAATTTCTCTTTTTATTTCTTCTGGAAATATCATGTTTTTTTCCCAAATGTATTTTCTTCACCCAACTGTTTGACGGGGTTTTTTTCTCTCCTAGCGAGGTTTCGACGACTTCTGCGAACGGCGGGTCTGTCGTAAAGAGTAAAAGCGAGCGGGCGTTAAGATCGACCGATAAGGTGTCGTTGTCGGTCGTTAAGTGTCGCTTTTGTGAGCCGCCCCCCAACGGATGGCTGACCCGTGCGTCGCCGTTACTACTGAAACGCGCATCTCTTTTTTTTAGGGCAGCGATCGCAAACGTCGACCTGACGAGATCCTGGCGAGGTTCCTGTTAAGTTCCTGTTAGGTTACAGGAGGTTGAATTTTTAATAAGGTCCTTCCTACATCCCCAGGNGGACTCCCCAGCAAGATTCCAGGAACGTCTTGCTCTGAAATCCCTGAAACGACTTTTATACGGTGTCGTTGGATGGCGGCTCATTCGGCGATCTTAACGACCAGCACGAGTCGTATAACGCCTGCGTTGGATTTTCTCATGGCCCCCGGGGATGATCGGCCAGGAAGCGAGCTGTTTCTCTTTAACGCCCCCGACACGAGCCGGGGGACGTTAAAGGGGGTGACATCCTCCAGGACGAGCCGCCAGGGTGCATTTGCATCTGAATTCCGGCCCTCTTCCGGGGTTAATTAAACGCCTCATGGTTTTCGAGGGTGGGACTGCTCCTGGCACCGAGTGGACCCCGTCCCTGTCTTCCATGGGGGGCGGCGACCGTAACTCGCGAGACCCCCCATGGGGTTCCCGGCTGGTCCCTGGGAGGTCTACCAAAATCTAATTCGGTTAACGTCTTCACTGAATCTAACCTACCGGAACAGGAACTTCAATAATGATACTCTGGGAATCTACAAGCTTACAAAAATTTCAATCGATACGATACCTATTGGCAAGTTCCCATTTAACATTCCACGTGGTCAATTACACCATCTGCACGGTTCCACTTACCTCGTTATCTTCACCCATGTCGATGTAGTAATTCTAACCAAGTTATTATATTTTCTTTCCCCTGCATAACTGACCCGCCAGACACTAGCGTATCGGACTGCGTTCAATATTGACCGTGAAGTGAGCGCAGCCCTTAAAAGCCTCGTGATTTTTGCCTGTCGATGGCGACCCTTAATCGCGGGAGACAACCGGGGGGGAGAGGAGAAGAGAGGACCCCCTCGCGCGGACGGTCAATAGATATCCGGGAAGAAATCGGGGCGGCTCGCTTGCCGCGGTGATTCCGCTACAATCGGCGAATAATGTCGGATCTCGGGGGCGGGGCGGGGCGGGTCGGGGGGAGGGCGAAGGGGAGAAGGGGGACTGGGGCCGCGATCAGGTATCGGGCGCGGGCGAGGGAGCGGCGCATGCGCGCCGCGACGGCGGTCGATGCTTGCCCGGGGCCGGCGCGCGCGCGACTGAGGCTTTAAAGCGCGGCTGCCGCCATTTTGAGGACGCGCCGGTCCCCGATCGCCCGAGCTCAGTGGCCCGGAAATGCCCCGCGCCGCGCCGCCATCTTGGCTCGCGGCCGCCATCTTGGAAGCTCCCGGCCGACGGCTTCCGACTTAGGGCGCTATATTCCGGAGACTGGACCGGAGATGGGGTGGCGGTCTACCTGGGAGTTTGGTGGAGAGGTGAGAGGGCGTCTCTATAAGGGATTTCTTGGGTGGAGAGGAATCTTTTGATGACTTGTAAGCGGAATGAAAAAATTGGGGGATTTGGTGGAGCCAAGATGGCGGCGCATGTGGGGTCGCGATGTGGTGGGAAGGGACTAGGGGGGGTTTGGAGGTTTGAATGAATATTGGGGCGGTTTATGTGGAATGGGGGGAGAGAGAGGTCGGAGGACGTCTCTACCAGGGATTTCTTGGTAGAAATGAATTTTTGGATGATTTGTAGACGGGAAAAATACGGAGCTTTGGTAGAGGCAAGATGGCGGCGTCTGGGGTGTCGCGACGTGAAGGGAAGTCGGTGTTAGTTTCTTAACGATTATTTTGAAGGTTAGGAGGAAGATCGGGTGGCATAATACATGGTACTGGGGTACAGAGATGGAAGAGCGACTTCTGCGAGGGATTTCTTCGGTAGAGAGGAACCGCCGAACAGCCGCGAGCGGGAAAGAAATACGGACATGGAGAAATCAAGATGGCGGCGCCCAAGAAACCTAGAGATTACTTAGATAAGAGGGCAGCCTTTCTTTTTCATTTTCTCAGCGCGAAGGAATCTCTCGACACCTTCGATCACGAGGAAAATGTGCGACCTGACGAGACCAAGACGGGGACGAGAAAACTTTTGATCATGAAGTAGCATAAGGAGACATATCGCTAATAGTAAGTTCCACAGAAAGTCACCCCGAAATCGGAACCCAGGATCTCATATTTTCCCTGATCCAGCGACGCGAGCGCCGCTTGCGGAAAATCAGGGAACTCCAATCCTACGCGACCGAAACATTTCCTATCGACGTAAATTCCCCAAAATGCTTTAAATTCTGTAATTAAGGCACGCAGACTGGAACGACAATCCGATATACAAAACGTGACATTATCAACGCGATGAAAAGACTAGCGGACCCGCTACCAGACGATAATTATTAATTGCAGAATTCCATCGAGGAGGCGCTCTCGACACTAGATCGGAAAAAAAAAATCTGAGGATCTTGGACCCCTAAAGTAGGAATGGTTTCAATATATGGCATTGGATCTCTTTATACTAGTTATATATAGTACGCGATTGCGATTTTCGAGTTGGCTCCAGGGGAAAGCGGACCTCGACGCCTATTGGCCGCCTACCGGCGCCGCGGGAAAGTCCCCCGGGTACCCGCCGCCCACCTCGCAGTCGCCCTTCCGCCGCCGGCCGGGAAAGTTTGGCCGAGCGCGGCGCCGCGGGGGGGTAGGGGGTACCCTCACAGGGGGGAGGGCCGGCGCTCGTTAGAGCGTCTTTCGAGCGACTTCGACTCGCCAAATCGCTCGCCCTACTCGCCAATCTTCCCTCCAACCCCTCCCCCTTTTGTGGCCGCGGGGGATATTTATCCGAAGGGATGGAGATTCGCGCAGGCGGGATTATTAGAGTTCCTAGGGTGTCCGGGAGGGGGACTCTCGTTTCCGCGATTTCCCAGATTTGCCTCGAATTCGGCCTTCCGATTTTATCGCTCTGACTACGTTCTTTCAGGTTTGTCCGCCTCGAGTTTTCGACTTTTTGATTTTCCCCTTTCAGTTTGCGAGTTTCAACTTCGTGTTTTTATTTACGCAATCACACCTTGCGATTACGTCCTTTCGATGGTGATTCTGGGTGCCTTGTTTTACGTTTAGGCTTTCATTTTTATCGTTTCTCCTCTGGGGGTGTGTCAAGACGCAATCTGGTGGAAATATCGCCATCTTGGATTTTGTTCTTGCGCCATTGGCGGTGGATTGGCATCTTTAATTATGTGGATCGCTGTTTTTTTTTTTTTTTTAATTTAACAATACTTTCGTACTTCCATCTTCTTAGATTGGATTTTAATTATTCAAGGTCGGTCCCATTTTAATCATTAAACCCTTCATTTTCACGTTTTCAGTTCCTTCCTCCCTTGACCGTCCACCTTCTTTACTCCAGCTTTATAATTCCACTTCTCATTAGTTATTCCACTTTTAACCTCCATCCTTCCACTTTGAATTTCCCACAATTTCCCACCTTTGTCCTCCCACCTTCGACCTCTCTTTATCTTTGGACTCTCATCGGTCCATCTTCAACCTCTCACATTTATCCTCCCACCTTCTTCCTTTCACCTTCAATCTCCCAGATTTATCCTCCTACCTTCATCCTTCCACCTTCGTCCTTCCGCTCGGTCTCGCCTCGACTCATCCTCAGCCTTAAGGGAGGACGAAAGGTGCGCTTCGAGCGGGGGTCTCTAAAGGTGCTCGAAGCCCGGATAATTAGACGGGCGTTCTACGTATTTAACGGGAGCTTAGCCCCAGGGAGCGGAAAGTTTCGCCGGGGAGAAAAGTTCCATTAAATCTGGCACGCGAGGGAGGAGGCTCGTTTAATTTATTACCTACTTAAAGTCGACCGCCACCCGAAGGAAGGATATATCCGCCATAGAATCCCTTCAAACTCCCCCCCGATATACCAATTGTCCGTTTCAACGGCCCTGTCGGATCTTTTTTATCGCAGCTTTAAAGTGAAGTAAAACACGTCGAGAAGTTTGATCTACGTCAAATGCCCAAAAAACCAATTTCATAATTTCGCCCTATCCAACCCTTCAGGGGTGAAGAGGGATAAAATGTGTTTTTACAAATTTCATAACGTATATTAAGATATTGGCTTGCATCTTATCTTAAAAGAAGTTAACGTACAAATTCCCAAAAATCAATTTCATAATTTCGCCCTAACCAACCCTTCAGGGGTGAAGAGGGATAAAATGTGTTTTTACAAATTTCATAACGTATATTAAGATATTGGCTTGCATCTTATCTTAAAAGAAGTAAACGTACAAATGCCCAAAAATCAATTTCATAA
Organism: Orussus abietinus; assembly: GCF_000612105.2. Taxonomy (NCBI): domain Eukaryota; kingdom Metazoa; phylum Arthropoda; class Insecta; order Hymenoptera; family Orussidae; genus Orussus; species Orussus abietinus. Next base: position 89,544 of record NW_019394351.1, on the reverse strand, counting down.
TTTCAATCTTACCACCCCTTCAGGAGGTGATAAGGGTGAAAATGTGTTTTGACAAATTTCGTAATATCTTTCGAGCCTGCTGAGATATATCGGCTTGAATTTTACCTAAAAAGAAATGTACACACAAATGCCTAAAAACCAATTTCAAGATTTCACCCTAACCACCTCTTCTGGGGGTGAAAAGGGGTGAAATCTGTTGTTCTAAATTTCTAATAGCACATATCGCGAGCACAGTCACGATGGGGGATGCTAATATTCATGACTTTTACTTAAAAAAAAAATGTACACACAAATGTCTAAAAACCAATTTCAAGATTTCGCCCTAACCACCCCTTCGGGGGGTGAAAAGGGGTGAAATGTATTGTTCCAAATTTCTAATAGCACATATCGCGAGCAAAGTCGCAATGGGACATGTTAGCATTTCATATTTTAGACAGTTTTGGGGGGTACATGAGCAAAGGGGTGGTCGGCGAAAGACAGGCGAAAGTTGGCCGTAATAACGCGGCCCGCTCCTGCGAATGGCCGAGAGGGGATCCGCCATAACGAGGCTCGATGTCTCAATTTCCTAAACGACGCTCGTCTCTTGACGGGCTGCGAGGGGCTGGATATATACGAGGGGCCTTGATACGAGGGGCGATACGGTTCCGATAACGCGAAGGACGATAACCAGACTGCATATCTCGAGCGCGCATCGACTTCTTCCCCTTCTTATCGAACCCGCGAAAAGACGTCGCACCCCTCTGGAAATAAGAAATTGAAAACTAAATTAACACCGACCATAGAAACACTACCATAAATAAAATTAAGGGTATATTGTATGATATTAATTATTAATTTAATAAAGAGGAACGTGGGAAATTTACTTCAAATGATAATCGCGGATAGGGTGGATGATACTATTTATTAATGATATGATATTAATTATTAATTCAATAAAGAGGAACATGAGGTTAATAATTCATTTACATTCATAAGTAGAGATAGGAATTTAAAAATCGGATGATCACGGTCGATTTTATTATTAATAGAACTTGGAGAGAATTATTCAATAATTTATATCAATCTCGCCGTCACGTAATTATTCATTGATATTCATCTCGTTATCGGATAAGTGAATTCGGGGATAGGGGGGGGAACTTTCACCCCACGTCGCCAAAATTCTCGATCGCATCTCAGATCCCCATGGTGTTCCAGGGGGTTTATTTGATCGACTATCGACTTGTCTCATCCCCTGGGAATGATAGGGTGGGACGCAGGGGGGCGGAGGGGGAGAGTTTACGATTACTTCGACCTGATATCCGGAAATTGGAAGCTGGGGATTAATAAACGAAGGAATGCACACTCCGAGTTTCACCGAACGGGACGCAGACTTAAACGGATTTGTAGTGGAGGAGCTTTAAAAAAGCTTCGCCGGGGTGGCCGGATGGGAAAAGGGTTGATTTACGTCAGCGGAAGTTCCGGGGATTTTTGCACATTTCATTTATTTCCCTTAAAATGGAAATATTATAGAGGGGGGGACGAAGGCGTGAATATCTTGAAAATCCATTGGGTGGAATTTAGAAAAAAAGGTGAAGTCTTATCGCGACCATTATTCTCACCCCCAAGTGATTTTTATAATAATACCGAGGGAACTCATGAAGGGGTTGGTTATTTTTGAGTCTCATTAAGCAATATCTTGAAAATTCATTGGCCGTAACTATACAAAAAAAAAAAGAGAGAGAAAAAAATTCTTGATTAGTGTCCGTGGGGTGAGAAATATTCTCTCTCACCCCTACAGTGTCTTCTTGAAAGATCGGAAATTTTGCGAAAGGGTCGTTATTTCGTCGTTTTTCAGGCGATGCTTTGGGATTATTTATTGCGTGGGGATTTGAAAAAGAAGCCTCGTGGCCGCTAGGCAGAAGGGGTTGATTAACATACGTGGCCGTTTTTATCACCCCTCAATGTTTTTTCGTTCTAAAGGTTGAAACAATCGAGGAACTCGAAGGGGTAAATTCCCGAAAGGGGTGGAAGTCATTTCGGAGCCCTTGGACCGTCTTTCGAGATTTCAGGGCGCTTATCACTTATCGCGTAAAACGCCCGTATAATGGCTCCGGGGCAAATCCAAAGCCGGATTTACGAGATAAACAGTCTATTAGGGGTGCGCTGCATCCCCTCAGAGACTTCCAAGCCGTAACGACCAGATCAAAGGTATCGAATCGGCGGTGGACCCTTCGTCGTTACCGCAGTTCGGATTACTGGTCCTATCACGGAAAATCATTCCCCATATGTCACCGATAGGGAAAAGAAACACCCTAAACCCCGGCGGAAACCAATCAACGCGCTACTTGTCGAGAGCGGATTTTCCCTTCATGGTGGCCGTAAATGTAAAGTAGTGTTACGAATTTATTCATCCCAAAAAGTGATTTTTTTATTTTATTAACAAGAAAAGGCAGTACTGTTGCATCAAGTGTATCAAGAAGTATTGTATTAGACGTAGAATAATTTATTATTTATTTATAGTGACTCGTCCATATGTCACCGATAGGGAAAAGAAACACCCTAAACCCCGGCGGAAACCAATCAACGCGCTACTCGTCGAGAGCGGATTTTCCCTTCATGGTGGCCGTAAATGTAAAGTAGTGTTACGAATTTATTCATCCCGAAAAGTGATTTTTTTATTTTATTAACAAGAAAAGGCAGTACTGTTGCATCAAGTGTATCCAGAAGTGTTGTATTAGACGTAGAATAATTTATTATTTATTTATAGTGACTCGTCGAGGGTGAATTTTCCCTTCACGTTAGCCGTAAATGTGTATTAACACGTATTTGTTCAGGATAAAAGTGACTTTTAACACATTCGCGGTTGCTGCAAACTTAAATCGTGTATCGTCATGGACGTGATTCACGTCAGCGGTGATCAGGGATAGAATTTAAAACGACGTGAATTCACGTCAGCGGCAACCAGGAATAGAACTTGAAAAGACGTGAATTCACGTCAGAGGTCGCGAATGTGTTAACGCGTATTCGTTCAGGATGAAAAGTCACTTTCAGGACGGTCCCGTCGACTTGGAAATTTTCATCCCCCGCCGTCTTAATCCGAACTCGGCAAAAAGTCACGCTAATTTCCGCGTTAATAATCGGGGAGTCGGAGAAGTTTGCGATCCGCGGCGACCATTAATCCCATTACGTTTAGGGGCTCGTCAATCATAGCCACCCTCGGCGGAAACGCGTCCGACGAGGGGAGGACGACATCCGACGAGGGAATTTGTAACTCGACTCCCGAGGGCGCGGGATACGAACGAGCTTCCCGTAAAATCGGCAAATCGCCGGATCGGTATCCCCGATCGCCCACGGGGTATGCGCGTCAAAGATGACCGCTTCAACCCTGGCATTATCCCATGAACGTGGGAAGTACAAACCCCGCCATGAAGTAGTGTAAAGAAACAACGCTAATAGTCTGGGGGTCTATTACGTAAAGCAGATTGGGCGAGAATGTGAAAAGTGAGTAGCTCACGGTATCACGGAGCGTTATCGGTGGTGAAAATGCGAGACCATTCATATGAACTGGCTCGGCGGAAATTTTTAAGCGAAATGATTAAGCATACAAGAAAGGTGATAATTTTAAGCGAAATGATGAAGCATTCAAGAAAGGCGATAATTTTTTAGCATAATGATGAAGCATACAAGAAAGGCGATAATTTTAAACGAAATGATTAAGCATACAAGAAAGGCAACAATTTTTAAGGGAAATGATGAAGCATACAAGAAAGGCGATAATTTTGCGATAATTTTTTAGTATAATGATGAAGCATACAAGAGAGGCAATAATTTTTAAGCGAAATGATGAAGCATACAAGAAAGGCGATAATTTTTTAGCATAATGATGAAGCGTACAAGAAAGGCAATAATTTTTAAGCGTAATGATGAAGCATACAAGAAAGACGATAATTTTTAAGCGAAATAATTAGGCATACAAGAAAGGCAATAATTTTTAATTGCAAAATTTCATCAAGGAAGTGCTCTCGGCACTAGATAAAAAAAATCTGAAAATCTTAAAGCAATAATCATGGGGACGATTTCAGTACTTGGCGTTGAATCTCCTTATGCCCTCGGTGGCGTCTCGCGACAAGTACGCATGGCGCGGTTCCTTATTACTGGACATTGTGATATTTTCACGTTAATGTGTTTGGCTCGAAACTCTGTCTCTTGATAGAATCTTATGAACACCGGGATAGTCATTTTGTTATTCTTCAGAATGGCTTTTTAATAGTGGTTTTTCTTTCCAGGTCGATTTCGGACACATCAGGATACCCCAGGACCTAGAGATCCCCAAGCCAAGGGTCCTGTCGGAGTTCTCCAGGTTAGCACACGGACTCAGGAGTGGAAATATCAGCATTTTGGACAGCAAGACCTTCTACATCCCGAATTTGCATTACGACGGAGCAGGTCCGGACGCCTACTTCTGGGTGGGGAACGGTTCGGAACCGAACACCTTCGGCACTAAAGTTCCCAACGAGGTCGGCAGGTAACATCAATAAACGAAGGAAATATTATTAAGGGTACTAGAAACCCAGCTGATTACTCAAACGACACGATAGCGTCTCAGACAAGTTCATGAGCCTCGATCGAGCGCTGGGTCTCTTTACTGTAACTATGGCTCAAGGGAACATTGATTTCTCTTTAAGCGAGCAATGTTACCATTGAGGTAATCTAAAAATGGCCTACCAGGCACCAAATTATTTACAGTACTTCTGTAACTTTACCACGTGGATATAATCCCCTTAAAATATATAATTTCTCGAGGAAAATTCCTTTATCTACCTCAGACTAGAACCAAGACGGCGTCGTCGATACATATTTTCGACGTCTTTCTCTTTAACCGACGTCGAGTAAATTACTCGGCGCATTGATATCACCTTAATGATACCATTATCAAACTGTTAAATCAATTGTTTATTAATCAAACCTTCTTTTTCCCAGTCTCGAGCCATTAAGGGGCTATCTAGGCGAGGACATCGAAATCGTTTTGCCAGGAAATCTGACTGTCTATGACATCGAGTGGCTGGCCGTTTGGTGTGTGCAATATAAGCACAATTTCGGACACGTTTTGATCCCGAAGGACCTGGACGTACCCCCGGCTTTGGGACAAACCAAGATCACGGTAAACCGAGACGAATTGATCCGAAAACGACAAAACGGAGGACTCGCGACCTCTAGGATTCGTTTGAAACCATTCTCGGATCGTAAAAAACTCTTCTTCAGGTTATATCGACCCCTCGCTTGGGGGTGGTTCGATGGGGTCCTCGGGTTTTAGTTTAAAAAAAGCTCCCTTGGGAAATTTTCATCTACACTGAGGATAAGGAATTCATTGAACCAAAGAGGCCGTGTGAACCTGGAATCCAGTTTGAGGCACAAACAAAATGAACAGGCTTATTGGCATGTTTCTGCGATGAGTTTTGTTTGTGCCATTTTTTTTAAATTTTTTTCTTCGCTAAAAACAAAGACCAGATGACTTTCTGGATTTATTTCCGACGTCGATCTCACGCGAATACTCAAATTTTAAGGATTATTGCGATTTACTGCGCTCTGTCTTTAAAGAGATTTTCTATGCATAGGGTTTTAGTATTTTATAGGCGGTGGTTCTTATCATTTAAATATTCATATAAAAATTGAATTAAGACTGAGACACTTTGCTCTTATCTCGGAATAGCCGCCCTGGTGGTACAATCCTGTAAGTAGTAGAACTCGAGATTGCTCCTTGTAAAACGGACTAAAGTAAGATCATTCGACTTTCCGAATTAACATTTGAGATTTTCCATTTACTACAGCCCTTAAATGATTTTATAATCATTCTACGAGCCGTCGAATTATTTTACATTCCCATTGACAGTTAGACCAGTGACGAGGTACAAATTGTTAATAGTTTAATTGAACGATCCTACAATTAGCAACACCTATGATAGACCGTTCTACCATTTACAAAAAAAACAAAGGAACGTTTAATTTAAACATTATTTTCATATCGCCGTTTCATTAACACCGCATTCATTCCAATCGCATGAAATCATCGGAAGTTCATATTTAATGCATCGACCGAATTATAAGTGCTCTTAAAAACATAATACTCCTTGATTAATAATTATTAATAGAATTGTTATTCATACCACTTTGATCGCAAATTAACCCCGCTCGTCATTTCGTTAATAAAAATGTCCAATGAATTTGCATGTACGTCTCGATATCCATTTTTTGTTCATCACTTCCCATATCCAGCCTTTTTATCTCCATTCATTTATCTTACTTTCCATTTCTCACCCCACGGTAAGTTGATATCTAGATGTTACTTTTAATCTCTTATCAGCGAGGCAAAAAAATTCTTGCAGGTTCCACCATAGAGTATAGTTGTCACATGGATAGTCAAATATCATGGGTAACGCGTGTATTCACAGTAAAAAAAATTAATTTCTGCCAAGCGCCACAGATGGCGCCATCGGTCAATTAGAGTATCAAAAATCATGAACCCGCGGGATTTCGACAGATTTACATCGATCACTTTATCATTACTTTACCGAAATGACATATGGAAAGCTTCAATTCGTATAATTCTCAACGTAGATAGTAAAAGTGAAAAACATAAATGTCGGTAACGCGACGTGCCAGGTTACGTTACCACTTGAGTATTTAAAATGGTGTTACCAGGAAAAAGGGCACAGGTGACATTTAATTTATCAACGTTGTTTATATTTCTCTGCGCCTTTCATGTCATCTTATGTGATAATAAGTATGCAATATTGTTTATTAATTCGAGAATGACATTTTCAGACGAGCAGTACTCCGGCTCCCCACATGAGGCACGAGCTCAGCAACTGCAGGGAGCTTCTTCAGGGTCGAGTGCAGGTGCAATGGGAGCTGATGGGTGACAAAGTGCAGATTCGACTGGCCGGAAGAATTAGAGATGATCAGTACATCTCTTTCGGGCTTTCCGGGAGGCAAGGAAAAGCTGAAATGCTCGGCGGGGACGTCGTCGTCGTAGGATACGACGGGAAGACGGGAAAGTTCATCGTCGACGACTACTACATGTCGGATTACGCCCAATGCGATGGAAAAAAGGGCGTCTGTCCTGATGAGAGGATCGGTGGGGTAAACGACGCCGAATTCATCCACGGGGAGAGAACTAATGGAGTGACGATTGGTAATTAAATTACTTAATTACAGTCCTACCGACACAAAGTAGCGGGATTTAGATTTTATCCAGTATTAATTATTTTTATTTTATTTATCAAATCTAGGGGATATAGTGTAAAAATTAAACGATTATCCACCCACGGATTTTCTACTTTCTACGTTAAATATACATTAATAAGGAATGTCGATTCTACGCGTTAAGTATATGAAAATACTTTCACGAACGATTGCAAGAGAATGCAGGCTTGCCCCGTCGGTAACCTGTGGTCTCAGAGCAAAGATTTAGTTACAGCCAAACGTCACAGATGGCGACGTCGGTCCTAAACAGTTGTTAGAATAATGAATTCCCGGGATTTCGACAGTTTCACCTCAATCTCCTCATCCATTACTTTACCGAAATGACGTATGGAACGCTGCAGGTTGTATAATTCTTAACTTAGACTGTAAAAGACGTAAATGTAAATATAAATGTCGGTAACAGGACGCGCCAGCTTATGTTACCACTTGAGTATTCAAAATGACGTTACCGCCAAAAGGGGTACAGATGGATTTTAATTTATCTACCTGGATGAAATTTCTCAGCGCGTTTCATATCATCCTAAGGATTTCACCTGAAGGTGTATGTATTTTTCAGTGACCTACTCCAGGCCCCTGAACCCCAAGGACCCCATGAAGGACAAGCCCATCCCGGTATCAGAGGCAAGCGTTATCGCCGCCATAGGGCCCCTTAATTCGAGGGGCGAAGCCAATGCCCATCACAGCTTTGATAAGACCACCGAGGACATTCGCATAGACTTCGCATCGAGAAACGTCCATGAATGTACAAATTCCCTGTACAACGTCCCGGACATGTCCAGCATCCCTGCATGGCCCCCCGCCGAGATCATCGACGAGGACACCTTCAGTGCCAGGATCGGACCCACCGGGGGCAAGAGGGGGTACACCAGGATCACAGGTAATTATATCAATTCCGAGTTTTTATCTTGATCTTATCCCAATTGAAATATATCGTAAGAGGGGGCGATAAGACACAAAAAGATACCTCCTTATCTGGAAAACGTCGGTACAGTACAAACCGACATTTATCCATTTCTTCCCTACTAGCGCAAAATATTTCTCATACTTTCTACACATCTAACGAATATCCTACATGTTGTAAATATCTACCGGACATCTGAAACATTTGCTTTAGAATATTACTTTTATAATATCTGCATAACATTAGCTCCATATAATATCGTAACATTTTTCTTACACATGTATGAAGCATTTAGTGTCATGTCAATATTAGTTTTTTTTTTCATTCAATATTTGCTACAATAGTGAAATAATGGAGAGAAGATATTGCAAAAATGTCCGGTGTTTTTTTATAACAAACGAAGTGTCCGATAATAATCGTAAAGTGAAAAATGTATTTTCGTTATACGTTCATGATTTGTTAAAACTAAATATGTCGCAGAGAGTTTAAATAGGTATTTTAGATATCTTCAAATGAAATCTACGGGACATCTTGGAAAATCTGTCGCTTGAGATATTTAGAGAAGATTACGAGAAAATATTGATGAAATGTTTCATGCTACTAGGTTAGTTTCTTGTATTATGTGTTATCCTGTATATTTTTTGTGCTTTTTTTTCTCCTGCACAGGTGACTAGGAGTATCTTTAATTAAGTAACAACTGATAAATTGAAATGACGCTCGTTTCTAGGACAACCCTCCTGGGGAATCGCCTGGTATATCAACGACCTTCTGATCCCGGAGATAACAGTAGAGAGGGGCAGAACTTATACCTTCATCGTAGAGGGTGGAAACAATCCGACTCATCCAGCACGGTAAAGTGTATATTTCGCTTCACTCGATGCTAAGCACATACCCTGAGAGAGAGAAATCTAGTAAAATGAATTATTTTCTAACTAGTTTCATGGTTCAAAAAGGACTCAGATACTATTTACAGTACATTGTTAGAAAGGAAGGCGCGGCCCCTTAGCGCCCTCTACACCCTATACACCTCTGTAAAAATTGCAACTACTTTCAAGGGGCAAAATCTGCGTAACCGGTAAAACAGGGTACAATGCCCATACAATATTTAATTGCAACATTAAATAAAAATAATGAAAGACAATATTTGACTTGCCCTGATAGTATTATCAACTATTGTGAATAGTTCTGTTAGTCGTAACTCTTTTTCCATAAATTTATTCCTGCATGTCTCAGCGTCAGTTAGGGATGGAGTAGTATCTTACATGCGAAAGAGCGATCCGTATGATTAGCGAGAATTAATTCGTATGATGTGGAAAAATGGCTGCCCTCCAGGTACCATCCGTTCTACATTACTGACAGCCCTGAGGGAGGATACGGCCAGAAGTCTCAGACTCAGCAGATGCTGCAGAAAATCTACGCCGGGGTCGGCTACGATGCCGATGGATATCCATATCCCACGGCGGCGGGTCGTTATTGCGAGTGGACTCATAAAACCATCGACATGAGTGCCGATTCTGAGACTTTCGAGAGCTTCTTCGAGACTCTGAGGCTCGAATGCGACCAGGGCGAGCCTGCAAAACTCGTCTGGACGGTCGCACAAAACACTCCAGATCTGGTGTACTACCAGGTAACTAATGACATACTCAAGAATAAGTAGAACAGCCTACATTCTGGTTCTTTTAACAGGATCAGATTGTTAAGGTGAAGTGCACGTTGAGAAGTTTGGCCGACGTCGGTACAGAAAAGTCTTCTAAATACCTACGTTGCCGGCCTTCGTATTTATATTGACAGCTGTGTCAAATTATATTGAGTATTTTACTAAATGGCGTGCTCCATGTGTCGTTTACGTACAATAATTATAAAGAAATCCAAGTAAAACTCCAGAAATCCCCTGTATTCATTGTTTCTGGGGCCCTATTGGCTGCAGAGGGACCCCCTGCGCCATCTGTGATTTCCATGCCAACTAAATTTTCTCTCCGAGACCTGGTATTACCATCGTTTTAGCACAGAAGCGCATAAGACACTTTTCTTTACTGACGTCGGCCAAATCTCTCAAAGTGTTTCACCTTCCCCTTGCTCTATATCTGGGCGCTGATATCAATATTTCTTTTCAGTGTTACACGCACAATAATTTAGGTTGGAAAATCAACGTGGTGGAGGCTGGTTACCGACCGAGAAGAGACGGAAGTCACGCTTCTAGTATCGGGCCATTCCTGGTGACAATAATCGCATCGGCCCTCTGCAGTTTATCGTTCCTCAGATGAATTGCGGCTTAATTGCATTTTGACGTCCAAAACGGTGCACGTGGATCCGAATGCATCCAAATCGTGGACGCACGATAAGCGTCGAGATATCTATACGAAGAAATCGGAAGGAGAACCGTGATCGACTCAAATGATACAAGGTTGTAAGAAAGTATTTAACGCGTAAGGATTTAATTCTATGTAAAGATTAGCGAGATATTTTTAAGACTTATCAGATTCCACATTTCATATTATATATATATATATACACACATATATATATATATGTTGATACATACGTATGCAATTATATAAACATTTATATAAATTTGTATATGTATGTATTTACGCATCGCGTATATATGCAGTACGCGCGTCAAATTAATGATCGAGATATAAGACAATAAAATAGATAATCGGTAAAAATCGACGCACGAGGACGGGATGGATAACTGAAAGTGCGATAAGATTAGAGATTATTATTTATAACGTTGATTAATAATTTCATACCGTTAATAGGTCTTAAAAAAAAAAACATCCGAGTCTTTTCACGCCTTTTTCAGGAAGAAAGTAATTCGTCTTTGATATTGTTGCACGGAGGATTAATATTTGGTTAAATCAATGCAATGTTTTTCTCGCTTCAACCATAGAACATGGTTATTAAGTGAAGCAATAATTAATTAATTTTACGTGATCAACCAAAAGTCATTGATCACATAAATTATTAAACTAATTAGGGACATTTACAGAAAATGTCCAGCTCATTGACCAAGGTACTTTCTATAATTAACAAAACGATTCAACCAAAGCCCCTTAGTCGTTCTAAGCAAACTAATTTGGTTAAACAAAAGAAAAAATCATTTCTGAAGACCCATTTTCGTGCGTCGAGTCTTATCACGATAGGGGACGATAAGGGAGGAGGACATCCTCCAGACAATAATACAGGAAGAAAGGCGGAATTCTTTGGGACTCGAGTAGGAGAGATTCTTGAGGCCCTATTTAGGAAACGAAACGTGCAAACGTGCTCAACGTGTTAAACGCGAGAAAGCCGGAAGCGACAATATTAGAAAGTATTTACCGCCGCTCTTATCGGGGACGCGATAAGCGGCAGGCGCTCGTCTATGTAAATTTTGCACAAAGTTATAGTTGAATTTACATAACTTTAACGTCGCGTAGCTCCTAAGGATATACATACGCATATACATATATACACACACATATATATATATATATGTTTATAAATGCTGTCTGTTTGACAATAATCTTTACGGTAGTCGAGGCGAGGAAGGGCGTAACGTGGTGAGGTGATAAGTAATCAAGGGCTGATAAAACACCCGAGTCGAAATTATGGATCTCATATGAACCCTTTCATAATTTCTTTCCTCGACAGACATTTTAGGCTCTTTTCCCACATGGAGATACATTGAAAAATATATGTGAAAATATATTTTTATGTATAAAAAGTATATATATACGGATATAGATAACGTTTGACCGTTATTGATATTGTAATGAATCGTATTTATATATATATATTGGCAGTAAACAAATTGTTTTTCCAGCCAAGGCTCTTGATCAAACACTTGAATGGACCTCAACTGTACAAAAAATCGGACCTAAACGTATATTTGAGGCTCTAATGAGACTGATTTCATTAACATCTCAATTCTCGCCCTTTAAGGTGATAAAAAAGTGTCACATATGCATACCAAAAATATGAAAATATTTATCAAATTTGGAACTTAATCGGGAGATTATGGAGCCGTGAAATTTCATTTTTCGAAAAAAAATAAAAAATAAAAAACTTGTATTTATCTTGGACAAGAATCAAAGAAAGACATTTTCTTGTCGAAAAATGAAACTTCACGAGCATCGCGTCCTTATTTAGGGCCTCCGTAATCGCGGGTTAAAGTTTCCGATAATTCGGTGCAGTTTGGAGAAAATTTTTTATTAATCTTTTGATGTTTCATATACTTAGGATGACCCTTTCATGTCGCCTTAAGGCTTATATGAGACTTACATGAGATAAATCTTTTCGACTCGGGTATGAAACGAGAGACGTAGTCGTGACACTCTGAGGGAACTTTACAAACTTTCGCCCTACATATATATATATATTTAAATGTATATGAGAACTCGCTGCATGCGCATGTATATATACCTACGTTAAGAGTGGACCTTCCTGAAACGGAATGAAAGTATAAAATGTGCCTTGGGTGCAGTTACATTAAACTTCTCAATTGAATCAATTAGGATTCCACTCGGACAGGAGATGCCCTGGAGGAATTAGGAACTGGCCCCTTGGACGTTGTGAGTCTTTGAAAGGACATTTCGAGGTACCTCGAAACCTCCTTACACCCTTAAGGTGATATTAAAGAGCCATTCCACATACATAAAACGTGAAAATATTAATTTTTATCCAAACTGAGTACACCGAATCCTTCGAAACTTCAGCAAGTGATTATGGAGGCCCTAAGGAAGAACGCGATTCTCGTGAAATTTCATTTTTCGAAAAAAAATAAAAATTTGTATCTATCTTGGACAAGAACCAAAGAAAAACATTTTGTTCTCGAGAAATGAAATTTCACGAGCATCGCGTTTTTTTCTTAGGGCCTCCATAATCTCGTGATGAAGTTTCAAAACTTGCTCGTGAAATTTCATTAAAAGAAAAAGAAAAGTATGCTCTTGGTTTTAGTCTGGAATAGATAAAATATACAAAACTAGGCCGGACAATACCGAAGTTAACAATTGGCAATTCATAAAAATCCAGAATTGACCACCGAGGGATATGAACTTTTGAGATGGCCAATTGAGATAAACATGTAAAATCAGTTTATGAAGACTTATGTATATTGGATTGGTCTCGATGATAAAAATCGTGGGGAGATATTTGACATAAAGATAAAGCATAAAGTCGAGATCGCAACGTGCAAGGGGTTCGACGAAGCGCAACCAAGAAATCAGCAAAATACATAATCAGCCTAGTAATTAGCCGGGATATCTAGCGTAAAGCAGAACGTTGATAACAGCTTCTAAAATGCCGGGGTGTCCTCAAAATTCAATCCCAGGAACGATCCAAAAACAAAAGAAAGGAAAAAACAAGCGAGAGAGAAAAGAGAGAGATTCTCGACTTAAAGCGCTCGCCACAAGAAGACCAGTCTGTAAGATATTCCCGAGGAAGAGAGATATTTCTAGCTACCAAATCTCAAAATATATCGGTGAGACTATCGACAAATAATTTCAATATCTTCGAGTGAAATCTACGAGACATCTTGATAGAAAATCTGTCCCTTGGGATATTTAACAAAAATTAGAAACAAATGTTTAGGAATTATTTTGTGCTGACAAGGAATGTTATTTTTTCGCTCAATGTACTATTCGAATTAATTGTGCGACAATAATGATCGTAAGTGGGCTGTAATGGCTGATCAAAGGAACGGAGACAATACTCTACGGCAATTCGAGACAATAAGAGGTTTCTTCTCGCCCTGTTTTTTTTTCTTTTTTTTTCCTCTCTCTCTCTTTCTCTCGAAATACGTGTACACGATCTTAGACAATATACGATGAGAAATCTAGCTTGTAAGCGGATATGAAACTCCTACTTCTGTGAGCATGACAATAATGATTACGACCTGCCGGGTCTGATGTCGACTGAGCTGCTTCGCAAAAATCACGACAAAATGCAATATACAAAAACGCATTGTCAAAAGCCTTACCTAAAGATTCATTTACTTGCAAGAATGATTAGCAACTCGACCTCGGGGTCGTAAAACTAAATTTAAGTGTTTCCAATTCGCGTTAATCCACATCCTGCCAAGTAATACAATATATTATTAACTGCATTGTTGAAAAAAAAAAGATATATATATATATAGCAACCTTGTAATTACAATTTCGTTGGAGGCATTATGGAATTTTTTAACGTATCTTCAAATGCGATAAATCTGTTGGAAATGTAGTACGTAAGTGTAGTAACTTCCTTGGAAAATTTCTAATAAATTTACGCCGTTTATTTTACCACAGCCTTGGGTGCTGAAAGTGTATGAAATTTATGAAACTTTTTGTTAACTAGCGGGGGGCAATTTGCCGAAATTTCATTTCTGATTTTTGCGAGGCAACGCGAACTCGGCCCGGAATCGTTAGCTCTTAAGAAGCAATTGCATAGCCTAGGCTATAAGGAAAGTAATTCTTTTTTGCTATATCACGTAAATAATTATATATAAAACTTGTACTCCAATTAGAGAGCTCAGAGAACCCCGGACTACTTGTGTGCATGCATTAAACGTGGCTACGAGCCTGTCTTCGCGATGTCAGACATTTAACATTTAAACATTTACAATTATCATTCATCCGCAGTTAACAAAAGTTGAAAGAACGATTTGAAAAATGCAGGCCGCCTTTTCATTTTCCAATTTTCAGCCAATTCTTCTGCCACCTTAAATACAACGTTTTGAAGCAAAGGTCTTCTTTTCTAAAAAAAAAATTAAAAAATTATATGAACATAATTTTTTATTCATTCATCAGCCAAAATTTCACGAGGACGCGAGTGAAAAATAGATGAAAAAAAATCAAAACCAATCCCTCGTCTGACACCGCAAGACAGGCTTCCATCATCGATGTGTCCTGATAACATAATCAGTTATCATTCGTTGCTGTCCAAACCCGGGTTTCCGGTGATTAACGGATTTCCACACTTTTTTGATACCAAGGATCGATGTCGCCCTTCATTTCGAAGCTTATTGTATAGATTAACCATTGTTTCCCTGTGCTTCGCGACTGGGAGACAAAAAGAAAAAAAAAATAAGAAAGATCTTTGAGGAAAACCCTTTTCGAGATTGCGGCGACCCGCTAGGTCGATGAGGTACTTTACTTAGACAATAATTACTGGCCCTTAGACAATAATCATCGGCGTATGAGAGACGTATAAGTAATCGTAAGTCGTAAATTTAAACGTAGTCGTGTTATAATTTTTCCCAGAATTTTCGGGCCTGCGGGAAGAAAAGAATAAGTGTATCGAGAGCTACGAAAGAAGCTCCACTTCGTCGGCGAGTTTTCCAAGCTTGCTTTATCCTTCTATCTTTTTCATTTTCAATCCTTTTTCTTCGTTTGGAATTTTTAACATAGGGTAGAGAAGTGTTAAAAATGATGGAGGAGATAAGAAAAATCGTACACGGCGATTATCTCGACGTTGACTTCTGAAGCCCATGAATAGGCCCATCGTAGATTAACGCCGAAGAACAATTTGTTTACTGGCTATTGTTACTCCGTTTCAAGGATATATTATAAAGTAAGGTCGGCGCCTTGCTCGGCAGTGCTGGTAATAATTTTACAGATTTTTCTCCGATTTTTTACGTCAATGATTACAAAACTCGACTGAGTTCCGCGCCAAATACATTTGCGCGCGCCCTGGTTTATTTACGCGGATAGCGTCTCGACGAAACGGATTGTTAACGACAAAGGCGCTTTATATTAACGTTGTGACATTTTTAAGCCGTAAACAAATAGTTCTTCAAGCCAAGGTTCTCGTTCTTAGAGATACGTCTAGTTAGAGTGTAATTAGTTCTGAAACAAGCATTCCAAAGGCTTATCAGACTCTCGAAAGAAATATCCCTTTGGAAAGATATATCAAAGAGATCTCGCAATAGTGTCGAGAAACATTGTCAACCATTTTTTCGTTCCCGAGGGTTTACGTGTTAAGCTAGGTCAGGTTAAAAGAGAACCGGAAAACAATAGAAAATATGAAAAATCGTAACGAAATACGACCGAGCAATCGACGAGATTTGATCGTATCAGGCGAGATCTCCGCTCTGCTCGCTTCCTAAATAAATATCAATAGACTACGTATAATTAGACTCTACTACTTAATAAGGGAGATAACGAACTTAAGAGAGCCGGCATATCAATTAATAAGAAAATATATGTATAAAAGAAAGACACTTCGGAAAGGAGATCTTGTGATACGATCGACGGGTACGACCAAGCGAGTGAATATCTAGATCTCGACTTTTTAAACGATATCAATTGACATACTTCGCTCTACTTGCTTGTTAATTAAACATCGATGGAGTACGTATGCATAGGCTCGTCTAATTGCGAGGTATCGACGTTAAATCAAGAAAAGAGAAAAAAAAGTACATCATTGAAGTAAAGAGACCTCGGCTAGTCGACGACATGCACTTGTCGCAGGACTCGACGGAGCTCCCAGTGTAATAATTAAATGTACGAATCGAGATTTGTCACCCTATTTCAGTACTTCTTGGTGGGCGATGTACGTGTACTTAGGTCCTTCTAATTAATCCAGGAGATACGATATCAGAGTTAGAAGCTAGCGTTTCGATTGGGGTAACGGAAGAAGATTGATATCACGGGTTACAGAAAAGAGATCTCGCTGCGATACGGCCCATGCTGTGCATGGATTAGCAATAGTTAATAACAAATTAAGAATGAACGCCCTGCGAGCGTGTTACAAGCTGACGGAAAGAAACCAAAGCTCGCGTCGTATCTCCGTTCGTCTGTTTTAAATATAAACGTGAAAAAAAGCACACACACACACACACACACAAGAAGTTCAGTAAATACTTCGCTTATTTGACTCTTGATTATAAGAAAGGCGTTGGTCGGGTGTTAATTTTCATTATATAGTCTATGTAAAAGGTCGGTATAATTTCAACTTGTAGCATGCGTGTCTCTCAAGACGTTGCAAGCCGCGAAGGAATCCAGAAAAAAAAAAATAAACGTTTCTCAGTGAGGAGTCGCTTTAAATCGCTAAGTGATAACTGAAGCTTCCCTTCGTGATACCGTAAATTGAGTAAAGTGTTACTAGAATCGTGAGAGAAACACGACAAGAGTGTCCGATGAGCCTGACATTTAGTTTCGGTGTGAGTAGCAGCTTGTAACGAGTCAATTCTGTTAACATTATCATCCAAGTCGCTGTAAAAACGCTTGTGAGATACACGCGTGGTACAATCACTGCGCAGGTAGTCCTTATCACTTAGAGACATTAAAGAAACGTATGCAAGGGTGTATGTACTTGGCGCGAGACTCTACCGAGTATCTCTACGCGCCATTACCGACGATCATTAGTTCTCGTTGCCATATCACCCGACACCTGCGCAGTGCTTAACACGTTATCATAGAGTTCACAGCTTAACCGGTCAGCTGTAACTTCTGGTAAATAATGGGAAAAGTAATTAAGCATCTAAGTAATTACGAGGTATAGGTATGGCCAGAGAAATCGGCGCCGACGTCGGGTTATCCTCGGTAGCCGAGGATCGCGCGACTCCTGGCGATAAACAAACTATAACGATAAACTAAGAAAGCCATTCCCAACATCGAGGAGACCAAACGCGCACACTTAAGCATTAACGAGAACAAAAATTAGCGCACAATTACGAGAGGGGTCGCGCGAGTCGCGGTGGCCAAATTCCACGGCGTCGACGTCGACCTGCGCAAAAGGTACATTATGATTATGGATTATTGAACATTGTATCAAATTTTATATTCACTTCTTGTGGTTGACAATAAACTGGTTTTATAAAAAAGGGGCCACCGCAAGGCTTGGCGATTTATCTACAGCGACTTATCGTCGGTCGTTCGCTCAATGTCTGCATTCGTGACGTGACCGAGACATTTTTTTTAATCGGCACTCGGTATGAATAGAAATTTAAATTATGGAGTCCTTTGTACACCGCTTGCGAGAACTACCTTAATGTTTATCGTACACTGTTTCGGTTTCACTTGGAATAACCCCATGGATCCTTTTTTTGATCCATCAGGACGAGGGACGACTCGCAGATCTTTCGAAGCACTTCACGCATTCGTTCCTTGGAAAAGACCTGCGAAGGAAATGTGCAGTGTATTTATTAAAACTAACTATTCAGAATTAATTACGGGGGTTAGATGGTTAGGAAACGCGGCTTTAAGGTGAAATGAAACTCCCCTCAAATCAGTCGACTTGAATGAGGCACTTTTTTTAAGGGTATTGGACCGAATTTGGACGATATACAATTTTTGAAGGCTCTGATATGAGATATGAGAAACGAAAGTGTCGGGACAATTGTACTTTTTCTTTATAATTATTGTACGTAAACGACATATGGAGTATGCCATTTAGCACAATACCCAATATGATTCGACACAGCTGTTAATATAAATACGAATGTTGGCAACGTAGGTATTTAGAAGAATCTCTTTTACCGACGTCGACCAAATGCCTTAACGTGTTTCATTTCACCTTAATGGTCTCGATATAGCAGACAAAACTGCATACTTTGTAGAGCTGATACTGCTCCGAAGCGAGAGTGTCAGCGAGCTGAATGCACTCGAAATGCTCGTTCATCTCCGACATCACGGAATGCAGCAAAAGCGTAACTTTCGGTATACACAATTCTCGCAGCTTCGCCATCTGATGTCTCCTCAACTGTTCCTCAGGTGTCAACGGTTCGTCGCTGCCATGATCGGAATCCACCAACCATCCGCCGTCAGGAAACAGCAAAACGTTAAACAGGAACTGCTTGACTGTCTAAAAAGTGAAAGAAATCCACTAACAACCCCGCCTAAGAAGTTATCACTTATCATCATTTGATCCTTTTAATTTTATTCCCCACTTTCGTATGGTGTTGCATGGTGCACTTCCACCGATCCATCTCTGCGTTGTACTGTGCTTTCTTGTGATCGTAGGCCACCTTTTCAGTGAAGGTGGCATAGGAAGGAAGCTCATCCAAAGGCGCCGGTCGACCATGATGGAAGTGTCCGAACCATTCGGAGAAGTCCTCTTGGGCATCGAGGTAAGCTTTGTAACAAAGGTACTCCTTTATCGAGTCACCAGCCTTCTTTGGTAAATTACTTGTCACTGTCAGGTTCGCCAGAGTGCCCTCCAAGGAAGGATACTCTGTCACAATTGCTTCGATGTAGCTGACTGGGATCTAGCGAAGGGCAATCAAAGAAGGAAAAGTAAGCAAACGTTAACTTCACCTGCGTACCCACTTTCTTTGCACAAAAATTCCAATTTCATTGGCAACATTGATACCTGTTATCCAAATCATGTAAAAAAAATTAACAACCGATTACGTACCTTATTAAAGGCTTTCCTGGCAGCGTCGAGTTTCTCCTTGCTCAGGAAATACCTTATCAGTGCATTGGCCTGCCAAAGAGCCTCCTCCCTTTGTGTTGGGTAAAAGGTGAGCCAATCCAGAGCATTGATTTTCTCTAAATCACTATCAGTTATCGAGCCTTTCAAGTCAGCAGGCTCCAGATCGGTGTCTTTCTTCCTAATATTCTCAACCACCAATTTTGTGATGGCTTCGACATTCAAATTAGCCTCCTCCGCTGCAGAGAGACACTTTTGACACTGCTCATATTCTTTGATTTGCTCCAGATAAGAAGCATAATTTGTCACCTGGTCCTCCAGAGGCAGAGTTGTTGTATAAAAGGCAACAAGAATGGGATCGCCCATTTCTATGAGCACTCGAACATACGCTAATAACACTTTATCGCCGATTTTGTATTTAGCACCTTTACCGATCTGCCTTAAAAATAGAACCAGGTGAGCCAGAAATCTTAAAAACTGAGACGTGCAAGTGCCACTATCCACCATCTTCTCGATCTCGTCCATGAGTTGTGGGATCTGATCGAGAATCAAATGCTTTTGAATCAGGTGGTCCGGCTTATTGGCTTGAAAACGGATCACATCATTCTTCGATGCTTGTAACTCTGTGAAGATCTGTTCCAGAGACATTTCATTCTTCCAGTATTCCTCGGGCATAGAAGGATACTTTATCGGCATGAAACCTCGGATTTCAGATTCCACTGCGATGTCTAAAACTGCTTTGACGTAAGACCACAGACCGTCCTGCCAGGATAGAGCTACATCGAGAAGTTGTTTTACGTTGCCACAAAGACTGGAATATATTGCTCGGTAATACTGGCCTATAGAAAGGAAAAAACTTGGCATGATTCGATAACTAATTAACAAAACAAATGTTGACACGAAGTATCACTGTAGGCTTATAATTATCTCATGCATTATCTTAGATTGTTCAGGAAATTATTGCTGTTTTTACTATGTGACACTTTGTATGATAAAGGATATATGACTTACCTACTCGTTTATCCTGAGAAATGTCCCAAGCACACAATTTCCAAAGGCTTCTATTTTTATTACCCTCGGCTGGTAATTTGTTGTCTTTAACATTGCTATTATAATTTGGATCGTGGTAAGGTATCCAACCCAGTAAACAAGCGGCTCTCCAGGGTTGTCCACAATGTACGGCTAGTGCTTGTGCTTTCTCAAAACGTCCACTACGAATCTGACGTAACCCGACTTTTAAAATACAAGCCAATGCCATTCAGTAATTGTAATTATCAAATCTTACCTCTACAAACATTCTTCTCTCAAGTCTTGCATCGTCCTCTTTGTCCAAGTCATGTAAGGGCTTACCCTCCCGTATCGGTGCATCAGGATCCAACGACGTCACCATAGGCCTCGAAGAAGGAAATGCAATGCCAACACGTTTGTTACGCAATTCATGCAAAGTATTTTCCCAAGCAACGGTCTCGTCTGTGAAGCGCTCAATTGATGGCAATCTATCGGCCTGATCCGATGCATTCTTTTCTAACCAGTCAACTATCAACTGGTATTCCCTCACTGCGCTTTGAGTCCTATACAAATGTTCTATTACATCTTTTTCAGATATGTAATTATTTCCATCTAAATTAGGCTGAGCTTGAAACTCAGAGGACTGCAGACGATTTTGGTACAGACAGTAAACAAGTCTCCAAGTATTGCGCTCGTTTTCTAAGTTTATTTCTTCATCCGATATGTCTGCACTCTCCACCTTTGATTGCATACCTGCAATAAAACGATACGATCTTTGATTTTCTAACGCAAGAATTGATGTTTCTAGGAGTTGTTTAATAACTTTACCTCTGATCATTTCTAAGACATCGGTACAATGCTGAATGAAATCGGCAACGGTCTCGAAGACCTGCAACTGGGACGTGTGGGCTTGCAAAGTTTCAAGAAATTCATTGTACAATTTAACGTTAGCTTCGCGCCAAGGAGCGTTCGCTTTGAGAATAGTGCCTGTCGCAGCGCTGTCATCCATCATGCTTCTAAGACTCATGTCGTTCTTCTGTGAAGAAGCCATAATATCTCGCATCTCATGCGGTGCCATTGTTATGGAAGAATCAAATGATGCATTTATCCCAAACTATAAAAACACAAAAGTAAATACAATTCACAATGTTTTGGTTGCTGCAATGCAAGTTTCTAACGGTATCGTTACATAATTGAATGACGCGTATTAAAATATTATGTGTGATAAATACAGACTATCGAACTTCTCCGAGGTTTCTCGAACTGCATCTTCATCTTTGGATAATCTAATGTTTCTGTAAAATCGTAAGTACTCATCTTAACGTGTATTTTCCCGGCACAGTAAGACGTTAGGTTAGCTTTTTGACCGCCCAATTTAAACACCGCTGTCGAATCGTTTTATCCGGCTGATCGCGAGATGGCGACACTAGGTACGCTCATTTCTAGTATATGCTAATCTTATGACAATCAACTAGGCGGGAGGGGACGAGTCAAGAGCCTGTATACGTTTCTCATATAACTGTCTTCATACACTCGTATTAGTACGTATCAGCAGAGATGAGCGGGCCTGCTCAGATTAGAGATAAGTTGAGATGTATTGGCCTTTATGTCTCTATTCAAAATGGAGAAGTTACCAGAATTTCCACTAGAAACGGGACACCAGTAAATGCACGAACGAGTCCTTAAACTGTTCCCAGGAAATTTACCCTGTGCTTCCCACTAGTCTTTTCATCCCCCGTGGTGAAGCGCGTGACGTCATGCAATTTCACGTGACGTCACGTAATAATTTTCTTGGCGAATTGGGGTGTGAGAAGGGTACGTTCTATAGAGTGATCCAGAAAATCGTTTGAAACGGTTTAGAACAATTTAGAACAACCTGTTCGTAGGTGAATCAATTATTTCGGGATTTTCCAGGCGCAACTGTTCGAATCACTGCTCGAAGCGACTTTAACAAGATGACGTTCTCGTTGGAATGTATATTACGTTTCTTGAGTCATCTTTAATATACGGTAATTGTGGAAAGTGATCTTACTTATTTAAACGTCATTAAAGAAAACGGTTAATGTTTAACAGAGACAGTTAAATGGTATATTCTATTTATAAGGGCAAACAGCGAAGCAGGGTGATGGGGGATAAGCAACGGGAAGAACGTTTTGATGCTGTGCTGCGGAGGGATGCATATGAAAGCGACGATAAATGTCTAGGTAGGAATTCCTTGTTAATTTGTGTCTCTTAAGCAGAAGACGCAAGTAGGTGTAAAACATTCTTTGCCCATTCGTCACTGCTTATTCACATTGTAGGTCCTCCACTGTTGCATGCATAACATACGATGTAATCGAATAGCGTCATTGAGTGAAATGCAGAAAGTCATTCTTACCACCTCAGTAAATAGGAGCAATTTGCTTCGCTTCTCGAAATCAAACTATGAATCGGCAATTTAGGGATCGGCTGGACATATGCACATTTAGTTCATTATCGTTACTTTGTTGATTATTGATTTATTCATTTTATTAACGATTTTATGATTGCAAAGATGTATACTGGAAAGCAAGGGATACGGCACGCCTATAGATCCGAAATGCCAGACTAGCGCGGCGGATGATGGAGATAATAGGTAGAGAGCAGTAGAGAAGAAAGTAGAGAAAGAACGTAGGCCGGAGTAAGTGAGAGAATGAGTCACACTCAACAGCATGTGCTCGCGAGCGCCATAGTTCTCTCTCTGATCGTCGTCTTCGGCATCCACGTCTTCCTGTTTCCCATGTACACGTCCAGCCCACCAGCAAGGCGTACCAAGATATCCACCTACGAGCAGGTCCTGTGTCATGCAAGTTTTAAGAACGTAAGGATTCCTGCCGATCGAAGGAATCCTTGCCCGAAGGATGGGATAGTCTCCGTCGTACAAGGTGGCAGGTTGGGAAATCAAATTTGGGAGTACGCTTCGGTCTGGGCCACGGCAAGAAGAACTGGCTTGGAACCTTTTATGCCCCGATGCATTCTTAGAACTCTGGAGGAATACTTTGACAATTTGAGCATTCCACCATTGAGCTACATTGGCTGGTGCACTCTGGACGTAGGGCAGATCGTCAACTCGCTGAACCACTGGAACAGCACGGAACAGAATATTATAATTCCCAGGTATGTCACGAAGCTAAATTTTTAATTGATTCGATTTTTCTTTGAATTATTAAAAATATTGTTTAACTGGATTCACAGACACGCGACTTACTGGTCTTTGATACTTGTCTGGCTGGACGATGTTCGCAAGGAATTCACCTTCAAATCATCTTTAAAGTCCTCTGCAGAGTCGTTGTTGAAGAAAGTGGCTTTGCAGTTTAACGTGACTGATCCAATCTACGTAGGCATCCATGTGAGACGCACAGATTACGTGGACTATCTCTGGCAGAAGCTGAAAGTTCGCCCAGCTCCGGTGAACTACTACCTGGCAGCCATGAATTACTTCGAAGGAAAGTATGCGAATGTTATCTTCGTGCTAGCCAGTGATAACATCGCTTGGTGCAAGTATCACCTCCACGACAAGGGATACAAAGTAAGCTTTATATCAGACGTAGATGGTAAAGGTGCTGGCAAAGATCTGGCAGTTTTATCATCCTGCAATCACAGCATCATCGATTATGGTACCTATGGATCTTTCGCAGCACTTTTGGCTGCGGGAGAGACCATAGTTTACAATGTAACCGCCTATTTTTCCACTTCGATCGCAGAGGTTTTGCCTAACTGGAAAATAATGAGCTAAAAGAGTGGTCGTAACGTCTTTCTAAAATGCTAATGTCTAAAACTCTTGTTAACTTATTAATTATTAATATTTTCTGCCTCGTCTTTCTCTAGAAAGGATCTGAGCAAGTTTCTTCGCGAGTCAAATTTCAACTTGAAGTTTATACAGAATGATTAATTAATCATTTACTTTATAAAGGGTATAAATTTAAGCTCGACAATGATTTATACTAAAGAGTGGAATTATAAAAAAATGATACCTAAAGTTTAGATTTCAAGGACGGAATGAAGACTATACGTAATGGAAAGGTTTTTAAAATACTAACAATTTGTTTATTAACGGTTTTCCGTACTGTGGAGATTTTTATGTAAGATATGCACTAACAAACTGTGGTCGGACTTTTTATGAATCACGTTATTGATATAAATGAGGTGATTAAGATCTTAAGAGGAAACCAGGCCAGAACAAGTTTTCCAGTGTCTTCTTCACGATTTTTAAAAGCATTTACACTGAAACGATAATTAAATATGAAATTCTATTTTACCGCCTTATTCATGCGTCATTACCGCGTTCTCTCATTAATGTACTTGATTATATCACCAAGGTCATTTTTCGTCATTCCAATGATGTAAGACTGAATCGAAGCTCTTCTATTTTTTGTCTATTAAACTAAGAGTCTAATTTATTTAAAATTAGACCTTAGTTGTAATTGACATATGTAAATGCACGGTCTAATAGAATCTACAAGAATCTATTTATAAATTGTTTTATACGGAAATGATACAAACATTTATTTGGGCTGTTTTTTAATTGTTCACTGTGATGAAATGAAATGAGTTTTTAAACACTCTTGTGAATATGAACTGAAATTTTAGATGGAATTTAAGTATGAAATGAAAACTTGCTCAGCTCCGATGCTGGATTAAGAGAGCGAAGTAAAGAATCTTTCGTCAGAGTCCCAGAATTGGATTATATTTTGTATTTATTATATACTCTATGTCTTATTTCCTAAATTGAATTCAAATCTCGGGAATGTGAGGAAAAATATGTTCAACATAATGATCATGTACGTTTATTAGGATTCCCAAATCAGTTCTGAACTTCATCGGAATCTGATTTGACAATGATTTTTAATCAGTCAGTCATCATTCTTTTCTATTAAAACCAGATATAGAGGTCTTTTTATTATAACTTAGGTACAATACACGGAGAAAAAGTTGCAGCTAATAATTGTATCCTATTTTAGAAGAGTGATAATCATTTCGACGTTAACGCGAATCGTAAAAAATGGTTACGAAAGTACTATTGCGTCTATGAGATTATTTATTAATATTTCTTTATTTCTATGTAGATGTTTATTAATATCTCGATTATTGCACATATTCAATTCTAATTATTCGATTGAAGGAGAATTTAAGGATACATTTTTTAATCTGCATTAAGTTTTTATTTTTAATATAATATATTTATATTAAGTGGATGTGAAAATGACGTCGAAAAGGTTTTGTTTATAAAACTTTTCTTCAAACTGGGTTGACCGAATCGTTTCAAACTCTACAATGTGAATATTAAGAGTATAAGAAAGGTTCCGACACTCCTGAATTTTTTAAAAATTTGTTCACAGGTATTTTAAAAATGTTGTATAAGAAATGAAATTTCATGAGTGTCAGGACCTTCTTCATAACCTCCATATCCACGTTGTAAAATTTGAAACGATTCGGTACACCCAGTTCATAGAAAAGTTTCATGAAGGATTGATTTTTAGGATGCCACTTTCACATCGCCTTAAAGATTAAAATTTTTTTTATGCAACGGTGATAAAGAAAGGCTATACTTTGTTCGCTGCAGTGACAATCATTCTTCTCCGTGTATACATCCATAGATAAAGCCTTTTCCTCCGGGTGTAGAGGACAGGAAGGCCTCGTAGCTGGTTCCTTAGTGGGACCGATGGCACCTCCTCAGGGTCATGTACAGTGGCGCACATAAATGCCTTCCCAACAGACAATATGATTTTAAGGCGATATGAAAGTGTCGTTCTGTACATATAAAACGTCAAAATATTTACAAAATATTTCTACAAAAAGTTTTATAAACATTTTCACGCTTTGATGTATGCAGAATGACCCTTTCATATCACCTTAAGGGGATGTGAAAGTGGCATCTGGAGAGTGAATCGTTCATGACACTTTTCTATGAACTGGGTATACCGAATCGATTCAAACTTTACAATATAAATATGGAGGCTGAAAGGAAGGTCCCGACACTCGTGAAATTCCGTTTCTTATACAAGATTTATAAAATTCCTGTAAACAAATGAAATTTCAGGAGTTTCAGGACCTTCCTTGTACCCTCCATATTTATATTGTAAAGTTTGAATCGTTTCGGTACACCCAATTTGGGGAAAAGTTTCATGAGAACCCTTTGACGCCACTGTCACATCGCCTTAAAGTACAATGGGAATGCATTCATGATCGTTATTGTACACAGGTACAATAGCATCATTGTAGAAATTTAAACAGGAAAGCGATTTCATCCTGTCTCTAAAACAAGTACATAAAACTAAGAGTGTGTATGTAACGGGTTTGTTTTCTATACAAAGTGATATAACTCGCCTTGGCGAATCATTTAAGGTGTTACGAAAGGGTCATTCTACATATATATATAATATGTATTGTTTGTATCAAAACGTCGAAATATTGATGAAACTCTTCTCCAAACTGGGTGCACCGAATCATTTGAAACTGTAACACGTAATTATTAAGGTCTTAAAACTCGCAAAATTTCATTTCCCGAAATAGAAATTGTTTATTTACCTTGTAGAAGGACCGGAAAACATTTATATCTCGAGAAATGAAATTTCGTGAGTTTCGAAACCTTCGTTAGGACATCCAGTTAGCGTTTCAAATTATTCCGTGCAGTTTGGAGAAATATTTTATCAATATTTTTACATTTTTATGTATATAGAATGACTCTTTAATATCACCTTAAGTCCTTCGATGAAGTATAGGTCATCGTGATAATAATTAAATTTAAAAGCAACAATTAACAACAATGTGTTCACGTTTTGTACGAGGTGTGTGAATTCGCCCAGCAGAGGTAAAGAGATATTTTGGTGGAATTTAAGCCACGTGAGATAATGGCACATAAATGAGGTATTAAAATAAAATGAAGTAAATAAAAAAGAGTTTTATATTAGTCGAACATTGTAACATTCATAAGTGTCATTCGGTGATGACCTGTACCTCTTCGGGGGACTTTGAAGAAATTCTCTCTAAAAATGGAGTTATAAAAAAAAGTGAGGTTTATTATAAAGGAGCATTGCGATAATCACTATTTCTTAATTAAGCACGAATGACGAAAGGATGGAAGCATAGACTACCCATGATTCTAGCAAGCCTATTGTCATTTTGCATTGATTTCTACAAGCAGTGTAACTATTCGATGTGCTTAAACATTAAGGGAGTGTGAAAGTGGCATCTAAAAGGTTCATGAAACTTTTCTACGAACTGGATGTACCGAATCATTTCAAAATTTATAGCATGAACATGGAGGTTATAAGGAAGGTCCCGGCACTCATGAAATTTCATTTTTTATACAACAATTTAGAAGATATCTTTAAACAAATTTTGAAAAAATTGAAATTTTATGGGCGTCAAGACCTTCCTTTTATAGCCTCCATGTTCACATCGTCAAGTTGTGAAACGACTCAGTACACCCAGTTCGAAGAAAAGTTTCATAAAGGAGACCTCTTTAACGCCACTTTCAAATCGCCCTAAAAGTATAGATATAGACCTCGTTTAATGATAACACTTTTCCACGCTAATTCATATCACCTCCCTCGTTAATATTGTATTCCTCGCACTTCACATACATTCGTGTAACCTTCCGTAAACATTGCGGTTTACTTTTAAGTTCTATAACTCAGCATGTTGAAATCCACGTTGACTTTCCTTGTCAATGGATTTCTAGAGTACCGAAGAGACCCTCAAGCGAAAGTAGAACAGCATCTTGCCAAAAGTTCACAATGAAACATGGACCACGTCTCTATTTAATATTAAAGACAGATATTTATTTTTTCCACGACTGTAAGAAAGATTAAAATTAATCGGGAAGGGTGTCTCGATGGGTTCGATGCTTTGCTCCGAACCAAAGCACGACCTGCGAGTATCAGTACCAAAAATCTTCACGAGAATGATTAGTGGCCTCTAAACGTTCGGTTATGTTGAAAGTCTACCTAGACAATGTAGAATTGGAACATGTATTTGTTGGTAGCTTGAGCGATTCGAGAAGTGTGGGGGCTCATTTCTATTGACGGTGTTAATACTACCCATTTTTCAAACAGGTACAGGAAAGAAAACATTTAATGGGATTGGTTAATAACACGCTTAAACTGTATTTACAGTTTGTGTTTAATTCTTTTTTTTCTACCTGTCAGGAAAATAGGTATTTTGAGTCTGTCAATGGACATGAAAACCTTTAAATCGACTCTAGAATTAGATGAAATATACAAGAAATGTTTATGTCGCATGGAGTCATTCGACATAAGAGACATAAAGTGCGTAGCTTAGTGTCCGTAGAAAGTTGGAAAGAAACTCGTATAAAAAGCTCTATTAATCTGTGACTCTTTCAACGTACAATGATTTCATCTGTGATTCTATTTCTTGTCGTGCCAAAATTCGTATTATATACTACGAAATTCTATCTATACACGTATATTGTACAATATATACACATATATATTTACAAAGTCAAGTGGCGGGTGGATTTCATTTAGCCGAAGCACCAAAATCGAGCAGGACTGAGTTCCTCGCCAAATATATACGTAAACTCTTCGCAAAAAAGGAGGGAGAAAAAAAAAGAGCGTTTCGGACAAGCTAGCTTCCA
This sequence comes from Orussus abietinus, assembly GCF_000612105.2. Classification (NCBI taxonomy): domain Eukaryota; kingdom Metazoa; phylum Arthropoda; class Insecta; order Hymenoptera; family Orussidae; genus Orussus; species Orussus abietinus. Next base: position 60,445 of record NW_019394351.1, on the reverse strand, counting down.
CTGGGCGTTTCAAATCTGATGATCTCGTGACCTGATGTTTGTAGGTTAGGAACAAGATGTAGATCACTCGGTAAGAAGACTCGAATGGAATAGAACACAAAATTGCACAGTTTCAACGTAGTGATGATGTTTCTTTTCCATTTAATGTCGTTTTCTACTATTTCAAAGCTACATGTTCCTTAAGAACAAAAAATATACATGCATTAAATTGCCTCGAATCCTTTCCACGGGATCGATTCTCTATCTTTGGCAAGAGTGCCCATTTTTCACATTGTCATCTCACGTGAGTTCATTCACTGGATTCTCCAAGCAAAGACGTGAAAGAAATTGGTCCGACATCTCGAAGTTTCTGATCGAATAGTCTCACGCGAAGCATCTCACATTTTGACCATAGTGAAAATGACGGAATGCTCACTTTTGGAATTATCACTGGATTCGAGTTACGGAATCGACCCCCTCGAACATAAATTTGGAATTGAAATCTTAATTTGATCAAATCCCACATTGTGTATCCGAAAGATTGATAGGGATTGGATTTTGCTTATTTTCTTGTATCGCCAGTGATAAGGGACAAAGAAAATAATCAAGTATTCACTGTAATTAAAATGTTTCTTTCCCTAATATTCCAGTCTTCTTATCAGGCAGCTGTTAGTGCAATATTTACTGCGTATGTACATCTATGTTGTACTAAACACACTTCTACTAGGTTGATGCATAAGTAATGGCCTCTTTTTACACGTTACGTTACGTGTTAAAAATGCCATTACTTATGCATCAGCCTAATACTTTATGCAACTCCAGTGCATCCGTGCCTGTTGCTCGGAAATTTCTGAGAAGACTCACTGGAGGACTTTGTGATACTGTGTTTTTATACGTACGATACAATAATTCCAGAAGGACAAGTCTCGGTGTGGTCGACAATGATAATACGTGGTGTGATCGACAATGATAAAATACGTAGACTTATTATTAGCTATTCTCCAGGTACCGATGCACTTTGTTGCGCACGTTCTCTGTGATAAACTTGTCTACCCCTTAGCAAAAATTATTGTATCTGTTTTGCAACATTTGTCGTATGTCCAGAATATAAGTATTTGATGTCGTATCGAATTTGATATCTCTCCCCTCTCCATAATTAGACTGTAAGATTTACTTGGACTTTAATCATTTATTTTGGAAGTTTCTGTTCTAACTCGTCTAACTTATCAAGTTAAACAACTACAGAGTCAATTTCGCAGGAATCAAAGCAAGAAACATTTAAATTGTCGCGAGTACTTAAATTTGCCTAGAAAATAAATAATTCCTTCTAAAAGAATAATATACATCGTTGGATTCAAAGAATAGAGGATTTGTGGCGGGTTCACATTTTGTATCATTCTTTTATTGGCTATAAATGTGTTCGAATCGAATCAATGAGTATTGTCCGAGTCGAGCCAGCAAATTCCCAAAGTGACAAACCACGCGGTACAATATTTATCCTCCCCTCCGTAGCATTTAATTGTAACAACCCTGCGTCCTGAGTTCGCAAGCACGCTGCGTGCTTTAAGTGCATCTAAATGGACGCCTATGTACAAAAAAGAACTTGGAAAAAGAGGTTTGCAGCACCACGGATTCCACGTTTCAGGTGGCAACGATCAGTTTTCCAGGAATTTCCTATGAAGAAACTCCTCGAAAATCGTCTTTAGAGCAGGGCTGCCGTTTTTGTTTCATTAATCATGTTTTACTACACAATTTCAGTAATGATAGTAATCTTCTCGCCGACAACCCTGCTGAGTTACCTGATTCGACACCCATCTAGGAGCTTTCTGGACCAGTTGTATCAATTCCACTTAACGTTTATATTGTTCATAACTTAAAAGAAATGTACCAAGTCGCTGAAAGTATGAAATAAAAATAGCGTAATTTAACCCTTTACGCCATCTCAACATCATATCCGTACTTGAATTTATACAATTTTATATAACATCCAGAGATTAATGCTTATAGATTTTAGGTTATATTAGTATTTTTTTAGCTTGAAAACTAGAAACTGGATTACAGTGGGTTAAAATTAAATTTGGTTTAAATGTGCATTTATTACTTTAACCAGATTTCATTGAAATAATCCAGTGCGATCACTGTTATCGAGATGTACAGTCTCGATAGAGTTTCGCGCCAAATACACACCTGCATCTTAAATAAAAATCATGGGTAAATGTATTTTCATACATCTAAGCACGTTTTATCAAGCATTTTCTTTATAAATAGAGATTAATTGCTACGAAGTAGATATGTAGGAAGTAACGTCGTAAATTTAAGTGGAAGTGGAGCAACTGGTCCGTCATCGCCTAACATTATGGCAATAAAGTGTACTTGAGCATTAACTGACGCTTTCTCGGTTTTACTCCCACACTCGCACTCTCAATCGCAACACACAAATGCACCCATTCGTACAGACATCGCAGATGCACTTATTTGCAATATATATCTAAACACACGAAGGAAAGTACACAGAGCAGTCTCTCAAGAGCGAGGTGTCCCATCACTTCGAAAAAAAACATTGTCAAAGTAACATTAGACCATAAAACCATGAAGTAGTATAAGGAGACATAACCTCAATAGTCCGATCCACAGAAATTAACTCCAAACCCGGGACCCAGGATCTCAGATTGTCGCTGATCTAACGACGCGAGCACCACTTGCGGAAAACGAGGGAAACTCCAATCCCACTTGATCAAAACATTTCCTACTACCGTAAATAACCTAAAATGCTTTTAATTTTGCAATTAAGGTACGCAAAGCGAAGCGATAATCCGCGGATGATATACAGAATGTGACGTTTTTAACGCAATAAAGACTAGCGGACCTGCTAGTAAATGATAATTATTAATTGCCAAATTTCATCAAGGCGCTCTCAGTACTAGAGTCGGAAAAAATCTGAAGATCTTCGAACACTAAAGTGGGTGTATCTCCTTATACTACTTAGTGCATAAAACGATTTACACATTGCAGTAGGCAATTTTTGGAACATTTTTGTCATCTACTTCTAGCTTGGCAAGGTGAAAGGCCTCCGAAGCATGAATTTATTACAAAACATTTCGTCGAACTAGATGCAACGAATTCTTTAAAACATTTCCTCATGAATATGAAGGCCTTAAAGGTCTTAACCATGAAATAGCCATTTCGAATTTCCAATTAGTATATAGTAAGCCACAATTTCTGGGGGCCTTACGATTAACTAGACTGCGAATACAATAGAAAAAGTAATCCTCTTCATGCGTGACGTGCTTATACTCAAAACAGTTAAACAGGCTACTGATTAGTGATACGTATCAATGTCGACTAATTAGCGTCTCGGTGAGATCGCATTTGATTACTGGTGTGTGCACACATACATTATGTCTTCGCAGCTACGTAAAACGCTCTCATTTTTTTTTTTATCATTCCGTACGTGCTTTAAAGTGATATGAAAGTGGCATATGATCCCTCAGATGGCATTTTCATATCCATTCATGGCAATTTCATACCACATCGGAGGATCGCTTCATAACAATAAACTATTCTACAACACGCATTTAGCGCCTTTAAAACGAATTCGTAAACTCTATACACGGAGTTGTAATAATAAATTGTGCTCTCCTCCATCTCGTTCTCGTCCGCGCAAAGGACAAAAATTAGGGAACGAGTTTAAGGGGATGTCAAAGTGGCATCGGAAAGCTCAATCTTTCATGAAACTTCACTCTTTCATGATTTTTCCTACGAACCGGATCACACTTTACAACATGAACATGGAGGCTATAAGGAAGGTCGAGACACTCGTGAAATTTCATTTTTTATAAATAATTTTGAAAGTACCTATAAATAAATTTTGTAAAAATTGAAATTCTATGGGCGTCAGGACCTTCCTTATACTCTCAACATTCACATTGTACAGTTTGAAACAATTCGGTACTCCCAGTTAGGAGAAAAATTTCATAAATGAGACCTCTGACGTCACTTCACGTCACCTTTAAGGGGTTATATGCAGTCATAGACGAAATTAAAGAATTGTTTCTCATGCGACTGCTAAACGAACGAAGTTAATAATTGTACTATGAAGTTACGCTCTGTTTTCGATTAAAGAAAATGCATTTCAGTTATGAAGAAAAATTTTGGAAATTTCGCCTATGACAACTGGATATAACCTCTTAAGTCACTAAATAGAAAGACGAGTTAAAAGAGGAAGGTCTGGCACGTCATGATTCATCATCGAGAGCCCAGCACGAGTTTCGGAACATTATAACACTCGGACATTCATCGCTATAAACAGTCATCATCTAGTGATCCTTATTCCCGGTTTCAGGTCCTGTGACCTGGGTTCTCTAGGATCTCGCCATTTGGACCTTAAGTGTACCACTCGGAACAACTTTTCACGTATCACAAGAGAAAGAGAGACCTCTCCGTCACATCGAGCACAACCAGCTATTTTCTCGTGGCCATTCGTGTCCACCACAAGGCTATAAAAAGAGCATAGGATATCACCAAGCAGGATGACAACAATGGCCAGCGAAATGAAATTTTCTCCCGTTATCAGTCCATTGACTCGGTCCTACTTGGCCATCATTAACATCACGTCGATACTAATAATAAATAGTCCTAGGTTAATTACTAGTTATCCAGAGTCATTGCGATTTTTCCTGTTAATGATTTGTCGCTTCATTTTTAAATGACGTTCATAAACGAGACCCTTCAGTCGCCATTATCACCTTAAGGTGATACGAAAGTAAAGTGAGGCCCTGACAACGGTGGAATTTAATTTTTTTCATAATTTGTTTGTAAGCACTTCTACCCCTTTTGTTTAAAAAGTGGAATATCACGAGTGTCAAGACCTTCCTTAGGACCGTTACATTCGTGTGGGAAAATTTTAAACAATTCCGTACACCCAGTTTGCAGAAAAGTTTAATGAACGATTATGCCACTTTCATGCCGCCTTAAAGTAATATATGACATGGGCAAAAAAGGAGAGACGACTCTGTTTGAAAAGCGAAGCATAATCTTAACCAGCAAAACCCGCAATGACCTTCTAGACAATCTGATGAGTCAATGGACCGAACGAGACCCAGGCCTTAAGGCGCCCAATCTCTGCTACGATAATACATTATCAGATCTCCTTATCTCTAACTTCTCCATGTACAATTATTTATTTATAATCAAATGGCGATCGCTCCTTTGGCCGCCCCGGTAAAAGTATTGAACAGGAAACGATAAGACGCAGATAACCGCGTGATAGGCTACAACTGATAGTTTAAGGCGAGACGAAAGTGGCGTCCGAGAAATCTCTTTTATGCAACTTTTCTCCGAACTGGACATACCAAATCGTCTCAAACTTTACCACATAAATATAGAGGCCCTAAGGAACGTTTTGACACCCGTGAGATTTCATTTTTTTTTCAATTTGTTTATAGGCATTAAAAAAATTTATTATAAAATATGAAATTTCATGGTCGTTAGGACCTTCCTTATAGCCTGCATATTCACGTTGTAAAGTTTGAAGCGATTCGATACACCCAGTTTGGAGAAAAGTTGGATAAATGATTGACTTCTCAGATGTCACTTTCGCATCCCCTTAATAGGACGACCTCATCCTTTGTCTAAGTCCTTAAAAATCGGAAGAGTTCACAGAAATGTCTATCTTTAGCCTTATTTATACGGCCTCGTTATTACCAGCACTGGCAAAAATCCCTAGGAAGTCGATTTACATTTTTTCCTCTCTTGTTAATACACATGGTCTCGATAAATTGTTATAACAGCGCCGTATAAACAATGCATACAACTGGCTGTGTAATAAAAAATTCAGGAATTGATCCTGCCATGCGCGAGACCGTGATTAGCGTTGCACAGCTCTGTTATTAATTCCTAATCGTATAAAATTAATAACCAACTAGAAGTCCGGTATAACACGATGCGAGATTTTAATCTTGAGGCTGCTTGGAAGTTATTGCGATAGCACGTGTGTTCATAATTAATAAATAAACTATGTAAGCTGCGCCATCGTTTCGCTGTATGACAGCTTTGTATGTGTGCCTATAAATATAAACAATCTAGCAGGAAAATTGTCCTTATAAATTTCTCGACTTATTTGTGGATAATAATTCACTGCTGATATATTCGCAAACGAGATTACAATTAAATGATATGAAAGCTCTAAAATATGTCGCTTCGCAAATTGTCTCGCTTTAATCGCGCATAATGAAATGTAATTATCAGTTGCGAGCTAAGGAAAACTCAATTACTTAAGTCCAAAAAATGTTCCTACTTAGATTACCATTACAATTTTGGCGAATTAATTGTAGACAATAATCGACAGTGAATAAATCATAATTAAACGATGAGAAAACATCTGTTAAAGAGAGCATTGCTGTAATTCTATGAGTATGGTCATACACGCAATTTCAGATCCTTTTTTATAAAGTTTCCCGCATTTGCATTTGCAAAGTGAGTGACAAAACCGCCTTGAAAATATCATTGCCCTTCTCCGCGTTATAACAGACCCTTGCTGTACGCATCCCTGATAACTGATAACACAGCAGCGCATTTTCTGCTAACAATGATAACAGATACAATTTCTTCACGTTTATACCGAGAATTACGCAGTATCCAGATACTAGTTCATCCATTTTATCCAATCGTGGAACAAGCAATGGTTAACCAAGTTAAATAATAAAGCTACCGCCATCTGGGCACATTTATTAGAAGTTTAGCTTCTAATAACTGATAATCCAGCAATACTATCCAGCACATCTCCCCATAGTAGAACAAGCAATGTTTAACAAAGTTAAATAATGAAGCTGCGGTCATTTGGGCACATTTATTACAAGTTTAGCTTCTAATAACTGATAATCCAGCAACACTATCCAGCACATCTCCCCATAGTGGAATAAGCAATGGTTAACCAAGTTAAATAATGAAGCTACCGCCATCTGGGCACATTTATTAGAAGTTTAGCTCATGATAACTGATAATCCAGCAACACTATCCAGCACATCTCCCCATAGTAGAACAAGCAATGGTTAACCAAGTTAAATAATGAAGCTGCCGCCATCTGGGCACATTTATTAGAAGTTTAGCTCATGATAACTGATAACCCAGCAACACTATCCAGCACATCTCCCCATAGTGGAACAAGCAATGGTTAAGTTAACCAAGTTAAATAATGAAGCTGCCGCCATCTGGGCACACTTATTAGAAGTTTACTCCTGATAACTGATAACCCAGCAACGCAGAAGTAATTTCTTCGCGTTTATATCGAGAATTCCGTAGTATCCAGATACTAATTCATCTATTTTATCCAACAGTGGAACGAGCGACGTATCGCGTTAAATAATGAAGCTGCGGCTATCTGGGCACATTTATTGGGTGTTTGGCCGGCGAGATAGTCCAAGTGGTCGACGCTGCTGACCATGGCCCATCAGGATGGTCACCTTGATCGAGGATCTCGCAGGTTTATGGGTGATGGACGTCGTAAAAACTCGGCTCGATTCGGAGACCACGGGCTTGGTCCTACTCCTTTATACGGTCAGCAATCCCCGAGTTTCATGGCACCTTCTTCTTACTCGGCTTTTTGCTGCGCGGCAAGGTGGCGAAGCTGGTTATCTGGGAACAAAGGATTTTGTTAAACAACTCGATCCGACCTGGCCTTATTGGGTCTCTATCTCTCTCTCGGCACGCCTCAAAGCACGGCAGAAGAAAAAAAAAAAAAGAAAGAAAAGGAACTCGCCGGAAAGGGATCATCCATGATTCCGCGGAACCCACACAAAGAAAAAAAACAATGTCACTAAACCAAAGAAATATTTTAATGATGCCGAGAATAAATCGACTATAATATGATTGTCAGAATTCCGGATAAACGTTGCGTCCGATTTATTCGAGTTTAATTACGTTAAATAATTATTCTTTGAATTGACAGAGTATTTCCTTGGTTCATGACACTTCTCTTTCCTCCGTGCAGAAATAATCTCTAAGCGTGTTGAAAATCTGGAACACCTCCGTACGATTAACAATGTTCCTGCAAATTGGCCCCGCAAGTGCGCATAAACATCTCAATCGCAAACAAATTGTTATTATAAAATACAATTCCGTGTTAGTATAGAAAGTTCAGCGCAGGATCTGTTTACAATGAAAGGGTAGAAGCGGATCATCCAGCACTCGAGAAAATATTTCCGTACGGTCTCCGATCGATCCTAATTGATCTTCTGGTCTTCCTAGATCGACATCTCGATCTTTTAGCGACTCTTCATCTTTCATTTGCATATCTCGTGACATCTTCATTCATAAAGATCTTCCATTAACGGGCGTAGCGATCGGGATTGTCTTCGAAATCTAAAATCGATCCTTTTCGTGTTGTCTTTCATAATTATTTATCATGATTATGCGATGTAAACATGAAGTATATGTACATGTTTAGAGTAAAGAGACGCAGCGTTAATGAACTCGAGATGCTAAGATCGTTTAAAATAAACTTCGCAATTATACATAAGTAATTACAAGAGTATGCGACAGAATCCGTGCAATAATGTAGATGCACTTTACACGTGTTTAACATTCTGCGAGGATTGGTTCCCAAAATTCATCTCGATGCCGAAGAGCGACTACGGCGTATAAAAACAGTTTTTGACATAAATCTACATACATCCTTGCTTCGTTAATGCATCATGAATAATGTTTACAATGCAATGTTGAGGTTCTTCAACAATGCCTACTGAAGATATCTATCTACGTTGGATCGGGAAGAGGCTGAAGAACATCTCACGAGAGTCCTAGAGGTCGAAAAAAGTTTTTCTGGCACTCCGAGTCGGCGACCTCGACATCTGTCTGATCTGCATTTTGCTTTTCCCACTTTTTCCTCTCCCCTCGGCGAGCATCTTTTCATACTCCGCTCTTTCATACACAGTTTTATCCAGTTCTTCGCTCTTCGAGTCGTCCGAAGTAGTCGCTTCAGGGTCGATGCACTCGGCTCTAAGGTCGACATAAGTCTCAGAATCTGCATCGACCATGGCAGCCTTCAAAAGGACATTCTGGACGTCGTCGACCTTCTTCAGGAACTTGCTTCCAGGTTCCGCTAGCTTGCTGGAAGCTGGAGACCCAGTACTGGGCGACCTGGACCTAGAAGAACCCCCTTCGAAAGGATTAAGGTCCTCGTCCTTGGTGGAACTTTTCTGCTCCTTGTGGAAGGCGTTGTGGAATATGTTCTTCGGGATGGTCAGCAGCTTCGAGAAGCCTTCCTTGCCTCGGGATTTCCTGCTTTTCCTGTTACTGGACCCTGAAGAGTCGGCCAGGAAGACCTCTTTCGAGGTGTCCTCGGCTCCAAAGGTCTTCACGGTCCCGGTTTTGATGATCAGGGTGGCTTTCACAGCCTTCTCCGGCTCGACCTCTTCAGGGTCGTCGTGACTTTCTACGTCAGGCGCTTTTGGAGCTGGTCTTTTGTTATACCTCCCAGCTCTTCCAGCACTGTCCGAGTTGCTGCGCGATACTCCTGGACTGATCTCCAGGGTCGACACGTTCCCATGACTCCTTGAAGAGCTGAAGAAACCCCCTTCGACCTCCTGCGAAGAAAAAGGGTTCTCCCCCTCGCTGGAAATCTTCTCGGCGCTCCCCTTTTTCCCGACCACTTCCAACGTCTCCTGGGAGGAAACTATACTTGCCATAGTCTTGTGAGCGGTCTCCAACAGATGTTTCAGCTCATCGAACCTATTTTGACAAATCTCATCTGTGATCCTTCCAGCACTGACCTTGGGCTCCGGATTTGCAGCCATCCTCTCTTCAGGGTTCCCAAAATCCACGGAGCCTTCACCTTCACGAACTTTTTCCTGCTCCAGGAAATTCTCCGCAAGTTCAATTTTACCTTCACCCATCACATCCTCTTCAGCCTGGACATAAGCATCCTCTTCACCCTTCCCTTCGTCGATATTAATACTATTAGCCCCATTATCATCTAAATCTTGATCTAGGTGTCGCCCTTCCATCTGAAGTGTCTCTTCAATGTTAGTTCCTTGACATGCAAGTACTCCAGCGACAAATCCCGAATCCGCCCCAGCTTCCTGGTGATCTAAAACTTCCCCAGAAAGAATCTTATCACCGGCCGGCTCCTTATCAACTCCCCTCCCTGCAGCTAGCTCTTCGTCCTCCATCTTCGGCTTCTCTTCAAGGTCCACTTTCTCGTACGGGATTTCCTCGACGACGAACTGCAAGTTAGACTCCCCTTCCTGAAGTGCGTCTTCGTAACATCTTAAATCTTTGCATGCAACATCCTCAGTCGGATTAAAACACGGATTACCCCTGGGGTCTGGGAGCCGGTCGCAGGGGGTGGAGGTGCTTCCTGGAGTTTCTGCATTTTCTGGATTCTCACCACTCCTCGACCTCGACCTCGAGTTCCCCGCACCTGTTGGCTCTTCAGGGATCAAACCTCGACCTTGAAGAGGATGCTGGTTCTGTTGATGATCACAGCTGATGAGCGGCTCCAGGGAAGCTGGCCTCTCCTCTTGACCCCCTGTTTCTTGGATCTTCGACCCTGGGGCCTCGAAATCCGCTTCAGGGTCGGGGATAAAGCTCGAAGTGCTCTCTCTAAGTCCGTACCTGGATAAAGTCTCGGGGTCCAGGACTTGGGAGAGCCTCGAGATCAGGTCGAGGGCCTGATCAGCGCTCACTAAGTGCTCGATACCCGAAAGCGGGATCCGATCGAGAGGCGGGACTTCGACGATATACCCCACGTCCTCCTCCACGTCCTTTGAATCCCGGAAATCAGGAATGGAACCGGTAAATCGGGGGAAAAGATAACAGGCTGAAGGGCGACTTCACGGGGGTCGAAGGCTAAGGGTTCTTTACTCTCTTCAGGTATCAGAGCACTTACATAGATTCTTTTTTTTCTTACCTTTAATCGAGGTAAATAAAACGAAAAGAAAAGTAAGGGAAATTTCATTTTTTTTTGTTAATGCCATTTCGACCCCCGGTAGAAGACAAGGGAAATCGCTACCTGTGTAACGTGCAACACATTCAATCTAATGGATCATAAATAATGTCCACCTTATAAGAAATGAAATTTCCCATTAACATATAAATAGGTCTTCTCGTAGTTAAACAGCAAGAAAAATTGCCATCCATTGCACTGCTTGATCATCCCATATTTATATATACATGATGCAATTTTCTGAACGAATCCTCGCGGCCGCCATTTTGGAACCGCTTAAGGTGGACAAAAAAACCGTAGGCTTAGTTTTCACGGAATACTTAATGCACGAACTAAATACGTGGTTTTATCAACCTCCCAGTGTAAACATAGTTGTACCGAGGAGGTACGATACGAATCTCTGACTTTGCAAACGATGTTACACGCCATCCAGGTAGTTAATAAAAGGGCAATGGAGGGTCTGCAGGGTCTAGGTAAAAAAAAAAAAATTCGTCACTTTTTGGGGTATGTCGGGGGTACCAACCTCTGGCGTCTTCTTCGTAGTAGAGCGTGGCTTGGTGCGCGTCCTGGCGCCGACGCTCGACGTCCTGACGAGGCTTTCAGCTTGTGACGTCCCTCGATGCGTCTGCAAAGCTTCACCGCTGCTGTAGCCGCTGGATATGTCGTCCGATGACCTAATGTTACTGTAATAAAGAATAAAAAATAAATAAATACCTAAGCCTGAATTGTTACGTCTTATTCCATTGACCCTGTTTAAAAAAAACAATGCGTGCGTCGCCGGACACACGACCTAAGTAGCAATTTGACCTTCAGCAAGTAAAGACGGAGCTTCTATTCCCAAATTGAAAGGTCCAGCTTCGCAACTTATCGGGTTTATTTCCTTTTCACTTTCACTTACATTACTTTCCATTGCATATGTATATACAGCCTGATATATTCACCAATATGCACGCGAAAGTCGATGCAAAATAGTACTCAGCACTCTCTAATATACACACTCGCGCACTACGGAAGAAGACTAATACAGGTTCGCTCGGGTCGGTGTGGGTAGCGGTATGTCGCCGCGTTGCTATGACGACGCCCACCCGCCCGCCCGCCATATCCTATTATATACGCGCCGTACGGGATAGATGACGTCACAGGCTTGGAATGCGGGAAAGAGAGAGGGGATACATTCCAATGCCTAACGTTTTTTCGTTACGTTTCATCTTTTCCAGGATTTTACTTCGAAAAATGGCCGCCACGAGCGTTGGTGATAAAACCCCGTTTTATTTCAATTGAAATGTCGGTAAAAAAATATTATAATGACTCACTAACACTGACGAAAACGTTCATAGGGAATTATGTCAAAATGATCACATGATGAGAGGAGGTCAGAATGGAAAATCTCACCTTAAGCTAGTAATTGGCTCCCTAGGCCTTGGTTGCCTCACGTCGACGTCTACTTCTGAAAAGTACATCTCGACCCGGTTGCTGCTCGACTGAGTTCTCCGGGGACTGTACCCCCTTCTGCCCACGTTTTCCCTTCGACGAGGTTCCACTGGAAAATTGCGAAATTAGATGAAAAACATTCCTCAACATTTCCCTCTTGCTTAAGGCGATGTCAAAGAGGTCTCGTTTATGAAACATTTCTCCGAACTGGGGGCACCGAATCGTTTCAAACCCTACAACCCTAATGCGAAGGCTATAAGGAAGGTCTCTTCGCCCATGAAATTTCATTATTTATACAAAATGTTAAAAATATCTAAGAAAATGTTTATACAACTGAAATTCGGAGCACCCGGTTTGGAGGAAAATCTTATTTCATTCTAAGTTCTTTCGTATCACCTTAGCCAATATTATATACGTAGAATGATTCTAAAAACATCCGCTAGGAGAATTACTTTGCCAGGGGGCGGGAAAATTTAAATGAAATTCATATCTAGAGTTGAGAGGTGAAACAACCGAAGTGCACAAATTGTATGCATCATTGTGGAATTACAACGAACCTTGCAAGTCCGTCTCGTCTCGCGAATTGGACATGTTTCTATTCTCGTCTTCCTTTTCGCCGGTTAAATCGCTCAGACTGTAGCTCTTCCTAAGCTGCTGGACCAATCCGCCTCCGCCCTGAAATCCGCAAAGGTCGATTATAAATCCGCGCATATCCGCCCAGCCCGACAGCATCCTTGCAAGCCAAGTGAGATAAAAACAAAAGAGTGAGGAGAAAAAAAAACGCTTACCAAACAAAAACGTGTTAATTGTGTTATCTCGCCGTCACCAGTGCGCATCTACATTCCTAACAGTCGCTCTAATCCCTCATTAGGAATTCCTTTGCAGAATAATTCCCGAGTCTCAGTTTCGTGCCGCTTCTCTCTCCCTCCCTCTCTCTCCGACTTATACAAGAAACAAACCATGAAGCAGTATAAGGAGACATAACCTCAATGGTCGGTTCCACGGAAAGTGGCCCCAAAATCGGGACCCAGGATCTCAGAATTTCGCCGATCTTAACGACGCTAGCGCCACTCGCGGAAAATGAGGGAACTCCAATCTACGTCACCAAAGCATTTCCTACCGACGTGAATGACCTAAAATGCTTTTAATTTTACAATTAAGGTACGCAAGAGCGAAAGGACGATCCGCGGATTTTAATCATGTGCCTAAATAATAACAATTGTATTTCCTTTGTAGATTGACGCGATTACGGTTAATTTTTCTCGATGAACCAATGCAGCGTGAATAAATTTAGCGGGCGAGGTGCATTAAAGAGTTTGTACTCGAGACGATATTAATAATTAATAATTAATTATTAAATGTAACAGAGAAGCGGAAGCGACGCCGGGATAGGAGGAGGATAGATGGTAACTTTTGGTGCGCATCCAGCAAAAAGCGAAGAAGTTTTTTGGCGACAATTCGGTACTTGTACCCGGAAGTACATACATTACGAACAAGTACATGTACACGTTAACAAGGCTGGGCAAAGTTTCGGTACTTCCTGGCCGCCAAAAATCTCCCCGAATGAGTGCTCCTCGGCTTCTGGGCTATTTAAAATGCGTTTATTTGATAGTGCTGATAAGGCGACGAGAAATCCTCGCAAGTTGGGCATCTTTGGGACGTGGGTATAAAAACTCCTTAAAAGCTAGGTCCGCATTCGAGACCATTAATGTAACGATTAATTGAATCGACATGTACCACACGCTTTCACAAAAGAAAAAAAAAAAAAGAAATTCAGACCCTTCATATTCCCAAAACGCGCATCTATTTTTTTTAACAATTTTCTAGTTCTAGTCTAAGCTAAATAAAGTTTCATAAATATTTTCCATTTTCATATGTAGAACGACCTTTTTGCATCCCCCTTAACAGTGGAAACAGAGACTGAAATTTAATATAAATTTATTATAAAAATTAATTATTCCCAGCTTTTGGACCTATCCCATGACATCATTTTTTTTGTTAAACTCGCACCGTTTATTTCACCGTTTACACATGGAAATTAATTAATACATCTTTCAGGCTAAGATATGATAAGGATGTAAAAGCGTGTGTACATTACAGTGTTCGAAGGCACTCTACGGTACACGATTTCCTACAATTCTAATTCCGGGGACCCTGGTCTCCGTGATAAGAGCAGTCTTGTAATTTCATTGGTTCGCTTCCGTTAAAGTATATGGTACATACACGCACACACACACACACATTCTGGTATACTCAATGGGTAGATATAGAAAAATCGGGGTGGTCGTAAGAAAGGAAAAAAAATAAATAAAAATAAAGACCAACCACTATACCACTTAAATTCTACATTCCGTTACGCATAATTTGACTCGCGATAATATTAAGGTGATATGGAAGGGACATTATGTATACATGAAACGTGAAAATATTTATAAAACATTTCTCCAAACTGGGTGCACCGAATCATTTGGAACTTTAACACGTGATTAAATAGGCCTTAAAGAAGAATGCAATGCTCATGAAATTTCACTTTTTATAAAGAAATTTTTTTTTATTTAGCGTAGACTAGAACCAGGATCACACTTTTTTATGAAAAATGAAATTCCACGAGCATCGGGTTCTTCCTTAGGGCCTTCATAATCACGTGTTAATGTTTCAAATGATTCGGTGCACCCAGTTTGGAGAAAAGCTTTATATTTCGACGGTTTGTTACATAGAATGACCCTTTCACATCGCCTTAATTAGGTAAAACATAACACTCGTTACAGCTACGAGAAGAAAAACACGCATTAATTTATCATAGACAATCGATAATCATAAGTCTTATCAGTATCCGCGTTGAGACAGAACATCCGGTATCTCTGCGGAAATTTAAATCTAATACACAATACAATTTTTGTTTAAATACTATATTCCTTATTATCGAAACACTCCTTAAGGGGATGTGAAAGTGGCATCCGAAAGCTCAATTGTTTATGACTCTTTTCTCCAAATTGAGAGTACCAAATCGTTTCAAACTTTACAACGTGAACATGGAGGCCATAAAGAAGGTCCTATCAGTTATGAAAATTGATTTTTTATTTAAAATTTTGAAAATGTATACAAACCAATTTTTTAAAAATGCAAATCTTATCGGTGTCAAGACCTTCCTTATGGCCTCCGCATTCACAATGTCAAGTTTGAAAGAATTCGGTACACCCAGTTCGGAGAAAAGTGTCATAAGCGAGACCTCTTCGACGCGACTTTCGCACCGCCTTAAAATTAGATACAAAACCGACTTAATATTTCCGTAAATGTGGATAGATGTCGATCTGCGCGTCTCACCGGAATATTAAATATTTGGCGCGAGACTCTACCGAGTTTCTTAATATAAAATGATGTTCGTCATTCCCGCCAAGCGTACAATTAATCGTCGACATTAGATATCGATTAATAATGACTACGTGTAGAAAGGATGGAATTATTCCGGCTTGTGTATGTATATCACACTTCAAATGATTAATACGAAAAAGAAAACGGTATCTTGAGGCATCTAACATGGAAGATATATCAAGCCGGAATAATAATCCAATAAGAATAATTGTTTATGTGATGTCTCTCAAGATGGGTCGTGCGTTTCGATCGCCATCGCGAGCGTTTCGCGTCCTTTTTTCTTTTTTTTTTCCGCGTATATTTTCGACCGCCGCGTTTTTTTTAAACGCCTTCTCCCCCAGGGAAAATGCAAATCAGTCGATTGTATATTTTTTTTAGCCTTTTTCTAGTTTTATAAATAAAATTCAGGGCGTACTTTCTAAGCTGAGTTCAAGATGGATTTGTTGCACGAGGACATTAAGGCGATATGAAAGTTGTATATATGGGATCAGGTGAATTATGAAAGTTTTCATCGAATCGTTTGACATTTCATCACGTGAATGTGGAGGCTCCACGAAAGGCCTTGCACCCAGAAAAATTTCATTTTTTTTCTACGAAATTTTGTAAAAATTGTTAATTAAATATATCACCTTAAGGTGACATGAAAGTGCCATCCGAGGACGTAATTATTTATGAATTTTTTTTCTCTGAACTGAGTGTACCGAATTGTTTCCAGCTTGACCATGTGACACCTTTAAAATGTCATTTTTATATAATGTTTAGAAACAAATTTTAAAAAATTAACCTTCATGGGTGTCAAGATTTTTTATAGGACCTCAATATTCTCAGGGTAAGTTTCTAACGATTAGGTACATTCAATCCAGAGACAAATTTCATAAACAAGACCATTTGAACGTCACTTTTGCATTACATTTCGTGCAACAATACGATCGTGATTTCTGTCCATCGGATGAAAAAAAAATTAAAAAAAAAAGAAAAACAGCGATCGATCGGTCAACTGTCTCGAGATATATCGGTAACTTACACACAAGAAAAGGATAAGATCGCGATCTGGTGACGTCGCTTTCTAAAAAAATCACACGTTTGCCCGTTTCGAGAGACAGGTATGCCGATAACAGGTGGATCGAAAAGAGACGAAGAGAGGATAGGAGAGATAACCTTAAAAAACAAAGTCCAAGTTAAATAATTCTTTGCGATTGGTCTCATCCATTAAGGCTTTCCTCAACTGTTTCCGAAACCCCCTTGGCTCTCTCTTCCTCCTCGTTGATTTCAGGATTTTGTATTTTATAAATTCCCTAGATGGCATATTAATCGAGGGATTAAGTTAACTTTGGGACTCTCCTGCCGATTTTCTCCGATTTGGATCCCTATCTTTGTCTTTGAGAGCTGTAATTCAGTCTAGGTACTTGCTTTCTCAATATTGGAACCTGAAGCATGTAGTGCTTAAGATGGCTCGAGATTGAATCTTAACCTTAAAAGAATAGGGATAAATTAAGCTGTTTCTAAAACCTGCTAGTGGAAATTCCCTTTCGATACACTTGATAGATGTAATGTACCGTTTGCATCGATAAATCTGTTTTAGGATTGAAGAATCGAAGATTTGAGCAGCGCGCCAGCGCCGACAACGCTTCTGGCGGTGACAGAGGAAACTATCCGGCCATTGTCGAAAATCCCTGGTAAATATTAACGACATGGCTTGAGATGTGATTTATGCAATAACCTGCGTCCCTTGAAACGGAGTTCCTAGCCAGGGAATCCCGGCCAGAGACGATTGAGCTGCCATCTGGTTTAGAACAAGGAATCTTCCCAAAACGTACAATATCCTTTTACATCTCCTTGAGAAACCTACTTTAGAGCCTATAAGATTTTTCTATAAACCGTCGCACATTGTTTGTATTTTACAATTTCACGCCAAAGACTTTTTGCGAGGAACAATGTTCTACTAATAGTGGAACCCGAGATGGAACAGTGACGCACTTCGAAGCGAGCGTTAGCTGCCCCTAACGCGCCAGTGGCGACCCTCAACGTCGGAACTTCCAACTTCCTCGCGAAAAGTTATTCTCGATTCGACAACGTCAATAATCGCATACATCTCTATAAAAAAAAAAAAACCCGGTTTCGAAAATTTTCCAGACATTTGTACAAATCATCGCTCATTGCTTATATTTTACAATTTCATGCCAAATACTTCCTTAAGAGGAATGTATTTACTAATAGTGGAACTCGCGATGGAAGAGGTGCGCACTTCTAAGACGAGCGTTAGCTGTCCCTAACGCGCCTCTAAGCTCTGAACCTCCCCTTGAAACTTCATTCTCAATCCGCAAACCCCTAAAACAATACTCCAGGCATAAAACAGTCCTCAAGAAAACAATCAAAACTCCCCCTCGACGGACAAAACCAGCAAGTCCCGACTGCCTAACCTCAAAAATCCTCTAATTTGAGGTTGCCGAGGTCGCGACAGCTCGACTCGCATTTAAATTAACTCCCCAAAACATTCTCCGATCATCCCCGACAAAATCTACTCGACAGTAGGATCGTCGCTAAACTCGGGGTCGAAGTTCTTCACAACGGCCTTCCTGTTCTTGACCCTAGTCCTCCGTCCGTCCTTTTTGGCCTTCTGTGGTTTCTCGTCGGGGACCTTGAAATTCTGGTCATTCTCCTGGACGCCCTCGGGACTCTCCTCGTCCTCATCAGTGGAGAGGTCGGCCAGGAGAGCAGACCTCGCGTCCGCTTCGTCTCGCGTCTCCGCGTCGACTGACCAGGTCTCGCTCCTAGTGCGCCTTTTATAGTCCTGCGGGGTCGCCTTGGGCTGCGCCTGCGCATCCGGGCTGTCGGTCCCAGGTGGCGTCTCGGTCTCCCGTGACGCACTGCGGTTGGCTAAGCTAGAAATCGCCGAGTCTGATTGGCTGGCGGGGAGGGCAGTGAGGGTGATCGGGACTGCACTCGGGAGGTTCTGCCGTCGGGCGAAGTCGGGTGACGTCGGGCGGCCTCGCGCGTACGCCGGGTCACGTGACCCGCGACGGTGGCGCTCGGGGCCACGCGCGGCGGATGAGAGAGCGAGCGAGAGCGATGCGGGCGAGCGGGTGAGTGAGCGAGATGGGGTTAGGTCGCCGCCGGCGGAGTTTTCAGGCGGGTCCACAATCGGAGGTCCAGGATCGTGTGCGGCCAGTTGGCGATCGGCGCGGGAGGTGGAAATAAATAAACGTAAAATGAATTAGTTCGGTTGCGTGCGGCTGCCTTAGGCGGTGCGTGGCCCGCGGGGGTGAGCTTGGAAGGTTAGGTTAGGTGCACGGGAGCCACGGGATTTTGGCCTAACTTTAGCAGCAGGTCTGCTCTAAGCGGGCGGAGGTTCATTTCAGAATTACAACAATAAGCACTTAACCAAGTAACGGATCTCACGGGGGAACAAACGTAAGTTCGCAAACTAGATGTCTGGCCAGGGTCGGGTAAGTAACATAACCATTACTAGGTATTTTACTTTACATATTCCATACCTGATGTAAATTACATGAATATATTACATTAATGTGGCACTTTGTTTCTACAGCACCTGTTCCTGATACGCTTAAGGTGAAGTGAAACACGCCGAGGAACTTGATCGACATCGGTGAAAAAGGTTCTTCTAAATACCTACGTTGCCGACCTTCGTTTTTATATCGACAGTTGTCTCGAACTATATTCAGTATTGTACTAAATGGCATACTCTATGTGTCGTTATCGCACAATAATTGTAAAGAAATCGATGTAAAACTCCAGAAACCCCCTGGATTCGTGGTTCCCGAGGCCCTAATGGACTGCAGAGGGACACCCTGCGCCATCTGTGATTTTCATGTCAACTAAATTTTCACTCCGAGACCTCATTACCATCGTTTTAGCATAACAGCGAAAAAGACACTTTTTTTGCCTTTATCCCGTTCAAATGCGAGTTTCTTCGATTACCAGTGTTCTAAATTGTCGTACAATTGTACTGATACTTTCGTTTCTCATATCAGACCCTTCAATAATTGGATATCGATCGAAATATGAGAGCTCGACGTCATTTGTTTCCTGGTCTGCGCTAAGTAAAAAAATTCTTTCTAAAAGTCCAAATTTTAAAAGTGTCGGGATAATTCCTAGGTGCTGACGAGTCATGTGCTAAACTTTCCCTAAAAGGTACCCTTAAAAGAAAAAAGTTTCTTATTCGAATCAACTGATTTGAGTGGGAGGTTTCACTTCACCTTAAAATTCAACATTTTCCATGGAATGTTAAGCCTGGATCTTTTTAATGGTTTGCTCCGACTTGTCATTCCTTATTCCCTTTTTTTTTTTTTAAGATTTCCGTTACATGATTAAATTTATACTCATTCTGAAACGCTCCTGGTCTGACAGATATCTGATGAATGTCTGGCATGTTTGTGTGGACATGCTCAAAATGTACACCGTTTAAATGTAATATCGTAATTTTATGACGTTTTCGGCGGAAGCTTTGTCATGTTCTCAAAAAAAAAAAAAAACGTGTAATATGCATTACAAATCTCGGAGATATGTGTAATGCTACTAATGTGCAATTTTGTAAGCTGGTAACATGTACGATTATCTGTTTATATTAAATTTATATTAAATTTGTAGTACCTTATATGTGGATAATTTTACCTACCTACAAACATACCACCTTAAAAGCGTATGGATTTCATGAATATTATTAACGGTGTAAGTGCAAACAAAATGTGCGGAGGAAATAAATGAATATAAAAGACGTAGAGAACTAAATAGCGTAACTGAATTGAAAATATTAAAAAAAATAATAATAACGTTTACACATTTCATTACTCTAAGGTGGAAGGTCAGATGTTGAACATGTTTCATTATTGACAAACCCTAATAACAAGATTTTTCATTTCCTGCAGTATATATATAAATATATAGTATGATTTGAGATTTTGCATGAAAAATTACCGCAGGACAATTTCTTAACTACCATCGAGTTGAAGAAAAATGAACGAACGATTATGAAATTAGTCCGAGACTTCTACCTTGAGGTAATCGCAAATGATACCCTGCAGATCCAAAGCCAGAATCCAACAGAAATCTGCAAATTTGCACTAAGCAGCAGACGTTACTACTAAAGCATTATATATATAAAAAAAAAGATTCATGAAATACATTAAGTCGAATGTTGAACATGAAATGCTAATGCTACAGCTGCAATTCATAAATGACATTCAGAAGTGGTGAAGATCTATTTAATTAGAGATCCGTACGCAGAGTTTGACTAAGACTCGAAATCTCCGTCTTTGCAGTTGAGGGAGGTCAGGCATTAAACGGAAATTTAATTTGACAACTTCCTGCAAAAAGACTCCCTTCCAGCGTGCCTAGTCCAATTGATAGTTTCGTAGGAAATCTAATTACTTCCTGCTGTATTATACATTCGTTAAGGGTATTCATGACTGTCCATTGACTTTCAAGACAGGACGAAGAAACAGTGGCGACATCTTTTTTATCTATCACGGCCCTGAAATAAATCCCTAGGCCCGATTCTCACCTTAATTCACAATCAATTGACGTTTAACATTTTCAATTACAGTTAGCAATTCCGGGAAAGAAAAAAAAAATTATTTATCCAACCTGACACGTCGGATTAAGCTTTGCAGATAAATATTTATAATTGAAATCCCGCATAATTTAAATCGCATTTGTAAACTGACTGTCATTATGAATTGCAGCCTGCGTGTACGTGCCATGCCGAGAAAATTACCTTGATCGCCGTCTGCATCAGCACCGTGGTGGCATAATTGACACCCTTGGTGCCCAGGTGTAACACCGCAGTGTACCCCTGTTCGGTAGCACGTGTAAGGGCTTCGTCAATTTCCGCTTCTCTGCGCACCAAGGCCGGATGTACGAATCTCCGATAAAGGATGCTGGAGCCTTTCGTCGCAGGACTCAGAAGCCAGAGCACCAGGATGATCTTGATCTCATAGTAGAACGGGAACCTGGACGGAAAAAAAGAGACATTTAACCCTTGAACACGGAGCCATTTCGACATATGGGCGAAATTCCTCTGACCGTGCAGGGAATATTGGACCAAACGTCGGGCGCCTTTAGGCGCTCTTAGTAGCCAAAAGGTTAAATAATATATTTCTCTGGTTAAATGGATTTTCATTTTCGCAGTGTAGAGGAAAACCTCCGTTAAATCTCGATTACAAGGTGTTTCTATTTTTGTATCGCATTGAAGTCGCCGTTAACCCGTTGAGCACGGAGCCGTTTTGACACATGGGCGAAATTCCTCTGACCGTGCAGGGAATATTGGACCAAACGTCGGGCGCCTTTAGGCGCTCTTAGTAACCAAAGGGTTAAATCGTTTATTTAAGGTGATATGAAAGTGTGGTATATACATAACAGAAAGTGAAAATATTGATAAAACTGATCTCCAAGCTGGGTGCATCGAATCATTCTTCACCACGTGGTTATGAAAGCCCTAAGGAAGAACGCGATGCTCGTGAAATTTCATTATTCAAGAAAAATTCTTTTTTATTTGACCTGAACTAGAACCAAGATCACATTTTTTTTTTTGTGAAAAATTAAATTTCACGAGCAGTTACTTCCTTAAGGTCGTTCATGATTACGTGCTGAAGTTTCAATCATATCACCTTAAGGAGGGAATGACATCCCCACAGATGAGCCCCAAAGAAGACATTTTTGACTGGTCTTTCTAATTAAAAAGAAATCCGCACTGTCTCATTTCTTTTTTCAAAGAAACCATGATCTCGATCAACCCTGGTCGGATATCATCTTCCGTGGGTAGCAACCTGCTTCCACGATGCAGCTTCTCCCGGCCAATGGAGAATTCCTAAAGTCTAATTTCGGGCGACATAGATACGAGGCTTGGGTTCACTCTTGAGGATTCTCCCGGACCGCGAAACCGTCTCTCCCTTTCTCTCCCTCTCTCCGTATCTCTCTCCATCTTCCTGGCAGACCCCTCGAGGAAGACTTCCGTGCCAGAAAGCCCCGGCACCCGGGTGCTCGGATTACACCAAAAAGGAAGCATCTCGCGTTATTTATGGTCCCTCCGCAAACTTTCACCCTGCCTTCCTACGGAGAATCCTCGGCTTCGGCCGAATGCTCCCCGAGGAAGGCATCCGGGACGGAAATAGGATTCGGACAAAGAAAAGTGCACAAAGAAACGATCGCCGACCGCCCAAATGACCCAAACGCGATCCCTTTTCAAAAGGCCCCTCTTGAGATAAATACTCCTCCCTTCATATTTCAATTATTAATGACGCGCGATAAACGTGTATTTAAAGAAAAAAAAAATATAGAAAAAATAATTCCCTTTGATCTTGCGAGTCAGGGCATTTTTTTACTCATTTTTTAGGGCAATCTCGATATTAATTTCATCGATTTATCTATGAACTTCGTGATAGTAAAAAATACTATTCCCTTCATATTTCAATTATTAATGACACGCGATATGCGTGTATGTTGGAGTTCCTTGCCAGCAAATATCTCATTACATAATTATACGCAAATAAAATGTATAAAATTTAACAGAGAATTGTAATTGCTAATAAATACACAAAAAATAGTGCCTTTGTGTCTTCGGTCTTATCATTTCAATGAATCATCATCTTCCTATATTGATACTCTGAGGAAACTTGATTTATTGGATAGATGCTCACCACTCAGAAAGTTTCGACCTCCTTGCCAGCAAATCTCTTTACATAATTACACGCAACACGACAAAAGGATATTGCAACATTTAATAACGTGTACCGAGGCGGGACGTTGGTCAATGGCACTATATGTGGACCGAAAAGGGAGGACGTTGAAAGAAAAAAATAAATAAAGATGGCGAAAAAGCCTTGAATCCTTACCAAAAACTGAAGAAGACGTCCGTGAAGGTCTCCGCCGAGGAGAAGAGTGCAAATACGATCCAGTACATCATCCATTTTACCTGGAAATTAAAAATCAAATTACATCGACTCAGCCGACCGAAAAGCCAATTGAAGGTAACAAAATGGCATTCGTCACCTTCAAAATCACGATCGGTCTAATACAACGTTAATAAAATATCCCAATCTTGTAACATTTTTACGGAAGTTCTATTAACGTCATATTTCAATTTTACATTTTATTTATATATTTCATTTGGCAAGTACACATATCATAGAAAAGAAGAAGTAACCACAGTTTGCGTAATAACTAATATACTTGACAGGTAAAATAATTAATTCAGAATCATGGTGTAGAAATTAAGGTGATATGAAAGTCAAAATATTTATAAAACATTTCTCCAAACTGGGTGCACCCAATTATTTAAAACTTTAACACGTGATTATGGAGGCTCTAAGAAGAACGCGCTGCCCGTGAAATTTCATTTTTCGAAAAAAAAAAAAAAAGAAACAACAGAAAATCATTTTTTGGTTCTTGTCCGAGATAAGTAGAAAATTATATCTTGAAAAAAGGAAATTTCACGAGCAGCGGGTTATTCCTAAGGGCCTCCATAATCACGTTTCAAAGTTTCAGATAATTCGATTCACCCAGTTTGAAAAAAAGTTTTATAAATATCTTGACTTTTTCATACGTACATACACCACACATTCATATCACCTTAAATGACCCTTAATTTATNCTCATCGAGGTACTTCAAGGGTGCATCATACACCAGCCTTCAATTCCTCGAACATGATCCTCTCTAAACCACTCCGAGCAAGAAAAACACTGATAAGATTCCTCCTGGTATTACTTAAGACATATATATTACGTACATATATATCCAAGACGTATATAAGATGTATAAGACGTAGTTAAACGCACTCTTGGCGGTGTTTTTTTATTTTTACGGAGTTTTCAGCTTCTTCAAGTTTGCTTTTAATGGCTACAAGATCTCCCTTGACTTGTTCCTCATTTTAGGCACCTAAAATCTGCCAGCTGATCATCAACAAATTCTTGTTGACCACCTCTTTTGTAAAATGTTCATAATACTGAACCTTCTTTAACCTCTCTGTTAAAATCTGCCTTTAATATCATTATTTCTCATTTTAGGTACCTGAAGAGCACTCTCGCTAACAACCTTTTCCAAGGACGTTTCCACCTCAAAAAAGTCCCTCCTCAACCTTGTTCTTCCATTCAGGTACCAGCACTTATTCAGGTACCAACACTTATTCAGGTACCAGCACTTATCCAGGTACCAGCAATTCTTCAGGCACCGAATCTCCAATTCACTTCCGCCATCTTTCTTTCCCCTTTACTCCCAAATTCCCTAAATTTCCCCAGCACCTTAAAAAGATCCCCCCTCAACTTCTTCCTCGATTCGGGTACCAAACTTCAGGTACTCAGTTTCCGACACACTCTTCAACCGCTCACTCAGTATGTCCAGCCGCCCCAGGTTACTCGGATTAATGATTAAAAGCCCTTTCACTCTTCATTTCAGGTACTCGAAAAAGTGCTTCGGGAACCTGAGGGCGAAACTCACGACCACGAAGAGCTCGTTCCCGGCCATCCAGCTTCCAGGCGCAAACTAAAGAGCTTTCCTTGGCGAGGGGTCCACTCTCGTGACCGGCTTTGGGAACTATTTTCGCACTCGTTAACGCGCGCACGCCCTGGGACGCCCCGGGACTAGTGATAGGGTTAAGATGATTTAAGGTGATATGAAAGGGTCACTCTATATATATGAAATGTTAAAATAGTTATGAAACTTTTCTGCAAACTGGATACACGCACGCCCTGGGTAGTCCCTAGACTGGTGATAGGGTTAAGATGATTTAACCCTTGAACCACGGAGCCATTTCGACATAAGGGCGAAATTCCCCTGACCGTGCAGGCAATATTGGACCAAACGTCGGACGCCTTTAGGCGCTCTTAGTAGCCAAAAGGTTAAATCGTTTGTATAAGGTGATATGAATGGGTCACTCTATATATATGAAATGTTAAAATAGTTAAATTTTCCATTCCGCGTGAATAAATTCGCCTCTCTTCAGGTACTCACGTATTCCTTGACGTTCTTCGTCCTGTATATATATAATAAAACGTACTTCGTCCATAATGTATAAAATAAAAAGATAAAATAAGAGCGTAATGAAAAAAAAATAAATAAAAATTTTCCATTCCCAGTGAATAAATTCGCCTCTCTTCAGGTACTCACGTATTCCTTGACGTTCTTCGTCCTAATGGCCTTGTAGGAGGCATAGGCGGGGTAGAGGGTGCCAAAGACCAATCTGAAAATCGGATAGATGAGGAGATAAGTGAGCGACCTCGGCATCAGGATCGCCAGGGTCAAGGCCACGATCCCAAGATTGGCCAAGGTCAGTTTGATAGGCAGCCTCTCGAGAGTATCCCGTGCCCAGGTCATCGACTTCCGGTTAAAGATCCGCGAAACGCCCATCCGCCTGGCCATAGCGTCGACTTCCGGATGGCGACCTCGACGTCGGTCACCGAGGTCGACCTCGTTGTCGAGGTCGCAGACGTCGACCATCGACGGACACTCGCTCGTGGAGTCGGTCATCGTCGGGTCCTCGGGGGGCCCTCTTCGACGAGGAGGAGGGAGGGGACTCCGGGGGTGGACCACCGAGGTCGATGACTTAAGGTCGGACAGAGGCATTAGAGGTCTCGTATTGAGAACTTTGGATCTTTCGATCAAAATCGATCCGTGAATTCGCAACTCGACGACACATTAAAGGTCCCACTGCCTTTGAAGGTGATTTGGGGTTTTAATATTTGAAATCGAGGTCGAGGTCAACTCATCGATTCGCAACTCGACGACGCGTTAAAAGTCCCACTGCTTTTGGAGGTGGTTTGGGGTTTAAATATTTTGACAGAGGTCGAGGTCGAGCTCTAGGACGAGGTCGAGGTCATCAGGTTAATTCGCAACTCGACGACGCATTAAAAGTCCAGTTGCCGTTGGAGGTGATTTGCCGCTTAAATAATTTGGTCGAGGTCGAGGTCGAGGTCGTCACGTAACTCGTAATTCGATGATGCATCGGGAATTGCCTTGATCTAAAGATCTAAACATTAAGGTAGTCCCGATTTCAAGGCTAAAATTAAGGTCATCAAATAGCCTCGAAATATGTCGATTATTAAATCCAGATATAAAATCATTAGACGTATTATCAATTCAGAAATAATTTCTAGGGTATGGGAGGTCGAGGTCGATGCCTGACTTAAAGGGAAAGATAAATCGAGGTCGCAATTTAGGATCAGAATACCGAGCTTCGATTGAAGGGAGAGAATTCGATCGACCCCTTTTTGTCTTCGAGGTCGCACTAATTTGTTCATTAAATATTACGGATTTATGCGATTAACTTGAGGTCAGGAAAATGCCTCGGGAGTGTATTTTCATTACGGGTATGTAAATGCAGGAGATATACTAATTAAAGTGCCGACAAGTTAGAGTCTTAATGAAGCCTTGCCAGGTTCGGACTAATGAGTTAATTCGCCAGGACGAGGTCACCAGCTGACCTTCGCTAATTAGAAAATTAATTGATCCTTTATGACTCTTCGTCATTCGTTAAACCACTGATGGGGCGAAAGTAACGAGAAATATCGCTCGAGTGCCCCATTTCTTTTTTCCGCTCCTTTTGCGTTATTCTTAATTTTCAGTTCCCTGATTCGTAATTTTTTGCGTTTTTTCTTTTATCTCCAGGAGGCTCTGTAACCCTGAAGAGGTGCTTTGGTTGCGACGCAGCTTGGCTAAAATTGGAGTTCGATGAATCAGAGTCAGTGCCTTGGATCAGCTGATACGTGAGTTCAAAAGTCAAGCGTTGGAAAAACTGTAAGACAATGTAAAGAAAAGAAAAAGAAAGTAAAGTGGCGATGTTCTCTTTTTCGCCCTATTGTCAGAAGCATTCGCGTTCTTCATGAGTTATCAGTCGTTGAACCTCTTCGGCCATCTTCTTCGAGGTCGTCGACCCTGAAGAGCCATTTTTTTCGTAAAGATGGTTACCTCTCAGTGGTTTTATCGGGAAGACTCAAGGTTAATAATCACGATTCGTTATTAATTCTCAGCCCGGAAGAGTTCAATCTTCTGCTGCTAATTACCTCATCGAGGTACTTCAAGGGTGCATCATACACCAGCCTTCAATTCCTCGAACATGATCCTCTCTAAACCACTCCGAGCAAGAAAAACACTGATAAGATTCCTCCTGGTATTACTTAAGACATATATATTACGTACATATATATCCAAGACGTATATAAGATGTATAAGACGTAGTTAAACGCACTCTTGGCGGTGTTTTTTTATTTTTACGGAGTTTTCAGCTTCTTCAAGTTTGCTTTTAATGGCTACAAGATCTCCCTTGACTTGTTCCTCATTTTAGGCACCTAAAATCTGCCAGCTGATCATCAACAAATTCTTGTTGACCACCTCTTTTGTAAAATGTTCATAATACTGAACCTTCTTTAACCTCTCTGTTAAAATCTGCCTTTAATATCATTATTTCTCATTTTAGGTACCTGAAGAGCACTCTCGCTAACAACCTTTTCCAAGGACGTTTCCACCTCAAAAAAGTCCCTCCTCAACCTTGTTCTTCCATTCAGGTACCAGCACTTATTCAGGTACCAACACTTATTCAGGTACCAGCACTTATCCAGGTACCAGCAATTCTTCAGGCACCGAATCTCCAATTCACTTCCGCCATCTTTCTTTCCCCTTTACTCCCAAATTCCCTAAATTTCCCCAGCACCTTAAAAAGATCCCCCCTCAACTTCTTCCTCGATTCGGGTACCAAACTTCAGGTACTCAGTTTCCGACACACTCTTCAACCGCTCACTCAGTATGTCCAGCCGCCCCAGGTTACTCGGATTAATGATTAAAAGCCCTTTCACTCTTCATTTCAGGTACTCGAAAAAGTGCTTCGGGAACCTGAGGGCGAAACTCACGACCACGAAGAGCTCGTTCCCGGCCATCCAGCTTCCAGGCGCAAACTAAAGAGCTTTCCTTGGCGAGGGGTCCACTCTCGTGACCGGCTTTGGGAACTATTTTCGCACTCGTTAACGCGCGCACGCCCTGGGACGCCCCGGGACTAGTGATAGGGTTAAGATGATTTAAGGTGATATGAAAGGGTCACTCTATATATATGAAATGTTAAAATAGTTATGAAACTTTTCTGCAAACTGGATACACGCACGCCCTGGGTAGTCCCTAGACTGGTGATAGGGTTAAGATGATTTAACCCTTGAACCACGGAGCCATTTCGACATAAGGGCGAAATTCCCCTGACCGTGCAGGCAATATTGGACCAAACGTCGGACGCCTTTAGGCGCTCTTAGTAGCCAAAAGGTTAAATCGTTTGTATAAGGTGATATGAATGGGTCACTCTATATATATGAAACGTTAAAATAGTTACTATTATATATATTTTTTTTTTTTTTGGAAAAATGAAACCACGGGCACCACGTTTTTCCTTAGGGCCTCCATAATCACGTGTTGAAGTGACTGATTCGATGCACCCAGTTCGTAGAAAAGTATAATAATTAAATTACAAAAGTAAAAATTTAATAAAAGTTTAATAAACATTTTCACGTTTGATGTGTATAGAATGACCCTTTCATATCACCTCAACTCGAAATTAAATTGAAATAACCGACCCGTGGCATCACTACGGTGGATCCCGAAGATAATTTAAAAAAAAATGAAAAATGACTTTCCGGGCAAATTGAGACTCTCGAGGAACAATGTCGAGTCTTCGGTTGCATCGCAAGGACTGATCGAATGGAACGACCGATCCAGTTTTTGCTCACTCGCGTCCGGCTCTGCAGAGTAATTCGACCATTATTCTCATTGCCGAGTGTAATTGCGCAATCGTCCCTTTGTCCCCGAGGCTCGACATTGACATTGAATCTGCTCGCCGGATAAAAATTATTTTCGGACGTGCCTGGACCACGCCATGTTGGCTCTATCTAGTCCATGATAAGAAAATCAAATTTTGATCAAAAATGAAATTTTGATAGAAAATGAAATTTCATGAGTTTCAGGACCTACCCTAGGGCCTCCATATTCACGTGGTAAAATTTGAAACGATTCGGTACCACCCAGTTCATAGAAAAGTTTCATGAACAATTGAACTTACGGATGCCACTTTCACGTCCTCTTAAATTAAAAATGGAGAAAAATAAGAAAAGTCGGGATTTTCTAGGCGTCTCTTTTGAGAGTTGGAGATTCAAAGGAAAACGAAGTTCTCGAGAACACACAGGACGTCCTCGAAAACAGTCTCGGGAGTATTGTTTAAATTTCCGAGATATTTTTAGCAGCTTATAAGATGCGCCATTGAGCGAGGAAATGGCGAGGGAACTTATTACGAGTTCCTAAATTTAAGGCGCAAAATATCGCGTCTTGCTTCGTTTAGCAATTATTCTTTACGAGTACTATTTGCGGATAAAAAGAAAATGTTGAAATAAGCCCTGCTCTCTGCCGGTGCAAAAATAGAAACCGGTTGATTTAATGTCTGCTTCCTTTTAATTTAAAGCACTCGAGGTCGCTTTTTCTTTTTTTTTCCCCCCGAAGATTACACTTCGAGTAAGCTGATAAAAACATGTCGAAGATGTACGAGTTGAAGCAATCGCTCTTTTCGAAAATCATTTCGCCAGACTTTGTACCTAAAATTAGCGTCGACATAGCGAGAGGGG
The DNA here is from genome assembly GCF_000612105.2 of Orussus abietinus. Taxonomy (NCBI): domain Eukaryota; kingdom Metazoa; phylum Arthropoda; class Insecta; order Hymenoptera; family Orussidae; genus Orussus; species Orussus abietinus. The sequence goes on along the minus strand of NW_019394351.1, from coordinate 30,120 downwards.
TCGATACGCCGGAAATGGGTCCGTCTTTTACCAGGAAGTGTAAATAAACAATTGTTCCAACATTTGAAACATCGTCTCGATTGCGGAATGCCATTAACCTCGTGAAGATAAATTAATATAAAAATATTAAGAGCGAATATTTTCATTTTTAAAGAGCAATTACAGGGTCCTTATCATACACCAGCCTTCAATTCCTCGAACATGATCCTCTCTAAACTACTAACGTCATATTTCAATTTTACATTTTATTTATATATTTCATTTGGCAAGTACACATATCATAGAAAAGAAGAAGTAACCACAGTTTGCGTAATAANCGTTCGAAGAAATATTTCTCAGGTTAAATAAATTTCCTTTTCCTCGTTATAATCTCCTCTTTGTTTCCGGTTGACGTGGATCACAAAGGATTTCGCAAAAGCTCGGTCGACGTACTCGAGGAGGCGTTCCTCACGGAAACGAAGTCCAGTCACCAACTCGGAATGCGCCTCTCGTATAAATTATTAACAGTCTACGTTAATCAGAATCTGGACCCGTTCCAAAATCCCGGGGACACTCGACATCAATCCTTGGATTCGCTTCGCCGATAGAGGACCCTCTAATTGGCATCGATCGACTTCCGGTCGCGAAACCTGGTCGTTAGGGTCAGAAATTTATGGTAATTTTAACTGGGCATCATTAGCGCCGATCGCCGATCAAATGGACCTCGGTCATTTTAAGTTGAAATAGAAAACGCGCAATCGGTGCCAGGATCAAAGGGGACTAATTATAAAACCGATTGTCGTTAGGAATAATTAATATCCATCCGAGTGTCCTATTCTGGGAAGTGGGTGAAGGCGAACACTCGCCGTTTGTTCCCGACATTTCTAATCATTTTAATGATTACGAATTTTTACGATTCTACCAATTTTTCCGACGCCCTCCTCTTCGCGCAGGCGTTATGAAAATGATCCGAAAATTATTACAGATAATTTTCGGACTTATTAGAATGAATATTTCGGAAATATACAGAAATATTCATTCTAATAAATTTATCAATTTTTTCAGGGCATTTGTTTTTACGCAGATGGATCCGAAAATAGTTAGGAATAATTTCTTCACTTATTATATGATTTCAGGGAGTGAATATTAACAAATACTCTCCGTTTATTTACTGATTATTGATTATTTCCTAGCAGTGCATAAAACGTTCCGTATTGTAAGACGAAATGAGTGAAGTCAAACATTTCCTATTATCTAACATGGAAGCCTTAAAAGTGTCTAACCATTTTCTCCGTTAACCCTTTGAACACAGAGCCATTTCGACATAAGGGCGAAATTCCTCTGACCGTGCAGGCAATATTGGACCAAACGTCGGGCGCCTTTAGGCGCTCTTAATAGACAAAGGGTTAAAAAATCTTCAGGATCATTTGATAATGAATAAAAAAAAATCAATTAAGCCGACACTTGCAATTTTCACATGGAATTAAAACATTGATACAGTCCAAAATCTTTCATTTATGATATGACCAAAAACGTGTGTTTACACATTATTGTATATTTGAAGAATTGGAAAAAATTTTCGCAAAACCGGTCAGACCTTAATCGGAAGAAAATTGACGTCGAGTTAAGGAGGCAATTTCATGGTGGAAATTGCATCGTGAAAATCGTCGGAGAAATCATGGGAAAACGCGGAATCCAATGTGTGGAGGGAGAGAGAGAGAGGACGTAAAAAACGCATCGGAAGATCCGATCGAGGTGAAATAAGTGCCTATCACGTGGGATCACGTAATCGGATGTCGAAACATCAGCTGTTATCGAACCGATGTCAAATCGATTCGGGTCGAGTTAGAAAATCCAGGAAGCAGGGGAGGAATTACGTTTTTATCAAAGATATGACGTTAACATAATCTCTGAACACCTCGACTGAATGAACAAAATCGCTTTCTACCCTGAGAAGAAGAAAAAAAAAAGTACCATCGACCCAAAGAAATATTTTGTTAACCCTTTGAGGACGGAGCTCTTTCGACATATGGGCGAAATTCGTGAACACGTGCAGGCAATATTGGACCAAACGTCCGACGCATATACGCGCCGGTAGTCCGCAAAGGGTTTTAATTCGAGGAATAATTAGGATAATCTAAAACATAAAAATAATTCTTTGACTCGAATGAAACTGGAATAAGTTGGATCTTTCTTCGGGATAGTGAGAAAATAAATGCGAGAAGGACAAACGATACAGAAAAGTGCACTTTATTCGTATTCAATTGTTATTTAAATTGCATGTTAAACGTTCTACGATGTTACAATTATTCTTCCTGACTTCGTTTGAATCGATTTATTACGTCGATAACAGTCTACATGCATATCCTATAATATACTGCAATGTTTATAATAGAGTTGAGTATACTGGACATTCAACGTCAATACAATTAGGATTCCATTAACAATATAAGAACAGTTTATAAACGCTGTTGCATTAAGAGTAGAGTGTGAAATCAACTGCGTGTAAACCGTTAAACATTTCGAGGAAGGCATAAACAGTTTGGAAATAATCCACAAAGCCTTGATATCTATATCGAGTGCCAAAGGGAAGGGGAATGCTAAAATTGTTTAAAAATACGAGTTCAAGGCTCCGGGGAAACTCCAAACTGCGACTTTTAAAAACATTAAACAAACAGCACGAGTTTACATAGTTTTTCAAATTCTAACAATAGCACGATTTAGATCCCTTTTCAAACATAATTGGGTAAACTAAAACTGATAATAATAACACATATCAGAAATTGTTTCACGAGGAAAATTAAACACTAAAACTTGCACGACAAATTCGAATCACGGTAATAAATTCCCGCGACGATGGAAAAGCGCATATTTTCCCACCCTCGAAAAAACCTGTAAAAAGCCTCGCTGAATTGTTTTCCAACATTTATTTGCAACAATGTAATGCCTCTCCCCAACATAATATTATTCCCAGGGACGAAGATCGAACCAGAGAAAAAAATGTCACTGTACCGAAGAAACAATTTGTCAATTCAAAGAATAATTATTTGAATAAAATAAACTGGAATAAATTGGACGCAACATTTTCCTCGGAATTGATTTCAGTTCATTTCAGACAAATTTCTTTAAATTGTCAAAATATCTTCTCGGTACTATTCAAAGAAATATTTCTTTGCTTCAACGAATTCTTTATCTAAGTGCGTGGGTTAAAAAAAAAAATAAAGATTCCCTTTAAAAAAGTTTCATTTTGTACAAGCGATGTTCAGGTTAAAGTGGATTTCTTTTAAGGTTAGAAAAGTTGCGCTTGTCCTCCAGGGCCTCATTTTTTTTTCTCATTATTACGGCTCGGCACTTTGACTAGAGTTAAGTTCAATGAAAATACTTTTTCTAAGTGCGTGGGTTAAAAAAAAAATGAAGATTCCCTTTTAAAGTTTCATTTTGTACAAGTGATGTTCAGGTTAAAGTGGATTTTTTTTAAGGTTAGAAAAATTGCACTTGTCCTCCAGGGCCTCCTCTTTTTTTTTTCTCTCATTATTACGGCTCGGGACTTCGACTAGAGTCCTTAAAAGGGGACTTCATCAAGATTGGTTACATTCCAAGGGAACGAGAGCGTACAGTTTCTGCCCCGTGTACTTTATAATTAAATTTGTCTCTTCTGGCAGCAACGAGTCGAAAGCTACAGACCTGTAGCCTCGCCGTAGGAAGATAAATAGGAACTCTCGACAGGATATGTCCTTACCGTGATAAAGCTTAAATGAAATTCATTCCACTTCCGTCCAAATATCCGCATTGTGCGAGTCTAAGTGGATTAAAAGAGAACCAGGATATATTCCTTCTCTAAGCTAATGCACGCCACTTAGTAAAATAAATTCCCGTTTGCTCATTAAATATCCTTGGAGCCTTGTCAAAATTAATGTCCTTTATCTTTGAATTTTGCAGATTTCAAATCACCTTGAAAATGATATTAATTGCGCCAAGATTTCATTTTGAGGCTACGGAAAGGATCCTTTCAAGAATATCCTTTATCTTTGAATTTTTGCAGGTTTCAAGCAGGCTTAAAAATTATATTAATTACCCCAAGGTTTAATACACCTCTCGTTTAATTTCAAGACCTCGAAAAAGGGTCCTTCAAGGATATCATTCGCCTTATCTTTGAATTTTGCAGATTTCAAGCAGGCTTAAAAATGATATCAATTGCCCCAAGGTTCAATACACCTCTCGTTTAATTTCAAGGCCTGGAAAAAGGATCCTTCCAAGGATGTCCCTCGCTACTCGGTATCGGTAAGTTCGCACCGAGCTCCATAATTAAGGATAATTTCCCTTACTCCTCCGAGATATGGCCTTTCGAACATTTGCGCCATTATGGCTGCTTGTCTTTCAGAGAGACTTACGCAACCGTGCATCTAATTAAACAACGGCTCACCTCGAGCAGGATTCTAAATGCGTTTTAACAGGACGGGAATCATGCCGCGGAGGTCAGGCACCATTAGCGTAATTGCGGCACCATCTCGAGTCTTAGGGGGTCTCACGGTGCAACCTCTAATGCAACGCCCTAAGCGAGCAAATCCATTCCCACCGTCCAGGATTTCGTCGTTCTCGATTTCCCGGATTAAGTCAATTTTTACAGCATAAGCAAAAATTAAGGGCTAAACGACCTTACGTAAAGTCATGTTTCGTTCATATTTTGGCATATTTTTTCAAAGGATGCGCAGAAATTAAGGACTAAGCGACCTCATGTAAAGTCATGTTTCGTTCATATTTTGGCATATTTTTTCAAAGGATGCGCAGAAATTAAGGACTAAGCGACCTCATGTAAAGCCATGTTTCGTTCATATTTTGGCATATTTTTTCAAAGGATGCGCAGAAATTAAGGACTAAGCGACCTTACGTAAAGTCATATTCCGTTCATATTTTGGCATATTTTTTCAAAGGATGCGCAGAAATTAAGGACTAAGCGACCTTACGTAAAGTCATGTTTCGTTCATATTTTGGCATATTTTTTCAAAGCTTGCGCAGAAATTAAAGACTAAGCGACCTTACGTAAAGTCATGTTTCGTTCATATTTTGGCATACTTTGACAGATCTCTATTATTAAAATTGAATCGATAAGATCCACCCCCAACAATAAAAAGTTTTTCACATCTTAAATCGAACTTAAATTCATCAATGCACGGACATTTTTCTAACTTAGGGAAAAATAAATCCTGTCTCTAAGGAAATTTACAATAAATTTGGAATAAACACTTTGTTACATTTTGCCCGGTTTACAGCGAAATGACTCTAATTAAAGGCAGTCGTTTATTATTTATCCCGAAGTCGAGGAATTCCAGGATAACCTGGGCTCGATCTTGAGTGGCGAAGGAAGTGACATTACGGACACAGTATTGACAACTGTCACTCGTTTGAAAACTGGAGCATGGAAATTCCTCGAATAGTAGGTTATAGTAGGCACAACTACCAGTGGCCTTCTGTGATTTGGTGGAGTGAAGCAAGTCATCCTGAAAGTCCTCTTATCCTTTCCAAAATCCTTTTAAATGTTTATACCCTCTCCAGCTCCTCGGATTTTCTTTCTCAAAATGAAAGACCCTTCTTGTTTACTTTATTATTTATTTATACCGTTTCCGTTCCCTTAATTTAACTCCCCCTTCTGAATTATTATATAATTATCCCTTTTCGCGTCTCTTCCCCTCTATGCAAGTCACTTAAGTGTTCAGTAAACTCTGAACAAAAATTTTATTGTTCTCTTTGAGATTTCAGGACGCCAGATAATTTTTAACAATTTCGCTATTATCTCCTAACATTTTGGATAATTTTTAAGAGGCTTCGCGGGAATTTCAGGAAAATTGGAATTTCTGAATCGAGAGTCAGGCTTCCCTCTGTGACCCTATGGGTCACTTTGCAAGACAAATCGATTGTTAAATAAATTCTAAACAGAATTCTTCCGCCCTTTTCGAGGTTTCAGGGCGTCAGGTAATTTTTAACAATTTCACTTTTTAAATTCCAACGTATTGACACCTTTTTTACACCTCTATCCACTTTTTGCAAGTCAAATCGAGGGTTAAATAAATCCTAAGCAGAATTCTTCCGCCCTTTTCGCGGTCTCAGGGCGCCAGGTAATTTTTAACAAATTCACTGTTTAACTCCAAACATTTTGGATAATTTTTAAGAGGCTTCCCGGGAATTTCAGGAAAATTGGAATTTCTGAATCGAGAGTGGGGCTTCCCTCTGCGACCCTATGGGAAGACGTAGAATGCAATTTCTGGCCCGTCGACGATCTGGAGCGGCGCGATGACACGTTGTTGGCCCCAATTGTGATCGTTTGAGCAGTTCTTCGAGCTGATTGGTCCCCTTTGGTCGTAACAGCGAGCCAGATTGGAAAACCGGAGCTTTACTTCGGACAGGTACGATGACCTCTCCAGAGTGGAGCGTTCCTCTCGATGACCTAAAAGTCAGTGACGAGGAAACGTTCGATTGGATGAGAATGACGAGCGAGGGTGCCTCTCCTATTCCATAAAGACTTAACAATTGCGACAACAAATCTCACATGCTCGGACAAACGTGAAGATATGAAGCATTCGATCAATGCAATCCACGGGAGTTAAATAATCAGCCCTTTTTAGTGAATTTCACTCCCTCGATTTTATGCCAGTTTCTTTAACTCCACCCAAAGAAATAATTCCCTCGAAAGTAGCAATTTTTATCGTCACCGTGCTAATGTCCAATTTTGCAGCAGAACAAAGACACGAAAATTGGCGAAATTTACCCAACGTCCTTTGGCAAACTTTTTGTCAAATTTGTAAAATCGTCGTTTAGACAACTTTTTTTACAGTCACTTTATTCTTCACTCTACTCTGCTTTTATGCTTTTCGATTTTTGGCCAGGATTTTGGGATTCTAGCCCATCGTGCGTCCTGGGGATATTCTGGTTACTTGCCAATCCTAGCGTACTATTATTGCCTAGATGCGAATCGGCTGAATGACTTCGAAACCGGTCAAGGCTCCCCCTCGTACAGAGGACGGAATAAACCCAAAGTAAAAGAAAAAAAATAAATAAATAAACAAAAAATCCGCGTTGAAAAATGGTATAAAACCATTAGCCGTAATCGTATGTACATCTAACTAACCGTTACCTTTTCATTACCACGAATACATATTTAATAAAATTCTTCATCGTGTCTTCGTAACATTTGGGTAATTCAATTTCTTAACTATATTTACGGACGTTTTTCATATTATTATTATTATTATTATTTTCCAATTAAAAACATGAAATTTCCTAAGTGTCAAGATCTCCCTTGGGTTCTCCGAATCGGAAAAATCGAGGAAAAAAAAAGTAAGTGGAATTAAAACCGCGCCCAATGATCGAAAGGAACCCTCACTCGATATCGAAAATAATGGGGGAAAAAAAAAGAAGAATTGTCCCACCCGAAAGTTTGCGTCACCTACCGGCAGAGGGCAGCAGCGCCGACGGCGCGTTCCGACCCAGCGACGCAGCTCGCCCGACCAGAGAGGAGAGAAAGAGCGCCCTCTTGGCGCGCCACGTGGGAGAACTTCCTCCGGCGGTCTCTTCTCTCCGGAGACTCGTGATCAGCTGCGGCGTCGCGGAGAGACTCGGCCCGATCTTGAGTCCCGCGGCTGCAAGGCGTCGACTCACCGAGCCTCGTGATCCGCCCCCCGGGGATTATTTTCGGAACGGTTCGCCGAGGGTTTAAGGAACGCCCGGGAGGGGTATTGGGTTTCCCCGGGGAGGAAGGCGAACCGGAGCTTCGAACTTTCCGGGGGTTCCTCGACTCCGGGGGGATCAATCAAGGAGGGCGGCTGATTGGGTTATGGCCAAGGGTGATTAGGAATAGGTGCGAGCAGGTGCGAAGAGGTTTGGATTGGTACGCGTGGATGTTCGTTGGATTTAATTGGTTAATAGGTTCGAATAGGTTCGAATAGGTTCAATCGGTTCCGAACAGGTTCGACCGAGTCCAAAGACTATGACGAGTTCTGAATGGTCGCCAGAACTCGGTGAACAACTTGAACCGGTCCCACTCGGTGTCAACGAAGATACATTTGGTTGTCAGTTCCTTGGAACCGTTCCAAACAGGTCCGAGACCCTTGTGTCAATTTATGAACATTCGCGAGACGACTTTGTAGGTCTCCAACAATCATTTTTCTAACCCAAGCACTTCGGGCGAAACGGTTCCGAACTGTCTTAAACAGTCCTGAACAGTTCTAAACGGTGCTGAACAGTCCTGAACAGTTCTAAACAGTCTTGAACAGTTCTAAACAGTCCTGAACAGTCCTGAACAGTTCTAAACAGTCCTGAACAGTTCTAAACAGTCCTGAACAGTCCTAAACAGTCCTGAACAGTTCTAAACAGCGCTGAACAGTCTTAAAGAATTTCTGAACACTTTGCGTCCGTCTATCGCTTCTCCCTCGATAAATGGTCTCGGTTCCACCGGAATCGCGTATTTCTCTGCGCGCCGATTGGTGCGCGCGGTACCTCCACTTTCCGTTGGATCCGTCGACTTCGGCGCCGCGTCGCACCGTTTCGCCAGCGTCGCGACGCTCAGACTAGAGCGGGCCACTTCTGCGCCCGGGTTTATATTTAAACGGGAATAGCGACGTCGACCACGCATCGTCATTCCGAGGAAAGAAAAGTCGAATGAAGCGTTCCCTCCCGTTGTTCCAAAGAATTTTTCTCTCGTCCCCATTCTTGGCGCGCTTTTTGAAAATGTCTCACGAATGAGCGACAGATTTTCATTAATGGCAAATTGCATTAATGACAAATTTCACTATTGACAAATATTATTAATGACAAATTTCATTAGTGACAAAAATCCCAAGCTTTCGTCTAGAATTAAAATTAAACAAGACCACGTGGAGTCAAAACGTGTCACGAATAATGTGGGCGAATTTCCAAGCAACACGTCGCCTTAATATGAATTTCATAAATGAGAAAAATCTCAATCTTTTGCCTGGAATTAAAATTAAACAATAGCATGTTGAGTCGAGATGTGTCAGGAATAATGTGCGCGAATTTCCAAACAACACATTTCACACAACAACGAATTTCATCAATGACAAAAATCTCAATCTTTCGCCTGGAATTAAAATTAACCCTTTGGCTACTAAGAGCGCCTAAAGGCGCCCGACGTTCGGTCCATTATTGCCTGCACGGTCAAACGAATTTCGTCCATATGTCGAAACTTCTCAAAGGGTAAAACAATAACACGTGGAGTCGAGATGTGTCATGCCCGATGCTCGCGGACTACTGAGCGACGCCGTATAACGTCGTTGAGAAATCCGCGCTATAAAAGAACCCGATAAACGGTTAGGTCGGACCCGTCAGCAAACCACGGACCACCCACGCGCGATTCGCCTCTGGACTTTCTTGAACGACAACCAGCGCGTGTCTTGCGCGAAAGGTCCAATTCCGAGAGAAATCCGGAGGTTCTACGTGGGCGTTGGAAAGAGAGAAAAAAGACTAGACAAAGTGCCGATCCCCGGCCGAAAGACACATCTCTAGGAATTCTCTTACAACGACCAAACCAAATAATCGTCAATGTAAATTCCGATTGTCCGTCAACAAAAAGAAACCCCCCCCCCCCCAAACTAAATCAAAATCATTCCTTACAAAAGTATCGCAAAAATAAATTCTTACTTCTAAGAATTTCCCTCAAATTGATTGTGCCCACAATTATGAAAGTGGTCTAAGTCATATATTTTTTGTTTCGAAATTACATTGAATTAATTTCGTTTGAAATAATATGGCGTGAAATAACTGATAAATTAATTTTTTTTTTTAATTTTGACTTAGACCACTTTCATAATTATGGGCACAATTGTCATAATTCGAAATAAATGTCGCGTCCAAAATTATCCGAGTATAATCGTTCTTCAAATTGTCGGAAATATTTCTTAGGTATTACTCGGCAATATTTCTGAAATATTTTGATCGATGACGTTTATCCTATCAGTGTAGGAAATTCCGAATTATTTACAGGAAATTAACCCACGTATGATAAGAAAAAAAGAAAAAAGTATCCCAAGGTGGTTATTTCTCTTTGATCTATTTTCTCCCGGTCCCGAAAAAACAGACAGCCCCATTTAATGGTCCTAATGAGAAGGGGTGAAACAACCCTTTACGAGGGTTGGCAAGGGTTTAATACAACCCACGTGTCGCATAGACCTCGATTGGTTCACGTCAGAAAAGCCGATCCCTTATCAGGGGTCGAATAGGACCGGGTACCGATAACGAGAGGGTAAATCGTTACACGTCCTTGCTTTCCAACCCTTCCTTTCCACCCCGTAGTCAGCTTCTAATCGATCCAACGACTTGCGGCCCTTGGCTACCAACATATCCCTTTGTCCTGCATTTAATCGCTGCATAAATTACTGCAGGAACACGGCACGAAAAAAATAAATTTGATAAACTTGACATTTCGTTTTTTCTTTTAATTTCAGCTGCTGCTTCTTCGGTTGATTATAGTAGATATAGTAGATATAATAAATACATTTCTTTTAGCAAAAATTAATTAGATAAACGTTTAATTTTTACACTTACCTAGGTTTACGTGTATAAAACGATCTCCACTACTCTGTGTTTATTGAGTAGGGTATAAGAGACGTCAATAAAAAAACAAATGTCGGTAACGCGCCACCTTGTATTGCCATTCGAGTACCCAAAATGGCGACGCTGAGAAAAGGGTAACTGCGTCGATTAAATTTCTCGGCGGTTTTCGTATCGCCTTAAGGTGATATGAAAGTCAGCCTATATATGTGTATATATGTATCTGAGAGGTCAAATCGTTGGTGAAAGTATTCTCCGAATTGAGGGTACCGATTCGTTTCAAATTTTACCACGGTAATATGGAGGCCCTAAAGTAGGTCCTGGGATTCATGAAATTAAATTTTTGCAACAAAAATTTATTTACTTATCATGGACTTACTTACCGAAATGACATACGTAACGCTTCATTTCGCATAATTCTGAACGTAGACTGTAAAAGACGTAAATGTAAATATAAATTTCGGTAACGGGACGCGCCAATTTATGTCCCCACTTGAGAATTCAAAATGGCGTTACCACCAAAAAGGGTATAGATGAATTTAATTTCATCGACGTCGATTAAATTTCTCAGCGCCTTTCATGTCATTTTAAAGGTGAGTATCAGTGGGAGAGCTCGATGCCCGAGAAGCCGCGAAGACGGGAAGCCCACGCCTAAGACTAACACGTGTTTTTAGAGAAAAGTTTAGCAGCATCTAAATAATAAAATTAGTTGCACCTAAATAATAAAATTAATTGCATCTAAATAATAAAATTAGTTGCATATAATAATTGTCAACGTAGAATGTAAAGGACTTCAACATAAATATAAATTTCGGTAACAGGACGCGCCAGCTTATGTCCCCACTTGAGAATTCAAAATGGCGTTACCACCAAAAAGGGTATAGACGAATTTAATTTCATCGACGTCGATTAAATTTCTGAGCCCCTTTCATATCATCAAAGGTGAGTATCAGTGGGAGAGCTCGATGCCCGAGGAGCCGCGAAGACGGGAAGCCCACGCCAAGGCGCGTTCTCGTTTTCAGAATAGACGCGCAACAACGTGGAAAGCCAGTTGGGCAAGATTGAATGTAAAAATAGCCAAGTGAGAACTATAAATATTACTCCTCGGGAAAGTGACGTGGGTAGTAGGTGGCGCTTCTAAAATTGCATTATAAATAAGAGGAGTGACAGTGGAAAAGGTTGCGTAAATTTCGGGCTCACTTTCGAAAATGCCAAGCGATCATAGGCTTCGGTAATTCCCGTTCAGATCTTATCCTAACTCGTCCCGAACGTTATAATTTCAGAATAAAAAATAAATCTTGTTAATCCGAAGAATAATGATTTGATTGGAATAAATTGGAATAAATAGGATGCAACGTTTCTTCGGAATTGTCCCAATTTATTTGAATTAATTCAATTGGTACTATTAGCAATGTTTATCACTAGAACCACCAAGACGGGTCGAAATGACTCGTTTCCAATGGCTCATGCAATTAAAAAAAAAAAATCTGCCGGTCGTTCTAGTGTTAAGGAAATATTTCTTTGGCTCAATTGACTTTTGTTTTTCTTTTTTCTTTCTCTCACTCAGGGTATAATGTCAAGAGCCGCTTCTCCGAAGCATCTCTTTTCCCCAAGGCGACATCACATGACAATCCGATCAATCGACGTCGATTATCGCCCTATCGCGTCCTCTCCACTTGTAATCTATAAAAGAATGCTCCTCGGCCTGATAAATCATTTCAGCAGACCGATTCAATACAAGTCGCATTAAAGGCCAGTCAAGGTTCGTTCAAATCCGCTTCTAAGAATCAATTCTTCATCCCCGGTTAATAATAAATAAGATACACCGAGAGAAAGAAAAAAAAAAAGTCCATTAAACCAAAGGTAAATATTTCCTCAAACGGTACCAAAGAAATATCTTGTCAATTCAACGGATAACCATTTCACTCAAATAAACTCGAGCAAATTGTATGCAATGTATCCTGGGAAATTATGACGATTTATTTATTAAGCAATATTCAAAGAGATATTTCTTCGGTTGAATGGCACTTTTTATTCCCAGGTGTGCGGGTCCTTTCTACAAAAGTCCTATTTCATCCAAATGATATCATAACTAATATAAAAAAAAAAAACTAATATAATCATAAGTCGAAGAAATCATTTTTTTTTTTTTCTCTAATCGGAAGCACTTTTTTCTCCTTCCTATTTCCTTGTCGGCCGTTGTTCGGGCAATTTCTATTATTTTTCCCAGTTATATTCGCCACTGAGAGGCTGGGGACGGAAAATAGGTATTCTCAGGTGAGAAGGCCTTGTGTTTACCGGCGCGAGAATGGCCATTCCCGGTAAGGACCAGAATCGCGATCGCAAACACTCGCGAGGCCGAGTTTCGTAACGTCGTTGGCCTCGGTGCAACTGCAACGAAGCCTTTTGCAGTTTCCCTGCCACAGCCTCGAAATTGCCTCGATATCATGTAGGCCGAAATATAGAAAGTAATTACAAAGGCACGCAACTCCTGTTACAAGATCATGGAGAATAATGGCCTTAATATAATAATAAAATAATGGCCTTAAGGTGAAGTGAAACCCCCTTCAAATCAGTCGATCCGAATACACTTTTTATTTAAGGGTATTAGACCAAACTGTCCGAAACATTGACACATCTTCATCATCTAAGATGATGATCATCTAAGAATTGTCCTGATACATTAAAAATGTGGATTTTTCAAACAAATTTTTTAACTCAACCTGACCAGAACCAAAATGGCGTCGAGCTCTCATATTTCGATCGATATACAATTATCGAAGGCTCTTCAATTCTTCAATTTTGCCTATGACATCCTGCATATAACTCCTTAAGAGGATATGATATTTTTATAATCTCCGAAAACGTTCCTCCTATTCGGCACGCTATGACTCACGAGACGCGAGAGCTGTTAAACAAAGTCGTTAAAATCTTGACTGGCAGTTCTAGAATGATTTATGGAGCCGACTCTAACATTGTTCGAGATATCTCGTTACGCCGAGAATAATATGCACCTAATCCGCGAGTCGCTTAAAATACCCAATAAAAAAAATATTAACTAGATCATATCCTGGTTAGAATTCGCCGTGCTTCGTTATGGCAAACCCGACTCGTAAAATCGTTCGTACTAACAACTTAAGGATATTAATTTCATGCAATCTAAGTATGGAACGACAGTATTAAAAATGGCAAATTCACACGATGATTTAAATATACAATGTTTATAAACGTACGAAGAACCTTCGAATATCATGACATTTTGTCGAGGATTTCTTTTTTTTTTCTTAAAATTAAAATTTACCGTTAAATAAAACAATGATGAAAATGGGGCGAGTGACTTTTTTTTTTACGTTGCAAAACTTACTTCATTGTGATTTAAATCGATGCAATATGAAATATAAGATGAATTCATTTGTTTTCCAGACTCTTGAGCAAACCACCCCGACAATTACGGTCAGATGTGGCAAAACAATTGATTCCTCAGACATTCGTATTCTCGTTTTGCAATTATTTGTTTATTCCCTCCTCGAGACCAGTCATTGTTGCCGTTTTAGCCTCGATATCTGTGCTTTGTCAAGTGCAATGACTCATGCACGCATCAAGGCCGGTTTCCGCAACACGTGCATTGAATAATGCACTCGTTCGCAAGATACAGCGTTTTCCTTCCCCTTTGTTATAATTGGCCTTTTTGCGCAGACAGTATGTCGGTTGCAAAAAAAAAGTCAACACGCCGAAACAAGGCCACTCTGCATATCACTCCGAAGAGGGTCACATTTAACACCGAGTGGAGTATTAAAACGAGAAAAAGACAATGACTTTCCTCATAATTAATATCCAAAATGCCTGATTATTTAAATGCCTTACTCCAAAAGCATAAACCTACCGACCGATTACAAAGACTGACAACGAAATACGTTTTTCTCACCCAATTAACGAGATAAATAAACGCAACCGTTCGCCACAGTGATCAGTTATAATAAAGAATTAAGGCCACTTTGCATATCATTCCGGCGAGGGTCACTTGAATTCAAGCAATTCGTTACGCAGATTACAAGTCCCTTATCAGCATGTAATTATTCGTGGAAGATTATCCCGACCGTATAAATCATAATTCCCAGCGGGTGGGAGAGAGAGATTTTCTTCCTTAGGGAGGGGGTCTCTCCTCGCTCCGTTTTCACTCCTCTTTTTATCTCCCCTTACGTTTTTGCTACAGGAAACACTAAGCCCTGGCAAGTGCACAAAGAAATCGCGGAAACGAACGCCGAGGTGCGGTGCGTACGTGCGTGCGCATGCGCAGCAGCGGGCCGACCGACGCAGCTCGATCAGCTGATCGCGTCTCGGCCCGTTAATTCCGTGCGATAAAAAGCCAGGCGTTTCTTTCGCTAACTCTTTCCTTTTCTTACTTGACTTTACTTATTATAGAATTCCTTACTCGACCGCCACCTCAAAAGTCAAGAAATTTTCTTAATCCATCCCGCACCGAGACAACAAAAAAAATGTCACTGAACCAAGGAAATATTTTGTTCATTCCGAGAATAATTATTTTATGGAAAAAAATGCCTACTGATTCGGTTTTAAGGCGATTTTTCCTTCATTTTACTATAGCTTTACACGTACCAAAAGAGTATGGATTTTATGAATTATTCGGAAAATACAATAATAGCAAGTACACGATCTTTTTTTTTTATACTTCGGTACCTGCCCAATTGAGCAACAAGACAGACATACGTAACGGCTAGTACACTTTCTCTAATCTTAAGAATCATAAAAATTCACGGACTTATTAATGTAAAAAATAATGCATTACAAAGTAATAAACATGAATGATCATTCTTTCCTCTCAAGTTAGAAGAAAACATGTCTTGAGCATGCAGTATCTCCTGATGTATCGTACAATTTGAACGTAAAGTTAATTAACCCTTTGAACACGGAGCCATTTCGACATACGGGCGAAAATCCTCTGACCGTGCAGGGAATATTGGACCAAACGTCGGGCGCCTTTAGGCGCTCTTAGTATCCAAATGGTTAAAATTATTTTTCCGCCTTTCTTCGCACTTTTTATATCCAAACTCCTCGCAAAACAGTTTCTATTCGCTTCTCCGTTATGTATCAACGAGACATCACGCATTGATAGCATGATAGGACATATTAATGATAAATCTAAAATAATACATATAGAAGAACAATATCTCGAGCCTGCGGTTTCTCTCGATGTATCGTACGATTTCACATAAAGTCTATTAAAATCATTTCTCCGCCTTCCATCGCACTTTTTATATCCCCAACTCCCCGCAAAACAGTTTTCATCCGCAGCTACGTTATACATTAACGAGACATGTCCGCGTTACATCTGCGTCACTTTGAGATATGCACTTTCACCGGCTCGTAACAGGGGCTTTGTTCGTCGAAGCAGTCTCTAGAAGAGGAGGCAAGAAAAGAGAGAAGATCCGTATCTCGGCTCGCCCAGGGCTCGCCTATTCGCACAATGGATTCGGCCCCGAGAATAAAGCAGCAAAACTTTCGCGCCATTAGTGCGCGCCTCCCTATCGGCAAAATAAGGGAAACAAGTCGGCCGAGTGCAGACCTTGATGCAGAAATGATCCAATTAACTTTGGATTTTTCTCTCCTATTTCTCGAGCGGCAAATTGCTTTGATAGAGCACCAACCGAACCAAAAAGAAGAATAGAATATCAAGAAACAAGAAAAAAAAAATATATATATATCAAGAACGCTATTACGAAGATAAGAGGGTGTGTATCGCAACCTGCCGATTTATATACCGACTTTTCGCCATCATTTTCGGTATTAAATTGCCGACATCCGGCGCAACGGATAATTGACGTCTCTCCTATTTAATGAATACTCCCATCGAGGTAAACAAATTAATTAATAGTCGCGCCTCGGTGTTATAAAATGCATACGGGTGAAAGGAAAGAAAATGAGATCATGATGATTTTTAAATGTTGCACGCGATATGTAATAATTTACGGTAATTAGACAATTGAGAGGTTTTTAAGATCGGATTATGGAAATAAAGGAATGCTAAATATAAAGGCTTTCAAAGTTAAGGAGAGCGAACCCTTGCTCATCAGACATCGTAAAGAATTATTTTCTTAACCTCGCGATGGATTAAATAATTTATAAAAATAAAAATCCATTCTTTAACTAGTCAAGGTATATTGTTAATTAATGAATCCCAGAAATACGGACCTTCAAAGTTAAGGTGAGCGAGCCCTTGAACATCATACATCGTAAAAATGAATTATTCTGTTAACCTAACATCGGTGTATCTTATAATAAACAAAAAGTAATGTATAAAAATAAAAAATTAAAAAATATGCTAGACCACGAGAGACCGAGACGCTCAGGGTAGAGTTTCGCGCCAAGAGCACTTCGAGGTGCGAACTCCTCGTTACCACCAAAGAGGGGTCCTTTATCACCGGCGCGTAATAGCCCATTTAATTGCGAGCCTTTTTTATTCCTCCGCTCGCAGTAAAATTCTAAAATTGACGACTCATTCGGTTTTACTCCCAGACGGATCCGTTTTGCTCTTGCTCTGGCGAGATCCCCAGGTAACGAAGTAATTACCCCGGTTAATGTTCCTCGTGGAAGTTAGACGAGAATCTTTCCGTGGAAACCATTGCATCTGACCGAGTAGCGAGTTCATTTCTCCCATGAACATCCCCACTCTATGATTTAACGAGATATTAAATTAATCGCCCGTGGCAAAGTTATGGGGAGAAAAATCGGGCGTTAATTACTCCTTGCCTCGATTAACAACATTTATGGTAAACAGGAATGGGGAAGTATTTGCAGTAACGGTCTGAGAAATAATTCCCACACTTTCGTAAAAATTTCCAGCTAGTAGCATATAATAATTTCTAAATATTTCTTCGTAATCTTTGCTAAATATCTCAAGCGACAGATTTTTTAAGATTTCTTGTAGATTTCCTCGAAGATATTCGAAATATTTCTTGAAAATCTCAATGACATATTTAGTTTCAATAATTCATTAATTAAAAATTCAATTATTTGCAGTAACGGTCTGAGAAATAATATTCGGCAGATAATATTAAAAAAAAATACTTGCATTAAAATGAAACGAAATGTTTTGCATATCTGGCAGAAGATTATTATGAAAACACATGAAGGTAATATTAAATAAATATTATAGAGATAATATTCCAAAGTAAACCTTCGGCAAATATTCCGAATGTCTGCTAAATATTAACAAAATGTACGATATTGG
The DNA here is from genome assembly GCF_000612105.2 of Orussus abietinus. Taxonomy (NCBI): domain Eukaryota; kingdom Metazoa; phylum Arthropoda; class Insecta; order Hymenoptera; family Orussidae; genus Orussus; species Orussus abietinus. The sequence continues at coordinate 12,332 of NW_019394351.1, read as the reverse complement.
TTAAATATATAGAAGATATGGGACTAATATTTTGTGCTACCAGGGGATCGATACGATCGATCAATACGATCTAAGCTCGAGAATTGTGTACCAAATTCGCGTGGCAACATTTTCGGGAAAACGACCTCTAAGTATCCATTCGCGTCGACACAGCACGCGACTTCGTTGATTTCGAAATTCGAAATCAGCTCGTCGAGATGCAAATCCAATAAACGTCAATAAGACTGAAAGTGAAGTTTTCGATAAAATGGAAAATCCTTACCGATAGGTTCTTCCTCGTTCCCCTCTTTTTCCCTCTCTCCGATTCGCGGATTTTCACCCTCGACATATTATTCCCAACTAAATCATTCCACCAGATAAATCGTAGTCCTGTTAAAAAGGCAAAACGTTAAAAACAAACAAAAAAACTGATTTCCCCGCTAGGAAATAATCTCCTCAAAATGACCGGGAATTTTCAGAAATTTTCTCTTACGAATCTCATTCGAAGGATTCCCCAATTCCTCACAATGTCAAAATCCCATCTCTTATAATGGAAAAATTACTCCTCTTGTAATTCTTGTTCGTCCAGGGAAAAGTTTTGGACCTTCAGAAGTCGGTCTTCAATAAGAAAGGTAAGTGCAATTTTCCATTTTCATTTTTAATATAATTATTTGTATCAACCGAGTAACATGAAGATATGACGATAAAGGTTAATTTACCTCGACGAAGATATTTTCAGGAAATTTTTCCCACACCGATGGGAATAAGTGGTGAGAAAATTACCACAGAAAAAGTGATGACTCGGTTAGGGGAATAAAATTCTAAAAGAATTCGTAAAATTGACCTCTGTCAAAATAGATCTGTCAATCGTGACAGACCCTCTTAGATTGCACCTTCGCTGTCATTTTCAGAATTTCGCAGCTGACAATCGCCGGAAAAAAAAAAAAAGAAAAAAACATGTCGACCCCTCCCACGTTAAGGCCGTTTTCCAATTCAAGTGAGAACCTGCTTAAACCTACTTGACATTTATCCTTGACATCGTCCACCTCGGGTAGAATAATCTGCATATGATTTCCCCCTGAAGAAACTGCCGATGAAATGCTGTTTTGCAGCTTAACTCGAACATATTTAAACATTCCCCGGCTTAGTTCGATTAAATTTGCAATTATTTATCCCTTATTACATGTGGATCCATTATTTAAGGTTTCAACGTCATATCATAGACCCCCTTCCGATCAATATTTTATAATTTATAATTTTTACGTTTAATCTTCTGTTTCATAACTTCGGTAAGATTATTCTTAACTTTGAGCAGCGAGTCTCGAAATCCAAAGCTGCACAATTTATAAGGAAAATAGTAACGATATTAATTTTTCAAAGAAAATGACACCTTCCATTTAACCCCTGTCATCGGCTCCCAAATATGGAACCTAAATAATTGTTAATCAGAATATCCAATGGGATACCAAACCCCAAAATACCAACAGCCACCCGAAACTCAGTAAATTCGAAAATGTGCATTACACGAGACCGATGCAACGATAAAAAATGATTTCGATCGCACTCTTCAACAGACTTCATTAACCCTTGAACACGGAGCCATTTCGACATATGGGCGAAATTCCTCTGACCGGGCAGGGAATATTGGACCAAACGTCAGGCGCCTTTAGACGCTCTTGGTAGCCAAAGGGTTAATAAAGAATAATTAAATGTCAATAGAAAGTAAATACGTGTTCTTAGAAATATGATAATTTAGATAAATTAAACATAAATGCCACGAAATGAAATTAAGCGGAATTAAATGAAATGGAGATTGAAAATGATAGAAAATGATCACTCTCTTGAGAAGCTATGTGAGATAACGCAGAGAGAAAATTCTGATACTCGATAAGCTGCAATAGATAATCCCGAGCAAAGATTAACCGCAAACACGACGAGACAGAGTTTAAAATTGATAAAAAAAAAAAAGAAAAGAAGCTATCAGTTTAGAAATGATGGGTGAATCAAGCAGGGGCGAATAGTCCGTTTCGAAATGGAAAAGAAACTGTTAGTTTCGAAACGGGGAAAAAAAAAACAAAATAAGTGGTTTCGAAGAACTCGTCCTTGCGACATAGCTACTCCAGGAATCGACCAACCTCGCGCGCATATCTCGACATAACCTACATTCCTTTCGATCCCTAAATACGAGATGCCCTTACGTTCACTCACGAAGGTATATAAAAAAAAATATCGGCGAAACGAAAACCCAAACGGCGAATTCTCGAAAGTCCAAATTGGAGCGTCGGTTACAACGGACAGACCTCGAAATAAATCGAGGAAATAAATCTCGAGTCGGTATATAATAAGTTCGCCAAGAAGGTTATGCGGCTCGCAGGTGCAAAGGTCTACGAGGACGGAGCTCGGGAAATAGCCCAGCATCTAAAATCGACCAATCGGACGAGCGCATCTCACATAACCTAGGTTCCCCTGACGCCCTCCCGAATTCCCAGACGACGGGGTCGTTGCGAGCCGTCTATTAAAAATTGGGTTTAATAGAAAATACAAAGAAGGATGAGAGAAGATATCGAGCCAGGGTCGACGACGGAGGAGCGTTTCCGCGAGTCGATGGCGACCTGGGCCGGGGGCGACCCTCGGGTTTCGCGACTGCGAGAACCACTAGCGTATTTCCCCGAGTCGGGGGATAATTTTTGGGTACTCACATGACCAGGCGAGAGACGATCGAGGATATCATGGCTGGCGACCGCGACGCGACTCGCGGGACTCGCGCGATCCGCAGAAACTAGGAGCGAAGCGAGGACGACTCGAGCGGGTCACCGCTGCTCACTGGGCGGCCATCTTGGACTGCCAGCAGCTGGCCACCGCCGCTACCGCGCTGCTGCGCGTGACGTCACGCCGTGTTTTGGTCACGTGACCGAGGCAGGGACGCATGCACTAGAAGCTTCGCGCCCAGGGCCGCACCCTACCACTGCCCCGCATAGACCATAAATATCTAGACCCGCATAACAGAGGTAAACTGGAATACCACGTGAGCCGACGGCACCCGGACCCAATCAGATGTTAGACCATATATATATGTAGACCATATACATATTGCAGTGGAAGGGGTAAACGAATGTAAAGGCATTCTGCTTACTGAAAATCTGCGAATGGGTGGGAAAAAATGCGAGGTCTATATATATAGTCTAGGTGTCCCCAACCGTACTATTATTCTAGTATTTGTACTATTATTTCAATAGATAAATACCTGTGTACTACTTAGTTATTATTATTATCGTTAATTAGTTAGTACATATTACTGGTGGATACTTTCGTTTAGATTCTTTGTTTTGTTCATAAACAACTTTTATGCTTTGTTAAAACTAATTAATAATTAATTTGGCGTTTGTCTTCAAAATTGTTTAGAATTTTTCGATTTTTCGAAATGAGTTGTGTTAACCCTTTGACTACTAAAAGCGTTTGGTCCAATATTGCCTGCACGGTCAGACGAATTTCGTCCATATGTCGCTCCATGTTCAACAACACCCAAGTATATATTGTTATTTTAATCGAAGGTGGTTTTTTCAAATTGAGTATTTCCTACATTAACCGTATTTTATTTATTTAAAATAATTCATCTTGGCGAATAGTCTAAGGAATATAAAATTCATTCATTTTAAAATGATAAATGACAGGGACATGAATTACTCTGATATATCAGAGTAAAAATGAAATGAAAGTTTTTCCCCAGTTTGGGTCATTTACCATTTTTCATTTTACAGTCAACTGGACCATCCTCCATGTTACACGTTGCGAGTAACAAGGACTAAAAACTCTCTAGAGGCGCCGTTTAATAATTGATCAATGACGTCAAGGGACAATAGCCTTAATGATTCGGGGAATTCGAAATTTCACTGGGAATTTGACAAATGACGCGAAATTTGCGTAACAAGGGTTCAGTGATACTCTACAATCTATCATTAATAATTCACCTTATACGTATGGAATAACACATTCTTTTATTACATTATTTTATTACAATTTTAATCATTCTAGAAATGCCTGCTTTCGTTCTGCTGTGTAATTAATTACATCGAAACTAAGGGGAATATTTTAAAGGAACATCTTTATCCTCTATTTGTCACTTGTCAAATAAATAAACGATGACTGATTTTTCTATACTTTAGGCTAGCCATAAGCGATATTTAATGTTAAATATGTAAAACGTAACCAGTCGGGAAGTTTGGAAATTCCCTTGGGGCACCATTTTTCATTTTTTTTTTGAAGCTACTGTACAGATGGCCTGTGACGTCACTAGGTGAATGACCTTAAAATGTGCTGGGAAATTCGAGTCTTTCCAAGACCCGAAGGGTCCTAAAAGCCTTAGAAAAAAAACACGTTTGAAATTTTCTCGTTACACGTCACACGAGTAACTACATAATTTCTAAAGCAAAACTTACAATAAAATAGGGAATTACTTATTAAACAACATTTGCAATTGCTTTTTTTGGTTTTGCTACAGTCCACTAGAGAACACACCGAACGTATGATTATTAAATGAAAAATTGTTTGTTATTCGAGTATCAGCTGCATCTTAACACATCTTATTTTGACTAAGTAATTTAATAAACATCAAGCGGGTTTACTTTATAATATAGTGTATTTACTCGGGCTAATATTTTTAAAAGCGGTTTAATTTTTCGCTCGTCAAAGTAGAATGACCCCTTAAAAGGAAGATAGAAAAAAATTAAAGAAGCGAAATGGGAATTTAATAAGAGCAACATGGTAGTCCTCTCATGCGCGTGTATACTTTTTATTAGACGAGTGAATGCAAATGAAAAATGAATTAACTGAAAGAAAGATAGAAAAGGAGAATAGGACTTCTGTCATAGCGTGTGCCAGTTTCGCAAGAGTCCTCTCGAACGCGTACAGGAGAGAGGATATATTTCTTACTAGATAAAGGTATAAAGTTAAAAATAAATGTATTAAAAAGAAACATATAAAAAAGACCATCAGAGAATGTTGTCAGAACGCGTGCCCGTTTCGCGGGAGTCCTCTCTCGCGTGTATACGGGGAGCGCCCCCTCCCTCCATAAGAGTCCCCTCCCGCGGCGCTGTCGGTCGGCGGGGAGGGGGGTGGGGAATGGCGGGAGGCCGTCGGAGTCGTGCCTCCCTGCCGTCCGCCCGCAGTGCGCGCTACGCGATATCACAGGTCGGTCGTGTGTGTGTCGCGGCCAGTCAACGAGCACACCGCCCGGTACCGTTTCACATTTCGAGGGCACGGAAACCGTTAGCCGGCGCGACGGGCCCCGAGCCCTGCCGAGTGGGGCCGAGGGTGGCCGAGGGAGGCCGAGGAGGCCTTCGGAGACAGTTCGGCGGGGCGAGTGACAGTTCCGGTATTGACAGTCGGCGCGCGGGGCGGGTCTTCCAGGTTAGGTGTCAGCCAGCGAGCCGGCCAGGCGGAGGGTCCGGTTTCTCGGGGAGTTCCACTATCCGGGGAGCGGCGGCTCGCCGAGGGTGTTAAGTCGGCCTCGGCGTTTCGAGGTTAGGTGACAGCCAGGCGGCCGCGGTCCGGCGGGGCGATGCTCGCGCGCCGCTGGTCCCGCGAGGCCCGCGAGAGAGAGGGCGCGAGCCCGTGGGGCGCGCGCGAGAGAGACGGGGAGGGGGCCGGGGAAACTCGGTGGAAACCGCGAGTCTAGGGCCGGCCGCCGCGGGGTGGGGGGAGCGCGCGCCGCCCTGCAAGGACGCGCGAGAGGGACGGCGCTAGCGCGTACCGGCGGGAGCGAGAGAGACGAGCCGCGGGCGCCCCGAGCGGTTCGGCAAGGGCGATGCTCGCGCCTCGCCGGCTCGACTGAGAGAGGGACGAGGCGCCGCCGCGGCAGGTTAGGCGCCGCGCCCGCCCTGCCGCGGGGAGGGAGGTCACCCGCGGGATCGGCCGGCTTTTTTACAGTCGCGCCCATTAGCGCCCGCTCGGCGGACCTCGGATCGCGCTCCAGGACTTTTGAGGTTAGGGACCACCGAGAGGCGACCCGCGAGAACTCTTCGCGACTGCGAATCGCGCTCCAGGATTTTTGAGGTTAGGGACCAACAAAAGGCGACCCGCGAGAATTCTTCGCGACTGCGAATCGCGCTCCAGGACTTTTGAGGTTAGGGACCAACAAAAGGCGACCCGCAGCAACGGGTTAACGCTTATGTTTCCCACCACTCGGAATTCACGTGCCGATGTGTGCTAGGTTAATTAAAATTTCGATCCAGGGGATCCTTAACTTGGTAATCGTTTTCCCCGATTTCCTGCGTTGAGAAATGATTGCTTTTGATTTCGTATGATAATAATCGTGGGATTTGGTAACAAGTCATAGTCGGCTTTAATTATTTAAATGGCAAAGTCGGATGTGAAGGTGTACCACCTGTACGGATAGTTCTACCGTGAAGCGGGTGATCTCACCTCAAAAATGTTCTTGGCTCGAAACTCTACCGACTTTCTTGATATGAAAAACTCAATCAATTATATAAAATATTAATTTATTTGCAAAACTTTTCTCCAAACTGGACGCACCGAATCGACGGAAACCTCGGCATATAATCATAGAGGCTCTAAGGAAGAACGCGATGCTCATGATATTTCATTTTTCGACAAAAATATGCGTTCTTATCTGAGATAAATAAACAATCATATTTTTTCTTTTTTTTTTTCAAAAGTGAAATTTTAGTAGTACCGCGCTCTTCCTTAAAGCCTCCACAGTCACATGCTGAGCTTTTAAATAATCCTGTACACCCAATTAGGGAATTTTATTAATAATAGTTGATCTAAATTGTAAATTTACTTATATCAGATGTTCCTTGGTTGGAAATCAAACATTCGACTAAAGGAGGTTACAGACTGCAGATAAAATGCGCTTTTCGTCGCTAAAAAGTTACCGACCAATGCGACCTTAATATTCGAGATTAATATTATTCCCTTTTTAAATCTGGTTCATCAATCTTTGCGCATAATAATTCTCGTCGCGTCGCATTGCGTAGCGGCCTTTAACTGCGTTAATCGGTGCCCTAAATATAACGGGGACGTGTTCGAAGGTCACTCATGGATTCGTTTATTTTCACTTTGCAGATCTCTGGTCCATTAGCATCGAAGTCGGATCGTTCTAACCGGAGGAATTCCATCAAGAGCAGCCCTGCACTCTGTACGCCCGTTTATCTTCGCATTTGAGGGCGAAAAGAATCACCAGATCGGCTGTACTCCGTTCCCGATACCAATAGCAACGCGATTACGGGAGAACCTGCGTCCAGGAATCGAAAGAAATTCCCTAGAACCGAAGGAACTCTCAAGAGTTCCCTATAACTACTCCAGGAGTCGCCAGAGGGCGCCACAAGCGAATGGAATACGTCAGGAGGCCCTAGGACACGTCGGTATTACAAAAGTTCCCTAGGATCTATCGGGGGAATCCGGGATTCACCAGAATTCACCAGAATTCACCAGAATTCACGGTTTAACAGGGCCCACCGGAATATATCTAACGATATCAGGATTTAGCAGCGCTCGCCGGGATCTACCAGGATCGTCCAGGATCCCCTAGGATCTTCTAGGATCCCCTAGGGTTCATCAGGTGACCAGGAGACACCTACGGCTATTTCACCTGATTCCTCAGGTGTTGCAGGCAATTCAGGTGGAATTGCGTCGCTAGTGCCGGGCAGGGGTACACAGGTGAATCAGTGTCGGTGTGTCTGTGGGGGTGATCAGAGGAGAGGAAAGGGGAAAATATTATTCTTAATATGGCGTACAAGTTCCGCGAGGAGCTCGTGGGCAAAAGGTTCCTCTCGGTTAGTGGTTTCGCCAGGTGGAAGGTGAATAAGATCAGTGAGTGGGGGTGGAGGGCGGGGGTGATTCGTGCCGCAAGTCACAGGGATAACAACAGCCACGACCTGCAGGTGAGTCGGGGGCAAGACCTCCTTTTTCTTTTTATTTTTATTTTTTCTTCTCATTAGTCTTAGATTTAAGAGAGGCTCCTCGCAAATGTCGCAATATATCTGAATTCAAAGCTGAGGCTTTTGGAATGAAATGCTGGTATTCATTTTTTTTTTTTTTTAGAGGACAGGGTGTATCTCGGAAACTTCTTTTCCTTGTCGGGATTCTTATTTTAATTGTGGTCATGTTATCCAAAATGTTACGATTCGAATTCCTTTTTTTATTCCATTTGCGCGATCCTTTTTAATTTTCTTTTTTTCTTGGTTTTTTTGCATAGCGAGGAAAAATTATCTAGAGCAGGGAAAAAATATCGATGGAATTTCTAACGTTGGCAATTTTTGCCTCCGAAGGTATATCTAACGTTAATAATAATTGGAATTCATTTTTTATTCCATTTGCACGCTCATTTGATTTTTTTCTCTCGTTTCTTTGCATAGGAGGGGGAAATTATGTAGGGCAGACAAAAAATATCGATGGAATTTCTAACGTTAGCAATTTGCCCTGAAGGTTATATTTAACGTTAATAATTTTTATCATACTTTTGTCACGGGGATATTTTTTTCCCACCTCGATAAATGTCGATCCAGGATGAAAGATATCGATAGTCGTTCTTCCCTAGATCATTGCGAGCAATTCGCCACTTATCTTGTCATATTACCTAAAATGTTACGATTCGAATTCTTTTTATTTCCTTTGCGCGCTTGTTTTTAATTTTTTTTTCTCGTTTCTTTGCACGGTAGGGAAAAATTATCTAGAGCAGAAAAGAAATATCGATGGAATTTCTAACGTTAGCAATTTTTACCCCTAAAGGTATATCTAACGTTAATAATTTTTATCATACTTTCGTCATCGATAAATGTCGATCCAGGATGAAAGATGTCGATAGTCGTTCCTCCCTAGATAATAGCGAGCAATTCGCCACTTATCTGCCCACGTTACCCGAAATGTCGCGATTCGAACGGGCCAAGGCTTTTATGTCGTCTCGTATGTGCGAGAGAGACATTTACAATTGTATCGCATGTGACGGGCTTTTGTGTCCGGGCTCGTTGACGGCGATAACTCGCGAGATAATGGCTGTCATTTTCGTTCCTTTATCATCCCGCGGAACATCCGCGAGGTTCGAGTCATCGAGTTCCTTGAAAGCTCGCGGCTTTCAACGGAGACCTACAATATTCCGCCTACTTCCTTTTTCCTTTTTTCTTTCTTTTTTTTTCTTTCCGTTCTACCAGGATTATTCCGCTCTCGGGGAAGGAACGATTTTATCTTACCTCGATTTTCTATCGATCGAAAAAAAAATGATTTGGTAATCTCCGTCGATGTGAAAATTGTTTTAAAGTATCCCTGATTTCATTTGATTGTTTTACGTAGCTGAGGAAAAGAGATAGAAACAAAGATATTCAGGTTGAAGGAAAATCATTTTTTTTTTATGATTTCTTTTTTTATCTTCCACTGAAATTATTTCTCTGGCCTCGCGTATATCGATGAACTTTTTAGCGATAAGGCTTGATTAGAGCAAATCTGAGAAAAATTATTTGGTAATCTCCGTCGATGCGAAAATTGTTATTAACAATTACTTACACATGTATGTAATTTGCTCTCGAGCAAGTATATCCTTAAAATCCTAAAAATAAGTAAATAAACATTCACCAGGTTTCCGATAATATTTCCCGTGAGGTTCCGCCGGTGGTTTGACGTAAGTTGGAAATTATTCACGAGGTACTTGATAAACACAGCGGGACATGTACCCTGACAGTACCGGGACTCGTCATTTTCTTGAGTGTGACGGCGGAGTCCCTTTAAACCGGAGCGAGAGAGACGCACCGTACGGGGCCCCCGGGTATCGGAGAGAGACGGAGCGAGCGAAGAGGATGTACCGAGGCAGGCATTTGGTAACGAAGACCCGGCGGGAGAGAAAGAAGGAGAGATCACGGAATCGTCGTGAATCACTCGGTATAATACGTGACTCGGAGGCAAAGTCCACCTGCTGTATATCCCCCGTGTGTATAACAGTGGTTCTTAACCTTTTCCGAAATTATCAAACACTTATAATCTTCCCGAAAATCCGAAAACCCATCGGAAACGTGCTCGACCCGCTGTAGCTGTATCAGGATTGACAAAGGTCCTAATTTCAATGAAAAAGAAAAATAAGAAAAATCCATTGATTTTATGGAAGTCAGGATTTTTAAATATTGTTTCTATTATGCAACTACATATTTTAATGATTGGGGTAAATCGGTATTATTTAACTCTTTGGTTACTATGAGCGCCTAAAGGCGCCCGACGTTTGGTCCAATATTCCCTACACGGTCAGAGGAATTTCGCCCGTATGTCGAAATGGCTCCGTGCTCAAAGGGTTAACAAGTATCGCCTATCGTATCTGGCCCGGAACTCCACTTTCTTTCTTTTTTATTATCACGACTGTGAGTTCATTTTCTGCGTGTAAGATAATCCATTCTTACATCCAGTATAGATATGAAATTTTCATAAATGCAGTGATATACTTTACATGGATTATTTGTATAGATGTGGAATGAAATAAGGTTTGTAAAGATTTTCTTGAGCCTTGGGTAAGAACCACTGGTATATAAATGCGTACATGTACGTGCCGTACATGGCGAGGACCGTTAACCCTCTCGTACCGGAGGCCTCGAAAACCGCGAAAATCGGCTCGTTTTCATTTATTTTGTACCTTTTTTCTCTTTTTTTTTTAATTCCTCTACTTTCGCGATGCCTCTCGGAGAAACGACTCGGGGGCCCAGGCCCGTAATCTGGGGGCGGCGGGAGGGGCCCCTCGGAATCACCGGGAATTTGCGCTCGGGCCCGAAATTTACGGTTGAGTGGACGCGAAACGACGCCGCCAGGTAATTTCGGAAAATTCCTTAGCGGTATATCCTGCAAAAATTCGGGGAAGGTGCCCGTTGCCGAGGTCGTCGACACGGGGAGAAAAATTGTACACCAGGGGATTTTGATAATCCACGTGGACGTCGGTTGCCGGTATACAGATTCTTTTCCTTTTTTTCGGTGGATTGAAACCCCATGGAAATTTTGATCTTTATCGACTATCGTGGGGTCTCTTTTGCGCTCCCATAAAGAAAAATAAAAAATGAACCCTCGGTAAGGTGAAAATATTTAAACATTTCTTCGCGGTTTCTCCCCCAAATTTGAAGGTGAGAAGATTTCTGCATCATGGATTTTGATAGTCCACGTAAATATCAGGGTTGCCGTCTTTTGGACTCATTATTATTATTATTTTTTTTTTTAATATGGAGCCATTTTGACATACGGGCGAAATTCGTTTGACCGTGCAGGCAATATTGGACCAAACGTCGGACGCCTTTAGGCGCTCTTAGTAGCCAAAGGGTTAAAAAGTAAAAAATGAAAGACGAAACCGTCGGAGATTTGCGTCAAAGTCTGAGATATACTTAATTCGAACGCGAAGTAAAATCTTCGTACAATAGTCATATGTTAAATAGAATAATTTTTCTGAAAGTGAGAAGATTTTTCCGAGAAAAAGAGAAAAGGTCGAGGAAGCACGCGAAACGATTGCGAATTTTTTCAAATTGTATTTTTAATCCTTACGGTTTGCATTAGAAAATATTATAAATCAAGCCTCGTGGGAACTTTGACTATTCCCGGTGGTTTTCAATTTTTTTCCTGCGCCTTGCGCATCCCTCGTTTGAAAAATAAGAAAAAAAGGAAAACCAAACCTTCCGAGATTTACGCTCGAGCAAACGCGTAACTGCGCCGAGGAGAGGCGATGCTTCGGGAAATTTTCTTAGCGGCCGCTCGTTTGGATTCAGGGAAGAAAGCATAACCGCGGTCGCCGACACCGCGTCCATTTTTTACGGGGAACCTCGTATACGGCAGAGAAAATCGGCAATCGTGAAAATCCGGATTATTTCCGGTTTCTACCCTGGAGCCTCCACTCCGTGGGATTCTCGAATTCTGGTTTTCTTGCGTTTTTACATATATTTTTTTATTTTTATTTCCACAAGAGAATTATACGGTTTCTTCCCTCGAGCCTCCACTCCGAGGATTCTCGAATTCTGGTTTTATTGCTTTTTTACATATATTTTTTTTATTATTATTTCAAAAAGAGAATTATGCGGTTTCTTCGATTCCGATTTCTACCCTCGAGCCTCCACTCCGAGGATTCTTGAATTCTGGTTTTCTTGCGTTTTTACATATATTTTTTTATTTTTATTTCCACGACAGAATTATGCGGTTTCTTCGATTCCGATTTCTACCCTCGAGCCTCCACTCCGAGGATTCTCGAATTCTGGTTTTCTTGCGTTTTTACATATATTTTTTTATTTTTATTTCCACGACAGAATTATGCTGTTTCTTCGATTCCGATTTCTACCCTCGAGCCTCCACTCCGAGGATTCTCGAATTCTGGTTTTCTTGCGTTTTTA